>NC_091012.1:113420203-114045203 GCF_041146395.1 Eulemur rufifrons
AGCAAAATATTTTAGTTTTGATGTCTAGTTTATTAATTTTTTCTCTTATGGATCTTGTTATTGGTGAAATCTAGGAAATATCTGTTTAGCACTATGTTGGATTAATTTTTGCATAAGGTGTGTATGAGCACCTTGATAAGAACTGCAAGAAACCTATAGATTAATTTAGATAGAACTGACATTTTTACTATATTGAGTCTTCCAATCCATTAATACAATATATCTCTTCATTCATTTATAGGTTGTTTGATTTTGTCATTTTCTGCATATGAGTTCTGAAAATATTTTGTTAGACTTATATCTGATTATTTCATTTTTTTGTCAAGATTATATATTGTATTGAGTTTTTAATTTCAGTTTCTATATTTTTGTTGTTAGTATATATAAAGATGATTGAATTTTTATGTTCTATACTGTGACCTTACTGAACTAACTTCTTACTTCTACAAGCTTTTTGTTATAGATCCCTTGGAATTTTCTGGTAGACAAGCATGTGATCTGAAAATAGGAACAAGTCATTTTTTCCTTTCCATTTTGCATGCCTTTTGTTTCCTTTGCTTGCCTCACTGTACTGGCTAGGACTTCCAATAGTATGTTAAATAAAAGTGGTGAGAGTGGGTATCCTTGTATTGCTACTTATTTTAGGAGGAAAGTATACAATGTTCATCATCAAGTGTAACGTCAGCTGTAGTTTTATCTTGTAAGCTCTTTATCAGGTGGAGGACCTCTTCTTTCTCTTCTTCCTAGATTGCAAAGAGTTTTTTTATAAGGAAAGGATATTGGGTTTTTTCCTAATTCTTTTCCTGTATTGATTGATATAATCATGTGATTTTTCTTCCCTTAGTCTTTTTTTTTATTTCAGCTCATTATGGGGGTACAAAAGTTCAGGTTATATATATTTCCCATGCCTCCCCATCCCCCCGAGTCTGAGCTTCAAGTGTGTCCATTCCCTAGACAGTGCACATCGCACTCATCATGTAGGTATGCACCTATCCCCTCCCCCCACCCCCATTCCCCCCAGTCAGAACTTCAAGTGTGTCCATTCCCCAGGCAGTGGGCATCGCACTCATCAAGTAGGTATACACCCATCCCTTCCCCCCAGCCCCCACCTCTGTCCGATACCCAATTGGTGTTATTCCCAAATGTGCACTCAGGGAAGCCAGTTTTCTGGTGAGTACATGTGGTGCTTATTTTTCCATTCTTGAGATACTTCACTTAATAGAATGGGTTCCAGCTCTCTCCAGGAGAACCAAAGAGATGCCATATCGCCATTATTTCTAATAGCTGAGTAATATTCCATGGTATACATATACCATATTTTGCTAATCCATTCATGAATTGATGGGCATTTGGGTTGTTTCCACATCTTTGAAATTGTGAATTGAGGAAAATTTCCCAGGCCTTGCCAAATCTCTAGATATACAGATTCAAGAAGCTCAAAGAACCCCTGGGAGATTCATACAAAATAGGAAGACACCACGTCATGCAGTCTTCCCTTAGTCTTTTAAGTTTTTTAACAGGGAAGATTATATTAATGGGATTTCAAATATTGACCCATCTTTTATTTTGAATTAAACCTTATTACTTTTATGATATACTGATGGATTCAAGTTGCTAAGAATCCATAATTAGACATTTTGTGTCTAATTTCATGAATAATGTTAGCAAGTACTTTTCTTGAAATATGTTTCTGGTTTTTGTACCAGGGTAATGCTGGCCTCATAGAATGAATCAGAAGGTGTTCCTTTGTCTTCTTTTTTCTGGAAGAGCTGACTGGTGCTAATTCTTCTTTAAATGTTTGGGAGAATTTACCAGTGAGGGCATCTGGGCCTGAAGATTTCTTTTGGGAAGATTTTTAACCATTAACTCAATTTCTTTAATAGTTGTAGGAATATTCAGATTGTCTATTTCAACTTTGGTGAATTTTGGCAGATTGTGATTTATTAGATACAGATCAATTTCACATAAGTTGTTGAAATTATGTGTGTAGCGCTGTTTATAGTACCACATTATTATTTTATTATTTTTTAATGTCTGAGGTTATCAGTAGTGATGTTACCACGTATTACTTGCATATTTTTTAGGATTCATACTTATTTATAGTGTTTTTGAGTACAGTATTTCATATTATTTCATAGTGGTTTTAATGGTGTGTGTGTGTGTATATATATGCAACTTATCGCCATCCACTGGTATCAATGTTTTACTACTTTGAGTGAAGCACACAAACGTTAGATTTTAAAATGTACTTGGTTTATTAACTCATCACATAATATTTAAATGATGTATTCTGGAAAAGATGGAATTTTCCAGTTACAGTTCCACTGAGTCAAATCCTAGTTTACACATAAAAAAATTAAGATCTAAGTGATTTCTAGCTGAATATAAGTGTGACTATAAATATAATATAGCTGATTTTTTAAGCAAAAATTAGGACATCCAAGTATTATTTCCTTCATAGGAGTTCCATTAATAAGATTAAACACTTGTTTCTGTTATGGTTCTTAATCAAAATATTTTCATAGAACCTTCTTTGGAACTATATTCATGCCTGAAGATGTTTCTGATATTTGGAAACAGTATAAGCCATTTGGAATCATGATTGGTGGTCAAGTGGGTTTGAGCTAAAATACTAAGACCAGAAACATTCTTAGTGGTGCTTATAAATTAGCTCTCAGCTGGTTCCCATACTGCTTTTAACAATAACAGTGCTCCTGGAACAATTCTTCCAAATTCCTTTAAGCACAGTATTTAATTAGATACTTAAGGTATGGTTGGTTGTTGCTTTTGTTTTCTTGTACACTCAGTGTTGTATAATCACATGCTGCACATATTAAATAGCTCAGTTTTCTTCAGATGTGTAAATGTAACTATTTCAAAGTAGTTAATCTAAAAACAAAAACCAAAATCCCAGTCATATATTTGCATGTTCTTTGTAAGCTTCGTCCATGCTGGTTATTGCACTGAATGATACATTATTATGGCATGTTAACAGTATACCAGTAATAGCACTTTATCTCATTTATATGGACACTTTTGAGGTGCTATTTAAGTCCAAACTGATGTATTATTCATTTGTAAAGATCAGGTACAGGAATGAACCTTGGTCTAAAGGTATTTTTCATATGAAAATGGTGTTATGTGTTATTGAAGGATGTTAAAATGCTAATTTGAGAGAAGTAGGAGTGTATTTGTTTTATACATTGGGATGAAAATTTATTTTCTAGAATTGGGGAGAAGGAAGTTTTATATTTGCAGAATGTTTTAAAAATGAATAGTTGTAATGAAGTTCCTATGAACACCATTATGGTTTTGTAAGAACAGGAACCTTCTGGTGTCATTCAACATTTGTTCCTAAGTGTATGTACAGTGTACTTTGTACAAACAGCTTTATCATTTTTTATAGGCTTAGCATGAGTTCTACAACTACTATGGCTTATTTATTGTTTCCTTTAATATTTGTGAAAGTCTTACTCTTTTGTTACATAGTTTTGTTTCTGCACAGCTACTGTAACTTTCTGTACAGAATAAAAACTATTAATAGAAAAAAAAATTTTGAAATGTACTTGAGATTTGTTTTAATAAGATATGGTGGCCGGGCGTGGTGGCTCACGCCTGTAATCCTAGCACTCTGGGAGGCTGACGCGGGAGGATAGCTTGAGGTCAGGAGTTTGAGACCAGCCTCAGCAAGAGCGAGACCCCCCCCCCACATCTCTAAAAATAGAAAGAGATTATATGGACAGCTAAAAAAATATATATAGAAAAATTAGCTGGGCATGGTGGCGCATGCCTGTAGTCCCAGCTACTCAGGAGGCTAAGGCAGGAGGATTGCTTGAGCCCAGGAGTTTGAGGTTGCTGTGAGCTAGGCTGACGCCACAGCACTCTAGCCTGGGCAACAGAGCGAGATTCTGTCTCAAAAAATAAATAAATAAATAAATGGTAAGACACACAGACATGGAAATGCCTGTCATGAAAGAAGATGTTTTTATACTTACAGTTCCCTAGAAACAGGAAACATAACAGGCCATGCAAAGCCCCACAGGGAAGCACCAGTGTTGGTGAGGAGGTAGGCAGCGGCAAGCATGAGCAAGTCCTTTACTGTGGTTTTTATGGAAAGAAATAGAGTCGGGAAGCAGGTGTAGGATTGGCTGGTTTGAATAATTTCACTGGGCTCTGGGGTGTAGGAATTATTTCAGGTAGTGTGGTACCTAGCCCTGTGGTAATTGGCCTGGAGTGTGAGAGCCTGATAGAAGGGGTGTGTGGGAGTACGTGGGCTTTGCATTGTTTAGTTTGCATAGGAAAAGTGCTCTCACAGGTGGTTTTTTATCATCTCTAGGAATTAGCTAACCCTGGGAGGGGCAGCTCCTCCCCAGTCAGCAAGGCCCCAGATACCAAAGCATCAAGATCCATTAATTCCATTTAGATCACCTTATGTTCCCTATATTTTAAAATATAATTGTCTTAAAACTCCCCTCTCCTCTTTCTCTCTCTCTCTATATATATATGTATATGTGTGTGTGTGTATACACACACACACACACACACACACACATATATATCATGTCACAAAGTGTTGAAATTTTTGCTGAAGCTATCAAATATGATTTGAGACTCCAGAGAAGTAGTATAATTTATTATATTTACTGTTATTTTTACCAATTCTGATATTCCTTCTTAAGTTCTAATCTTTCTTTTTATTATTTCCTATCTGTTTAGAGAACATTCTTTAGTTATTCTTCAAGGGCTCGTTTGCTCATAATAAATTCGCTTTCTTTTCCTTGATCTGAGAATGTCTACATTTTCCCTTTATTCATAGAGGATATATTATCTGGATATAGAATTCACAGTTTACAGTTACCTCCTTTCAGTACTTGAAAAATGTGAACCACTTCCTTCTGGCCTCCATGGTTTTGGATGAGAAATCTCCTGTCATTTGAATTGGTGTTTCCCCATAAGCAACGCACTATTTCTCTCTGGCTGTTTTCAAGGCTTGTTTCTTTGCCTTTAGTTTTCAAAAGTTTAATGATGATGTGTCTTGCCTTGGATTTCTTTTACTTTAAAATGATTGTTTACTCAGCCTCTTGAATCTGTAGGGTGATGTACTTCATCATATTCAGCAAGTTTTCAGACACTATTTCTTTGAATAATTGCTCATTCCCACTCTCTCCTTTCCCTCTGGAGCTCTGATAATACAAATGTTAGCTCTTTTGTTATTTTTCTACAGGTCTTTGGAACTTTGTTCATTTTTTTTAATAGTCTATGTTCTCTCTCTGTTGTTAACATTGTATAAATTCTATTGATCTGTCCTCTCCTTCACTGATTCTTTTCTCAGTCATCTCCATTTTACTCGAGCCCATCCAGCAAAAAGTTTATTTTAATTACTGTATTTAATCAGTTCTATAATTTCCATTTGGTTCCTTATTCAACATATTTTTTTCTGAGATTATTTTTTCATGTTTGATGAGAATTTAAAATTGTTTCTTGAGGCAGAATGGGGGCACTGACTCATACTGCTTCCTTTAAGTTGGGTAGGGCAAGTTTTGCTCCTTGCTGGGCCCCACTGACACCAAGAGAATAGATGTGACAAAGTAGAATGCCACCTAGCTCATACCACATCATTTTACCTCATTAATGCCGGAGGGAGTTGGAGGCTCAGTTCCCACTGGTCTTTGCTCACATGTAGGGAGAAAGAAAACAAAATACCAACTATGATGCCTTGCATCCCTTCATTCTTTCTTGTTGATGCTTGGTGGGGTGTAGGTTGTGAACCCCACTGGACTCCACTGACTCCAGGGATTAGAGTAGGGTAGGAGTGACTCTTGGCCTTGCTTTATGCTCTAGTGGATCTTGTCAACACAGGAGTGGGAAGAAAAACAGATTGTTATTATTCCAACTTGAACCATTTTGCTCAGTTTCACTGACAAGTGCAGATATAGGTAGGTAGTCCCTCAGGCACCAGATTTTTAAGCCTCATTGCTCCTGGGTGGAAATAGAATCTTAGCATGTAACATAATCCTGTTGACACTACCCTGATGGGGAGAACATGGAAGGAATGAGGCTATGCCATCTTGGCCAAATCAGAAGTCTGATGAAAGTATTTTAAAAATACGTTGTCAAATATGAATGTTTCCCATTGCATTATTTATAAGCAAGCAAAGATAGATCTTCTTTCTGTTTATATATTATGATTCTCTTAGTTCTATACTTTTTGTGAGTGACAGAAAATGTTGCTAAATTTGAAATGTTAAAATCAATTAATATAAAAGTAAATTATTTAGGATACTTAATACCACTATCCAATAACAATAACAAAGTGTATTTAAAGGTGGTGATAGGGATTTTCTAATTGCAGGAAAGCTTCATCATCATTGTAGTAGACACATGATCTGACTTGATTTTTCTGATTTCTGCTGTTCATAGAACACACTATGGTAATTAACTGAGAGCAGGGAGAACTATAAAGATGCTATTGTGAATAGGTAGATGTATTTGTTTCCTGTGCCTGCTGTAACAAATTATCAGAAATTAAGTGGCTTACTACAACAGAAATTTATTCCCTAACTGTTTGGGAGGCCAGAAGTCTGACATCAGTATCACTGGGTTGAATCCAAGGTGTTGGCAGGGCTGTACCCACTACAAAGATTCTAAAGGACATGTTTTTTGCCTCTTCCAGTTCCTGGTGGCTGCTGGCATTTCTTGGTCATATCTCTCCAGTCTCTGCGTCACCATCACATGATCTTCTACTCTGTGTCTATCTCAGAACTTCCTCAGCCTCTCTCTTATAAGGATAGATGTGATTGAATTCAGATAATCTAGAATAATCTCTTCATCTTAGTATCCTTGATTTAATCACATCTGGAAAATCTTTGCCGCTTTAGGTAACATTCACAGTTCCAGGGATTAGGATTTGGGAAAATTAAGTTCCATGTTTTTGTAGGGTCCAAAGTCCCCTTTTCATTGATGTCTGGCATATGGGGAGTCATTCTTAGCACCTAGCCCTGAGTTACTTGGCTTTTGGTACCCTTAATTTCCAAAGGTACAAATGGTGTGTTGAATAATTCTCATCCTTCAAGTCTCTGAATTCTTCTGCCTTCCTCTTCTGCTACTAGCAGTGGAGAAATTCCTCTACTTTTATGTATTCATGTGATTAGATTAGGCCCATCTGGATCATCTTCCTTTTTAAGGTCAACTTTGACATATAATTGCTATAGTTTAGATACAGTTTCTGTGTCCCCACCAAATGTCATGTTGAAATTTGATCCCCAATGTTGGAGGTGGGGCCTAATGGGAGGTGCTTGGGTCATGGGGGCAGATCCCTTAGGAATAGATTAATGACCTCCCTGGGGGTGGTGAGTGAGTTCTCTCCCTCTATTAGTTGACTGTTAAAGATACCCTGGCACCTCCCCCTCACTCTTTTGCTTCCTCTCTCACCATGTGATCTCTGTGCACACCAGCTTCCCTTCACCTTCTGCTATGAGTGAAAGCAGCCTGAGGCCCTCACCAGAAACAAATGCTGGGCACCATGCTTTTTGTACAGCCTGCAGAACTGTGAGCCAAATAAACCTCTTTTGTTTATAAATCACCCAGTCTCTTGCTATAAATCATTCCTTTATAGCAAGGCAAAACGGACTAATATAACAATATAACAAAAACATAGGAGTGACATTTCATAACTTCCACAGGTTCCTGGAGATGTGTCCTGGTATCTTGAGGCTGTATTAGTTTCCTGTGGCTACTATAACAATTTACTACAAACTAGGTGACTTAAAGCAACAGAAGTTTATTCTTTCAGAGTTCTGGAGGCTAGAAGTCAAAAATCAAGTAGTCAGTAGGGCTGTGCTCCTTCTAAAGGCTCTAGAGGAGTATCTATTCCTTGCCTCTCTGGCTTCTGGTGGATTTTGGCATGTGTTGGCTTGTTGTTGCATCTCTCTCTGCTTTATCTTCATATTCCCTTCTCTTTGGTGTGTGTCCAAACTATTTCTGCCTTTCTCTTATGAAGATACATGTGATTGCATTTTGGGTTCTCCAAGATAATCCAGCATAAACCAATACTCTTAAAATTCTTAATTTAACATATCTTTTGTTGTGTGAGGTGATTTTTGCAATATGAGGTAATATTCACAGTTTCTTGGGATTATGAAGTAGATAGCTTTGAAGGTGGTATTATTTTAGCCTACCACATCAGGTGACAGATAAGATGACAACTCAAAGTAGGTTGATAGAGTCATGTTAAGAAGAGGAATACTATGGATGGGTTTTGAAAATAAAATTAGTAGGACTTATTGACAGATTGGTTGAAGGATGTGGAAAAAAAATAGAAGAGCAAGGATGACTTCATGATATCTGGTGTTAGTATCTACCATGGTGGAGTTGTGTAGAGCAGGAAGGAAAACAGGAGTAACTCCATGACAGACTGGACCTCCTAGGAAAGGCCTAAGTTTCGGTTTCCCCAACGCAGGCCCTCCCCGTCCCCGGAATGCCGCTAGTAACAACTAAAAGCCCTGGCTTGGAAATTGGCCAATCAGGAGCCAAAGCCCCGGCTTGGAAACCGGCCAATCAGGAGCCAGAGCCCCGGCTTGGAAACCGGCCAATCAGGAGCCAGAGCCCCGGCTTGGAAACTGGCCAATCAGGAGCCAGAGCCCCGGCTTGGAAACCGGCCAGTCAGGAGCCAGAGCCCCGGCTTGGAAACCGGCCAATCAGGAGCCAGAGCCCCGGCTTGGAAACCAGCCAATCAGGAGCCAATACTATCAGCCACTTTTGAAAGAGCAAATGAACTAAAAGGGGGGTGGGGGGGGTGTGCCCGATACATGTAACCTACTGATAAGTATAAAAGCTTAGTGTCCACCCCAGGGCGGGGTCCAGGCTCGTGGAGAGACCACTGTGCTGGTGCTCTGAGCCTTGGACCCTAGCCCGGGCTAGAAAATAAACTCCTTTGTCTGTTGCAGCCTTGGTGACTCTGCCTATCTGTTCCTGGGGCTGAGGGAAACCGGTTCTTACAGTTGCAACTAATGAGACAACGAAGACGACAGGAGGAAGTGTTTTAGGAAATAAGAGTGAATTTGTTTGGGGGCAATGTTAAATTTTGAAATTTTGTAATGGGGTAGTGGCCTGAAAAAAAAATGGCAAAGAGATTTTCTGTCTCCTTAAAACTTCCCCTACTCTTTTTGGGAACTGCATTCTGGCCTGCATCACTTAGGCAGGTTAAGTCTTTTGTTAAAACTCCCAGGAGTTCACAGGCTTTGTCTTTGGCAAAGATGAGATGATTAGAATAGTTAACCACAGTAATTGCCTGAAGCTGAGAACCCTCCCTTTAAAAGCTCTGTATTTCGGCCTATGTTTGTGAAATTTGGGATTTTAAAACGAGAAGGTCTACGATATTTCCTCCTTTATGGACAAAGTAAATTCTCTTTCCTTCCTCCTCAAACCGCTTGTCCCCGTTCTTCTGATTTGGCCTCGTGGACAAGTGGCTGAGCTTTCGGTAACAATTTCTATTAGATATTTAAATAGAAATCATGGGTAAGTCATTGGATTTCCAAGACAAAATTTTAAAACGTTCTTGGGCTGGAAAAAGAAACTTGAGACTTACTAGTATACACAAAGCATATCTATGAGGCTGGATGAGATCACCTATAGCATAAGCAGGTATTCATATGATCCATCATAGATTTATATAAGATAACCAAAGACTGTGCTCTGGAACACTGCAACATTTAGAGGATGTAAGATGGAAAGGCATAAGCAAAGAAAGCAACACTTTGTGGATGTGAGGTAGGAAGAAAGTGAGGACAGTATGGTGTTTTGGAAGGCAAGTGAAAAACTCTTTCAGGGTGCAAGGGTTGAAGTGAGGTAAGATGAGGAGAGAGAGTTTATAGTTAAATTGACCAAATGGATATCATAGAAAATGTGACAAAAGTAGCTTTGATGAAATGTCAAGAAAAGCATGATTAAATTGGCTCAGGAGAAAATGGGAGGTGTGGAATTGAAGTGTTCATCAACTCTTTTTAGGAGTTTTTATACACAGGAAAGACATGAAATGTGGAGGTTTCTTGTAGGAGATGATATGGGGATAAGAGTTAATTTTAAGATAGGAAAAATTTCAGAATTTTATGTGAAAATAAGAATAATTTAGAAGAGATGAAAAATTGATGAAGCTAGTGATAAAAGAGAATAGCTGGAATTATCACAGATGGAACATAGTGGACCACTAGAGACCTAAACAAAAGTGGTGACAAGAGTTCGTCTATTGTAACAGGAGGGAAGGCAGACCATATAGTGACAGATACAGGTATCTGTTTCATTGGGATGGTGGAAGCTTTTGGAAGTTATCATTTGATTCAATATATTTTCTCAGTAAATTAGAACTCTAGATCATTAGTTAAGATTGAGGATGGAGAGGAGGTTTAAAGATATGAGGAGGGAGTTAGATGTGTGAAATAGAGTAAGAGTCAGAAAATGTGGTATGATGACAAGAATTCCTTAGGGAACCATTTTTAGTTAGTGGTCATGGATTTAAAGTAAAACCTTTTAGCACATTTGTATGATTTTCTTCAGCCACATTCATCTGCACAGAGGCAGGCATGGATGTGCTAGCCATTCACAATTACATTAAGCATCAAGTAAGGCAGAGGAAAGGAACAGGGAGAAAACCAAGGAAGATAAGAGGGTATACAAGAGCACTATTGTAACTGTGGACTAGGGAGTTGATTTAATGAAGTGAAGACAGGAGAAAGGATAAGAATTGAACATTTTTCCACAATTGCAGTGCTATAGAAAATGAACTGGAAAGACAGGTGGCTGTAAGAGAATGTGATATTTGAAATTGAGAATATAGAGGAATTGAAGTTATTGGGAATAATTTGGTATAGAGTATGAACATAGGCAAGACTAAGGTTGAATGAAAAGCAAGGTAATTGGGGAAAGTAAGGCAGTTATAGAAAAGATCAGCTATGTGGATATAAAACTCAACAAGGACTTAAAAATATATATATAGTGTTGGACCTGGAGATATTTTGTTTGATGGACTAAGACCCAAACCTAGAGACTTCTAGGGGAGATGGAGAATGGCCTAGTAGCAGAAATGTAGAAGGAGGAGGACACTTTCTCTACCTCCAGGCCCAGGATTTTGAGGATGTGGGAGAGAAAGAGTCACAACTTGAAAAGGCTGTGGGGAAAGCAGTGTCTTCTCAGGGAAGAGTCAAGTTTCAAGAAGGTACAGAGAACATTCAGAGAAGTTGATGTAGGGAACAGAGGGTATTTTCCTGATGACAGATCATGAGTTTCAATGGATGGTGTGGTAGATTTTTAGGATTAGGAAAGGAGTGAGCATTGTGGTCAAAAAATTGGATGTATACTATAAATAGTGTTGTGAATGCAGAGGCTGAGGGATGACTAAAAAGAACTGGTATTCACATGGTAACGTATAAAGAGAGATAAATGTACAATGAGATGCTTCTACACAGAAGAAATATGGTGGTAGCAAGATCTCACACTCCATTATATTTGGGGATGAGGCTTTGGAGGCGGGAAAGAATCGATAACTTTGCAAATATGTACTATATACAAGGATTTACTGATGGCTTGAAAATAGTCCACTAATTATTCAATAATCTCTACCTAACATTTGTATATACTTTGTGATCCATGAGTTTAGCATTCTCAAAATTTAGCCTTCGCAAATAACAAACAAATGTCATACGTGGAAAGTTTGCTAATGTACCCAGTAATCGAGTGTTTGACTGCAAGATAAATGTTTCACCATTAGCTTCTTTACACTTATTAGTTTTCTTCCTGAGAGAAGTTGTGGTAAATATCACAGCATTATTTATATGCGATAAAAGATGAATGATACTCAATGATGTCTTATTCTGGTCCTTGATACGGGGCTGGGATTCTAGTACACACCCAGTTGCTAAAGGAAAGGACACTCATTATAGCTACCAGAATTCAGGAAAAATAACAGTGGCAAAAAGTAATGAGTGGCTGTGTTCAGTCGAAATAGGGAAATCCTAAAATGTATGCCTTCATAAAATGCATTCATCATTTCTCTTTTATGAGATAACTGAAAAAAAAATATATAAATCTAATCCCTTCTGTAAGATTAAATTTTGACTTGCCCACAGAGCTGATGACAGTAAAGAGTTTCATTTGTGTACTTATTTTCTACTCATGGAGACATGACAACTTATATCCATTTGATCTTACTTTTAGACTTATATATAGGCATGTCAGCTAAAAGAAAAAAAAAGATAATTTCAGTTTAGGTGTAATTGAATTTTTGACATATCAGATAGAGCTCTGATTACATTTGACAGATCCATACTGATTTTCTTTTAAACTTTTCTTATCTTGTTATTTCTAGAATTTTTACTTTAAATTAAATAAAGATTTGAGTGATAGAATATTTTAATTAACTTCACTAACTGGATATAATATTTACCCTGGAATTGGAGTCTGATATTATTTTTTTCAATCAAAGACAAACATAATGAGAAACAATATTTGTATAGTATAAAACAGGACTTTTGTTTTTTAGAATACATCAGATAGGGCATGACTTAAAACATATTTTAGCTTATCAGAGTCTAAGAATTAAAACAAAAATGCTAAGTATACAAAATTTCACTAAGTTTCTCAAAAATAACCAAAATGTGCTAAAGCTGTCACTACCTTTGCTATCTCTCCGGACTTTCTTTCCTGCTTCCATCTCTTGAGGCCCTTATACAGAAGCTAACGCATTCTACATTCTTCCATGCCAGTGGATTCTGTTCCACTGAACTTCAGTATTTTTCCACTGATTTACTCTATTTTTATGAATGTGGATAAGTGCTCAATTTTAAGCATGTTTTATTGTTTCCCTCAAGATAGGTATTTGCTACTTCATCCCAGCATATTAAAGACATTAGACCAATAAAACTAGAAAGAATATATTCCATTTTGCAAAATGAAACCTCACTCTCTAACTCATGTCCTATTTGCTTCCAAAACTAGTAGAGAAGCCTGAGCACTTTTGTTCTAAATTTATGATGTCATTTCTAGCACCTCAGGAGAAAAGTGTTCAATTTTTTAAAGAAAGGAAACATACTCTAAAATTAGTATGAAAATGAGAATAATTGTTCAAAAAGCCAACAAGTTTATGAGAACTGTTATTCTTAATGTTCTTAATCTAATGAGATAATGACAAAATCTTTAAGTTCTAATTTAAGGGTCCTCATGTATAACCTCTCAGTCAATGTAGGAACATGTTCTAAGAAGTCTATGGTGGATGGCCCCCAGCAACCATCTGGACCCATCATCAAATGGAAAGTATTTCTTAAAGCACCCAGTTCCTTCATGAAAAAAAAAATTATAAAGTTCTTCCTTGTTTTAGTTCCTAGTTCACTGCCTGGAGATACCAATCTCTGATTGAAGTTCTGCTCTCAGAAAAAATACAGGCAATTAAAGTCCCTCTTCCACATCAGAGAAGCCACTTTTCCATGCTCAATATAATTTATTCCCTTAAGTTCCAGGCCCAGTTCTGTACTTTCACCAAAGCTTTGCTAGTTATCTAGACTACCAAGGATTTCAGATGCTGATTGTCTTGTGTTTGTTGGGTCCTTCAATAGTTGACACCAAACTAGTAAGTTCAGCTACCTGTTATATTTAACCTATGATACTTGATTATTTGGATCTCCAAATGCTGTCCTTAAATTCTTCTCTTTATGGACTCCACGTACATTGGGATATCACCATTTCAACCTAGACTGTAACATGCTGACTATTGCCTTAACCTTAACGTAAAACTTTCCAAGTTTCTAATTTCATGCTTTCCCAAAAACTGTAACTATGTCTGTTTTTTGCAGCACCAGTGGAAATTCAATCAATAGTTTTAGTTGCAGGTTTTGGTTCCAAGTAGAGTTGTCTATCTTCTTATCAGGTATTTACTATCAATTTCCTAAATATGACAATATTAAAAAAGACCCTTCATCACTCAAAACCCATGCAAGGAAGCACTCTATTTTCCAATATTTTAATACATAGCATGTTTAATTGACCCAATAACTCAGGTATGATCTAATTAGTATAAAGCTGTTTGGAGCAATTACCTATATTCTTATACCTGAGAATAGTAATAATTTTACTGTTGTGGCTCAAATTTACTTTCAATTTTTGGATAATCTTACTACAAAGTATGTTGTTCTCAAATGAAGTAAAAAAAACCAAAAAATATGCTCCCAAGCCATACATCACCATATTTGTTTTATTCTATTGTTACTTTGTACCCACATGTCAGCTATTCCATCTTTCCTTAATATTTTGTCATAAAAGCTTCAATCAAACATTACAGAACACTAAAGCTATACATATTTGGCATCTAGCATATTTGCTTTCACCTCCTTTCTTGTGATACATATATTTGCTAAATATTCTATGATTTTACACAAAACATGGATGGCATAGACCTATGGCATGGCTTATTTTAATAATATCTCAAAAATTTATTATAGTCATCTCTGCAGGCCTATTCATGTCATCTCTTCGGTAAGAATTTTTCTACTTCCCCATCCAAAATTTCACCCCTAACACCATGACATTCCTCATCCTCCTTCCCTGCCCATTTTCTCTCCCCATCACATTTGAATATTGTCTGTCTCTTCCATTAGCATGCAAATGCCAGGAGGACAGATATTTTTGTCAGTATGGCTCCCTGATAAATCCACAGATATTAGAACAGGGTCTTAGCATATAAAAGTTTTCAACAAATATTAGTGCATGAAGGAATTGACCAAGGAACTGTTCTGGTGGCTGGGAATACTGTAGGAAATAATACAGAAAATATCCTTTGCCTCATGGACTTAATTTCTAGCAAAGAGGAAAAGATAAAGTACATATAAATAGAGAATTATATAATAGGTTTTAAGTTAATTATTTAGGGAAAGAGAATTAGTGGAGACTGTTTTCATGGAAGATTTATCTAAAGAGGTGACATTGAACGGAGGCCTAAAAGATTGGGAGGAAGTTAAACAAAAAGTTGGATTAAGAGTGTTCCAAGTAGAAAGATGAGCAATTTTAAGACTTCAGTCAGAATTGGCTCAGAATGTTGATGGTGCAGCGCAATGAAGGATGGGGGAGATTGGAGAACATGAGGTCAGACAAGTAAGAGGGATCAGATCACGTAGGGCCTTTCTGACCTCACCTTCTATGGTTGACCTGCAAAACACAAGGAAGTTTTAAACAGCATGGTGATATGATCCTATTTATTTTTTTTATAAAATATCACTCTGGATTCTGTGTGGAGATTAGACTATTGGATGCCACATTGAAATAAAAGAAGCTATTGCAGTAGTTCAGGTGATGCATACTAGGGTGAAACTGGTAGAGGTGGTAAGAAGTGGTCAGAAATGTGACATATTTTGATGGCTTTGCTCTTACTTAGTATTTACTGATGTGCTTGAAATTCGCAGAAGGAAAAAATACTCCTAGGTTTTTTGGCAAGCTAAACGTAGATAAATAATAGTGCCATTAACTGAGATGGAGAAATCTTTGGGGAATAAATTAGCATGAAGATGGGGAGACAAGTATATCAAGAGTAACATTTAGTTTGAGAAGCTTGCTAGATATCCATGTGAAGAAGAAAATGTACGGTTGTAACTCAGGAGAGAGTTTGAAGTTGGAGATATAAATTAAGAAGTCATAAAGTATAGATGGTATCCACAAGCCTGCAATAAATGACCAAGAAGATAATATAACTAAATAAGAGGCAAGACTCAGCCCAAAATCAAGCTGAAGTATAGAGTTATGATAGAAGATAAGAGACAGAAGATTCAGATTGTATGCACAATGACAAAGGAGAATTAAAAAAACAAAATCCGAATGAATATAACATTTCAAGAAAGAGAGAAGAGTCAGCTATGT
The DNA here is from genome assembly GCF_041146395.1 of Eulemur rufifrons. Classification (NCBI taxonomy): domain Eukaryota; kingdom Metazoa; phylum Chordata; class Mammalia; order Primates; family Lemuridae; genus Eulemur; species Eulemur rufifrons. The sequence goes on from NC_091012.1 coordinate 113,436,095, forward strand.
CAAACGCTATTGAGAGATAAAGTAAGATAAGGATATAACATTTGTCTATAAATTTTGCAATATGAAAAGTATGATTTCCTTAACAAAAACAATTTCAGTCGAGTTTTCAGGATTAAATTCTCACTGCAGTAAGTTAGAGAATTGGTGCTAAAGAAGTAGAGACAGTGAGTATAGACAATTCTTTCCAGGAATTTTGCTTCAAATAAGAAGAGAATTAACTGAAGGGACCAACGGATCAAGGTGTTAATATATATATATATATATATATATATATATATATCATAACATCCTGGTATATAGTGTTGGAATCATCTAAAAGAGGAAACCTTTCTATATATAGGTGAGATGAGGGATAATTGAAAAGTAAGGTCATTAAAAAATTAGAAGTAGGATCTGGGACTCAAGTAGATGGGCTAGATGGAGATGAACCCACAAAACATTTGGCCCTAGAAATGGGAGTAAAGATGAAGTTTTCTTTTTCTTTGTCCTCCAGCCATGTTCAGCTATTTGTGTGCAAATTTAGAAAGGATAGAGAGTTGGTTTGTGCCTAATGTAGTACACTGGAATACTGTTCTGGATACTTCACTCCTTTTTATTATGGTTATATAATCATGGCCCTTGCTTTGACTTTGATGTGTCCCATTTTACAGTAGGCAGAGTATATTTCCCATCTTGACCGATACTAAACATGACCATGTGATTTAGTTTGGCCACTGGAATGTGGGATTAGGGGATAATATACAAGTTGAGAAGTTCAGAGGTGTATTATATTTCTACTTGCCCTCTTGTGCTTCTTCCAGTCACAATGAGAATAACATGTTATAGGTATATCTCAGAACGAGTAAAGATATAGAGCAGTCCTTAACCTGATACAAAATCTAAAGAAGACATGCTCTGCTCAGCTGATCAGCAGATCCATGAGCAAAAAAATAATAAATGTTTCTGGTTGTAAGACACTGAGATTATAGGGTTTCTTGTTATACAGTATAATGAAGCAATCACCGACTAATCCACCACAGTTTGGTTTTGCCTAGTGAACAGTAGCTGGAAGATGGATAATGGAGTTAAAAGCATGAGGAAGGGAGTGACTATATTGACAGACAAAATATATTGACCGTTTTTTAGAAGTTTGGGCTGTAAGTATTCAATATACTAAAATCCACATATTTGTATCACAAGAATATTAAGATGGATTTGTCCAATGCCTTATAGAAAATAAAGAACATAAAATTATTATATATTTTCCAAGATCTAAGAATTTAGCAAAATAAAATTAGGTTAATGTGTCAGAACTTCTTAATCTATCCATGCTAGTGCTGCTACTCATGTTTATTTTTACTTTAAGCATTCTATATGATTTTAATGACATATTAGGTATTTTTCTAGGAATTAATATAAGCCAACTGCCTAGCTTTGATATTCTCCTTGTTCTACTTTTTATAAAGTAGCAACCAAAACTCATCACATTGCTATTCCAAATTTACCTTACATTAAAAAGAACTCACATTGTTTTACAGAAATTATAAACTATGCCATAGATTTTATAATAAAAACCAAAATATTTAGTGTTTGAAATAATGCCAGAGGTGATATTTTCTAATTGACTTATTTTTATAACTTGTTATTAGAAATGTATGTACAATTATCATAACACAGAAAGTAACATTGGCATATTATGACTAAATTATACGCTGTATTCAGATACATCAGTCATTTCACTGATGTTCTTTTGTATAATAGAATCCAATCCAAGATTCCACATTGCATTTAGACGCCATTCTCTCTTAGTCTCCTTCAATCTATGATAATTCTTCAAATTTTCCTTGTCTTTCATGAACTTGACAGTTTTGAAGAGTATAGCTCAGTTATTTTATAGAACATACCTCAGTTTGAGTTTGCCTGATGTTTTTTATGATAAGATGGAGAATATATATTTTGGGGAATAATACAGAGAGATTGTTTCCCTTTCTCAGTGACTCCTTATCAGGGATACATGATGTTGACACATTTTAATAATGGTGATGTTAATCTTTTTTTTTTTTTTTTTTTTTTTGAGACAGAGTCTCACTCTGTTGCCCAGGGTAGAGTGCCATGGCATCAGCCTAGCTCACAGCAACCTCAAACTCCTGGGCTCAAGCGATCCTACTGCCTCAGCCTCCCGAGTAGCTGGGACTACAGGCGTGCACCACCATGCCTGGCTAATTTTTCTATATATATTTTTAGCTGTCCATATAATTTCTTTCTATTTTTTTTAGTAGAGACGGGGTCTCGCTCTTGCTCAGGCTGGTCTTGAACTCCTGACCTCGAGCGATCCACCCTCCTCGGCCTCCCAGAGTGCTAGGATTACAGGTGTGAGCCACCCCGCTCGGCCTTGGTGATGTTAACCTTTATCACTTGGTTAAGGTGGTATCTTCCAGATTTTTCCACTGTACTGTTAGTATTTTTCCTTTGTATTTAATAAATATTTTTGGGAAACATGGGTTCATTTTCTGGCTGTGTCAAATCTGTTTTGTCCATTGGAAGCATTATTTATCTCTGTCTCTGTGTTTTCATTTCTAGCATTTCCATTTGTTTTTTAAAATAATTTCCTTCTCATTGCTGAAATTACCCAACTTATCTGTCACCTTGACTTTGTCCATCTTTTCCATTCAAAGCTTAATTATATTAGTCATATGTATTTTGAATGGCCTGTCAGATAGTTCCAACATTCATGTCATGTCACTGTTTTGTCCCAATACTTGATTTTTCTCTTGAGAGTGTGTTATTTTTTTCCTGGCTTTTTATATGTCTCATAATTTTTGGCAAGAGTCATATAATCGTGTTTAGTGTGGCGGCTAGTTTCCTAAAGGGTTTTTCTCAATGTCTGCTCTACCCTTAGCTTTAGATTTTCCCATTGCATTGTACCTCATATAGGGTCTGCCTTTTGCAATTTATAGTGTTACTTATGACTTAATGCTTGTTAATCTGGCAGTGGAATTGGTGAGGGCAGTGTTTTCTGGTATTCTGATTAAGTTTCATTCTTATTCAGGCATCATATCCCCTGGTCTTAGGGATATGGCCTTTTCAGTTTTATTGCCCCTTCCCTCACTGTAGTTCTGTGTCTCACATATATTCTTGCTCCTCCTCAGGAATAGAGGTTTTTTGCCCTCTCTCCTTCCTTCTGCAGAAATGGGCCTTTGCCAGATCTCAAAGGATTATACCTTTTGTTGTTCTTCTCCCCACCCCACTACAGGTTAAGGCTTTTTTTCCCATAGGGAATATAGGTGAGAAGAGTGCAAGAAGATTTTCATGCCTTTCCCAGTCTTCCTCCTGAAAGTCTGCAGCACAATGGATATTTTTTCAGGAGTTCTCTTCAGTCTTTTCTGTGATTGCCAGTGAGATTTTAGGGGAAAAAGTTTCCAAGAAGGTGCCACTGCCCGTATATCTTCAGCTTTCAGGGACTTTCTAATCTCTCACCAGTGCACATTTAGTGTCCTAATTCTCCAACATCCCTAGCTCTTCTTATAACTGTGTCATTGCAGTTTTATGTACAGATCAAACTTGCATGTAGTATCTCTCTGCAGGACTCAGCCTTTGACTAGATTTTGGGCCAGTTGATTTCCCTTGATTTTAACTTTGTGTTTTTTTTTTAAAAAAAACCATGAACTTTTAGCTTTTTCATCTTTTTATTGTTGTTAGAATAGAAGCAATGCCATTTCTGTTGCTAAACATTTAAACATTGCTGAGCAGAAACTGGAAGTGGCAAGTGACATAATTTTAAAATGAGAAAAGTTAAATGGTCTAGAGGGCAAGTTTCTTGCCTGAAGTTGTATTAATTGGTGGCAGAGTAGAGTTCACTATAACCATACTGGCAAAACACTGTTTCTATTAACTATTAACTGGGTCATGAAAACATTGTATTATAAAGAAACTTTCTTTGAAACACATTATTCTTAAATGGTGTTTGTGATAATATTATTTTGTTTATATACTGATACCCAATTTTTCATACACTGTAATCTGTTTCTCTTCTGGAGATCTGTTTATTTTACTTTTTAAAGTCATATTAGTAATGATCCATTTTAAATGTAGACGCTTTTATTTCTGGGTGAAATTGATTTTCACTGGCAAGGAATTATTTATATGTTCTTTTAAAATGCTGGTGCTTTACACTTTACCAAATATCTACTAAGTAATAACAGAGAAAATATGTTTGTCTTTAAAGCTATTAAATTTTAAAATGTGTATTATTTGAGTATGTAATTTCTATTGATTATAACAAAGATCGCAAAATTAGGACAACACCGATGCTAATAATGAAAGCAGCAGCAATGATAATAAAAACAAAATTATTATGCTATAAATTTGTATATCCCTCTACATGTATAAAATGCTTTGAGATGCAATATTTTGGCATAACTTTATTTATATGGATAAATGCTGAATTAAAATATTGTCTTGGTGAATTGTCATTGGCATAACTCATATGGCTTAAAAATATATTTTATGGTTTTGAGGGTTATGGACAAATCTTATTTAAAAATATAACAACATAAAAATAAGGAAAACTTGCATCATTTTATTCTGAAGAAGGATGTGAGCTTTCATTCACTGGCAATAATACAGGTTAGTTGTAACTATGTAATCCTTTCTTGAGAATTTAAAAATTATTTTGTGAAAAGAAGCATTTAAGTTGAATGATATGTGCCACCAGTTATTAGTAAATATAGCCAAGTAGTAGAAGTAGAAGAAAAATTAAATGTTTTATCAAAAGGCACACAAAAAACTGTAACAATTACATTTTTCTGACATAATGATGAGGTCACTGATAGAATTTTGTTCTTACTTTCCAAATATCCTATGCTGATGATAGGCCATTTTTTAGATAAAAACACTAACTTAATTATTTATATTCCTGGTTTTTGATGTGTTGCATTGAGAATAGAGAAATAGCAAATAGAGAAAGATATTATCAGATATTAATATATATGGTAATGTCATAATTTTTAAAAAGTTAGGTCCTGGCTAGTTATAGATAAATAATTAATGAAACAACATTTAGAAAGAACATAAACAGATCATGAAGTATGTGTGTATGAATAAATTAATTATACTATTAATATTAATCAATTAATATATAGATTATATTGAATCTGTTAAATAGTTGATATTTTCAATTATAAATCAGTTCATTATATGATCTATAATATGCTAATATAGTGTTAATATATTTATGTTAATAAAATATTGATCTGTACTACTTTTAATAATAATTGATTTACAATGTGTCATTTATGTCTTGATTATATTAGTGGTGTTTTCATTCAGTGGGAAAGGGTTGGTTTATTTCACAAATGGTACAATCACAACTTGCTATATCTAACTAAAGGAAAAACACATGAAACCTTTTGCTCACCAAATAAGAAGATAAATTCCAGATGAATTGCATATTTAAACATTTTTTAAAACTATAAAAGTCTTGGAAAAAAATTTAGTGGACTATTTGCACAATGTTTGAAGGAGAAAACATTTCTAACCAAGACAGGTGACCCAGAGGATGTAAAAGACAGGACTATTTTACCATACAAAATTGCAAAAAAAGGTATGAGAAAAAAATTATAATTGAACACAATACACAAGTAATAGATTGGAAGAAATATATCTCAGGGAGATACTGAAAATGTTTTTTAATGGATAGTATGAAAAAGTTTTTCAAATTAATGACAGATATAAAAATAACTTCATACCATTTAAAATGGGCAAAAGTTATGAAAATACAATCTACAAAAAGCCAACTACAAACAGTAATTTTAGAACTGCAAGTTATACTTCTTGGTTCCCAAAGGAGTTCAGGTATGAGCCAACTGAATCACTTTATATTGACAATAGAGGCATTCATTCTCAAAAAAGAAAGGAGATGTTACTTAACATTTATCTATCTGGCCATCTATCTATCTATAGTTAAATAAAGGTAAAACATGATACTGAAATTTTAAAAAGTCACATGAAAATAACACCTATTAAAATTATACCTAGTTGGTTTTAATTATATGTAGAAAATTATGTGGAAAAATAAAAGTCTAGAGTTTTAAAGAAAAAATAAATAACAAATTTAAGTGGAATAGAATAACACAGTTAAATGTATCTTTTCTATGTGCTTTTCTGCCAGGAATCTTTAAACAGAAGAATTCCCTAATATTATGATTACTTTTGATGACAACAACCTAAATTTGGGACTCTAAATCTTTTCTTTTAAATTAAAGATATAATTTAAGGAGCATTTACAGAAATTATTAACCTTACATAAAATGCTTAGAATAGTGTGTTAGTCCTTTTACTATAACTACATAATAGGATATCAGAAAAAAGTACTAAAGTGATATAACAGTGATTATATAATAATACTTTTAATTATATCAATCTTTCTCTTAGAAATGATGAAAAGTTTTCTATTCTTAAGCAGAGAAAACTGTTATTATTTTCAGTTCTGTTATTGATCACTATTATGTTACCTAGGAATCAATAAGATAAAATTTAATAAATAGTGAGCTGGTATGTTTAAAATCGGTAACAAAATATTAAGTACAAATAATCATAAAAGTAACTTGTATCATATGACAACAAATTGTATGTTTTCTGTTGTTCCAATTTCATGTAAAAGAATGAGATATATTGTCAATAATAATGCTAATTTTTAAAGGGTGATCTAAAATGGTTTTGAACATTATTTGTCCATTAGAACCCATAAAAAATATATAAAAAATAAAAGTTAAACAATTATGCAGACACAGTTGATGAAAAAGTGAAAATACATGCCATGTATTCTTAAAAATATTCAACATCACAGAAATGATAGTGCTTCCGATATTCATAGTTATAAATTACAAATTTAAAATAAGACCAATGAATATTCCATCAAGTTTTCTTTGGAGGCAGTTAAGTCTATTATAAAGTTCATAAGGATAAATAAACAGGAAAGAATAGGAAGTAAAACCTTGAAAAACAGAAAATAATGTAAGAGGGCTAGCCTCAAGACATATTGAAGAACACTATAAAGTCTGATTATAACAGTGTAGTTTTGGCTCTTAAAGACAAATCAGAGGAATAGTAGAGATAATCCTGAAAGAGACCAAGTACCTATGGCAGAGGAGTCTATGATAATGTTGGCATATAAAATTAGTGGTGGTGAGATGGTCTTTAAAATAAATCTTCAAGAAAAAGACAGCCATTGGGCTAAATAGATCAAGAAAAACATCATGTGCATGGATTGCTCTCAAAGACTCAATGTTTTTAAGAGGGCAGTTGCTCCCAAATCAATCTATATTTTCCATGCAATTCAAATCAAAATCCTAGCAGTTGTGTGTGTTTGTTTGTGTTTGGAAATTGACTGGCTGATTGTGAAATTCTTCTGTAAGTGCGAATGATGTAGACTAACTTCAAAAATCTTGAACAAGAGGAAAATGTTGAAGGATTTATGTTACCACACATCAAGATTTACTGTATAGCTATAGTAGAAAAGATAGCATAGTATTATTGTAAAGACAGATAAAGAGAAAACTGGAACTCAGTAGAGTCCAGAAAGTGGTGTGTGTGTGTGTGTATATATATATATATATATATATATATATATATATTACTGTCAACTAATTTGGGAAAGAAGTGCCACAATTAAATCAAGGAAAGTATGGCTTTTTCCAGAAATGGCGCTAGCAAAACTTAGTATATATAATGAATGAATTGAACTTTGACTCCTATGTCTCACCATATTTATAATTATTGAGATATTTATCAGGAAAAATAAAGCTTCTAGATAAAAGAGGAATATATCATATGACTTTATGCCCCAAGCTATTGACATTATTGTCAGTATATATTAATAGTACCTAGGTTTCAGTTGAAGAGAGTCATCTGACCAAGACTTTCTTGAGAGCAGACTGCCTTCAATGATGGACTGATGTGGGAGGTGGGGGAAGGGCATATAAAATCTTGGCCTCTTCATCCCAGATTGGGGCAACTCTGAAGAGCTATACTAGCTTTAGTGCTCACCATTGTATGAACTGACATCTTTTGTCCCCACCTTCTCCCTTTGCTCAATCGTGCTTCATTCTCTTCCCTCAGTAGTATTGATCCTGAGAGCACTTCCTAATAAACTTTCTACCCACTAACCTCCTTCTCAAGAGTCAACTTCCCGGGAAAACTGTTCTGCAACAGTGACATTTAAAATACTTCTCACTGAAACTTTGACAGATATTTTTAAATTTTATTAGTTATTTATTGATGCTTTATAGATGTCTTATAATTATAGCAGTATTATATAATGGGTAAGGTTCCAAGCCCTAAATTCCAGCCCAAGTTCTATCATGTACTATCTTGGGTATAATTCCTACATGTTTCAATATATTCATTTCTAACATAGAGATATTGTAATAATAGAGGCTATCTCATAGAGTTTTTGTGAGAAATAAATAAATTAATATTTGTAAAGTGCTTAAACTAGTTCCTGGCACAGAGTACATTGCTACTGCTCATGGCAAGTGACACTATTTTCCAATAAAATGCTATTAAGTAAACTATTATACAGATGGTACAAAGGTATGTTAAAAATTGTGAAGGTAGTATATGAATAACTAAAATCTGGAGAGACATTTTTAATGGAAATGTTGAAGAAGAGTAGAATATATAAACGATTAAGAATATCAAAAGGAGCAACACTGGGCTGGGCACAGTGGCTCACACATGTAATCCTGGCACTCTGGGAGGCTGAGGCGGGAGGATCACTTGAGGTCAAGAGTTCGAGACTGGCCTGAGCAAGAGCAAGACCCTCTACTAAAAATAGAAAAATGTAGCGGGTCAACTAAAAATAGAAACAAAAAATTAGCTGGGTGTGGTCTCGCACCTGTAGTCCCAGCTACTTGGGAGGCTGAGGCAGAAGTATTACTTGAGCCCAGCAGTTTGAGATTGCTGTGAGCTGGGCTTATGCCATGGCACTCACTCTCTCACTCTGGCCTGGGCAACAAAGCAAGACTCTGTCTCAAAAAAAGAAAAGAAGCAACAAGTTTCGATAGCTTTAAAAATATATAGATATAGATGTAGCTATAGATATAGAGATCTACTTTCCATAAGAAATCCTTTTCTAGAAAACTGGTATTCACTAAGATAGCAAAACTATTTAAGCAAGGAGTAATTTAGTTCCCATAAAATTAAAACTATTGGTTTCATAATTGTTTCACCTAGAAAACAAATGGATTTCATAAGAAAAATAATGATTATTTCTTTATTTTTATTTCACAAATATATTTCCTGGCATGTAACGGCAATGCACTAGATCTTGTTTCTTACAAAACTGAAGAAAAGTAGGAATTAATCATGGAGTTAACCTATCTTCATCTATACAAATAACACTAATAACCTGTACTTGAATATAGTTTTAATGTTTAGAAATGTCTTCATATACACAATTATATTTGTTCATCAAAAACTCCTATTAGGTAAAACTGATTTTCAATTCTTTATAATATCCAAAATGAGGTTCAGAGGGTAGAGCCCAAGCTAACACAGCTTATCCATGTTATAGTCAAAACCAGAACACAGATTCTCTGACTACAAACCCAATGCTCAATTCCCATATACTGACAACCTTCCTGAGGTTCTAGGTCTAATTTTATATCTATGTGTAGATTTGTAAAGTAGTACCTTATTCTCTAGTGTTACAATTTAACATATAATAATGCTAACTCTTCCCCTTTTCAAATGTCATAGTCAGAAGACCCAGGAATATGTTACAGCTAAGATTTTTTTCTCAAAAGTTTAATATTGATTTTGCTTCAGTGACATTTGATTCCTTCCTATTAAAAGAGAGAGAGAGAGAGAGAGAGAGAGACACTGCAAGTCTTTATAAATTTACCAGCTTTGCAGCAGGATGTCCTCTGAGATGGCAATTCACCTACCCTCTTGTCTCATTCTTGGTTATTTGGCCTAATTAAATCTGTAGATAAGATTAAGTTTCAAAGGGAAGACCTGGCAGGTTAAGATTCTTCACTGACAGGAAGGTCCTTTTTTTTTTTTTTTTCTCATGTCTAGTTCTTGTCACCAGTTGTGAAAGATAACAAAAGGAACAGTGAACTTGCTAAAAACAAAATAAAGTATTTAGCTATCTACAGCCTCCTATGAAACTTATTCTAAGGAAGAAAATTTCTAGAAAAACATTATTTCTTTAGAGGAATAAAGGGAATATGAATGCTTTTTCCAGTGGGAAAAAATGGTGTCAATGGCTAGTGTTCTCTAGTGCAGGTTAATATCTAACTATACATATATCAAATTTTATTAAAGGACTTCATAAGTGCATAAAACATAGAATTTCTGAAAGAAGGTAATATGAGGAAAGTTTACAGAAATTACTTTTATCCATGTCTTTTGTCATATATAGAACAAAATTTTGGTAAAGTCAAGTTGAAACTGAGATGGTGAATAGAGTGGCTGTTATCATGGAACAAAGCAGGAGTATTCAGATTTGGTGAACATACACTAGTTTTATCAGCTGTCACTGGGTCTCCCTTTAATACCTAGCATTTAACTGAATTGAATGAAATGCATTGTCACACCATATGGTGAATTAGAGGGTGCAAGTTTAGGACCTCCCTGCTGAATCAGTTTATTAGAGAGTAACATTCACAAAGGTGTATTTCTTGGCCAGATACATATTTAAAATGTATGTGGACAAACACACAGAATTTAAGAGGAAAAAAAAAAAAAAAACAACCAGGAAACCTTGCCATAAAGAAACACTTTTTTAGCTCAGTATTTCCCAAATTCATTTGAGCATAGAACTTTATTGTTTATTGTTTGTTTGTTTTTGCTTTTCACAATACACTTAGGTAAAAATAACACACTATTCAAGGATAAGTTAATCTTTTCAGTTCTCAAATAGGCACCAAGGAATTGTTCTATGTTAATGTAGGAAGACTTACCTTTAAGGGTACAAATGCTTTACCTGGTACATGATAGTATCCCTAGGGATAAGTTTTACAATATGGCCAATGGTATACCAATGTCTCTGAAAATGCCAATAGCAATATAAGAAGCAAAGCTACCATTTCTGTTATACTATTAATGCTTATGTTTCCCAAATCAGCAGGAGAACCCCTAGGACTAATGTTGTAGCATGTAAGAATATCGCAACAAACAACAAATCTCTAGGAAATAAACAAGCCCCTTTGGAGATTTTATTATATAGAGCAGCAGGGAGCACATCCTGAATTGTCAAATCCACTGTACAGGCAGGGTGTGCATTGTTTATCTTAAAAAAACAAAACAAAACTAGAAACTAGAGAAATCAATAAGGAATCCAGAATAAAACGGGCTTAAATTTGAACACCATTTGAAGACAGTGAGAACAATATAAATTACAATTAAGGAAGTACATTTAATTTCTGGTTTTCTTTATTTTTGTCATGCAAGTATGGACTTTATAGACATTTACAAATACTATGCTTCAAAATATTAAGGAAATGAATGATAATAAAAAGAAGATTAAATATTAAAAAGATGTAGTTCTCCCCAAATTTGTATATAGGTTTGATGTAATTGCATTTGAAGGACTATTGGGATATTTTTGGAACTTAACAAAAAGTAATTATAATTTTTTCTAGGAGGATAACTAGACAAGAGGAAATAAATGGTTTACAGACACTAGAAAGAAAAAATAGAATAAGAAAGCAAAACTGTGAGGTTTAAACTCTATGGCACGGGCACAAGATCTGAAATACAGATCCAAGGAACAGAATATCTTTGATCTGTATATTGGATGAGTCACATTGCAAAACTAAATAGCAACAGAATGATTGTTATTATTCAATAAAAGATGAAAAAGTGGCTAATTAAATGAGAAGGAAATCAAATTATATTGTTATTACATAGCAAAAAAGCAAAATGTGGATGAATTAAAGGAGTAAATGAAAACTTTGCCTACCTACATATAACTCCTTCCCCATTAAAAACAAAGAAGAAGAAAAGAAGCATAGATGAATTTTCAATATATTTCACAATGTGGAAAGACATTGAAAGTGTAGAATCAGCAGAAAAAAAATTTTAAATGGCTCATGTATTTAATGGATAAGTAAAATTAAGTATAAGCAGACATAAGTAGTTGCCACAAATATAGTAAAGTTATTACTTGGTAATATGCTATTTTTTATTTTTTTGCTATTATAAACAATGCAGTATCAAATATATTGTTCACATATTAACCATATATTATTTCTTTAAGAGATCTCATGAGAACTGGGTCAAAAGGATGGTAATTTCAAAGTTTCTATATATATTACACAAATTATTTCCCAGAAACTAGGTAGTAATTTGTATTCCCACAAGTATTGTGATTGTTCCAATTTTACCATAGAAACATTAGCATTGGTAGTTTCATTTAAACAAACAAAAACACACAAGAGGATAAAGAAAACTTAGGTGGCCATTGATTTTTTGATTATTCATGATACTTAACGTATTTTCAACCATTCTTTGACCATCTTGATGTCCTCTTTTGTGAACTACTGTTCATCCTCCTTTTAATGCATTGAAAAGAAATAGAAAGCAAAGACTTTGAAGTCAGACACAGGAGGTCCACCTCTGCCATTAAGCAACTGTTTGGATTCTGTATAAGTTGATTTTTCTGAATTGCACTCTCCTTAATTCAATGAGAATAGTAATAACACCTATGCCATGAAGGTGCTGTATCAAATGAGATGAATTAATGAGCTCTAGAATGCTGACATAAATGATTACAGTAAATATAAAAGAAAGTCATTAACCCATTTTAATTGGGTATTAGTAGTGGTTATTGATTTCAATTAGTATGTTTGTATTAATTATATTAAGATAATTTGCATTTTATCACATTTACCATGACAAGTGTGGTTTTTTTGATAATTTAAGAACATTATTGTTTTTAAGCAAATTTATAATGTTTGAGATTTAGATTTTTAAGCAACTTTATTATTTCTTAGATTTTTTTTCCTATGCAAGTGGGATGGTTAACATATAGAAGAAATAGATATAACACCCTGCAATAAATTTACAAGGAATCAGTAGTTTTAGAAAGACACAATTAGTTTTAATAAAAGTAATCAGTAGCTTTAACACACTAGTTATTTATAATTTTCTGAAATCTTCCTTGACTCACACAACTATGTATTAAATGGTATGATATTCAACCATTCAAAATTTCAAAGGTAAAATATTTGGCAAGTTTTACTTTTGTGCTATAAAATGTAAAAATGCAAATGTAAGGAATATATATAAAGCTAAACTATCCACATTTTTCTACCGACTTAATTTGTTTCAAAATTTTAAAATTATAATTTAACTTGTATTAAATATTTATTAAGACAACAGATATATTAATTATATTAATAGTTCATCATCTTTAAAATGCAACAGCATAGAGAATGACAGAATATAAGGTAGAATTCTTTCCTGTACCTTGTGTTTCACTCATAGCATCAAGTCCGAAGGCAGTATTCTTATCGATGAAGTAATCCCAGCAATGATCACTGTCAAAAGAATTGGTGTCTTCCTGATCTAATTAAAAAATAAAGAGATATTATACTTCAATGTCACATTCAAGAAGAAAAACAGCAGTAGAGAAGAAATGGAATCAAAATTCTCCTCTAATGGAAAACACCTAAGATGAATATTTTTCCATGTATATTTTAAAATGAGATTTAAGTGGCATATTTTGAAGAATATATCCAACATTATAAATTATTTTCTCTGTAATATTAAAAATTATACAATCAACTCATAAATTCTTGAAATCTTAATTGAGACTACTGAATTAACAGATATTATTGAGAGCCTGTTTGAGTCTAAAAATGGACTGTAGTACTTAATACAGTAGGCCTTCCATATTCCTAGATTCCATATTTGTGGATTCAACCAACAGAAGATTGAAAAGATTCAAAAAGAAGAATGGATGATTTCATTTGTACTGAACATGTACAGACATTTTCTTGTCATATCCCCTAAACAATACAAAATAACAACTATTTATATAACAGTTATAATATATGAGGTATTATAAGTAATCTAGAGATGATTTAAAATATATGGGAGGATGTGGGTAAGTCGTATGAAAATACTACACCATTTTATATTAAGGTACTTGAGCATTCATGGATTTTGGTACTCGTGGGTTGCCCTGGAACCAATTCCCCATTGATACCGAAGGGCAACTGTATATGCATATGAATAAATATACAACATTTATGCAATGTTAATGGTAAGTTGAAACCAATAAACATAAACATATATTGATTCTTTATAAAAAGAGATAAGCTCTGTTGACATTAAATATGAGTGGACAGTGCTACCTGCTCATATTTCAAAAGTCAATACACATACATTAAAGGGAATGCTGAAAAATATCTACTAATAGAAGTGTGTGATAAAAAGAAAAAAATGTTTTGAGACCATGTGTAAAGATTAGTGTTTCTAAAAGTATATAGTCTTCTGACAACCTGCACTGGAATAGCCTGTGATGCTATGGCCTTACCTCAGACCAAATGCATCAGAATAACTGAGTGTGAACCTGGGGATAGGAATTTTGATAAGATCCCAATTATCGCTTACTGAATTTTGGGAGTTCCTAATCAAGAATCAGGTAAAATGAATTCCAGATATTAAGGTATCTAAACAGTATCTAAGAATAAAGTAATTGTAAGCAAGTAGAGTCTCAGATTACACATCTGAAAAATGGTTATAATTATTCCACATCTACTTTTTCTTACTACAAAAAGGTTAACTATTTGTTATGAGCAAAGTCAACTGAGACAAATAACTAAACTAAGGTATAAGGAGATTATAAATATATTTGATATCCCAACTTTCCTGTCCCCAAATCTCAAGTCTCCTAATACTGTTTATTTATTAATACAAATATTTAAAAAGTTGAATGTCTGAATTTGAGAGACCTATTTCTCTCTCACTTATTTATCTCTCTTGTTACGTATAAAGTCATGCTCACCGTGATTGGCAATTTGCAATGATTACTATGCATTTAACACAAATATTTATTCAACTCTGGATGTACTTTAGATAAGATTTAGAGGGTCTCCAGGGATAAGATTTTCATAAACTAATTCTACCATGTGAAATGAAATGTACTTGGTATTTCCTCTCCATGTCCCGTGAGTATGATTAACTTATCATAATTATGCTATACTGTGTGCCTTACTACTGCACTACTGGTGAATACCATGGTCATAATTAACCCAAAGTCAACAAGAACTCATCACTATACTTTGTTTACATTGATCAACCCTCAAAATGGAAGTTGGTATCTGTAGAACTAATATATTATGTTAATTGGTATGGAAATTTTCATTCAGTGTTACTTTGTTTTACTCTTGAATAAACTACTGATGTCTGAAATAGAATTAACTTTTATTTACACATTTGAATCAGATTACTAATATTGCATTTAAATTTGAATTAAACAAAAAGATTGAATAATTTCCAGGCTATAGCTATTTTAGTAGAAAAGTAGTCAAAATAGCTACTTTGTATGCATTAATTACTGCATCATTCATTTAAGCAACATTTAGGTATATAATCTGTACTGAGATTTCACATATAGAATATCATACAAAATAAAAACAATGTATGTATGCATGTGTGTGTATGTTTGTCCATATATATTTTTTCTCCAAATGAAAGATAATTTTGGAATGTGCATAGAAAGGTGTTCAAGTGCAAAATAGATGCTCAATAAATAGTGACTAAATATTTAACTCCTGCCTTATCAACATGTATGCTAAAATAGAAATTCTCTTTTAGGAAAAAATAAAGCTATTAATTAAGGTAACCTCTGGCATTAACAAGCATACCAGTTAGCAAGTTTGGAATATGGTTATATGAGCAAGGTCACCAACATCTAATGGAGATGTGTCCTTAAACTGGCAACATGTGTACATCAGGCCCTAATTTCTAATGTTTCAATTTAGGTCTTTGCTTTCCATTCATGACTACCATCTCTTTCTCCACCTCTATTACCAGCTGAGCAGGATGTAAACCTGAGAGATGAGGTCTCAGGTAGGTGTCATAATTACTGATAAGAAAGAATTTTGAGAATTGAGTCCATAGACACCGGTCAGCGAGTAAGAGTACACATCCAGGCCAAACAAGGGCAAGACTGGAAGCCCAAGTATGTGCGGATCAGGCAGAGCTTGTGTCTAATGGTAGAGTGAAAGGAGGAAAGAGAGACAAGAAGAGCTGAGAAAATGTGAAAGGAGTGGCAGTAGGGACATTTCCAAGGGGCCTTAGATAGGATGGAAGGAGGCTTGTTCCCCTGCAATCCAAGAGGAGGAAGCAAAGAGAGCGGCAAGTGTCATACTTGGTCTTATCACCGGGCTTTAAAAATGCCATCTGTGAGCAGATAACTTAGAATCCTAAACAAGACAGACATCATGAGTTCAAGACCCTGTTCCACCACTTACTCATTGGATGGCTTTGAGGAATTCCTGAGTCTGAGGCTCTACATCCGAAAAGTGGGAATACTGATCTCTAAGAGTTATTTTTAAAGAGCTCAAGTGTGGTACATACTGCGATGGTAACAAATCCTAGTTTCCCAGGCTATTTGAAAGCTTTTCTATAACCTGCTCCTCATGGGATTCATTAATGGTTTGCTTTAGAGATACCCTTATTATCCTCAGTTGTTTAGGTCATCTTCTCTCTAGCCACCCTATCTCGTTCACCTTCGAAAACTGGCATGGATTAAGATATGTATGGACTCCTGAAACATGATCTTTTTTACACCTTGCCTTGCATAACGTTCAACTGAAAGCGCTTTCAAAAATTTGCCCTGTTCCTGTTGTTATAGTTTGCAAGTTTCCTTGCCTAGAGACTTCTAAGACAGAAGTCCAAGAGAAGTTGAGAGCTACAATACAATAATATTACAGACTTATCATGTCCTGGGTAGGCTATTTCTGCAGCAATCAAAAGCTTGGGAAAACTACAAACTGCTATTCTTTTTGGCATGTATGTGCATTTATTTATTCCCTCACCTGTTATAAAAAAAACTATTAAAGGTATCACAAAGATATGAGATATGAGAAAAGATGAATTAGAAATAATTTTTTTAGAAGGTGAAAACAAGATTAGAGACATCACCTGCAGTCAGGAATGAGAGATAGCATGGTTGTGTCACTTTCTCTGAATAAGCCAAAATGTTTTCCAGGCAGCCAGTGTGTGTAAGAAAAATGAAGTGTCACAATCAGTCTCCACAGGATAAAAGGCAACCAATTGCTCAAAAGTGGCAACTGTTCTTCCTTATATTAACAACTGATTTCATAAAAAGGTTTCATAAAAAAAAACTGTGCAATGTAACAAGAAAGCCTTTGACATCTCCACCAACACATTACGATGATTCCCTTAGAATATTTCTATGTCATTTGATGTTTTGGGTTGATGATATCACAACACAGTGAAATTCACTGAACGGAATTATTAGCATGGTCAGGGGAGGATGTAGTCATTTCAGGTACTGGGATTTTGGCTCCTTCAGTTTAATCCATGAGTAGATTTCAGAGCACTCAAAGAAATAGATAGTATGCAAGTTTTTCCTGTAATCCTTTCCTAACTTTATTTCTTTAGTGGAGCCTTTTGGTTTTGTATATACCCACACAAACACTTAAGTGAGAAATTGTTCTACCTGCTTATGGAGAAGCCATGTGCAGTGACTCAGACACCCGGCTTTGCAGACTTGGGTTTTTAATCCCAGATCCCTCATTTAATAGTTCTGTGAACATGAGCAAGTTGCAAAAACTCTCTATTCCTCATTTTTTTTCATCTTTAAAAACAGATATAATGTCTGTTTCAGAGGGTTCCTGTCTTAATTGGGGTTTCCTCAGAAGCTGTTATTTGGGAAGTGATCTAAGGAAATGTCAGTAGGCGAGTGCAGAAGTGAGACAAAGACTGGAAGGAATCCAGTGAATGATGTTTTATCAGTCAAGTTACTCCTGTGGACAAATGAGGCTCAAGGCAGCTGGAGAATTCTGAGAACCAGTTCAGAACATACGTCTCAAAAGTATACTACCCGGGGATGTGGGAACTATGATATTTATCTGCCACTCCCTGTCATGCATCCTTTGAGGGAAAATTAACTCACTAGTACCTCCAGCCTGCCCTAGTTGAGCAGAGCAGGTTCTGGCAGCCAGAGGAAACACCCCAAGAAGTTACAGTTGTTGGTAGTTGGAAGGTGGTCTAGACAAGTACCAACTGAATATTTGTTGTCTGGAGATAAAGAAATTGCACAAATGAAGTACTTAGTACAGTGTCTGCCATAAATGACATCTTAATAATTGGCAAGTATTGTATATCATTTGATTCAGTCACAACTCTTTATCACCTGTTCAATTACAAGTGAACCTTATGCCTTATCCAAAAGTTGTATTAAATGTCAGGTCCGCATCCTCATGTGGAAATTGTGGAGCATAACAAGGATTTATGCCTGAGAGGAAGGTAAGCCATGCCACTCAGTAAGTCCTTATGAATGGTGCCAAAATTCTCCTCAGGAAATAATTATGAGTTTGCTGTAATGCACAGGTGTGAACAGGGTGTTCAATTTCTGCTCTAAATAGCACAGTCACAATAATTTTTATCATGGAACTATTTTAAAGTAGATGTAACCAAACACTCATCTGCGGTATTAAAAATATCAGATATGTAGACAGGTATTTAGAAACATTAATTTAGGCAGCATAGTACAATTATTTGAAAAAAAGTAGTTTGGACACATGAAACATTAAATATGTTGGCTAAAGCAACAGATTCTATCTCAGAGATTTTTGGAAAAATTCTAGAAATACGCTGTGAGCTTTCCTGCTACCTGTAGTCATGGATTTTTCCATTGTTACTGGCTTAAATCTTCTGAGCTTTGCTTCTCAACTCTAGTCTGTCACTCCCCTTCCATCCATATTCATTGTTCACAAGTATTTCTAGAGTCAGCTTTTAAAATGCGGAGCATTAAACACAGGAAATATTTTGAAAACCCTCACTACTTGGAGGATAAAACCTGGAGTCATCACAGTATTTAAGGGTTTGCAATACAATATCCTGGTATATCTCCTCTCTCTTCCCCCCCCCCATCTTTCATAGATAGATGGAGTTAGAGATATATAAAGTATATAGATATATTTCAAAATTCACTATTTCTCCAAGAGGGCAGCATTTTTGGAATTTCAAACCATTATCAAACTTCTGAATTGCCCAATTCTCCAATGTCTTTTCTCCAGCTGATATCTAGGCTATTTCTATTTTTATCACATCTCCCAAAATCAATGCCCTTTGATATTCAAAGGACTCTTGACATTTTATTTGTACCATGTGTTGTCTCTAAATTTAGAAATTTTACTATTTTATTTGCAGTCCAGTCATTCGGCAGACAAGCATTGAAGGTCTGCTCTATATTATTTGCTATAAAGGTGACTAATATACAGATCCTGACCACAAAGATCTCATAAATATCGTGGTCAGGACAAATATTAGCTACAATAAGTGTAACAGATATTTAAATAAATCTGTGCACAAGCTGCTATGATATCAAGCAGAGGAAGTAATCATTCCAGGCTTGGGAAGTAAGGGGGTGGTTGGGGGAGGGGTGGGGGGGAGAAAGACAGAGAGAGAGAGAGAGAATGAGAGAGAGGTGAGGAATGTAGGATCTGAAATGCTGTGAGATCCCTCATACCAGCAACTAAATACTTGGTAATATGAGTCTTGCTATCAATTTCCCTGTGGGGATTCTTTGAATTCTCTAGCACCTCCAGGAATATTTTCAACATCTTTTGAAAGATAGGAAGACATTGTATAGTGCTATCATGAAAAAATTGTAAGACATTTACCAATATTTAAGTGACAAGGCATTAATTTAGTACCTTCCGTAATGAGTATATTTTACATATCTATTAAATATTTTTATTCTTCTCATCAGTCATATATCCCTGTAGACTTTCAATAGTTCAGGACAAATTGTAAGGCTTAGTCACCAGGGAACATCAGCACAAGTAGGTATATAGATAATGCCTAGAAAAAGAATCCACAGAAGGGAGAAGGAGAAGGCTATGACAGAGATGGATATCTCATCAGCAACAAAGGGGAAGGAGGATCTTTTGCATAGTATAAGGAGATCAAGAAAGAGAGATAAGATCAGAGCTTCCACGATTTTCCTTTGACCATTATCTCCTCAGGTTGAAGGAAGAAGTGAGAGAAACTGAGAGCCTGAACATTTACCCCCAGAGAGTGAGTTTACTTAAGAGTCTGTTTTGTGGTTTTGATTTGCAGAAGAACAAAAATCATTCTATAAAAAAGACACCTGCACCCGAATGTTTATAGCAGCACAATTCACAATTGCAAAGATGTGGAAACAACCCAAATGTCCATCAATTCATGAATGGATTAGTAAAATGTGGTATATGTACACCATGGAGTATTACTCAGCTCTAAGAAATAACGGTGATATGGCATCTCTTTGGTTCTCCTGGAGAGAGTTGGAACCCATTCTATTAAGTGAAGTATCCCAAGAATGGAAAAACAAGCATCACATGTACTAACCAGCAACTTGGTTTCCCTGATCATCACCTAAGTGCACATTTGGGAATAACACCAATTGGGTATCGGACAGAGGCGGGGGCTGGGGAGTGGGGATGGGTGTATACCTACATGATGAGTGCGATGTGCACTGTCTGGGGAATGGACACGCTTGAAGCTCAGACTCGGGGGGGATGGCGGGGCATGGGCAATATATATAACCTGAACTTTTGTACCCCCATAATAAGCTGAAATTAAAAAAAAAAATTAGATTCCAAAAAAAAAGTCTGTTTTGAATCGAAAAAACTGATAAACTTTTAATTGTCAAACTTACTGTTTTTTCCTATTACATGGCAGAAACAATTTTAGAAAATTAAGAAGCCAAAAATTATTTCACAATTTATTTTTAATGTTAAAATCTTGATCTAAATGTTTTTATATCACTCTCATATTTCTGAAGTCATTTGGTTGCACCTACCCTGAAAATCCCATTCCCTGAAAAAATCCATTGATGTGCCTTATGTGCTCTCACACCAGAAATTCTGAGCCTTATAATTGGTACAAACTTCACAAACATTTATTTTTTTGTGCCTATATAAATTTATGGTTTCCAATTCCAACCAAACAAAACTCCTTTTATATTTGAATTTTGTCAGGTCCATTTTTCCTTCCTTCCAGCAGTTATTCCAAAGCATCACTCCACTCTTTAAATTCCCTACTGTTAGGAAGACAGTGAGGGATTACAGGTCTCCTAGGGATGAAAGTGGGTGCTGTTGCCCCCTTCTTGGTCCTGCCCCACCCTAATTCTGCCCTGAGCTACTGCCATACCTATGAATACCCCACGAATCTGCCAATCATACCTTAGCACTCCAGCAGCAAAAGAATCCAGAGGACTCTCTGGCCCATGGGCCAAGCAGTATAGGTACCATAAGGTCTGGAAATTGACCTAGAACAAGCCACATGCATAGTAATGCAACTCCCAACTGTCCATTCAAAGTGGTTCTATGGTGAGGTCTGAGCCACTAGGGAAGTCCCAATCTGGGCACCATAAAACAAGACACAGACCATAACCA
This sequence comes from Eulemur rufifrons, assembly GCF_041146395.1. Lineage (NCBI taxonomy): Eukaryota > Metazoa > Chordata > Mammalia > Primates > Lemuridae > Eulemur > Eulemur rufifrons. The sequence continues at coordinate 113,457,724 of NC_091012.1, forward strand.
AGCCCTTTTTGTGCCCTTCCTTTGGCTCTCCCTTAGCTGTGACAATGGGTCCGGTTGTCATCTGTGGTATATGTATCATGCTCTGTAAATCTATACCTTGCTCTTGCCCTATAATCCTATCTTTCTATCCTCAGTAAACCTCATTTTCATGCTTGCCTAACTTTGGTGTGTCTGGTCATTCTTCGGCCATGGGCATGCCAAGAACCAACATTTCATACTAAAATCTGACACTACTATATCTCCTTTCCTCAGCGGACGAAAATGTAAACATCACTGCTTTCAATTCCAAAGCCCTTCCACTACCTACCAATTTATCTACATTTCACATTTGTTTTATCTTACCTCCACCTGTCCAAGGGTAGAAATGCTCCTTCTGTTTATGGCTCTTCCTTCTACCTCTACTCTGATCCCAGTCCTCTCAGAGCCCTTGCCCATCAGTTAAATCTTACCTCCCTTATGCCTTTGACTCCTACTCAACCCTGGCTTCTTCAATCTGCTTATACATGTAAGTATCAAGTCTCTTCCATCTTAAATTGCTGACTTCTTTGAGCCTGAATTCAACTTTTACTAAATACTATGTGCTTCTCCTCATCACAGCTGAAGTTCTTATAAGGAAATTTTACATGAGATGACACTACTTTCTTAATTTTTAAAATTATTTCATAGTAAGAGCATGAAGGGATGATCAAAAAAACAAAATTCCAACAGGTAAACGATAAAGTGTTCAGCTTCAACATTATGAAAAAATAGTGAATTTGCAATGATGATAAGGTACAATTTTTCTCCAACCAGATTGATAGAGATTAAACACAATGTTACTACTCTGTGCTTGCAAGATTCAGGAAAATAGGTAATGTCTATATTATACTCCTGATGAATTGCAATGATATAATCATTCTGGAGAGTGAGTTGGTCATTTACATAAAAAAACCTTAACACATGTATAACTTTAACCCCGCAATTGTACTAGTAGTAATTTTAGTAGAAGTAGTAATAATAGTTGAAAAGACAGATTGGTAATGTCCAATATTACATTGAAAAATGTGTTTCAGAAAATTCATGATGAGTTAATTTTTATTTCAGACTCACATTATTTGGTCATTTAATACAAAGTGATCAAATTCTTCAATCTAATTTAAAAACATGCATCCTCAACATGACATAAAAAAAGGACAAGTCTGGCTGGAACCACGATTTAATCCAAATATGTTGTCTATTTTAAAAATGTGGAAAGGAAACAAAATCATAATATCATAATTTCTATATACTTTTGAGGAATGAGTATTGGTACATTTGAATAATATAAGTATATTATAAATATACTAATTTATATATTTGGGTTTACAGATAGAATTGGAAGAACTTGACTTACTATACCGATATCTAATTCTGATTCTGGCTCTGCCATTTAGGAGCTGTGATTTCAGCCAAGATACTTCATCTCTCAAATCTTATGTTTTCTCATTTATAAAATGATGCTCTTGGGCTAATGGATCTCTAAATTGCCCACTAGCTCTAAAATGTTTTGATTCTATAATAAATAAGTTTAATTACTACCTATAAAATAACACGTAAAATATAAGAAAAAACTTACTTGTTAGCAAGATGTCGATGAGAACATCTTCATTGGTGGGATTTTTGAAAGATATAATAATAAGTGAATGACAACCAACGCATGTAGTTATTCTTCCCGTGTCTAGAGGCTTGGGGAATAGTCCTATTCCAGAGACGTAGAATTTCCACTCTTTAAACTGTTTGAAAATAAACATTCATAACATATGCATCTTAATTACATATATTTTATTTCTAATACTTTATAAATGTAATACACATAAAATTTTGGCAAATAAGAAAAGTTTTGTTACATTTAATGTGCATGTTTTATTTTTCCTTTCTTTTCCAAATTCCTTTTGATTTTATTGAAAAGTCATTATGTATATTTTTACATTGAAACAGAAGAGGGCAAAAGACCAATATTCAGATATCAAACATATTTCAATGGATATAAGGTTATTTATAGCAACATAAAAGAGAAACTTTAGTGAAAAACTTGCATTTCTGTTCAATTTTTTTTTAAATCGATTTGTCTGACAAACTGCATTCTAAACACTGTATGTAGTTTCCAAAATTTTAAGTTGAATTTCAAACTAAATTCACATAGCTACCACATGGAGGCAAAGAAAGTGAGGCACAGAGTGAAGTCCCATTAAAAGGAAATGTGTACAATGTGTGTTATATTATTTATCCCCATAATCTAGTACAGTATGTTTTCTGGTATCACATGATATGGGTGAAAGGCTCAAAAAATATGTGAAGGAAATTGAATGTGGCTGTTCAATTATTTCTCTAGGTTTCATAAGCCTGTAAAGGTCTGTTTGACAATGTTCTTTGTATTCTTTTAGAATAAAAGTCCCTTGAGAGTACAAAAGACTGGGACTTAGTTCTAGGTATCTTAACATTCTGCACCAAATACTTTCTAATGTTGTAAAAAAAACAATAAATAATATACTAGTTTATAATCTCTCAAACTACATAGATGTTTCCAAGCTTAAATTCCAATAAAAAGAGGGAAACTTGCTTTAAGATTGTTTCAAAGTAGGAGAGATGGTGACAGGAAATCCATAAAACAGTGTCTTTTAGTAGTGAAGATTAAAGGCAAATTTTATATGAATATTATCTTAAAGTGACTCTAGTCACGGGTTCTACTAGCAAATATAAGTTCTCTACATTTTCAACTATGATGTCTTAACTTGATTTCACATAACTGACCGACTGAATTCAATCATCAAGATTAAATTAAATTAATAACTGGCTTAAGTAAATTATTTACTATTTGACTATTTTATAAAATAAATCGTAGATAACAGAAATCAGATTACGTTAAGCCATTGGGGATTATCCAAATGACAGAAAACAAGGTTGTGTTTTCATGTTTCCTCAGGTGGCCTGAAATATTGGAGTTTCTATGTTAAACCACATCCCACCATTATTGAACACATATCCAACTGTTGTCCTAGCATTGATTAAACTATCCACTTGGGTTCAGAGAGGGAAATTAAAAAGTGATCCAGTGAACATGTGTATTACAAAAACAAGCAACATTTTCAGCTCATATTTACCTCAAACTTTTTCTAAAGGAGAGACATTAAAACTTTTAAAGGTCCAATCCCAATGTTTCTGGAAGATAAAACTAGTAGAACTAAAAGATGGTAAATCTGGCTTGCACACTGAGCAAAGCTCCAGAGAATTAAAGTTTGATGAGAATCAACAGAACTTTCCATGGAGAAAGGCTGCAAGGATGATGGATTCATGCTACATTATAAAACTACTCTGATTTTATATCTTCTTCTTCTTTATTGCTATGCTGACCTTTACATGAAAGGAGCCACACAATCAAGTATAAATTAAATAAACAAGGCAGCTATTTGAAAATCAAAATGAAACATCAGAAAAGTGAGAAAGAAAATCTCAGAACACAATGTTTGAGACCAAAGAGAATTTCCAATTACCATATTTGCTGCTTACTGCTGCTACTCTTGTTCTGGTTTGCAGTAACATAATATCATTTAGAGATTCTGATTGTATAATATGACCTCATGGTATTTGTAGTTATGAAGTCCTAACTAAGTTAATCTCACAATTCAAAATCTGCACAAACAACTTGAGCCTAAAGTTAGATTTTTTTATAATGGAAAGTTTTTCACATGGCTTGAAACCAGAAACAAATTAAGTAGATAATAAACCATAGCCATTTCCCTCAATTCATCAAAGAGGTACAATCAGAAACAGTTAAAGTTTATCCTATAAACACTGCCAGTAGTTTATTTTAGATTAATCAGCTACTCAGTTGTGTGTGTCAGTTCAAATAGATTTAATCAGTTAAATCAAGAGAGGGACAGAAATCTATTTGGGTTTTTCCCTAATGGTAAGAAGTTATTCCAAACTCTTAGAAAAAAATAAACTCGAAAGCATTATTTTAAAGAAATCCTTCTTTAAATGCCTGCTCATATATACTGCATACTGTATTTTCAAAAGTTCATTCAATTAATACTTTAGTTTTTCTTGCAAAAGGTGTCAATGGGATGAATTAAATAAAAAAGGAAGACCTGAATGATTCAAGTACAAAAAAAAAAGGACAAGAAAAATCACAAAGGTTACAACAATACATTGAAAAGGTTGAAGGGGTCTCGACCTGGTAGGTGAAAGGATGAATTATTGACTGAAGTTTGATCATAGATAAAACTTTAGAGATTTGCTACAAGTCAGAAGGAGATAGAGTGACTGAAATCCAGCAACAGTGTTCAACTGATTCACAAAAGGTTTGAATTGATTATTTACTTGTTTGAGTTCTTTTGTGTTTGATAAAGAATTTATTGTTCAATTTCTGGGCTAGGATTTTTTAAAGCTATTAAGATGCGGAATTGATCATTGCCCTTCTGACTTGCAAGACTATCCTAGAGTAGATATACTCTCCACCAGAAATGTAAGCAACTAAATTGTCTCCAATAATTAAAGTGAAGGGATTCTAACCCTGCTATAAAGCAATCACTTGAAAGATCAGCCTTGTTAAAATTATTTTTCTAACAGAAAATAATCTCCATTATACATTTCCTTCTGTATGAGAAAGATTACTGTTTGTATCCTTTAATGTTTTTGAAAACCAAGCATACTTCCATAGTATTTGTTTCAGGTCATGTGTAATTCAGTTATTACAGTATTTAGAAAATTTAACAGCTTCAAAACCATTTTGCTAAAAATAAATTACAAGGCCGGGCGCCGTGGCTCACGCCTGTAATCCTAGCATTCTGGGAGGCCGAGGCAGGAGGATCATTTGAGCTCAGGAGTTCGAGACCAGCCTGAGCAAGAGCGAGACCCTGTCTCTACTAAAAATAGAAAGAAATTATATGGACAGCTAAAAATATATATAGAAAAAAAAATTAGCTGGGCATGGTGGTGCATGCCTGTAGTCCCAGCTACTCGAGAGGCTGAGGCAAGAGGATTGCTTGAGCCCAGGAGTTTGAGGTTGCTGTGAGCTAGGCTGACACCACGGCACTCTAGCCCGGGCAACAGAGTGAGACTCTGTCTCAAAAAAAAAAAAATTTCAAAATTTTTTGGAAAAGAGAACACTTCAGTCACACATAGGCTCTGCACTGACATAGAGACCTCTTTATTGTATTTGATTCCATTTTCTCTCCAATGTCAGGATTTGTGAGCTCCTTGATGTCTTTTGGATATAAAGTGCATTCCTCCATTTATCTTCCTCCCTATCAACATTTGAAGAAGTAAAAATAATAATAAATGTAAAACATTATGTAAAATTTTCATTGGCAGTAAGAGAGTTACAATCACTTGGCAAACTACAGGTAACTGTGAAAAATAATCATGAAGATAAGTTAAAGCCAGATATTTGGGGTTCAGGCCTCAGCTCAACCTTTTACCAGCTCCTGATCTTAATGTCTCAGTGTCTCAGCTTCCTGATTCATAAAATAGAATTGATAACAATACTTCTTTTATAAGACTGCAGTGAGAATGAATTGAGATAATTTTTTGAATGACATGTGGCACATTTAGAAATGCTCACAAATAATTAACTGTTGTTTTAACAAATTATTATTATTCAGGAACACTGTACAGATAAAACTGGGTAGAAAAAATTACACAATATTTGCAATATTGGATTCTTTACCTTTTTATATTTAAGTTTATGGAAAGTTGAGTAGTAAATCTCAAGTCAGAAAATTAACATAAATGCCAGTGATTTGATATTTACATGAAAATACCTTATGTTTTAAATCTGGGCATCTATTATGCTCCATTTAAGTAATCTATGGATTTAAAAATATTTTATATGTCTGCAAGTACATGATATTTATTGTATTTTCAAAAGTTCATTTAATTAATGATTTACAATGAACTTGTTTACTTGCAAAAGATGTTAACTGGATGAATTAGATTTATTTATACATTAATTCTAAAATTTAATTAACTTGACTTGGTCCAAGAATACTCTATCATACCATCATACCTGATCACAGGAGAAGTTGATACAAGCTTGATGATCAGCTCTTCCAAGCATAGAAGGATAAAAGTGAACAGGTAACTCTATGGTGGAGTGAGGAGCTATAATCAGCTATGTAAATTCAGGAAAAAGCAAAAGAGAAACAAAAATTAACACTTGTGTTTGAGCTGGCATTTTTGTGTGCTAGGTATATGCAGGATTGATGTTTGTGTGATTAATGTGTTGCTTTGCACATCTTATCTGTTCTCAGTATGCCTGCTCCCCAAATATTGGTAAATGGGTCTGTGGTAAACAGTGTTTAGTGGTGTTCACACCATGTTCTTACCCCAGACAATCATCATATGTAAGTACTTGTGTAAAAGGCAGTCAGGATTAATTTAGAACCCCCAATAAAAGAAATATACATTTTATTTAAGAGCCAATAGCATACTGTCCATCCCATGGTACATATGAAACCACCAGGAACCTAACTTGTAGCCTTGGCAGTGTCAAAAGAAATGAACTGCTTCTAAGCATACATTTAAGACATGCATCTTTAATGTGCAATGCAGTTTTCCTCTTCATCCTATCATATATACATGCAAGGTGTGACCTGCTGAATAACTTGAGTCTGTACAGTATTAGTTTGAGTTACCTCTTTAGAGACTGTGAAAGAAACCAGCAACTCCATCACAATATAACAAGGGCTTGGGTATATTAGATAATCAAAATGCTCCACTGGGAATAATATTTAATATCAACACTTACAGAATGATAGAATGAGTGACATGTGTCTGGAAAGGAAGGTTATTATTTTTCACTAATATATTTTCCCAGATAATCTTTGAAAAAGCAAAACTGCAATTTAGCAATATCATTCAATCCTTGTAGAATATATTATAGCAGTTGATGCCCAATAAACTCTGATAATGACTATGAAATGCCAATGCAAACTTGATTTTATATTTAGAAAAGAATCACTTGTTTATTTAAATTCATGGTTTATCTACAGCAAATATTTTTATCTCAGGATGTATCTCTCTATGATACCTCAAATGCATCTCATATATTATTTCAACTCAGCAAGTATGAAAAATAATAGTTTAGTCTCTCTATAGATATAGAAATATCTCTATTTTTCATTTGTTATCAATACCATTAATTTGTGCTTTTATTTGTTTTATAACATAGTATTTTCCTCACATATAACTTTTGAGTTATTTCCTAATATTAGAGTTAATTGCATATTCAGTGCTCAATAAAGTTTGATAAATGAATAAAGAAATGAGTAGACTAGAAAGCCTTGATTGAAAATGTTAAAGCAGAGTCCATATTCTTATTTATGTAATATAAGGTGGCATCTGCAATATATTTCATTTATTTTCCCTCAGATCACAGATTAGACTCTTCTCTAAATGTAAAGATAAAAAAGTGTACGAAAACACTACTTTTTAATGAGGAATTTCAGCAATATGTAAACTATAGCCTGAACATCATGCTTTCCATACTTTATGAAAAATATAGTGTTAACAATACAAGCATGTATGTACAATTTAATATAATCTTTGTAAGATTAAAACATATACACCAATTTTAGCAATATAATAATTAGTGATTTCTAATTTGACACATTATGGCAGTTAAGAACTAATTTTATATCATGATATTAGTTGGCAACCAGTGATTGACAAAAGACAGGTGTTAAGATATAAATAAAAAAATCAAAGTGTAGATTTTTAAAATAATCATTAAATGGAAACTAATACAAAGCTTTTATTTAAATACTATACCTACTAGCAGGACTTCATGATTTGCTGTGAAGTTCCTTGGTGAAAATGATCTATTATAATTATCATTTTAAAAATAATCTATTATAATTATCATTTTGAAGTTTACCTAAAAGTATGTGGTTTGGCATTCACTATAAATGAAATTGCCCTTACAAATCAATAAAGGGATGCAAGGCTAGAACTGTGGTAAGGGCCCAAAACTCTGTGAAGGCACAGGCCTAGCTAAAAATAATAATAATAATCAGTCTCTGTCCCCTCATTTGCTTGATAATAATTAGTCACTGTCCCCCTTTGCTTCTCTATGATTACTACTGAGGAGTCACATACCTGATGGTCATAAAGATCCTTAACTTTCTCTGTAGATAACATCACCTTTTCAAAACCTAGCAGTAGTTTCCGAGATATCTTCCAGGCTCTGCATTCCAGTGGAATGGCTGACCCACCCAGACCAGTGGCCCATACCAAGGAACTGACTCAACTGGTCTTGTGACCTCCATCCAAGAACTGATTTAGCAAAGAAGACAATTTCTACACCCTGTGGTTCCACCCCAAACCCAGCCAATTAGCAGACCCAATTGCCTAGGCTTTTGCCCACCAAACTGTCTTTAAAAACCCTTTCTCCCAAATTTTTGGGGAGGCAGATTTGAGAAATTCCTCCCATCTCCCCACTTAGTGCTATGTAGAATTAATTAAACCCTTTCTCTGCTGTAACACTTGCTGTCTTAGTGTATTGGCTTCCTCTGGGCAGCAGGCAATGAACTTGGTTGGGCGGTAACATAAATAATTGGTGTCCTATGCTTTGGAAACAGAGACAGTCATGTCAAACCTTAGGATCTTGTTTTGCAACTTAGGGGAAGGAGAAAAGTGATTCAGGCCTACTGACTGGTTCTAGCACCTGCCAGGACCTAAGAAGAGAGACTGGGGCAGAGAAAGGAGCAAAGAGGGGCAAAGCTGTCAGCATTATCTAGAAAGAGTATGTTTGTGTGTGTGTTGGGGGGGAGGGGAGCAGTGGGGGTTGTGGGTGTGCAAGAACTCAGGGAGGGATAGAAAAGAACTGGTCTCTTGGGATCCTGGAAACATATAATTACTGTTGAGTGAAAAATCACATTACTGAAAACTATTACAAAAACTGATTACTAAAATGGTCAGAAATAAAACACAGTTTAAAACATTTAGATGGAATACTGAAAATGAGCATGACTCTAGCATATATAATTTCAAAAGTTTATATTAACATGATATTGTTTTATTGATAAATTAAAATTCAGGGGGAATTGTACATGAGAAAATTATATTTTAAAATTTAGGAATTTGAATCCTTATTAATAATTTAAATAATACTCCACTAGTGTCCCAAAATCAGAATTGGAAAATGCTCTAGTAGCAGTAGATTTCATGGCTTTCTGAATGTACTTACTTGTGATGGATTAACATCCAGGATAAAATTTTCAGGATTACTGTTTGTTGCTTCCAATTCTAAGGTTTCATGTGTAGGATTAACTAAGGGAATGGTCTGAGTGACATACCTGGGAGAAAAAAAAAACAAAGCTAGTAAAGTCGCTGGTATTCATAAACTTGTTCTATGATAATTCCATAAACTTGATGAACATTATGATTGAAACATGTCACCCCAAAAGATATGTTGAAATTCTAACTCTCAGTAGCTCAGAATATGATGTCATCTGGAAAAAGGGTGGCTGTACATGTAACTAGTTAAGATGAGGTCTTACTGGAGTAAGATGAGACCTTAATCCAATATGATCGGTGTCCTTATAAGAAAATCATGTGAAGACATAAAAGAAGTAGAGATTGGAGTCATACGACAAAGGAATTATAGATTGGAGTGATGTAGCTACAAGTTAAGTAAAGCCAAGGATTGCTGGCCAGCACCAGAAGCTAAAAGAGGCAGGGAGGAATTCTTCCATACAGGTTTCAGAAAGAGCATGTTCCTGTTGGCATCTTGATTTTGGATCTGGCCTCCAGAACTGAGATAATAAATTTATTTTATCTTAAGCCACCCAGTTTATGGTGCTCATTATGGCACCATAGGAAACTAATATAATGACTTTTGTGAGTTTAATAATAAGAATAATCCTGTGTGAATTAATGACATTTTGCTAAATTAAATAATCCTTGGTATTCTATTTTATTTTTGAGACAAAATATTATTCTGTATTGGATACTGGAATATATTTAAGTTTTAAGAGAAATGTTTACTCATTGTTTTATAATAACTAAATCCAGCCAAAAAAGTTAACATAGTCTAGAAGTAATAACAGAGTCATAAATTCACAAAGTTTTCATCCATAACATTAACAAGATCCAAACTGATGATGATTAATGCCAAAAAAATGTGACTGGGTATTTATGCTTGAAGCAAAAAGTAATCAAGAGGGTTCATAATTCTCAATCAACCATCATTTCTAATGGTTTTTAATGTTACAACATCCAAATTGTGATCTTGCATTATCTTTCTGTAATGTTGAAGTATAGCATTATAATACAATAATTTTATCTATGTACAGTTTTTCTTATCACTTTCTTTACTGTCTCTAGCTTACAATCTAAAATAATTGAGATTAAAATATTTAGGTATCAAATCTGTAATAAAAAATGAAATTATCACTACATATATATTATTAATTTTCACAATGTCATGGCCCTATGACAGAGGAAAATTAGCAGTATGTGCTGAGCACAATTCAGTTTATTAATTCAAATAAAGAACCATTTTTTAGTATTATACAAATATATATATAGTGATTCACCTTAAAGAGAATATTATATATATGTATCATTTTTACGATTCTATATTACAGATTAAACAACACAGTGTAAATCATGAATTTGTTCTTTTACCAAGGACACATGAAAAAAGAAATCAATGAAAATAACCAAAATGTCATTAATTGTAATGAATAAAATATATTAAAAATCACGACAGACTTCCCATCATTTTTTGGTAAGCATCTGCTTTGTATATTATGCAGAAAGTCAATTTCCCAAGTTTTCTCATAGGCAATACCACAGAAAAATATGAATAAAATATTTTCATACTAGATTTCTATGGTACTGTTAATAAAAAATATTCAAATAACACTGAAAACAAATTTGATGCACATATTTGATGCAAAACTCTGTGGGTTTTAGCTACATTTAGTGATTTATGTTTCAATTCAGAATCCCAAGATTTCAACTTTTTTCTTGACTAAATCACTTTCAAACAGCTTGTGATTAATTGAACTTGAAAAGCATTTATGTCTGACACCCTTGCAATTGTTTAAATAATCAAGTTGCAGGTACATGCCTTAAATTTGGTTATGAGTAAATAATGCATAAATATATTAATATGTAGATGATCAATTTTTCTTTTTATATTTACTGGGTTGACATGTGGCTCATACAATTACTATAAAAAATTAAAAGGGAAAAAAGAGAAGTTGTTCATGATTTATTAAACTTAATTTATCATCTCTCTAAAATTTTATGTACATCTATGAAATTGAGTTCAAATAGAATCAGCATTTAAATCTCAGGATGAGGCAGGTTAATTATTTTACATGGTGAGGCACTAGCTCCATTTATACTTGTTTTCAGGAAGTATGTTTTTTGGATATCTGTGATTTGACATATTGCTTTTTAAATAGTCTCTGTCTCTCACTTCCCAATGTTGATTAAGCAATGAAACTCATTTGCCATATAAAAGTAAAATCAACATAGTTTTCACATGGCAAGAAAACAAAAATTCAGAAAATTAAAGATACTTTCTTAGCTCTTAAGAAGCTAATTTTTGACAGACTCTTGGGTATTCAAACCCTAATCAAACACAGGATTTTCAAGCCAAATGTGTTTTAGGTAATATATGAGGGCTGTCCAGAAAGTATCCAGCCATTGTTAATTAATATTAATATAATGAGAACAGTTAGTGCGATGTTGATGTAACCTGGCAGCCAAGGCGAGTGGATGCGAGAACAGTGATGCCTTCATTGTACTAGTCAGTGGGGTGCTTGATGCCTTTGAGTGACCATGTGTACTGTGTGGCTGTCGCATTCAAAAAGACTGAGCAAGTAGAGCAACGAATCTGCATTAAATTTGGGGGGTTAAGCTTGAACATTCCTCTATGGAAGCTATTGGGGTGATTCAGAAGGTTTTCGCGGATGATACAATGAGTGCAGTACAAATAAAAGTGTGGTATAAATGCTTCAAAGATGATCGAGAATCTGCTGAAAGTGATCCACATTCTAGAAGGCCTGCAACAAGCAGATCATCTGAGAATGTTGCACGTGTACAGGTTAGGTTAAGAGACGGTGGGAGAACTGTATGAGGTCCCAAGGTGCCTACTTTGAAGGGGACTGAGGCTTCATGGTCCTATGTACAATGTTTCTTGTATCTTGTATGAACTTCAATAAATGTCTTTATTTTTCATATTACATGGCTGGATACTTTCTGGATAGATCTCCTATATTATCTTATGTATTCTTACTAGTAGTCCTTTTACTTTCATCTCCATTCACCACCAGGTTTTTTGGTACTTGATCTTCCATAGACATTGAAAAAAATATATAATAATTAAAAGAATAATTAGCAACAGTCTATGTTTATTTTCAAATATAATTTACAGAAAATACTTAAAGTTTTCCCAAAATGGATCCACATCCAGTTATAATGAAAGAATCATAGTTGCTCTTGTTAATCAGAGGAAGAACTAAGATCCATACCCATGTAACCCATTTCATTAATATACAAAGTTATTTTAATGTGTAAGGAAACCTATGATTCAAATCAGTACTGACTGAGGCTCCTTATAGAGCAAGTTTACTTCCCTTGGGGTGGAAAAGATAAATAAGACATGCTATCTGATTTACTAGTGGTGGCTGGAATGAGGTTGGGCAACGAGTTAGGGGGCAGAATAGGAAGGGCCTCACATACTACGCTAAGACACTTTTATTTCTTTTTAAAGGCAATAAAGTAGCCTTGAGTTTTTGTTTGTTTGTTTTTCAGATATATCTATGCTAGAAAAACCTTCCTAGCAGCTGGTTGGAAAATGAACTGCAATGAGAAGAGAGTGGAGGCACAGAGCCTGGTTATAATTAGTGTGGTATGATAATCCAGGCAAGAGATAAGAAGGGCCTGAGCTAAGGGAGTGGCAGTAGGAATAAAGGAGGCAAGAGCTTCCAGAGGTATTGGGAGGGGAGGAGAGATGGAAATTGGTGAAAGTCTGTGTTTGGAAGGGCAAGAGACAAGGGGAAGGAGGTCCTATATATGGACCCAGAGGGCATGTGAATTGGTGAATTGTCCAATTAATTCAGTAAACAGCAGTCAGGATAAAATTTTATTAGGTTATTAAGTATGGATTGTCCAATTTCCTTAAGTACTAAGTTTGACAGTTGATATTTCTGACATTTCACTTTGACATTTCTTGCTTTTTTTTTTATTGTGAAGGTACATCCTCATTCTTTCAAATGCACATTCTGGCTTGTGATTATCTTTCAAAAAAAATTTTTAGAGCAATTTTTGTGAAACCATGGATAAGTCAAAAATTCTTGTTATTTTTGAATATGAGCTCCTTCGTGGAACCAATGCAGCTCAGACAGCTCGAAATATCAACAAAGTATTTGGGAAGGGCGTGGCTAATGAATGCAAAGTACACTGATAGTTGGAGAAGTTCTGTTTTGGTGATTTTCATCTTGAAAATGAGCCATGTGGGTGACCTGAGACCAAGGTGGATAATGATGAGCTGAAAGCTGTGGAAGCAAATCCATCTCAACCTACATGTGAATTAGCAGCAACGTTTGACATTGCTATTCCAACAATATTGGAAAATTTGAAACAAATTGGCAAAGTAAAGAAGCTGGATAGATGGGTACCGCATGAATTAAACGAGCGTCAGAAGAGAAATCGACTCGAAGCTTGCCTTTCTTTGCTGTCACAACATAAAGGTGAACTATTTCTACACTGTATTATTTTGTGGGATGAAAAATGGATTTTTTTTTGACAATTGCAAGCGTTCGCACAATGGTTGGATAAAGATGAAATGCCAAAACACAGTCAAAAACCGAATATTCATCAAAAAAGCCAATGGTGTCTGTTTGGTGGTCCAGTGCTGGTATTATGCACTACAGATTCATAAAACCTGTTCATTAGATTACAGCGGATGTCCACTGCAACAAGTTGGATGAAATGATGAGGATGCTTGCAATTAAGCAGCCGAGATTGGTCAATAGAGACAGGCCAATCCTCTTGCAACACCACATGTTGCAAAACACAACATCCCTCAAGCTATAGAAGCTGGACTAGGAAACTCTCTGTCATCCACCATGTTGGCCAGACCTTACAACAACTGACTACCACTTCTCCCAGGCTTTGGACCACTTCTTGCAAGGAAAAATATTCAATTCTCAACAAGCTGTGGAAAATGCCTTTCACGATTTCATTGCCACTCACCCCCAGGCTTCTTCGCTGCTAGCATAAGCAAGCTACCTTTAAGATGGCAAAACTGTGTCCATAGTTTTGGCACATACTTTGATTAATTGTCCTGCTTCTTGTTTGAGATATAATAAACTAAACTTTTAATTTGAAATTGGACACTTCATATTTAATAACCTAATAAAATGGAAGCCAGACATAAAAGATCACATATGCATGACTCCATTTCTATGTAACATCTACATTAGACAAAAGAGACCAAAAGCCATTTAGTGTTTGCCAGGGTCTGTGGGGAGGGAGCAAGCTGTAGTGACTGATTAATGGATATGGGGTTTCTTGTTTTGATGATGAAAACGTTTCAGAACTTGATAGAAGTGTGGCTGCACAACAGTGAGAATGTATGAATGCCACTGAATCATATACTTTAAAATGGTTAATTTTACATTATGTGGATTTTTCCTAAAAAAAACAGAAATATACAGAGAAAAAAGTGAATGGGATAGATAACATAAGAGCTCACCATACATGGTATGAATAAGTATTGCTCATGATGCTCCCATTTCAAGTGTGTGTGTGTGTGTGTGTGTGTGTGTGTCTTTTAGGTTGCAACATAAAATAGACTTCTTAATGTGGGTTATAGTCAAAAAAGTTTTGAAAGCCACAGTTTGGATGGCTGGTTGAGTGGCAAGGAAGTTAAATAAGACAAAGTCCACATGAGGAAGTTTTGCCGAGAGAAAATAGAGTATGTGGCACATTTAAATGAATGTCTACTGTGCAGATGGAGCCCTGAGTCTGAAGTTCAAGAGTGATTCCAGCTTGAGCTACAGAGTCTCAACACAAAATAAATCAAAATATATTTTGGTCCAAAATGTGTACTTAAAACACTCATGATTATAACTTATAATATAATCCTATTTATATTTCTATTATATATATAACAATGGTTTTACAAAATAAAAAGAAATTACAATTTAAGTTCTGTCAACTCATGTTGCAATTGTACAATAAAATGAACTTTATTTCAAAACATTTGCTAATAAAACATGTGAAAAACAGGGACAGTTTATAATTATTATTAATTATATGTTTTGTAATGTTTTCTACCAGTTTGTGGCTTGCCTTTTCATTTTATTAAAAGTCTTTTGAAAAGCTAAAAAAAAAAATCAAGTTCATTGCAAAGGATTAATATAACTTGATGGCATTTGAAATGGGAAAAGATGCAGAAAGCAGTATGTAGCTTATGACTGACTGCCAGTGGAACAAGGAGAAAAATATAAAGTAAAGAGATGCTTGTTTCACTGTTCATCCAGAAAATGTTTTTGAATTGAATCTAATAGACAGTCTTGCCAATATTAGAGATGAAGATTGTAGATTGTAAATGCATATATTGAGGATTATTGATGCATGTACCATTTAGGAACAAAATTAAATTTCTTACAAATTTAAAATGTTACTATCTTCCCTTTGGGTTCGATATTTCTCCATAGCCATGATACTCTTGTTTTAATCAAGACTGTTTTGAACTTGTTAACACAGAATAGCAAAAGGAAAATTAAAATAATATTACCTGTCTGAACAATGAAAAACCAAAACAAAAAAAGGTCACTTTAGTTTCAGAATAGAGGGTACATGGGAACTCTGTACTGTTTTTTTCAACTTCTTGCTAGTCTTAAACTCTTTCAAAATTAAAAGACAGTTTTAAAAAGATTATGTGGAATCCAGGTGATGAGAAAATATCATGAAGAAAGCACTTACCATAAAATGCATAAAGCAACAGATGCCTCTAATATGTTAAAGTTCCTGGGGTAACTAAATTAAATTAACTTCATTTTACCAATTATTTATTAAGTGACTACTATCTATCATTCTGAGATTCATTAATAATAATCTGTAAGGCAAACCATGGATAATAATTAAGGCTGTCTCTGACTTAGAAGTTCAAGTGCATTGCCCTGCTACTGACTTCACTTTTCTCAGCTTACACTAAATACAAAACTGGGAACAACTAAATGCATATATTTCCACTGCAATACAGGCCTTTTATCAAACTTCCTACTTATTATTTATATATCTAATATGTACCTCAAATTTACCAGGCCAAAATTGAGCTCCTGATATCTACCCTTAAACCAGCTTTTTTGGTAGTCAGTCTTCTCTGTCTCAGTTAATGTCAACTTTTATGTTCTAGTTGCTCAGACAAATAACCTTAGTGTCATGCATACCCTTCTGTTTCTCTTATAGCTTGAGTATTATTAGTTAGAAAATTTTGCTCTACCTTCAAAAATAAACTATAAGTTGAGCACTTCTCATCAAACTCACTGTCAATACTTTGGTCCAAGCTGCTATCACCTTGGTCCTGAATTTTTATACTACCTCTAATTGATATTTCTCTCACATCACACTCAGATATCTATTCCAGATAGATGGTAAATCAAAATATAACAGGTATAAATTATACATTTTTCTAGAAATGACAGGGGCTACCTTAATGACCTTGGAATATGGAAAAAAATGGATAAACCAAAAAGTTGATCAAATACTAAGTATTTATTTTCATTGAAAGACATTAAGAAATTTAAAAAATAACCTGCAGTATAAGAGAAGGTATTTGCAACATACGTAATTCACAATGGTTTGTATCCAAAATATATAGAGATCTTTACGTTATTATAAAAAAGAAAATACAAGCAAACCAATTGAAAAATGGTCAAACATATGAACAGGCACTTCAAAAAAGACTTCATCAAAATGATCTTTAAATGCATGAAAAATTACTCAATTTCATTAGTCATGAAGGAAATGTAAATTTAAAATACAATGAGATAGCACTTCACACACACCAGAGTGGTTCAAATTAGTCATACATACCTTTGTTACTGAGAATGTGGTACAAAAACAATTCATAGATGGCTATTGGGAGTGCAAATAGGTATAACCAATTTATAACTCTTGTAATTATCCCCTAAATTTAAACAAATCTTTACAATATGCAACAAATATTGCATTTCCACATTTATTATCCAATAGAAATGAGAACAAATGTGCAAAAAGAGACATATACAATGTAATAAGCCATATTTTTCATAATATACCAAACCTAGAAAAAAACTCAAAAGCCCATCAACAATAAAAAGGAATCTTTTTTTGCAGCAATGAATATGAATGAAGAATGGCATGTATAGCAACATGAATGGGTCAACGAGGCCCATCGACAATGTCAGAATTCCTGATTATCATTTTAGAGCCTCACACTTAAAAATGAGCAAAACAAACATCTGAGAAAGTTTCTAATAGGAAACAAAGAGACCAAAATATACCCATAAAGACAAAGATCATGGCCTTTAAAAATGACCTTTACTATCTTAGGAGAGATGAGAGAAAACTATTAAAACGTGAAATAAGAACATAATGTTATATTAAAAAACTAAACTAAAAACAGAAAACAGAAGAAACATCCAAAGAGCAACAACAATAACAGCAAAATGGTCTTAGATGTTGATAGCAGGCATCAAAACTCAATAGAAGGATCGGGAGATAAAATTGAGTAGTTCTGCCTGAATGGAAAAAGACAAACATTTTGGGGGTAAAAGGGCAAAAAAGTCAGAAAATTTCAAAATCAGCCCTCAAGCTTTAAATCTAAAACGTAGATGTAGGAAGATAGAAGAGAAAAAATAGAAAGATGGCATAATTCAAGAAGATTCCAAAAACTGATAGTTATAAGTTTCCATATCGAAAGAATCCCCCCAATGACCCAGAAAAGTGTATGAAAATAGAGCCACAGCAAGACATATCATTATGAATTTTAAGGACACTGGATGCAATTAAAGAGTTTACGAACTTCCAAAGAGGATAATCATCCAGGATAAGCTAGTTTTAAGAAAATATTTATTATGAAGTATCTTTTAGTATTATGTGACTTTTAGCTATATATAAGTATGACTTTGAAAAAAATTAAATTTTAAAAACATGTTCAAAAACAGCAAGAGAACTTAAAAAGAAAAAGCTAGCATATTTTGTGAAATGAAAAAAATGATTGTAAGACTGAGGCAAAAACTTTCACTTAGCTGTCTTAGATTTATTTATAACATTAATATATATATTTTTCATATGTTAATATATTTTAAAACAAGAGAAAAATATAAAACTAGAAATAAGTCTGTAAATAACTTGTTGAAGCAGACACTGCTGGTGGCCCATCCATTTCCCCTAGATCTCTTACCAGCTCTCTGCCTCATCCCCTAATTTCTGCATGCTTGCTGTTAATCTCTCATCTGATACCTTCAAATGATTGTTTTTGGATCCTGGAGCCTCCTCAACCCAGCAGAGAACAGAAGTGCCTGGGAGTTTATGCCTTGTCTCAAGGAAGCTAATAGGAACTAGAATGAGAGTTCAAAAGCCCAGTTCCTTTGCTTCAAGGGAGACCACACACTGAGACATAATTTATACTCCAGACCTCTCTGCAGGATAAGGCAGGCTGGGACTGTACTTGCAATCACACCCATGCTTACCTTCTTCCCTTTTCTTAACCTGCTTCCCCTATTCTCCTACTGATTTCTCTGGAAACACTTCCTTAATGAGTCACTTTAGTGATGTTTTAGCTTAAGATCTGGCAGTGGAAGAATTCAACACTCTTTTGGTGTGCTGAGGGAGAGAAATTAACTAAAAAGCACTGATTTGTCCATTAGAGCATATAGTCTTTAAGAAGGAATTATGACTTGTTTATCCCTATTTACCGGCACCAAACTTGGTGCTAGACATATATAATAGGAATTTAACCACCTAAATATGAATAGTCATATCCCAAGGGAACATGGTATTAACCAAGTGACCAATTGTTCACAGTTGCCCATTGCTTATCATCTGCTTTGCCTTGACCAAACTGTCCTCATGCTTGTCTCTTTCCTACCAGCTTCTGAACTCTGCTTGTCCCCAAGCCTAAGCAAGCACACACACACAAAGTAACATGCTCCCCATCTCAGCTTCTCCTAGGAATCAGCAAAGCACAATGAGGCCCTTCTCTTGTTAGACTCCACTATCATTTTCTTTTGCTTGTCCCGTTTTCCTTCCAAAGATTCTGTTTGTATCTGCTTGCCCCTCCTTGTCCCTCTTGTATCTTATAAAAGGAAAACCTTTTCCAGTTGATTTTGTGACCCTTGTAGATTTCTGAGATGGGAGCATTCTCCCTACTGCAATGGTCCCTTTTTCTCCCTTGCAATAATCCTTATGAATAAAAGCCTTTCCTAGGCCGGGCGTGGTGGCTCACGCCTGTAATCCTAGCACTCTGGGAGGCCGAGGCGGGTGGATCGCTCGAGGTCAGGAGTTCGAGACCAGCCTGAGCAAGAGCGAGACCCCGTCTCTACTAAAAATAGAAAGAAATTATATGGACAGCTAAAAATATATATAGAAAAAAAAATTAGCTGGGCATGGTGGCGCATGCCTGTAGTCCCAGCTACTCGGGAGGCTGAGGCAGTAGGATCGCTTAAGCCCAGGAGTTTGAGGTTGCTGTGAGCTAGGCTGACGCCACGGCACTCACTCTAGCCCGGGCAACAGAGTGAGACTCTGTCTCAAAAAAAAAAAAAAAAAAAAAGCCTTTCCTTACTAAGTCCTGATTTGTTTTACTTTGACAAGTTTTCTGCAGGGTAGTTTACCTATAAAACCTTCTGTGGAAAAGAAAATTAATTACTAGAAATATATTTATTTCTTATTTTTAAAAGATTAAAGGCATTATAACAACACTTAGAGATTAATATTTTCTTGCATAAAATAATTTTATCTATTAGTAGAACTTACTTGCCCAGGTCACACTGTATTTCTGGCATTGTGGTTGCTTTTGGTAATTCGACAGTTAATTTCAGTAAATACCAGAACTCTTCAGCCATTTCAGGCTGAAAAATAATGCTGTTAGAGAGAAAGATACAAAATCTTGTCAGCAGTTTTAATTTATATAATAAATTTGGCAGAAATAAATGTATCACAAATGGGTATAAATAGTTGATTTCAACAATTCAACAACTACTCTGTGACATATTCTACCTTTATTGTAGATATATTTTTAAATTTTTCATTTTTTGGTAAGAAAATCACTTCATTACTCAAGAAAACAGTGTTGCTGTCATTAATATCTGTTTAGTAAATGCCTGTTTAATCAATGAAAATGTTTAAACATGAGTATTTTAAATGTCTTACAGGAGCTATACCAGGAAAAGTTCTGCTTTTTAACTGAGATTAAGGCAAATTTAGTTTGTTGAGTTGAATGCATGTGTATATTCATGTGAAGGCTATAAGGTGACATGCAGTTCTGGTGAGCTTTCTTTATAAGCAGCATGTTCTCAGCTCCAGGGGAGACAGCTTGTGGCAGTCTAAAAGTATACCTGGGCTGGTTCAGCTCTGTTATCTTTTATTTGCGCAGGCTTGAACAAGTCGCTTAATTTTTTGAGCTTCAAATTAATTCATCATTTATAATATAGGAGGAATCAGTCCTACCTCTTACAGTTGCTGTGAGAATTTTGTGTTCATATATATAAAATACAAGTCCCAATGATGATAACGAAGTAGGCAGTAAAGTATTAGCCAAGATTATGATTTTTAATACAAGGTATATGCTGATAAAGAAATTCAAGATTCAGTCTGTGCTCACAAATCCTGTACAGACACATTAGGTGATGAAACTGGCCCACATTTCTAATGGCAATCTATCAAAATAGTATCTTTTATAATATACTATGTTCTTATTTTCATGCTTCACATCATAATATTTTTATCCTTTAAAATTTCACAGATATATTCATTTATTCACCTATTCATTAAAATAACAATTACTTGGTTTCTATTACAGGATAGTATGCTAGAAGGACCAATAAGAATTAGTCTGAAAGACATTCTGCTAAATGAAATAAGGCAGGCACAGAAAGACAAATACCATATGACCTCACTTATATGTGGAATTAAAAAAAATTGAACTCAGAAGCAGAGAGGAGAATGGTGGTTACCAGGGGCTAGTGGAGGTGGTGGGAGAAGGTGGCACAGAGATTATGCGGAGGTTGGACAAAGCATACAAAATTTCAGTTAGACAGGAGGAATAAATTCAAGAGATTTATCTTAGGACATGGTTACTATAGTTAACAACAATGTATTGTATGTTGAAAATCACTGAGAGAGTAGATTTTAAGTGTCCTCACCACAAATAATAAGTATATGAGATAATGTGTACATTAATTAGCTTTATTTAGCCATTCCACACTGTATACTTAATTAAAAACATCATGTTGTACACCATAAATAGATACAATTTTATTTGTCTATTAAAATAAATTAATTTTAAACAAAGAAATATACTAACTCTGAAACAGCACATAAACTAGCAAAGGACATTTGCATGGAGTATAATAATGGAATGTATTGTACACACAAATACTAAGTCAATTATAGTCTTTAAAATTATAATAAATAAATTGAATATTACTTTGGAAATAAAATAATTTTAATAAGTTATTGAGTTAATTACGAACATAGAGACTATGTTTTTGTGTGTGCATGTATAAGAATATATATTGCAAAGAAAGGTTTTCAAAATTATTTTATAAGAACACTTGTCATTACCCTAATATTTTTGTGTGTGTGTGTGTACATTTTCAGCATAGTACAACATCCTTACTTTAATTTTCTCTATATCCAAGTGAATGATTTTTATTTAATTTAGAAGCAAAATACATAAATTAATTTTCATCAAGGAAATTGAAAGTTTAATCCCCAGTCCTAGTGGAATTGTTTTTATTTGGTTTGAGTTTTGCAACCATAATGATTTGCTTAGTAAAAAGTGAAGTGAAAGGCAAGGTAAAGTGAGAAATTTAGGAATTATTTAATCTGATATTCAAATAAATAATATTTTTGCACTACATCAAACAAAAGCTAACTCTAAATAGCTATATTTTATCAGGGAATAGTATTTTTAAAAAGCTAAAACTATGAGCAAGTGCAATTATAATTATAGCCAAAGAAAAAAATTAATTTTAAAAGCTTAATTTCTAAGGATCAACAATGAAATATAATGCCATGCTTAAACCATACCTTTCATTTTTATAGCCTGTAGTTGCTGGAGAATACCATGTAACATAATTGGTAGATTCTAGTGGATTCAGCGTAACTGTCTTGTATCCATCAAGTGCAGGACTTGTGAATTCTACATCTAAGTTAATAACTCTATCTTTTGGATTAGAGAGAGGTATGTCAATGCAAATGGTGTCCTAGAATTATAGAACAAAAATATAATCAGCTTTTAGTGTCAGCAATGAGTCATTGTGCTATGGAAGAAAACATAAAGAAAATTATTATATAGTATAAGGCCATTTGTTTTTTTTCCCCTTGATTCATTATTGTATATATCTCACCAGTTTTAATCCCTTATATATTTCACTTGATTAGTCTTGGTAAATGGTAACATTTTTTTTTCAACAGCAAATACTACACAGAGATACATGTAACCAAATGCAAAGAAAACTATTTGTAATTTACATTTAAAATATATTTTTCAACAGTACTGTTATTACTATTTTTGGTGTTTAACCATGGTACCCAAACTTTATCACACATAAGAATCACCTGAAGAGTCGGCTAAAACACAGATTCATGCCCTCCCTCTCTTGCCATCCCAGAGATTCTGATTTGGTAGATCTGGGACAGGGTCTTAAATTTATATTTCGTGATGGATCCCACATGATGCTGCTGCTGTCCAAAGGATACACTTTAGCACTGTACATTAGCATTAAGTAGTAGGGACAACCTAAACTAAGCAGTCAAATTAAGAAATCTACCTTTCTGTTTAGACTTCTTCCTTCCATTCCTGTTTCTCCTGTCCTGCCTCCCAAGTTCCATCACTTAGCCCCACTCTTCACATTGCAAAACATTTCCTGATCCTCACCCTGACTCAACCTGGCTAATAACTTACATTTCATTCCATTACAGCCATGATCTCCACTATATCAAAAGACTTTAACTGAAGCAAATGTAGTAAAGATAATAAGTAGACAGGACATATTTCAATTTTTAACAAAGACCAGTTGCCTAAATGTCTTAACCTAAAGAAATGGAAAATATTGAACATTTCAGTCATAAATCAAGCTTGGTGATGGATATACTTTAGGACATGGAGCTATTTTGAAATTTAGTCATATTACAGAGGGGTGACAAGAAAACTTTAATATTAGGCTGGTGGGACACATCTGCAAGAAAGACATCACAGCTTTGTCCATGGCTGTTTCAGAGTATCTACCTCATAGAACATTTGCTTCATCACCTCTGCAATAAATAAATGAGTGGGTAGATGCTACATTTTAGAGGAATGGAAACAGCATTTTGTGTGGTAAACAACATCTGGTGAGGAAAGATGGAAATCAAGGATGTATACAAATTAACAATTAGATTAGAGCGATATAATTTATTAGAAATCACTTTTGATTATAAATGCACTGGAACATAGCCATCTACAATAGTTTTAGTAGATACTAGAATCATTGATTCTTACAATAGTCATCTAAATTTCTAAAACAAAATATTTAATGCTCACAATTATAAAGAAGAAAAATACATTAAATGTAAAATACTGAACAATGACTAATTTCCTAGGCAACCTGGCGTATTTTATAAAGTTGGTATAGTACTTGGCCTACAAAGAAGTTTGCAATGGACAAACAAATCAACAACCAAAGCAAAATAATAAGCCAGCATAACAAATACCATCAACTATATGTTAATCTAGAAACTTTGCCAAGGGCTTAAGACAAAAAATTGAAATGAGGCATTTTGGCCTACACATTTCTCCTGGTATTTTTCAGAGAAGGTAAGTGTCAGTTCAAGAAAATGCTACAGCTTTTTCACAGAAATAAAAACGCTGGGATCTAAACCACTGATTTTCAAAATATTTTAACCACAACCCAGAATTCATTTTACATTATTATCTGGTTCACATGTACACATCAAAAGTTTCACAAAACAATCCCTGCTTTTACCACATGTGATGTTCTCTGATACTTATTATTACCATTTTTTCTATTCTATTTCTTAAAAATAATGCTAGTTTTGACCCATTCACAGGTTAAGATCTACCTATTAGACATTTAGACCCTGGTCTAAACAGGAATAAAATACTGGAACAAGAACTCCCTTAGATCTTATCATCACATATAAGCCTTGAACACAAAATAAAACAAAATTTCCCTGTGAACTAGAGCCCATTTCACAGGAGCATGCCCTCATGTTACAAAGGTGTCGTAACATTCTAAGGTTGGCCAAATTTAAGAGTAGAAAATGAAGATGGCAGCTACAGGGCACTTATGTGACTGCTCCTCCTTGGCATCCTTGCCACTTCCAGGGCAAATATCACCAACTGATCAATTCACTTTTATCCAGTAGATCCAAACACATCCTCAAAATCTTTCATAGAGCAGCCTTCCAGACAGCAATCAGCGAATGCTTACCACTACCAGCACTGCAGTCTCTTGGAAATCCCTGGAATCTAATTCCCTGGAGTCTTGAAAATAGCAAGACTCAATAGAAATGAATGTTTCATTATAGTCAAAAGCTTTAAGTGTCCAATTAACTGTGCTGTATTTCTAGTATTATAGAAAATATTTCAAATTTAACTAGAATGTTATAAAAATAATTTCTACATTTCATTATGGTTTGAATATTATTTTCTTTCAAGTTTAAATAGATAAAAATCCCTAAATGATACCTTGAAAATAATGGTAAGATTAATATTTTAAATATCAATACTTCTTAAGTCCATAAAATTAGATATTTTTTAATTATTCGATATGTTCAGTAAGTTAAAGAGAAGAAATTTTTATCATCCATCATTTTATGAAATCATCAAAACTTTTAAGTTTATTCTTGGAATACCTCCCTTATGTTATCTATCCAATTCCAGAAACTCATAAAGATTTTGAGCAAGTAATATAAAAAAATAAAACAGATAAGGAAAATTACATCTACAAAAATGATTAACTGTCTTGTTGTCCAAGGTGTCATGCCACCTCTCCATTCCATTTTATGATAAATGACCCATATTTAACAAGAAGTACAAAGTCAGTTCAATCTCTGTGAATATGTATTAAAAATATTGAAATATTTGGCTAGTTTCTGTCTTCCACATGGCATATTCCTCCACTTTGATGAGCAGGCTTTTAAGGTTAAATTGTGTTTAAAATTAAACATAAATCAGTTTTGACTTTTTTTTTGAAACACAAGTAAAATAGTAATCACTGCACATGGTGACTTCTAAAGCTGTCTTTCATATTCACATGGACTCTTTTAGATTCAACAGTGGGTAGCATTCCTTTATAAGGTATCCTATATTTTTCTCTTGCTTGTACTTAAGGAATATTGTAGCCAGCTAAAGGCTGTTTAAAGAAATTGCTTGAATTTCTCAGATTCCTTTGTAAAAGGATTAACTTTTGCATATTTAATCCTGTGACATAAGTAACGATTTTAAAATAGGAAGGACATTCACAAGATGCTGGAATTTAGAATAATGAAAAATGCAAATACTCATAGAAGATTGGAATACTATTTTAAAATATGTATAAACAGGTGTATTGAATTTTGCAAGTTATAAATATTTTCAGAGGCAATGTGGATACCTACATATATTTTAAAACAAATATAAAATATTCTTAGTATTTATATACAATTTATATATTTATTTTCTTACAATAGAAGGAACATTTTGAGAGGTTTAAAAACATAAATTATATCAGGTCATTCATTTCCTTCTTTACACTCCCTAGTGGCTAAACTCCATGTGGGCTAAAATCTCTCCTCTTACCTTGGAGACCCTGTTAAATCTAGCCCCGCCGACAGCTCTGATCACAAGTCACCACCCCTCTGCCCCCTGCAACATTTTATGTCTGAACTCCAGCCTCCCAAGCCTTTTCTCTTCTCCTGGACCACCTGGGCTCCTTCCTGCTGGGTCCCTTTCCACCAAGCTCATTCTGTCTGGAGGACTTGTGCATTTGCTAGTGTTTCCAGCTGGGTGCACTGCCCCAGTTTCAAGCCCACCTCAGTATTACTCTAGACTATTTTTGTTCATAGCATTATTACTGTCTAAATTTATCTCAGTCGCCTATTGTCACCATAACAGGTACACTGGATGAACTAAATTTGGTGGAGTGCAATCTGAAAAGTTTATTTTCTCCACTACTGCTGTCCAGACCAGTGAAGGATCTGCCTTTCTCCATGCCTGTTGCTATCTCAGGGTGGTTCCCAATGCCAGAAGAGTCTCATTTTGAAGTATTTACAGAAATCCAAAATCAATCAACACTTTCCTCTCACATGCAATTGAAGGCTTCTCCTGACCCTCCCTCTCTGGCACCCCATCTCACACTCAGGCAGACCGCTGTTCTTTTCAACCCCTTTCTCCAACTTCATCTCTTCCTGTGATCATGGAATATGGCTTCTTCAGGTTGCAGGATGAGGCAGGATGACAGGTAAAAGAACAAAAGGTATTTACTTAATTGATGCTGGTTGATCTTCTCCAGATGACTTACTAGGTTCCTTCTCTCTTCCTCTATCTCGCACTGCCCCATGTAGACTCTTTCTCCTGGGGTCTTCTCACTCTAGAAGAATGTATTTTGAGCTAGGTCCTTTCAAATCAGCCCAAACTCGGCCTCCTTCCATGAAGTTGAATCCACTTTGACCCAGGAGGTCTTGTTTCATGCCAGTGAAATGCATCTTGCACTCTCTCTAGCCATTTCCCTCTTTCTGTGGTCCATTCTGTTGGCAGAAACTCACCAGAAGCCAGGGACATTAAACTGTCAGCTTCCTCTCCTCAAAGAAGACACCTCCACTGTCTTTGTGTTCAGGCCATCACATATACGGGCTGGAAATGTGTGATAGGCTGAAGATTTCTTATCTCCCTGGATGTGCCAGAAACATTATCTCTGCACTAAAATTCCGTGCTTCCCCTTCCTAGTATGAAGATATCACTGGGCAGCAGCTGTCCAACTAGAGATTACATTTCCCAGACCCTCTTGCACCCGGCCATAGCTGTGTCACTAGTTCTCTCCATTTGTATGTGAGTGGAAGTGATGTGTCATCTCTTTGTCAAGGTGATTAAGAAATCCTCTCTGTTTTCTCTTTTTCCAATTATACACAGGATTCCTAAAAGATGAAGGAAGGAATCACAAGATGGAAGGAGCCTGGCTCCCTGAATCACAACATGCAAGACACTGCCCACGAACAAGGAACACACACACACACTTTAATTGTGTTACGTTACCACAAATCTGAGACTTATCTGCTATATCAATGAGATATACACTAAAAATATATTTAGAGAGTCTTAAATAAATGGCATGGCAATGCCTTTCATAACCAGAGGAAAAAAAAAAAAGAAAAAAAGAGTTTTCAATGGTTCTCAGGTTTGTGATTTTATTTGAAAATCCAGGACAAAAGGAAAACTTCTGAGGACATATCCCATGTCAACTATTTTGTTTGTTTTCTAACTCTACTAGAATGTTAGCTCCATACAAAATAGGCTCCTTGCTTAAATTGTTCATCACTGTTCCTCATTATCTAGAACAGTGCCAGAGATATCAGAGACATTCAATAAATATTAGTTAAAGAATAAAATGTGCAATTTATGAGAAGATTTAGTGTTTGTATATAAATCTAATTATTAATATGTCTGCTATTCTGGATAATCACAACTTCTAACTAAATAATAAAGCTGCTATGTGAAAATACGACTCAGGGAGGTTGAAAATCTCAAGTTAATCCAGGCTGCCTTCTTACTTGAGCGTTATTGGGTGAAGACAACAGTATCAGATGGGAGAAAGACTTTATCATGTTATCACTTTGACATTGGTTAACTTTGTCATTAGGTTGCCATTCACACCTACTCCAAGAGGAAAACTTTAATTCACTGAGTGTACTGAAAACTTCATCATTTCCCACTAGGTCAGAGTAAATAAAGATTATGTTTTTGCCCATAAAAGCTTAATCGAGTCAATGACAATTCAATATGCATTAGCAGGAAAAATTTTCACTATATCCTCTTTCAGAAGATAATCATGAATTCATTATAAAAGGATTATTTCTGAGGTCCAAAACACACACTAATGTTAATTTAGGTAAGGAATATTATTGAAGAAATCTTCAACTTTAATTTTATTCAATTTAAAAACATTATCAAGTCAGTAAATAACCTGAACTAACCGGTATTTTGAAAGCACCGTGTAATTCGGACAAAGTGATAACTATAATCTGTCTAAATAATTTTCCTAAATTGAAAAGTCAGTCCCAGTAGGTCAGAACTCAGGAACAAGGTAGACAGCTGCCTTTAGAATAGCCATTGTCATTCCTCTGCTACTGCTGTCTGCACAACACTGTATCTACAGAAGTCATGCCTCATTATGCCCCCATCCTCAATACTCCACCATCTAACCTGAAGTATACAGAATGCAGAAGTGCAATCAAAATGTGTTGCTCATGTTAGGTTGGGGGAGTTGTGGGTTGAGAATGTTTTTTTTATTTTTTTGAGACAGAGTCTCACTCTGTTGCTGGGGCTAGAGTGCCGTGGCGTCAGCCTAGCTCACAGCAACCTCAAACTCCTGGGCTCAAGTGATCCTTCTGCCTCAGCCTCCCGAGTAGCTGGGACTATAGGCATGCGCCACCATGCCCGGCTAATTTTTTCTATATATTTTTAGTTGTCCAGCTAATTTCTTTCTATTTTTTTTTTTTAGTAGAGACGGGGTCTTGCTCTTGCTCAGGCTGGTCTCGAACTCCTGAGCTCAAATGATCTGCCTGTCTCGGCCTCCCAGACTGCTAGGATTACAGGCGTGAATCACCGTGCCCGGCCAAGAATGTTTTAATAGGCACCTAGGAGTTGTGAAAAATCCAGAAATCACTGGAAAATCCTATGAATTCATTCATTTGTATTCAGACATATCCCATACCCTTAAGGGGAAAAAGAAAAACTACAAAAAAAAAAAAAAAAAAAAAGCTTTGGCAAGTAGAAATATATTTAATTGCAGGGGCACATCCCTAGAAAGTACCTTTCTGCTTAATTGTTTAAGATTCATTCTCTCTCTCTAAATATATATATATATATACACATACATACACACATGTATATAGGTATGTATGTTTGCATATATTATTAAAATGGTTATTCTGGATTAGCATGTAGGCAAGCCATTTTCAAAAGTATTTGTCACAAGAAAACAGTGCTTAGATATAGCAGACATATTTTAAAGAACCAGTATACAGTAATTCTTGATACAATGAGTGGCTATTTGCCTGTTTGTTTGTTTTTTTCTTTTTTTCTTTTTTTTTTTGCTTGTCAAGTGTTTAGAGTTCCAGGAGTGAATCCAATGTCACATTCAGTCATTTCCTCTTCACATGAATTTATGGAAGAAGGCAGAGAAAGGGATAGCTCCTAGTGAGAGAGTTTCCAAAATATTGTTCACTGTTACTTTGGCATGTTTTCTGACCTTGCATTGGAGTAATGATGTTTCAGATAGTTGTGATGTCTATTTGAACTAATTAATATACTCGTGACTTGAAGACCTACATAAGAAGGCATAGGGAGTTATGATTTTCTTACCTGACTCCTTCCTTTCCACCCTGAACACTTTTTCACTTAGGAATATAGAGATATCTCAAAGTAGTCATAACTTCCCCTTTCAAAATTTCCAGGGTGAGATATGCGTTTCAGATAGACTTTAATTAATTATATAAAATTTGAACTTGCCCACAAATGTGATACTGCCTATATTAAAATAATATAAAGCCATAAGACAGCAATTGTGATAAAAGTCTGATTTCAACAAAAGTATAGACATAGCTAAAAGTTAACCAGCCATGGTTTCCTAATTTGCCTATTGCTGTAACTGCTTACTGCTTAAGTATCACATATCCTTGATAGGGGCAAGATTGGTGACTTCCTCAATCACTTCTATAGATAACATCGCTATTGTAAAACCTAAGACTGGCTTTGAGATAACTTCCAGACTCTGCATTTGGGGGCAACCAACTGACAGTCAACCTGACCAGTGGCCATGCACAGGAACTGATCCAGCAGGTCTTACCACCCTCTACCCAGGAACTGTCTCAGCCAAGAAGATAATTTTTGCTTCCCAACCCTATGAGTTCATCCCCAGCCAATCAGCAGACCCAATTCCCTAGCCCCAAAATCTTGGCTCCCAAATTCATGAGGAGACAGATTTGAGAAATTTCTCCCATCTCCTCACTCAGTGCTTTACAATATTAAACTCTTTCTCTGCTGCAACTCCTGCTGTCTCAGTATATTGGCCTCTATCTGGGCCATGGGCAAGGAAGCTGGCAACAAATGTACTCTAAATTACATGGTTTCCATACGAGTTAGTGCTAGGTTTTCCTCATCAGGTGTAGCTGGATAATAGTTTGCTGTATTAACCAGATCACTTCACCCCCTCATGAACCGTTTAATGAGAAGATTGAACAGTTGTTTATCTATAAGTGATTTTAGAATTGCATCTATTTCTGCTAGTTTGTGTTGCATAGCTCAACTCATCTCTATTCCTATATTAAACATATAGTTAATAAAGACAGTGTCCCCATTTCTGAGGTGCTGCCTCATGCTCCCAATTTCTTCAAGACCCATTTCTAAATGTTTTTCCTCCTATGTCCTGATAAACATATAAATTTTAATTCAGTAATCACTTTCCATAATAAGAGGTTATGTAATTAAAGTTATATTATCTAAAAATAATCTTTATGAAAGATTTTAAGCTGCAATGATAGCCAGGTCATAGAAATAGGACATTTCATTGAGTGAAATGATCCTACCATCATCATATTAAATAATTTTAGAAGATAATGTTTTTTCAGTCTAGACTTGAATGCATTTCAATATTTTAACCATCCATTTTCTATGCCTAAGTGGAGATTTACCCATAAACCAGGTAGGTAACTAATGAACTTATAGAATTATTTTAAATATTTTCTTACTTTCTATTTATTGCAGCCAAAGTTCAAAATTCTAAATAATCAATTTTATGAATAAATCTATCTGCATATTTAAAAATGAAAATAACATTTGACTATTATCAATTTAAACATTTGAGTACTAACAATAAGGCAATTACATCTAATTAAAACATTAATAGCAATTTATATAGTCCTCATGTTTCATTTAAACTAAAATTCTCAATATTTGACTTTATTAAATAATCTTGGATATGGATTTAGTAATACTTTAATAATTCACATAAGACAATCCTATTCTTAGTCACTATTACTTAAAACCCCAAATGTATGCCAGTTGCTTCAGATGTGTTTCCAAGTGAAAGGCCTATTGTAGAAACCAGGAAGAATCAATGCTGAAAGAGTGCAGAGATCTTTCACAATCCTGTTTGGTTCATATATGTGAGAACAAGCATGAAGGCTAAGGTTAAGGTTGTTTTAGTAACTCTTGAAAACATGCTAATCAGTGCAGTCACTGTAAGATGCTATATAACTAAAGATGTTTTCCAAAAGCATTTAAGGTCCATAGTACTAGATTTAAAAATAAAATTGCTATGATTGAATAATTTATCTTAATATGCTCATTTGATATGGATGCTTGTAAGGACAGTGATTTAGGATCCAACAAAAGTCATGTTGGCAAAATGACAGAGTCTATGAACATTTAATGGATGCTTACCAGAGCAGTACACTCCATTTCAATAATGTTTGTGGGTAGTGAAGGAGTGCTATGGATCTCAAGGGAATACCAGACTGTTACATTGCTAATATCATCATCTGAAAAACAAAATAAAACAAAACACAGTACCTTTTTAATATATTAATAGACTTCACAATACCACATTTAACATACAAATTTGAGAATCAAGAACGAACATCATTCTCAAACCTTTTTAATGGACTTGTTTGTCAAGAGAGCTGAGAGAAGGGTGAGAGAAGCTGCTTTCATCACAGTTAGTAAAAGCGCTTGTAAAAGCTCCTGGCCTTGTGCCTGCCCCAAAAACTCATTAAGTTCCCCACTAAAATAATGTTTTACTTTTAAGTTAAGGATCAATATTTCAAAAAGAAATAGCCAATCTTTTTTCCCCTAATTATGAAACCATTCACGTATTTGAACATAAAAATATCTAAATAAGTCATCACAATTCACAGTGGTACATTTCCAGGACCATAAGACTCTAGTCTAAGGAGAAAATAAGGAATATAAGACTTCGGATTTCCTGGGAGTGTGAAAAAGAATCCTAAAAGTTTAGCCCAAGAAAAGCTGGAAAGTAGTGAGACAATAATATTTACACCTTGATTCCTGATATATATATTTTATTTTTTAAAAAAGGCAATTCTAGGCCGGGTGTGGTGGCTCACGCCTGTAATCCTAGCACTCTGGGAGGCCGAGGTGGGAGAATCGCTCAAGGTCAGGAGTTTGAGACCAGCCTGAGCAAGAGCGAGACTCCGTTTCTAATAAAAATAGAAATCATATGGACAGCTAAAAATACATATAGAAAAAATTAACCGGGCATGGTAGCACATGCCTGTAGTTGCAGCTACTTGGGAGGCTGAGGCAGAAGGATCGCTTGAGCCCAGGAGTTTGAGGTTGCTGTGAGCTTAGACTGATGCCACGACACTCTAGCCTGGGCAACAGAGTGAGATTCTGTCTCATAAAAAAAAAAAAAAGGCAATTCTGTCCCTGGTGATGTCCAAAGTGACACTCCTTTACCCTGAAATGGGAATGCTGATCAACCTCAAAGACACTACATAGAGGGATTTTGTACTTGCATCAAATTTACTTTCTTTCTCTGATTTTTCCTTATCTGTTTAGCTTCCAACTGATATTCTTTTGTTTTCCAGTGTGGAACTAGTTCATGGTTTAAGATGTCCTTCAGTTTCAGTAAATTGTATGCACATTCATATCAGTATTGTCATGTTTAAAAGGTTTCAAGAACTGTCATGCTAGATTAACATATTTAGAGAAATCACTAACCTCTTTGGGCCTCAGTTTTTTCATCTATGAAAAAAGGAGCCCAAACTGGTAGAATTCTCAGTATCTCCCTCTTTCGAAAATCTTCTCTATGATTATATGTGTTGCCTTGCATTGTATTGTATGGCACTGTATGACACTGAATGGCATTCGATAGTATTTTATTGGGTTGTACTGCATGGCATTGCATTTTACTACACTGCACTGTTCTGTACCATATTGCATTGTACTATATTCTATATTCTATCCAACAAGCACTTATAAAATTGGTGGATCTGAGAACAATTCAGAGACTCAGGGCAAACAACTAGTGAGAAGAAGAAAAAGAGGAAGTTCAGGTGAGTTCTTATTCCAAATACCCGTGAGGAGTTCTTGAGGGCAAACTTACTTCCACATTTTGAATTGCCCTCCGTGCTCATTTATTTTGGAGATATCACTTCATTCCCTTAAAACCATTAATGTGCAGAGCCTAAGGTTACCAAATTTATGCATACTGATCTGTGATTATTGAAAAAACTTCTGCTACATTTGCTCTTTCAATTTCATAAAAGCAGTTAAAATTCTTTTATGACATTTAAATGTGACTTCTCCCAAAATAAAACAAAGTTCTTAAAATGAAAAGTGTTTCCCCTTCTAGGTAGCTCATGTATATTTTATCTGGGTCTTTCCAATGTTTTAACCCACAATGAACTCACAGAGAAAATAATTCTGGAGAGAAACAGTATCTGTGACTAAGGAGACTGCTTCATAACTCTGGGTTAATACAAAGAGCAATAGAATGACTCAGGGTCAGAAAACCAAGATTTAAATCCCAACTCGACCACCATTACCTTGTGATCTTTGGCAAAGTAACTCAATAGTCAGCCCATCTATGGAATGGGGACTGTATTAGTCAGGGTTCTCCAGAGAAACAGAACCAATAGGTTGTGTATAACAGAGATAGGGGAGAAAGAGAGAGATTTTAAGATTTTAAAGAAATGGCTTACACAATTGTTGAGGCTTATTAAGTTCAAAATCTTCAGGATATCAGGGTAGGTCAGCTTTTGTTTTACTAAGGACTTCAACTGATTGGATGAGGCACAAGCATATTATGGTAATCTGCTTTACTCAAAATCTGCATATTTAAATGTTAATCTCACCCAAAAAACATCTTTGCAGAAACGTTCAGAATAAATTTGACCAAATGTCTTGGCACTGTGGCTCTGCCAAGTTGACACATAAAATTAACTATCACAATAACACCTACTATGTGTAATTGTTGTGACTATCACATGTGGAAGTGTTGTGATATAGCTGATTTAATTTTCCTGGAGTACTAAACATGTGCACAGAATATGAATTTATTGATTAGAGTGGGATTAGTGAATGATTTATTAATGAGAAAAAAATAATGATTAAATATTATTCAACTCTAAACCTTAAACATATTAAGATTTTTTCTAATTGTGAAATCAATAACATTCACTACAGAAATTTCAGAAATTCCTGAAAAGTATAAAAAAAAGTGATTCATAACCTTACAACCAAAAGAAAGCAACTGAATATTTTTTCTATAAAATTCCAGGCTTAATATATCAATAAAGATAAATATATAGTTATAGATATACCTATACATATATAAATACATTGGGGTGTATACACTATATAATTAACATATCCATATGCATATATAAATATGCAAATTTATATTGTTCAGAAAATATGCACTATTAAAATGTTAGTTTCAATTATTCAACATAATAGATCACATAAGGGACGTTCATATATACTAATATTTTGTGCAAATCTTTGATTATTTTAACAAATGTCTTAGACTGAATCATTGGATAAAATGACATAAATATTAATTCTTAAAATGTTTAAACATATTGTAAATGTTCTCTTCAAAAACTTTATATCAATTTAAATTTCCATCATAATGCATGAGATTGACTCTTTTGACCTGACTTTTCATTATAACTGGGTATTACCATTATTTTTCATATTTGCCTATTTGGAAGGTTAAAAGAGTTCTTATTTAGTTGTTGTTTGCATTTTTTTTTGATGAGAGGAAAGCTAGAATATTTCCATAATTGAAAAGAAATATACTGCAGGGCAGTCTCTAAAAAACAATACAGACTGGAAAGGTTTAATACTATCTGAGAGAAAGAATATGGGAAGGCCTGTGTGAAGAATTGGGGATACCTGTAATGTTATTAGATGCATTTTTTTAGTTATTAATTTGTCTTGCAACCTGCCATCATGCAGCTTAGTATTTTTTATTAAACATCAGTCTGTTTTAGTCCATTAATATAACATCATAATATTCTGATTTTCTTTCAAACTCTTCTGAACACTTTTAACTTTCATATAAAAGGTTTTCTTCCATGGTTCTTCTGCCTTAGATATTGATGAGAATTTAACTCTTCGTGTAATGCATCTATAATTGTCATCTATTCTTTGGCCTCACCTGCATGATTTCAATAGAAGAAACCCTAAACCTTTAACCAATTTTATTATTATTTTTACCAATCTCGGCTCCAAAGATTCAGTTGAAAACAGGATATTGCCATGTAAATGTCTTGCTGTCACATCAATATCAGGAAGTACAAAATTGTACGAGGCATTATAATTTCCCAAACTTTTTCTTTTTTTTTCAGAAATTTAAAATTTCTGTCTTATTAATTTTCTATTTATCAAGATACAAATAAACCTTATTATTATTTTTTAGAATCAATACCCTTTTTCATTCTCTTCTCTCAGGACATTCATTCAATGCTAGTCTCTGAAATGTTTTCCATCTTTAGCGGTATTTCTTTGTCACCAACACCACCAAAAAGACCCCATTCTCTTCACTTTAAATCCAGTTTGCTCTTATAGTGGACTAACTAGTCCTAACTGCTCTTCCCCTTCCAAAGCATTTTGATATTGCCTAAATACCACTCTTTAATCCATGGATTCTGTGATGCTTAATTTTGTTTGTCAACTTGGATGGGCTTTGGGTGCCCAGTTCTGTGGTCAAACACCAGTCTAGATGTTGCTATGAAGCTATTTTTAAAATGTGATTCTTATTTCCGTCAGTAGACTTTGAGTAAAGCAGATGACCCTCCATAATGTGGATGGGCCTCCTCCAATCAGTTGAAGGCCCTGATTGCAAAAACTGAAGTTGCTTAAAGAAGAAACAATTCTTCCTCAAAACTGAAACATAGAAACCCAGCCTGCGTTTCCAGCCTGCTTATCCTGACCTGGGGAATTTGGATTCAAGACTGCAGCATCAAATCTTACCTGAATTTTAGCCTGCTGGCTTGCCCTACAGATTTTGGATTTGCCAGCTCCTATAATGGTATTAGCCAATCCCTTAAAATCTCTATTTTCTCTCTTTCTCTCTCTCTCTCTCTGTATATATACATATATATGATATAGAAATATATTCATATATTATATTTATGCACACAAACATAAATATATATCTATATCCACATCTATATCTATCCCATTGTTTCTGTTTCTCTGAAGAACTCTGACTAATATAAATTCATTCAATAAAAATTTCTTCTTTGGTATACCTCTTTGTCTCCACAACTTTGCTCCTGTTGAACCACTCTTCTCTAGTAACCTCTTATATTCCTGTTACTCACCCATCAAAGAACTCATTCACCCCTTTTCCAGGACACTTGCCCTGACTATTCTAACTTTTCATCATCTCATTTTCTTTTGAACCTCTACTAAGAAG
This sequence comes from Eulemur rufifrons, assembly GCF_041146395.1. NCBI lineage: Eukaryota > Metazoa > Chordata > Mammalia > Primates > Lemuridae > Eulemur > Eulemur rufifrons. The sequence goes on from NC_091012.1 coordinate 113,494,626, forward strand.
ATATGGTGTTCAGCAACATTCAAGTAAAGTTTTATAATATAGAAATGGAAATGGAAAACAATAGCGGAAGATTGCTAGCATCTCCTATATTGAAGTAAGAAAAGTATATTATATTATTTAAATTATACACTCAACATTTTATCAGAAATTTGCTGTATTTTTTGTTTAATAATAGAACAATATGTAAGGCTTTTCACTTATGGATAAGTAAGCAGCCTTCTAACTAAAGTATTATGACTATTGATATTAATAGCAGTAGATATCTAGAAAGTATTGTAGGGATCGTCCCTGAGCAAGAATTGGCTTGAGCTCAGAGTCAGCGAAGCTGGACGTGCTTCTTGGGTCCAAAGGTCAATGGGTCCAGAACGCTCCTTGAGGCTAGAAGTCAATGGGTCCGGACACGGACCATTGACTGCTGAATGCTTCTTGGAGCTAAAGGTCAATGGCCTATTGAAATAGACAAACTGTTTCCTATGGCAAATAGCCAAGGTGTGTCTCATTGTCCTGCACACGGGTAATGAGGTCCAAAGGTTAAGATGCAAACGTTTGCCTTCCCTTGAGCAATTTTCATAAGAAATGGAACATGTTGCCTCAGGACCCTAAAGATAGTCTCATACCAGGAAGTAGCTGCTGGACAATAGGAGTATAAAAATAAAGCGACTGGAGTTTTCCACACTACAGTCTTTACCGTCTATGTGTGTCCCTGTGTTTTTTTCTGTGTGTCTGTATGTATGTTTATGTGTTCATCCCCCGTTCTGTAATCGGGCCGCAACAAGTATGCTGCAAAAAGTTAATCCTGAAATAATCCAATAAAATTCTTATAGATTTATGCAACATAAAATTGAATATGTATTATATTATGCATGTATTCTTTTCACATAAAAATGAATAATAATTTGGGTTTCTGCAGATTGATCATGAAACTCTCTATCATAATAAATTTACCTGTATCGTCATCAATAAAAGTGTGAATTACTTCTGTTAGTGATTTCTGAACGGAGAGTTTTCGAAATTGTTCTTTCTCTTCCTTAAAATGAGCACTTTGGCTGATTTTACCAGAAAATGAAATTGCACCTACAACAAACAGGTAAAAGATGTTAGATTAACCAGGGATTAGTTTTCTAAAATGAAACATCAGTTTCAGGTATTAAAGTTACCCCAGCTTGAAACTTATAACAAAGCCAAATGTAAATTGTAGATGTCAACATCAGAATTAAACCTAATATTGGTACAGAACAAATTATGGAAAGTTCAAGGAGAGATTTTCAAAATCTCCATTAAAATAGTAATTTTCAATAGCTTTTCTGTTATAATTCAAAAAAAGTAGTAAATAACAGAATTGTAACAGCTTTCAGAAAACTTTTTGGTCTTGGCTGATTATACTTGCATATTTTCCCCCTAAGTCATTCCTCCTATTTATTACCTCATTTAAAAAATTATATTTATTTTGTTTTAGATAATATCCTAATATTCCAAGCATGAACTTTCTTGTAAACATATAATATGTAAAATATTAGACATTTTGTTACAAAAGTTGCTAGTGTCAAAATGTCAAACTTTGGAATTTCTGTTATACTAAAATTGACTTATACAAGATTGATATTAATTTTTAACTTGATGTTAGTATACTAATGGAAATAAATAATAAATTGGTCTTGATCTCTCATTAACAGCTTACACAAAGCTTTGCATGCAGAACTCTGTGTTTCTAGCCAAGTATCATAATCAAATAGCTTGATTAATTCCTACCAATACTGTGTAATTGAATTACACTAGTCTTCATATTTTATTAATAGTAAAGACAAGTAGAACTAAAATTAAACATCAAGGTTTTTTTTTTTTTTTTTTTTTTAGTTTTTACTTGAAAGTAAAGAATTTCTCCTGAAAAATACTTTTTTGAAGAGATTAAATTTTTTTGGAGAGAGGCCTTGAAGTAAAATCCTCTTGAAATAAGATGTAATCATGTGTGTAGGTAAAACCAGCTTGAAATAAAATATTTATGCAAAAAATTAACCAAAAACACAGAGCAAGTACTCAATAAATGACATCTTTGTTCATAATCTTATTATTCCTGTTTAGGGAATGGTCTCAAACAGCAAGATACTATTGGTCACATTGCTCTTGGAGAGGACAGATATCTAAGAGTAAGAAATATCTAATGTGAAAAAAATATTTTTGCTTGTTTGTTTGTGTGAGAAATACAAGTGTTTCATGTATTTACAGGAAATTCAAAGCTTCTACAAAATAGGTAATCAAAGGTCCTGAAAGGTGTAACATTAGACCTTGCTGCCCAATATGGTAGCCATTAGTCACATGTGAATAGTGAGCAATTAAAATGTTGGTATTCCTAATTAAGATGTGCTATAAGTGTGCAATATACACTATATATTAAAGATTTAGTGTTAAAAAGAATTAAAATGTACTATCGATAATTTTATATTAATTATATTTGAAATTATACACTTAATATGCATAAAAATATTTTTAAAATTAATTTCACATTTTTTATTTGATTACTAGAATATTTATAATGACATAAATGTCCTACTTTTTATTTTTATTGCACAGTGCTGCTATAAACAAATCATTTTCAGTATTTGCATGTTGTACCTATACAAATATTTTATGGTGAATCCACTGACCTGAAACAATCTCAATGATTCATCATGTGAAGATATTTAAACATACTTTTCCCAAGCTGACTCTCTTTGGATATTTAAACTTAAATTTTCAAAACAATAGTAGCTCATGGAATTATATTAGAATAGAATAGAATAGAAGCCAGGGCTGTAATATCAAACTCTCAGCAATGATGAAAATTTTCTATATTTGTGCTATCCAGTATGGTAGCCACTAGCCATTTGTGACTAATGGAATGTTATTTGGTCTTAATTTTAATTGGAATAATCACTTGAACCTAATTATCTATAATATTGGACATCACAGGCATTAAACATTCAAAGCACATCCCATGTATTGTTTCATAAAATTTTTCTTTCAGTTTTATTTGTAGCTATGTGTGTGAGAGAGTGTGTCTATGTTTGTGTTTGTTGTGTCACAATGTAAAACAAATATTTTTTTTTCACCTAGATCCTAGACAAAAATGTTTGAAATCCACTTCTTTTTTAACATGTGTTGTACTCAGGGACATCTACGTCCTCACTGTCCAATGCAGTAATAGCAAGCCACGTGCCATGAATTCCTCTGGGTAGAGGCTATTCCTTTTACAGGTTCCAAATACTCTTTAGAAGTAATATTTTGCTACCATAAACAGCATGTTTGCTGTTCTTTCCATTTTACAAGACAGAGGATTAAAATGACCAAAAAAAAAAAAAAGTGACATCTCATATTTACATCATTCTTCCACTATTGGATAACTTTTCTGTTTGTATATAACTGCTATTAATAAAATGAATGCCAGCAATTTATTCTATCATCCATGATTTAAAATAATCTCTTCTATATTAGAAGGAAAAATTAAATCAGATAAATAATACACTATAAGAATTATATCCAAAGATGCCATGGGAGGAGTCTCACTGTAGTCCTCTTAGTATCCCACAGGCATGGAAGTCTGGGAAATACTCTTCTTGTTCCCCATTGATGCCTCCAGACCATTTCTCCTCCCATCTTCCTCAAAATACCAGCCTTCTTTGAAAAGCATGACATTAGACTATGCTGCCTTGGGGTAGTTATATACCAGACTTAAGGTCACCTCCCTATATTTAATTTAATAGTTTTATAGATGGTTTATTGTTTTCTTCTCAATTCCTTATGACATGTCTAGGTGTTCAGCTTTCACATAAATTTTCCTTCTGAGAACCCATTCCATCTAATTAGTGTATATATATGTATTTGTGTATTTATATGTTTTTATATTTATGTACACATACTAATAATATATTCGAGACTAGGTTCTAAAATCTAGCTGGAATGTATACCATAAATTAGCAAAAATGACTCAAGGCATACCTGACATTGACCTAAGAAAATCAGTAAAAAACAGAAGATTCTCATGCTATTTAATTTTTTTTATAAAGTATTAAAGACAGAAACTAAACAGGGAAAAAAGTTGTAGTCAATATTTAAAGCTAAAATAACACATAAAAAATTTAATAAAGACATTACATAGGAACACAAGTACAATATCTCCTATGAACATTGATGCAAAAATCCTCAACAAAATACTGGAAAATGAAATTCAGCAGTATATTAAAAGGACTGCACACCATGACCAAGTGGGATTCATTCCCATAACAAATGAATGAATGAATAAATGAAATGTGGGTTAAAGAAGAAAATTAATCAATGTAATACAACACATTAATAGAATGTAGGAAAAATCACATGACCATCTTAACTGATGCATAAAAAGCACCTGACAAAGTTCAACACCCTGTCATGATAAAAATATTCAGTAAATTAGGAATAGAAGGGAACTTCTTCTACATGATAATGCCTATGCGTAAAAAATTCACAGCTAACATCATATCCAATTGTGAAAGATTGAAAGCTTTTCCTTTAAAATCAGGCACAAGGCAAGGATGCCTACTTTTGCCATTTCTATTCAACATAGTACTGAAATTTCTAGCCAGAGAAATCATGTAGAAACAAAATTAATAAAAGCATCCAAACTGGAAAGAAAGAAGTAAATTTTTCTCTTTTTGAAGATGATGTGATGTTATATATAGAAAACTTTAAACATTCCACAAAAAAAACCCTGTTATACCACTCAGCAAATTTTCATGAAACAAAATCAACATGCAAAATCAGTTGCATTTCTATACACTACCAACGAACAACCTGAGTAGGAAATTTAAGAAAACAATTCAGTTAGATAAAGCATACAAAAAGTCACACAATTTGTGTAGATTGCATAATAAGGAAACCTAATAAATATTTCAAATACTGTGAAGTACAGATGCTCCTTGATTGATGGGGCCACATCTTGATAAACCCATCATAAATAGAAAATATCGTAAGTCAACAATTATCTTCAATTTACCACGGGTTTATCAAAACGGAACTGCATTCCAACTCTAAGAACATAATACATCTTGCTTTCACACTACTGCAAAGTTGAAAAATCCTAAGTCAAACCATCATAAATCCAGGACCATCTGCACTCTCAAGAATTACAAGTATACATTCTCTATTCTTATTCATTTTAGTCCATTATATACTCAGCATACTTTTCCTTCTTCCAACTCACTCATTTAAAGTTTACTACATTTTATTATCCCTTAACAAATAAAAACTGGGCAATCACTTTTTAAAATTTCAAAAGCTCTACATGAGTATAACAAGGCTATATATTATATAACAGAATGATAAATTAAATTAAGTATTTATGTCAAAAAATAGAAGTAGGTGAAGAGAATTATGGGAGCAATTATGGGTCTATTCAACAGTTTATGTTTTAATCGAAAGAACATTTTAAAACAATGCATCTTAGAATTATGCCACTAATTTGCACATATTTTTTCCAATGAAAAATCTTTTATTGAAAATGTCATTTTAATTTCATTTTTAAACAATTATCTTTTTCTGTTTCACCTTCATTTTTGGTTATTGATTAGCTACTGTGAAAAAGACAAGCAAATTCTTGTGCACTTATTAAAAATAATAACATTGTACTCAGCAATCTGATTGTCAGCAATGAACCTTCAAATGAAATGCAACAATAATGATTATGAGAAGAACATGTGTTTCCAAAGCATGATAATTTTTTTCACAGTATATGTACATTTTTTTTGATTCCTATAATCCACTTTTCAGGATGGGTCAACTGATCCAAAAGGAAACAAAAATAAATGAAAAATTTGGTTGTTGGTGTTTGAGTTTGTCACAGTAACAGGAAAATATTAGACTGCTTTGGAAAAAAAAACATAAATATAACAGAAATAACACTAGTAAGTAAAATAAACTCTCCACATTAAGGTGCAGCATCTTGAAATTAATGGAGATTTTCGGTTTGTGTGAAAAGAGTGGAGAGAAAAACTCATAGGAATAGCAATTATATTATATCCATTATATTTTCAATAGTGTAAGTTTTCATATTAAAAAGTGGAATTTTTTCTTTGCTAAACACTTTAAGTGATTGATTTTTCAAAATGCTTTTTTAGCAGTCAGTAAAACAAACATTTTCTAGTATACAAGTCATTTTTTTAAATTGGGGACCCTTTTTCTTTAATGCCACATTATCTTGTAAAATCCACTCATCAAGCCTCAAGTTTAAAGACTGAGAAATGTAATTTTATATTAACGATTTTTCCTTTGAAAATAATGAAAAAAATATTTAGTGAATGCTTACTCTGTTCTAGGCATATGCTAAATGCTTCTCTTTAATCGTCTTACTTGACCCTTGCAATAAACATATCAGTTAATTATTCATTTAGGCTCATTTTAAGATTGAAGAACCTGGGGCTTAGAGAAGGTTGGGTAACCTAGCACAGATTATACAGTTAGTAAGTGGCAAAGAAACATGTATTTCCTTGGCATAGAATATAAGGAATTGTGAATTAAATTGTGTCACCAAATATACCACAAATAGGCTTTTGACTGGAATAATAGTAAAATCACTCACATATAAGGGACTTCAAAAAGTTTGCAGAAAAATAGAATTAAAAGATAAAAATAAAAAATATAAAATTCATTTTTCAACATCAGTTCCATCAAGTTCAAGACAGTTTTCTCAGTGGTGATATCAGCTATTTAGTCCATTCCTAAAGAACTGAGGGTCCTGAGAACTTAACCATGTCGATGCTGTCTTTACCATATTATTAGTTGATGAAAAATGGGTGCACATTAATAGATGTTTTAAGATTAGGAAACACAAAGAAGTCAGAAGGAACCAAATCAGGACTCTAAGGTGAATGCCTAATGATTTCCCATCAAAACTCCCACAAAATTGCCCTTGATTAATAAGAGGAATGAGGAGTATTGTCATGATGGACAAGGACTCTCTTATGAAGCTTTCTCAGACATTTTTCTGCTAAAGCTTCGGCTTTCTCAAAACACTCTCAAAATAAGCAGATGTTTTCATTCTTTGGCCCTCCAGAAAGTCAATAGTAAAATTCCTTAAGCATCTCAAAAAATTATTGCCATGATCTTAGCTCTTGACTGGTCAGCTTTTGCTTTGACTGGACCACTTCCTACCTCTGGGTAGCCATTGATTTGATTATACTTTGTCTTAAGGATCTTACTGGTAAAGCCATGATTTATCTCCTGTTACAATTCTTTGAAGAAATGCTTCAGGATCTTGACCTCGCTTGTTTAAACTTTTCATTGAAAGCTCTGCTCTTGTCTACAACTGATCTATGCACAATGGTTTTGCTACTCATTGAGTGGAAAGTTTGCTCAACTTTCATTTTTCAGTTGCCATTGTGTACCAATTGAGATGTCTATGGTGTTGGCTATTCTCTTCACTGTTAATTATAAGTTCTCTTCAATTAGGACAAGAACAAGATTAATTTTTTCCTCACAAATTGAGGTAGATGGTCTGCTACTGTGGGCTTCATCATCAACATCATCTCATCCATTCTTAAAATGAGTAATCCATTTGTAAACTGCTGATTTTGGGGGGGCATTGTCCACCTAAACTATTCTTAAAGTATCAGTGATTTTACCATCTTCCACTGAAACTTCATCATAAATTTGATGTTTGTTCTTGCTTCAATTTTAGTAGAATTCATGTTGCTCTTTTCAAACTGTCTTATCCTTCTAAGAGCCTCAAACTAGATCCTGTTCAGACATGTAACAAGTTAGTATGAGTTTATTTTGGTGCAAAAAAATTTTGAACCCCATGCATAGTTTTTTCATAATACGTATTTTCCATGAACTTTTTGAAGTCCTCTTGTATTTATAGGACATTTAATTTGGCCTAAAGTGATAGGGCTCAGATACTGCATATTGGTCACCTAAACTATTTCATCCCTTAGAAAAATCTCCAAAAGTCAGTTTCCATGGCAACAGATATCTGGCAAACTATTTGCTGTCTTTGCACTTGGTCCCCTCACACTCACTTACCCTGCTCCCTCCCCTGGCTTCATGCTTCACTGCCACTATACCTAAGGAGGAATGCTGTTAAGGAATATCTCTATATGGCTGGGATTTCATCAATTTGTGAATTTCTTAGAGGTGAATTCGTCCAGTCAAGAAATTTTTTTATAAGTGTCTGCTCTGTGCATACTATATTACACATGATCAAATCGCTTTGAACAAAGTTGTGTTTCTCTAATATCATACTACCCTATAAAATCCGAGTAGCAAAACTAAGATGGCCTAAGGAATTCTCCACTAACTCTCCTCCTCCTTCTGTCTCTCTCTTTTTTTTCTTTCTTCATTTTAAAATTATTTTTAACTCACTTTCTTTTCTTTTAGTTTCTCTTCATTATGGGACCAAAAGGGCAAGGTGGGAAAAACAAAATTGTGTGGCTGATAAAGGACAGAGGCTGTGGCAAAATGTCAAAGTAGTGATGGTCCAGATAGCTATTAAAACCGTGTGCTTCCTCCTGATCAATATAAGAAAAAAAAGTGATAAATTACATTTCATCAAAATCAAAAACTTCTGCTCTTCCACAGACACTGTGAAGAAAATAAAAGGGAAAGACTAGGACAAAGTTTTTAAAAACGTGTATATGATAAAGTATTTGTGTCCAGAAGATACATATATATCTATTAAAAACTCCAAAAATTCAACAATAAGAAAACAACCCAATTCGGGGGTTAGGTAATGGGCAAAGGATTTGAAAAGACATTTTCATAAAGAAGATATATGAATGACAAATAAGGACATGAAAAGATGCTTAACATCATTATTCATTATGGAAATGAAAACCACACCACAATAACATTACACACAAATTAAAATAGCTAAAATTATTAATAGAATGATTAACCCTATTAAGTATGGTCAAAGATGTAGAGGAATTGGAACTCTCATCTACTGTTGGTGGAAATGAAAAAAGGAGCACCCTTTTTGAGAAACTGGCAGTTGTTTTAAACAGTATGAACTCAACTACCATATGATCTGGTCATACATAAATGATTTACTCCAGATGAATGAATGTTTATAGCAACTTTATTTTTGATTGCCAAAATACATGAAAGAAAAGGTCCAGTGCTCACAAATCCTCTAGGGTAATGTCCTGCAGATGGCTAAAGTCATCATGAAATATTAGAGCACAGGCTGTCTGGGAAAGCAGAGACGGTAAAAACAAAGAGGAGCATCCAAAGGACCATGAGAGCATCCAAACATACCAAATCTACTCTCTCCTCTCCACAGTGCCTCAAGGCTCTGCTTTGGAAAATCATTCCTGTCACTTAAAAGAGCATGAAATGCTTTATAGCAACCAGCACTTGTTTTCAAAGACCAATAGTACGAGACTGGTTTTCATACTTCTATAAATATGGCAGCCCACACTAGTGATGGGAACAAGAAAAGACCCAAATTCAATTTCAGCCAAGCTTTTGACAGCATTCTCCCTAGCTTTTTCATTGAGATAAGCTAGGATGGAGTGGGACAAAAAAAACCAAGTCCCCTATATACTCATGCCATATTACGGAGTTTTTAAGAGAGGGATATATTAATATAACCATCTGGCATATTAGGCATTTGCATGCCAAATTAGGAAGGGAACAGGGAAGAGAAAGAGAAAATAGAAAAAAAAAACAATCTATATTATATAATGTCTCAACATTTTCTTTGGTTCTGTGGTCAATAAGTTTCTTTCGACATTAAAGACAGACAATATGATAGAGTAATGCAAAGCTAATACTCTGGAGACAAATTTCCCAGGTTCAAATCCCAGCTCTGCCATTGCCAAGTTATATGACTGCCAACAAGTTAAGCTCTCTGTGCCTCAATTTCTTCCTCGGTAAAACATGGAAAATAATAGTATCTATATGAAATACGGTTTGAGGATTAGAGAAGTATATGTAGTTAGTGTTAGTAGTGATTATTAATAAAGGAACCATGCATTTTTCATTAGTTACTAGAAGACATAAAAAATGAAACAGTCATCAGTGGAATGCTAATAAAACTCAAATTCTATATATATAAAACTTTTTCAAAGATATATGTAAATGGTAGATTTTTAAATTTGTATCACGCATCTCCTAAGCCAGTTTCTAACACAGATTTCTTTCTAGGAGCTGCTATATTTAAAGAATAAAAGGTGAATTTTAATAAACATAAGGGTTTGTATGCAAATGATACCTCTACATGATCTTTTTCAATGTTGAAAAGACTGTTTGTCCAAATGTGAGGGGCAGTTGGGTAGAGATGGGAGTTAGTGTATTAAATAAGAGTGATCAACATTAATTAAGTACCTACTATATAAGCACTTTTCATATATTTCCATTTAATATTCATAACTACCCTGAAGGTTTAAATATTATCTATATTTTACAAATAAGAAAACTGACATTTAGTGAGGTTAAGTAAATTACCCAAGATGACATAATTAGAGAAGGATAATATTGGTAGTTGAAGTTATGTTTGTCAAATTCCATAAAATAATGAGAAGAACTAATATTTACTTAGGGCTTTCTGTGAGTTCTGTGTTAAGGGCTTCACAGCACTATCATCCACTGATGGCATAACAATTGGTAATATAGGGAATATTCATATTGCAATTCCATGGATGAAAAAATGAGGCTCTGGGGGGTTAAAAAACCTGGCTGAAGTCCAGAGCCCCAAAGTGGTGACCACTAGGTAATCAGATTCTGTTTTTTTATGTAACATGGGGTTATAAACTAGGTGATCCTAATCTTTTTTTTAATGTAACATGGGATTATAAAAAAATCATGATGGTAGCCTTTGATTTTCAAAAAGCTACATTTATTTAAGAAAATATTAGACATTCCTAAGACACATAAACTCAAACTAAAACTAGATTTTATGTAAAGTGATCCTCAATTGTTGCAATATTTTTGTCTGTAGCCCTGAAAATAGTTACACATCATTCAAATGGCAAAAATGAAAGGATGGTTTACCCAGGATATAAAAAAGTGGTTTGGTTTATATTCCAGAAGAAAGACTAATAAACATCAAAGAGCTCCTTATAGAGAAAATTAGTTATTGATATTTTAGAAAATAATATTTAAAAAATATTTTATAGAAGTAAAATTAAAATAAGCCTATTATAGGTATATTTAGTGTTAAAAAAAAAGCACAAACCTTCCTTCTCAAGTCAACTATACTGGTTTTGGGATCTTGCCTTAAGATAAAACCTAAAACTAAAAAACAAAAACAAAACATACACAATGTTAACTTTATTTTGAAATGTTTTCAAAAGGATACATTAAGAAAACACTGACAACCAAATTGTTTGACTTCTGAATGTGTTCCTTCGCAACACGATAACAGTTAATCAGGAAATAGCAAAGTACAAGAAGTACAATTTTGCCATTGCAATGTTGTGGATAACATGAACACACTTCCCAAGCCTTAAATGAAAAATGCAAATTCAAATGGCAGTACTTTTTGCACAGCATAACATCCTGAAAATACATGTGACAAGCGATGCTTCTCATCACACATAACATTAGAAGTCAAATTTTGAGCTGAATTTCTCATTTTAAGGATGACAACTGGTAATACAAATCATTCTAGAAATTGTATCATTTCTGAGAGCAGCAGAATGCCAACTAGAAAAACTATTTCTACCTTGTTTAAGTGTAGGCTTAATACAGATCAACTTTACTGTCATACATTAAACATTTTGTTTTGACATTAAGCAAAAATTTACTGAAAAGAAATTTTAAAGTCTTTACCAAAACTGACTAAAAACTTGTTTGCAATTGTTTGGATGAGGCTTTCTTGTGCCAGTGTCATAATAGATCTCATTCCAGTGTGGTCACTTTCAAATTGCAAATTTTTAGAAATGAATCCTGGCTCTAATTTACAGTTGTGTTGAACTAAATGAACACAATCACTTTTAAGCAAGTAAAAAACACTTTCAGGTGCTACTGAACAAAATATTAATACAAGGTGATTGTTGATGATATCAAAATTTGTCATTGTTACCTACTTTCTAGAGCTACTGGGTTTACTAAGGTGCATAGATAATCAGAGAGAAATTCACACTACTATATCTTGAATGTTCAGGGTAGAAACTAAATTTACTAACATAACTGGAAACCACCTTAAACATTGGTCCTTTGTATTTAGTTTTTTAATGTGGATTAAACAGATTTAAAGTTGGTGATTAGATTAAAATGATTCCATGTAGTATTCTATAACAACCAAAGACTTGCCACTATAACTACATGAAGTACATGCTATATGAAAATAATGTTGTTGTGTAATGTTTGGAGAGAGTTTTAGGCCACCAGGCAATGATCACCTTATCAAATTATTCCAGCTTGGTTTTTGTTCATACATTTAAATGACTCAGTTCAATAAATGATTCTTGTTATAGCCTTTCTCTGTTGAACTTCCATCATCTCTGTGGCCAAGGAGAAGATATTCAATTACTGAGTTCTCCCCATTCTCTCTTTTTCCTTGAGAGTCACAAATAAAATGTCAGTGATGATTGTAAGAAATTCTAAAAACTTTTCCCTTGGACATGAAAGTATGTTTGTTGCTCACATGTAGTAGTTCATAAAGGACAATTAATTATAAAGTCCTATAGTTAGGTTTTAAAAAATTAACTACATTAGTTAACAATAAGGTAAAAGTTTTTGAAAAATATTTAGGGGTTGACATTTATGTTGAAATTGATGTTCACAGAATACTCTCCCAACTGAAAATTTTAAATTAAACACACATAGAAACTAAGACAGCATGAATCCACTGTAGTGAGTTATCACTGGCAATGATGCAACCTTAATTCTTACATGTACAAGTTAGTTTCCTTAGCACTACATTAGAAATTAGTTACTCTGTCTTGTGAACATGCATATTTATTGCCATCTCTAAATCATATTTGTGAATCATATTATGTTATTGCAATCAAAATAAATTTAAGGATTACTGTTCATAAAGCATATTCTAACCACTAAGGCCTACTCATCTTCACCTAAATATTAATGTTGTATTAAAAAATGTTTCTACCTAAGATAAATGGAAATTTAGATGCATATTTCACCAGTACAAATAAGCAACAGGCCATTATTGTGTTTCAACAGTTTGTTACACACTAATCCTGTAATAATGGACAGTTGTATTAACATTTTGCATTCTAATATTTATCCGGACTGGAGAGATCATTTCATTTCGTGGTTATTAAAGAGAGAATTAAGTCATCATGTTTTAATGCATTCAGTCATTAATATTATTTCACTCATGACTGCAAACTTGGTGATTTTTGCTCGGTTTTATTTGTTTCTTTTTAAGGTTCCATATTTTTATATCTATATGATATAAAAATATGGAACTGATTGATTGACTGATTCTATATTTTCAATTTTTCTGAAATTTATTGACATAAAAAGATAATTTTGAAGGCAAGATAGAACTAGGCTTTCCCTCCCTGACTAATCCTTCTGACTGGTCCCCTTTCACAGTTAATGAATGGTATCACATTCCTTCCAGTTGCTTAGTATCAGAAATACATTTGACTGTCTCCTCTCCCTTATCTTCTCATATTCAGTTTTCATCAAATGCAGCTGTGGTAGGCACTATAATGCACTGACCATATACTTTTTCAGAAATGTGGGAATTACTCCTTTAGATTTTGGAAAGAAGATGACCATCAGGTTAACCCTCCTTAGGCAATGCCTTGCTTGAAAAAGAAAAAGCCTCACCCAAGGTCAAACTTCCTTCCACATGTAGCCCACTTTCAAAGACTGATCAACACAGCACTATATAATATAAACCCAGTCTTCTTGTCCCAACTTGGGAAACTCTGAAGGGCCATCCCAGCTTCGGAGGCTTTGATGAGTTGCCTGAAGCCTTCACTAGGCTTCCATCAAAGCTCAACTTCTGCCTCTGGCCAATAAACTTTCTTACCAACACACTCCCTAAGGGAGGGATGTCTTGCATGCTAATCTCACATCTCAGAATCTGATTCCCTGGAAATTCAATCTGTTTTAGCATTATTTTTCCTCTTTATTTCTCTTGAAACTGTCACTTTGCTTCTTTTTATTTCTAATTTTTTTAAATTGTATAAATTTGAGGGGTACAAGTGCAGTTTTGTTACATACATATAGTGAGTAGTGGTGAATTCTGGGCTTTTAGTGTAACCATCACTTCAAAAGTATACATTGTACCTATTAAGTAATTCCTTATCCCTCAACCCTTTCCCCACTTCTGAGTCTCCAATTACTATTCCACACTCTATGTCTATGTGCACACATTATTTAGCTCCCACTTATAAGTGAGAACATGCAGCATTTGACTTTCTGTTTCTGAGTTATTTCACTTAAGCGAAGGGCCGCCAGTTCTTAACCCACTATCATGGGCCCGATTTGGTCTACCCTTAAGTCTCATTTAGATGGTCAATGTTCACTTTTTGTTCCACGGCCAAGTAAGCATTTAAATATAAACCTCCACACACAGGCACACTTGGAACATGATTGTAGCTCACTGTAGGCTGCTTTGAAAATTCCAAACCCATCCATTTCTCAAAATTTCTCCCTACCAATGAATATGCCATGCTATCCATGTTAGTAGATGCTGTCAGTGCCCCACAAAAATCCTCTCTTCAGAGAGTTCCCATACACACAAGTGGTTTCCTACAACTCATAGAGATTCACTGACATGGAGCCCTGCCCTAAGAGCAAACTTTAATCAATAATGGGCAGGAGTTAGTGCATAAATAACTTGAATTCCCTTGCCCTTCAGTGTAACAGTTCAAAGATGTCCAGTGACTTCCCTCAGTTTTAACCACTAATTTAATAAATAGCTTACTTTTTATTGGCTTTCTCCCTTCAGTATCTTACTTCCTCATTCTCTTAGCATGCTACCTGTGATCATCTCTTAGATAAACTACTGGCAATTAAACTCTTGTCCTAGGGTCTGCTTTTGGGGGTGGGGGCACAAACTAACATTAAGAACAATTACCTGGGATATTGACAAAGACCCCTAAATGATCTTCCAGATCTAACTGCCCTATTTCTCACCTGTCCCATCTGTTTTACATATTACCTCCAGATTTCAGTTTCTAAAACTCAGTTGACTCATGTTTCTTGCCTCCTCAGAAATCTTAAACGGCTCCACTGCAACAAGTAAAACCAAACTCTTCCCTGCAAGGTCTGCCTGCATTTCTAATTATATTGTCAGTCTGCATTCTGTACCAGACACACTACTAAACACACCCATGTATTTTTTAATTTACAGAAACTGTCTTTTCTGTGTTTTCAATAAGGTGATTTCCTCTGCTAGAACGTTCTCCCCACCTATATTGAGTGATAAATTCCAACTCATCCTTCAAGGCCCAGATCAAGCTCATTATCCCCTAGGAAGCCCTCTCAGCCCCCCACTGTTGGGATTATTTTCTTCCACCATGTTCCCCAGTGCCATGACTAAACTTTTGGTATATTAGAGTGTACCTTGACTGAGATGATTTACAGATATCTATTTCTACCACCAGACGTGAATTCCTGGGAGGTAAAAGTAAGTCACATCATATCCACCTTTAGATACAGTGCTAATATTCAAAATAATTAACAAACTTGTATCCTAGCACTGACCAATCAGAAGGGACGCCTGATCAAGATCCCAAGGCAGGCATCCTGATGCTTTATGTTGAAGAACAGGAATTGATAGTAGGAAAATGTGTGCTCTCTTTGATTCTAACTGATGCTATTCGCTTCTGTGACTATGCTTGCTTTTAGTTGTTTAATAAATATAGTTAATCAGAATGAAAAACAGAGATAAGAACAAAGGTAACTCCATGATAGGCTAGGCTTCCTGGATGTGAGAAGCCTAGTTCTGCTTCTGTATATATGGATTGCTGGCTTGGTGCTTAGCGTAAGTGGAGCCATGGCAGGCTTCACTAAAGTAAAGGAAAACAAAGCCCCGGGGAGGTAACTGCAAGTTGCTTTCTGATAAAGGGCTGGAGAATCCAGGTGCCCTCCAACCAACTAAGTAGATAAGAAGAGCAAGACATGATCAGAGCATGAACGGCTTGTGCAGGGCGTGTGTTCCCAGTATCGCTTGTAACCAAAAACTAGAAGATATGCAACAACAGCCCCCCTCCCCCATCGGAGACCCTCCTCTTCCCCTGGATGATGTTAACTACAACTGGCACTGGTGCAAAAAGCCCGAAGCTTAGAGTCAACAAACCTGAAGCCAACGCGATCAGCCACTTCTAAACAAAAGGAACAAATAAACTGAAGGGGGATAAAGTGCAGACTAGTGTGTCGTGTGCAGACTAGTGTGTCGTGTACAGACTAGTATGTCATGTGCAGACTAACGTGTTGTGTGCAGAATAACGTGTCGTGTGAAAACTAGCATACAGAAAAGTATAAAAGCCTAATCTTTACTGCAGGGCGGGGTCCTAGTTCCTGGAGAGGCCACTGCGTTGGTGCTCTGGAATTTGGACCCTGGCCCTCTGGAATTTGGACCCTGGCCTGGGGCTAGTTAATAAACTCCTTTGCCTTTTTGCAGCCTCAGTGACTCTGCCTCTCTGTTCCTGGGGCCAAGGGGAACTGGATCTAACAATGTGTTAACCCTTTAGTTGCTGCTGGATTGTTGAGAGGTCCAGAGGGTCCTGGGGGAGGGGTTGTGGTGGCTAGATTAGCAAGGGTTACACTGTAATGGAGCCAAAAAAATTGAGTATTTGCCAACATATAAGAAAAAGCAACTGTTACAATATTTCAACAAGTAGAGCATAATTAGTTGAATGTCAGCTTGGTTCATAACTACTATGTTTGCCAAGACTTTTCAAATTATAGGCCTTTAGTAAATAATTATTATAGAATTAAGAACAGAATTGAACATGAGCACAAAGTTTTTCTAAAATACCACTCACATATACACGCACACACACACATGCTGATACACTTCTTTAGCTTGAATAAATAGGAAATTTCTCATATGTGTGAAATTTTTATAGTCTAGTTCTCTTTATATTATTAATACTTGAGATTAGTTAACAGCTGTTCAGAAATCATTATATTTACATGGCTTAATACATTATTTAAATCTTCCAATAATAATAGCAATGAAAATTGGAGTCCTTTCTTTTTACAGACTATTATTCAAAAGCATAATGGCATGATTAATTCAACTCTAAGGGATTGTCCTGGGAAAAGCTACCATGATCATGTCTTTTAAATATTTTTCAAAAATAAGAAGCTATAAAAACCTTTTGTATAGCCAGCAACGTTTACCTAATTCATCTTCACTTAACAATATACCCTGAGCTGCATTTAATTTCCCAAAATTCTTTCTAAATTCTTTCAAATCAACATGTTAAAAGAGTCCATATCTGATTGTGAAAATATGTATTAAAATTTTATGGCTTCATAAAAAGCTGCTAAAATCAAAAACAACAACAACAACAACAAAATGACTATACAAAGGAAGGCCTGCCAAAAGTAATTATTTAATTCTTTTTAGGTCTATTTCAATAACTTTAAGAATCTGTTTCATGGACCAGGGACTTGACAAAACAAAAAACTGAAATTTAAATTTCTTTAAATCAATAGATGACATCTAAATTACCTTAAAAATGGTGAAATATGTTACTTTATTGAAATGGAATAGGGTCACTATAGCTCAAGTCCACCTATCACATGGAAACTTTTTAATGGACTTTGTAAATCCAAACATCTCAAAAGTGATGGGAAGATTTCAGAAGATGCTAACAACTATTTCTGTGTTGACATTTGAGGTTAAGCACATTAGAAGCAGGGAGTGGAGATGGGCTGGCAATTTTTCCTACACAGTACATTCTGTTACAGTGGTAATAATTGGATCATCTTATTTAGCATTTTAAAATTTCTCTGCTGCTTGTAATAGCAGTCTATTCTCTGCACTAGACCATTTCCTCAAACATTCTTTGTTGAGGCAAGCAGGGATGAGAGGCTAGTACTTCCAGGAGGTATAAGATCACTACTAGATACATACATGCTTTCCACATTTATTTATTTATTTTTTTTTTTTGTTGAGACAGAGTCTCACTTTGTTGCCCAGGCTAGAGTGAGTGCCGTGGCATCAGCTTAGCTCACAGCAACCTCAAACTCCTGGGCTTAAGCGATCCTACTGCCTCAGCCTCCCGAGTAGCTGGGACTACAGGCATGCGCCACTATGCCCGGCTAATTTTTTCTATATAGATTTTTAGGTGTCCATATAATGTCTTTCTATTTTTAGTAGAGACGGGGTCTCGCTCAGGCTGGTCTCGAACTCCTGACCTTGAGCAATCCACCCGCCTCGGCCTCCCAGAGTGCTAGGATTACAGGCGTGAGCCACCGCGCCCGGCCGCTTTCCACATTTATAAAGTTGCATCCACTTACCAACCTTAGCAGGATCAAACTACCAACGGGCAATTTAATTCTCTCCCAAATAAGACAGCTTATTCCTTTGATGAATCATAGCCCCTCTGTCCTATTATTTTTCTATCACTTCTCATCCCCTTCCCTTCAAAAGCTAGTAGGAATTACTTCCCACCCCTATTTCCAAGCAAGTAATACTTTTTAGGGACCATCAGGGAAATCTGCATACATACATACTTTATTAGAGACAAAAGAAGAAAACTTCACATATACCAAAACTTTAATCTATTGTTCACATATCAATTAAGTGCATGTAGATGTTTTTATCTATTTACTCAGTCCTGTAAACAGACATTATCATAGAATGCTGTTGAGTTTATAAATTGGCATAACTATTTGAAAGTATTTATTAAATTTTAAATGTAAATACCCTTAACTAAATATTTCTACTTCTAGAAATTTGTCCCCAAAATATTTGAATAAATGGCCAAGATAATATAGCGGTAGACATTAAAATGTATGCCGCAAAGCTTTGTTTATTTAGAAAGCTAATGACTGAAATGCAAAACTAAATTTTCCCTGGATCATTTACTGAAAAGAAGAAATATAAATTATGTTTTTATTTCTTCTCATCATAATTCCATCCTACTGTGGTAGTTAATAATATTTTATTAATGGATTTGATACCTTTGAATATACCACGTTTCCAAGGGCACACATGTAGAGTATATGAACTTGATTTGTCAGGATCTATGATTATGTGGGGATTTCCCCACACTATTGGGAGGTCTGAAGTTACCTAGAAAAGAGAATTAAAAAGCAAGAGTTATATGATGTCAACGTAAAATGTTTTTTCATGCTTTAGCATGTTACAGCACATGAAATTAGTGCAACATGCTAAAGCATAGAAAAAACCCTAAAATTTAAATTAAATACTTTCATTAAAACCATTCACTTTTAAATAAAAGCAAGCCAGAAAAAATACTTCATACAATAGAAGAAAAATCTCAGAAGAGATCTATGAAAAAGTGGAACAAAGGAAGTGATTCTTACAAAAAGAACAATGTTCATATTTTGTTGCTACTTTTATCAAGATCATTGATGTTTAGAAAATCTGAATATATCTTATAGGGCATGCATAATTTTCTTTATGCAATTTGATACAAAAGAGAGGAACCATTTCAATAATTTTCTGTATCATTATTAATAGAGCATATAAAGAATATTTAAGCAGCGTTTGACCACAACCCTGGTTAAATTCAACTTTCAGTTTACTGGATGCTTATATCTTCCCACTCCCTACTGCTCTGGCAAACACTAATCTACTTTGTGTCTCCGTACATTTTCCTATTATGGACAATTCTTAAAGCTGGAATTATATAGTATGCAATCTTATTGGCTTTTTTCATTTACCATTTTTTTTTATTTTTGCCTATTTTAATTTACAAATAAAAATTGTATATATTTACGATGTAAAACATTATGTTTTGATATATGTATACATTGTGAAGTGGGTATATCCAGTTAATTAACATATGTATTACCTCACATAGTTATAATTTTTGTGGTGAACACTTAATATTTACTCTTTCAGCATTTTTCAATAATACATTATATTGTTGTTAATTATAGTAACCATGTTGTACAACAGATCCAATAAATCTCTTGAACTTATTCCTTCTATCTAACTGAAATTTTGTATCTGTTAACCAACGTCTCTCCAACTCTCCTTCCTTCCCCCCAAAAGGTCCTGGTAAACACTATTCTAATCTCTACTTCTATGAATTGAACTTTTGTAGATTCCACATGTAAGTGAGATCATGTGTTAATCACCTTTCTGTGACTGGCTTATTTCACCTAGCATAATGTTCTCCGGGTTCATCCATGTTATCACAAATAAGAGGATGTCCTTCTCTTTTAAGGCTGAATAGTATTCTATTAGGTATATATACCACATTATATTTATCCATTCATCTGTTGATGGACACTTAGGTTGATTCCATATCTTAGCTATTGTGAATAATGCTGCAATAAACGTGAGAGTGCAGGTATCTCTTTGACATATTGATTTCATCTCCTTTGGATATATACCCAGAAGTGGAGTTAAAAATTTTTAAGTTTTGGAGAAACCTCCATACTGTTTTCCATAATAGCTATACTAATTTACGATTCCACCAACAGTGTACAAGGGTTCCCTTTCCTCCTCATCTTCACCAATCCTTTTTTTGAATTCTCTTTTCTAGGTATCTTCAGATCTTCCAATAGTGTGGGGGAGGTCCACATATTATCATAGACCCTGGTAATGCAATTCCATATGTGCTATCTTCGTGTATGATCCTTTTTATATGTTTCTGAATAAAGTTTGCTAGCATTTTTTTGAGAGTATTTCTGCCTATAATCTTAAGGAAAATTGGTCTGCAGTTTTCTTTTCCCATGATGCTTTTGTCTGGATTTGTTATCAGACACAGCAATCAACAGAACAGAATGAAGAGCTCAGAAATAAACCCCTGTATATATGGTCAACTAATTTTGAAAAGGGCACCAAGAGTACACAATGGAGAAAGGATAGTCTCTTGAATAAATGGTGCTGGGAAAATTGAATATCCACATGCAAAAGAATGAAATCAGAGCCTTCTCTTATACTATACAAAAAAATTAACTTGAAATGTGTTAAAGATTTAAATGTAAGACCTAAAACTATAAAACTAGAAGAAAACATAGGGAAAAAACTCATTGGCATTATTCTTGGCAACAATTTCTTGGATATGACATCAAAAGCAGAGGCAACAAAAGAAAATATAAACAAATGGGACTACATCAAATTAAAAAGCTTCTGTACAGCAAAGGAAATAATCAATAAACTGAAAGGCAACCTATAGGAATGGGAGAAAATATTTGCAAATAATATATCTGATAAGAGGATTATATTCAAAATATATAAGGAACATATACAACTGAATAATTATAAAAAACCCCTCAATTAAATAAATGGGAAATGACCTGAACAGATATTTTTAAAGAAGACATACAAATGGCCAATAGGCATATGAAAAATCACTTAATATCACTAATCATCAGGGAAATACAAACTAAAACCACAATGAGATATCACCTCACACCTGTTAGAATGGCTAATATCAAAATGACAGGAGATAACAAATGTTCGTGAGGGTATGGAGAAAAGGGAACCCTTGTACACTGTTGATGGGAAAAATGGAAAGTACAAGAAGTACTCCCTCCCTTCCTTCCTTCCTTCCTTCCTTTCGTTTCCTTTAAATGCCATACATTATGTTTTTATTTGTTCATTAAATAAATCTTCCCTTAAAAACTATTATGTGCTCAATACTATGATTTATGCTAGGTATAAAAATATGAATGAGAGACTTGCCCCTGTTCTCATAGTTTATGATCTGGTAGGGAATAATAAACAGGTAATAACAACATTATGTAGCAGGTATGATGGGGGCAGGTAAAAATATTTTATGGAAGCAGGTAACAGGTATCTAATCCAGATTTCAGTCAATAGTGAAGGATTCTTAGTAAAAGTGGTCTCTAAGCCGTGTCCTAAAGAACCAAAAGGCGTTAGACAGACACAGATAAATGTAAGATAGGGACGTGGGGGGGAGAGTTTCAGGGAGCAGAAATAGGAAATACAGTTTACAAACAAAGGCTTAAGTGCTGCTGGAGTCAGGGATGGCAAGAGAAGAAGCTCAATAGATAAAAAAGAAAAAGCTATTGAATGACAGTAAAAGCCACTTCAAGGAGTATGGACTTTGATTCTGAAGGTAAGAGATGACATTGGTAGGTTTTATTAATAGCTGAGAATGACAAGATGAGATTTTGATTTAGAATATTCACTTCATTTGCAATCTAGTAAAGAAAGAAGAAGAAAACCAAGGCACATATTTTTAAAGATTATTAAAAAAGCAAAGGGAAAACCCAGAGAGTTTCCACCCTTCTGCAATTCCCTCTAAAACTGAATTCAGGTACAATAATGGGTAGATATTTGAAGTGTCTTTTGAGGATCCTATCAGGCAAACAACAATTTGTAGATAAAGATGAGAGTGAGGGGTGAAAAATTTTATTTAAAGATTGGTTTAAACAAATCCAGTGAGGAGGACAGAGTAGGAAACTTCATAAAAAATAAAGATGTAAACAGTTATGCATTTCTTAACATTTCCACTATTATTCACACAAGTAAATGATAGAATACAATTCTGAAATTTTGATGTGCGTACAGATTTGACATTAAAATTTGAAAAATTATTTCTAAATTTTTTGATAACACCTTTCATCATGTATAATTTATTTAAGCAAAAATACACACGACTCAAATAAGTAGATTTTAATGTATTTTATGATTATGTACTAATACTTAAACATAAAACATATTTGATACTAATTTAAATTTATAATTGAAATGAAATTTAATAGCTGTTGTATTAACAAAAGGTAGAATTGTAAACATCTGTTTATGTGACATTGCTTCACCTGATCGAGTAAAAGTAAATGTTTAAAAAATTTCATGTAATTATTATATTTCATATAATTCAATTCAATATATATTCAGAAGAAAACACTTTCACACTAAAAAGATAATTCTTACCTCAAATTTTAGGACACTATTTGTATAATTAGGCACAATTATGGGTCTAGTTGTTGTTTCTCCCACTTCACATTCCATAATGATGTGTTCCAAGGCTAGGGACTTTTTTCCGATCCCTTTGATGTGAAATATGTGCTCCATACCATCTACTTCATTTTGTAGAACAAGTTTACCCTATGACAAATCAGCCAAATTTCAGGTCTATAGAAATCATAGTTCAATGCCAAACAACCTCTGCTATCCTATCAATCTTGGGTCTGGTTAATAAAATGAGCTTGTAAGAAGGTGTTAGCCATTGACTTTTCCAGTTCATGTATAAATGCTTCTGCTGAACAAAGAAAGATAAACTTCTGGTGAAAAGCTCACACTGTCTCTTAATTACAGTGTGTATGTAGGCATTCTCATACATAGCAATTATATGTATGTTTACCTCCTTGTCAAAGAAACATTATCTTAGCAAAGTATTTTCTGATGTACCAATTTCTTTACTGAATGAGAACAAAAAGAACAGTGATTTTTACTGTGTTCAGCATGTTCTGTAAAAATAATCTGGATATAAGTATTCACAGACAATCGCATTGCAACTTTCAGAATGTTAACCCCTCAAGTTAAAATACTTATTAACGTTTCAAACAAAAAAATGATCAAATTCACAGAAAATATAAATTTTTGCAAAAACAGTTTTATCATCAATTAAATAGACTAAAATACATTAGTTCATTGACATATTAATACTGGGGAAAAAATCAATGATTTCATACCAGAATCTCACATTCAAAAATAGGTTTGAATGTGAGAGGATATTCCACAGTTGCTACTGGTCTGACACAGAAAACCGAAGGTCCGTAAAACCATTCTCCTTCTATAGTAACTCGATATCTACATTCCTTGTCTGTTTCATTTTTCTAAAGAATGAAAAAAGGTAAAAAAACATCAGTGATGATGTTGATGAATTTGAATTAAATATTAATTCTTGATAATTTTAGTACAATTATATATTATATTTTTAATTGTATTTCTTGAATCATGATTTAAAAGTCATATTTTTTAAGAACTATCAAAAATATGAACATAAGGCACAAGGATGACTACATATTCTTTTTATGTCATACAGGACCATTGCTTAAAACATCTATCCAAGGATTGTTTAATATGTAGGGAAATGTCCCTTTGTTTGAC
Organism: Eulemur rufifrons; assembly: GCF_041146395.1. Classification (NCBI taxonomy): domain Eukaryota; kingdom Metazoa; phylum Chordata; class Mammalia; order Primates; family Lemuridae; genus Eulemur; species Eulemur rufifrons. The sequence continues at coordinate 113,518,798 of NC_091012.1, forward strand.
TTAAAAATTACTGTTAAAAATGACAAAATGGCCCTGGAAGACATACTTTACTCCTAATTAAGGGAAATAATAGATATTCTACCTGGTAAATTGCTCAGACAGCAAAGATCATGTATCTCATAAAAACAGATTTTTGTGCTACAGGCTGGCTTTTCTTTTTTTTTTTTTTTTAAGACAGAGTCTCACTCTGTTGCCCGGGCTAGAGTGCCGTGGCGTCAGCCTAGCTCACAACCTCAAACTCCTGGGCTCAAGCAATCCTACTGCCTCAGCCTACCAAGTAGCTGGGACTACAGGCATGTGCCACCATGCCCAGCTAATTTTTTATATATATGTTTTTAGTTGTCCAGATAATATCTTTCTTTTCTTTCTTTCTTTCTTTTTTTTTTTTTTTAGTAGAGATGGCGTCTTGCTCTTGCTTAGGCTGGTCTCGAGCTCCTGAGCTCAAATGAGCAGCCTGCATCGACATCCCAGAGTGCTAGGATTACAGGAGTGAGCCACTGTGTCCTGGCCCAGGCTGACTTTTGTTTGTCATGTCTTTGATAATTAAACAAATAAACCAACAAAAGCAATTTATCATTCTAAAAATCCAAAGTTCCTTACAATTACATTACCTTCTTCTATGCTATATTGTCGCTTTGACTAACAGTCAAGCTACAGTCCATCATTGTTCTCAGTAAACCCATCTCAATAAAGTGTTAGATCACAACAGAATTTGGAGTACAGTGATTTGAGAGTACATAACTCTGCTGGTTGAAGCCAGGAAGCATAGTCTTACAGTAAGGAATTGAATGATAAGGACATTGGAGTCAATTCTTTTAAGCAAAGAGATCCAGCCGAAGTGATTAATCAGGTGAGTAACATGATAACATTTATATTCAGGAAGAAATTCTGGCATCAATGTGGAGAAATAACTGATGGCAGATAATACAATTAGAAATCTGTAATAGCTCAAGATTAGAGGTTTGGAGGACTTTAATTGAGACAGTGGCAATGGCAATGAAGAAAAGTACCCCCAAAATGTTTATACATACTATTGGAATATTCTGGGTAAGTGGTTCACATGCTGGTGTTTCAAATTCAAATGTGGCCTCTGGATGTTCTTCATTCACCACTCCTTCAACATGATAGACACGCACATCGTACCTTGATGTCAACAAAATTCTACAAGGGTAGCGTCCAGGACTGAGAGGAAAAAATCGTAAAGGAACCGTAACAGATGCACCTGCAGCTATCAAAAGAATTTTAAAACAGTTTAATCATTTAAAATGGTATAAATCCTAAAAATTCATCTTGGTCAGCAATATTTAATACTGTCTGAAATTATATTGTATAACCTAGAATAGATTAGGATTCCCTGAGGTAACACGACACCTCTAAATCTCCAAGGTTTACCATGCAAGTTTATCTACAAATGAGAGTATATATCTCGCATAGGTCAGAGGAAGGTCTGCTCCATAAAGTCACTCAGGACTCCATGCTGTGAAAGATATCACAATCTTGCAATTGTACCACCTCGGTTGACAGGTCAGGGGAAGAGGAATGACTGGAAGGTTGCCCAAGAGACTTTTCAGAGCTCAGCTCAAAATTAACACCCATTACATTTAATTGGCCAGATTCTGCCACATGGCTCTATCCAGCTGAAAGGGGGCTGGGAAATAAGGCAGATATGTGGAAGATTTGGTAAGCATTGCTGTCTGCCACATTTCTGTGACGTAGGTACGCTCTGTCACATAGGAATCAAGATAATTTTCAACTTGGTCAGAAGATAGAAATAATTTTTTCATACTTAATAACCAAAGGAAGCAGAAAGAGGCATATCTAATTAACACTTCTCATAACACCTTGTTATAACATTTACCATAAGTTATTATATTATTTCTTAGGGTGTACGGGCTATCTATATTGGTTCTTTCCTTGCAAGCAACACCACTTTTTGTCTGAAGGTCACCATTTTCTTATTCTCCATAAAATGAGAAAATAGTTAAAAAAAAAAAAAAACCCTCAAAACCCGAAAGTAGGATATAGTATAAGAACATAATACAAATTTCACTGTCAATTCCAAACTATTTAAGAAATCAATGAGAAACAAATTATTAAAAAAAAAGTTTGGAAGCCTAATTCTATTCAGGGAAGTTCTCTGAAACCAAAAAAACAAATCAAGCATATCAACCAATGGACTAGACAAATGTTATGACGTTGATTGGCTATAACTTTCATTCACTCACATTTAACACCTCAAATGTTAAAGATGGCAACTGCTTTTCAAATGCACTGAGGTCTGTATCCAAGAAAACCAGTCACTGTGACAAGCACACTAACTATTCTAAATCCTTTTTTAAAAAAAATTTGAGGGTTTGTATGTATGTGTTGTAAATTATATGGTACGTGATATTTTATATTATAAAACTATATCTTATATTAAATATTAAGTAACATATATTGCATGTCTATGCTGCTACTTGTCATGTTATATATCATTTATACTATTATGTCTATATATTATATATTAAAACACACTGACAATGGATCATATTTGAAATCTATATCATATCTAACAAGTCCAAGAGTCTCAGCTGGTCTGATGAGGAAACAGTTACTCTCAAATGCTGTCAGAATGTTATTTTTATTCCATCCTATTCAAGTACAAATCTAATTTTAGAATTTTTTTTGGCAAAAAGGACTCTAGGTATATTTTATCATCTGTTGTTCATTGATTCCTTTCATTAAGAGAAGGGTATTTGGGTTGTGGCAATCTCAATAGAACAAATTAAGAGAGAGAATTAATTGATCAAACTTTCTTGCTTTAATAACAAATAAAGAAATCTTATTTTTCTCTTATATGAACAGACTGAAATAAAAATATTTAGAGTAGGTACCTTAAATTAAAGTTAATTAATTTAAAGTTATTTAATTTAAATAAATTTAAATTAAACTGTTTAGAACAGAAAATTTAAACAACTCAACAATACTTATTTTCATCAAGAATAAACAATCACTAGCTAATGCTAAACAATAATTGCAATGCACAAGTTCAATTATAAAACTTCTGTCACAAGCTTTATACATTTCCTTTTTCCTTAAAATGTTCATTTCCTAATGATCACTGAGTCTGAAAGTTAAAGCCAAGGACATCCTTAAGTGTACATTTTCCAGCTCATGAAATGTTCATGAGCAAGGACCCTAAGGAATAAACAGTGTCTGCCCCTCCCCATTACAAGTCCAAGACGAAATTCATCATAACAGCAGAATATGTGGAAATGATGGTTTTTATTTTTGAAGATGGATTGATAAAACAACATGTTTCTGTTTCCTAAACACCCAAAATAATTGTATTGATTCACATAAAAAACATAAATAGGAGTATTATCATATACTATACATAAGAAGCCACTTCTGGGTTAAGAGATTTATCCACAAGTATTTGCATCCTTGTAGATATAAACTGGCAGAGGTAGAACCATTTTGATCCTCAGAAATTTGAAAATTTAACTGGACACATTGTGCAAGCATAACATCCTTCTCTCTTAGGGACAGATTTTCTTATAGTCCTTTCTGATTCTGGACTATAGCAGATGCCATCCATGCCCTGACATGTCCCCTTTTGTTCATTAATTACTTTCATTAAGAGAGAGATATTTGGGCTGTAGTAATCTCAACAGAACAAATTAATTTATTCCCTGCAGGCTATGGATTTATGGAAAACTGTGACTTTCTGTCTGAGGGCTCTCTCTGGACACAGGATGGTACAATAAAAGCCTGCAGGAACAGTCCTGAACCAATAATGGAACAAAATGGGTGGAAAATAACCCCATTTCTTTGCCTTTTGTTTAGAATAACTCTGAGGTGAATTCTACACCAACTTTCAGAGGTCCCCAGTGGGATTGAGCCCCAATTGCCCAAAGTGGTAACCTGTTCTTTAACACCCCCTCAATTGGTTTCCTCTCTTCCTAGTCTCCCACTCCTCACCTATGCTTCCTGAAATCACCTCTCAAACTACTTGCTCCCAAGATCTGATCTCCAGGTCAGCTGTTGGGATTACCTAATTTAACACACAACCTTAGGCCCAGGAGAGAGATCTTCCTTCTAGGGCATTAGTCTGAGCCATCTCTGGCATTAGCTCTCGGCATGTGCAAAGAATACATGGGCCCAATTGGATAGGCCTATAGGGAGACCAGCCCCATCTCTGTTCCAAGTTCATGGTATACTGTAATTTGCAACCCAAAGTGCCTTGATCCTTTTTACAGTACTTCCACAAGACTATTCCCTAAGTCGGTCCTTCTGGTGGAAGACTCCTACAAGTGTGCAGTAACTAAGAGGAGGCTATTAGGAGGAAGGTGTGCACCAAGATTAGGTATGTGGGTTGAGATATCCACATACTTGAAAACGAAACCTATTACAATGCATGTTTAAGTTGAAGGAGAGAAGAGAACGGGGTGGGCACCTGGCCAGCACCCAGCTGCCCTGTGCTGTCATTTTCTAGTGTAAAACTCTGAGGAGTGCAAGAATTCCAAATTCAAACTTGACCTTCCAGGTTGCTATACAGTTATATTTGTCAAGGTGGAATAACAATGTATTCTATTTAAATATGCATTAGTTTGATTTACAACTTTTAAAATTTAGACATGGTACATAGACTTCCATTTGTACTTTTGTGCTGGGCATCACAAATGTTAGGGACAAAATAAACCTGCCCCTTCCATCCCTACCCTATGCAGATGTAGTTCATCTGGTACCTTTGCTTTACAGGTGATTTTGTCAAGCAACTATAGAAGTTTCCAGGGTTCTGTAATTAAAGATAACCAAATACATCTAAATTTATCAGATTATAGTTACTGAAGGAAATAAGACAGGATAAAAGAGAATATCTTAAAGGAAAGAACACTTAACTTTATATAACTTTGGCTATTAGAAAAAAAGTGTGATCTACAGTTTTTCAAAAACCCATAAAATATACTAGGCTATGTTCAGATCCTAGAATAGGTCATATTTTAGATAATAAGTCAATACTGCTGTTTGGGTCAGCTATCACTGCATAACAAATTATCCAAAAACTTGGTGGTTTAAAGCAACAACCAGTTATTTGTTCATAATTCTATGGCCTGAGCTCATTTAGGGTAGCTTAGCTGCTCCACATGGTTGGTACTAGCTGGGTGTTTGGACCTGTGTATATCCTGGGAATTGGCTATGGTCTTTGGACCTCAATCTTTTTGATATATTACAGAATTAACAGTGGAAAAAGAGGGAGAACCCTCATATACAAATGGTTATCGAATATGTGCCTCCTTCACATTCCTAAGTGAACAATTGGCTAAAGCAAGTCATATTGCCAATACCAGGGTCAATGAAGAAGGGGAGACTACACATAACCTGCGTATATGATGTGATCCACGTGAGCTTTTACTGTAATAGTCTACCATGTCTTAATTGCAGAGGAAGATACATGTATAAAACTGTGTGGTGACCTAAAAACGATGAAAGAAATTGAGAGTTAAAACCCTGTTTTCTAGTTTAGGTTCCTCTCTCACATTGTGTGACTTTGGGCAAATAACTTAAGGGGATTTTTTTGAAACTCAAGTTCTTAATCTGTTTAATTGCGTGGGATTTGATCAGTAGCTTTCAAACATTTTATTTCTTGACTTGGGGGCAGTGTGTCTGAACAATACCTGAGGCCGAATCTGAATATGTAAAACAAATGAAGATGGAATTGATCTGGTTGAAGTAGAATAAGAAGCCAGAAGCTCTCATTCACTTCCACAGCCTCCTATAGACAAACCAAAGTAGTTGAGAAGAATTCCAGGGCTTTATAGACTATAATTTGATTGACTAATCCTTTAGGTTTTTTTCTGCCTTAATATGCCATAATTATATGAAAACACATCAATCATGTAGAAGAGATTGCCATATAGTAAACTGGTCATTATCTCCTATAGTTAATTTTTAGGTATGTTATTAGCAAACAATAGTCAGAAGCTCTTAATTCAGAAAATGAGCTATCAAGAGTGAATAATATAATTTTAATATTCATTTATTATAAAAATATATGAATAATTATATTTTTAGAGAACTTTTTGGCCTATTTGTTAATTACACTTCCATCTATTACTGGAAAGTTTTAATACAGGTTTTTTTCTATTGTACAAGTAAAAAGACCAAATCATATGTTAATTGAAATTTTCTCCATTTTAGTTACTTTATTATGTTCTTACAGGCACATGAGCATGTGCCTCACAAATACGCTAGTAAAGTATGTGATAAAGTAAGTGATAGATTCATTGCATGCTAACAACTGCTCGTTACAGTCTCCTCACTTAATAACATAAACATGAAATGTGACCCTATGCATCATATACAAAATAAAAGGGTTCAGCAATTACAAATTTTAGAGTGTGTTTGATTTACTTTTAAAAAATTTTTCATTAGTAATATAGTTTAATATGATCCACTCAAGAAAAACCATTTTCTGAAATTGTTTAGTTGCTTAAATTGTCAAATTTATTATAAATATTTAACAAAATAACAATAATTTAAAATGATAAAGACCTATACTAATTATTGACAAATTTAATTTTTGAAATATGGTTAATATGGGTTTTATTGCTTAAAAAGAGGCTCAATTACTTTTGCTTTTCTATCACCAGGACAATCTAAAATAGTATAACATTTAAGAGTGAAAAGAAAGAAGAAAAGAGAGAGAAGGGGAAAAAGGAAAAAAAGGGAGGAAGGAAGGAGGATAAAAATAAAGAAGAGAGGGAAGTAGGAACTGTGGAAGGAAAAAGAAAAGTATTTGGGATACTAAGAGAATGGCATGTGACTCTTCTTACCTGACCAACCTCAAATGTCTGAGAGTACTGGACTTTCCTCCTTGTGAAGTTTGTAAATTTGTTTGAGTGTCTGCAAACAGGGAAGACTAGTATGCAGTTCCCTGTCTGATTCATTCTGATGGTAACTACATATCCTCTTGGGTACCCTAAAGCACAGGGGAAAAAAGGCTCTAGGCAGATGCCAAAGTACTGTAGTAGGTAAATGGCAAGGATTGCCAATTATTACCAGCACAGCCAAGCTAGGCTCAATAGCTATAGAAAAGCCTATTCTTAAATTTTGCTGTTCAGGACTAATTTTCTGTTTATCTGTCAATTATTGAGGGAGGTATAATAAAATCTGCCACTGTTAATTGAGAATTTGTTCATTTCTCCTTTTATATTCATTAATGTGCAAATATTCCAAAATAAATAAATGAATTAATAAAAAATAAATTAATGAAAAATTTTAAAAATGAATTCATTTTTGCTTTATATGTTTTGAGAATACCTGGTTAGGTGGACATAAATTCAGAATTTTTCTCTAAGTTGTATTTTCCCTTTTTAGTAAGTAGTATATTTATTTGCCTTAAAGTCTACTTATTCTAATATAATATATCTTGCCAGCTATTTTTTGACTAGTAAATATATGATTTTGGATATTTTGCCAGGTAATTTTGTAAACAGCATAAAGCTACAGTTTACTTTCCATTGTGAACAGATCACTTTTTTAGAGTTAATCTGTTTATATTTATTGTGATTAATGATATGTTTGTGTTTAACATCTCATTTTGTGCCTAACATTACCACATCCTTTCTTTAGTTCTTCTTTGTTCTTATATTCTATTGGATTCATCCAGTTTTTAAAATTTTCTTTTATACCTCTACTGGTTTAAAAATTATACATTCTGACAACCCAAAATAAGTCACTGAGGCAAAGATCTCAATCAATGTAGGTTTATTAAGCCAAAGTTTGAGGACGTGCCTGGGAAAAACACAACCCACAGAAGTATCTGTGACTGTTTTTCCAAAGCAGGATTTGGGAACTTGGGTTTTAAAGGGGACAGGCCATATAGAAAAAAAAGGAGGAGGGAATAGTCAGTGAGACAAATTGTTACATTCTTGTGAAGCCCAGGAAATGTACATTTTACATAAGGTAAGGCAAATGTTAGAAGAGAAAAAGGGAGTGAAGGAAGCATCAGGTATGTAGATATCCCTGGATAGGTGGAAGAATATTTGATCTTGTCTTTTGGCTGTTTTACACCTGAGAAGATAAACTTGTAATCAACCTTCTTAGTGTGGAATCAAATGGAATTTACTTAGAAATCTCTGGGCCCCCAAATTCATTACACCAAATGGAGAGCTAAGCCTGGGAACTGAGTCAGGCAGCACTGCCATCCTTTTCCCAAATGGATAGGTGTGACTTCACAACCTTGTGTCATAATGTTATGCTTAAGACAAATTGCCACAATGACAAAGAAAGGCCTTTTGCCACCCCAGATGGCCATCCTCACAAATTGTTTACAAGGAAATTCCTTGTTATCTTCTAAACCTTTCAGGATGTATAGCCACCCCCCCCCCCCATAAAACAAGTGCATGCCAACTGTAGCCTTAGGGTTGCAACCTAATTAAATTCTTAAGCCTGAGTTCTGTTGTCTCACACTGACAATGTGGACTACTAAACTTATCTCTACAGATGCAGAACAAAGATAAGATGAGATCAATCACTCCTCTGTCTACCTTGAGATGGCTACAATAATTGACTTTTTCCTCTACTCCCTTTTTTTTTGTCAAAGGATCACCTTATCCTATGTGAAATGTAGATTTACTGAGTATTAATTAGAGCCTCTCAAGAATGTAACCATTTCTCTTACTGTCTACCCTCTCCTTTGCTTTGTCGTACATGCCCTCTCTCCTTAAATACTGAGTTACCAAATACCTCTTTGGAAACCACAAGTCACAGATCATTCTGTCGTTTGTGCTTTTCTGGGCACACCCTTAAACTTTGGCTTTATAAACCTCAGCTGATTGTGACTCTTGTCTCAGTCACTTACTATTTGGGCTATAAATCTCTATGTTTTGTTGCCCCAAATTTTTCAACATGCATACTTCACAAAAATATGTGCTAGGGCTCAGAAACAGGTACCCCAGTTTTCTGGTAGGTGTAGATAAGTTTCTGAGGAAAAAGAAGATCATAGAACTAACCTGTTTCCTCTTTATACTCAAAATATGTTTTAATTGGATTTGAGCTTATGCAGGCTATTAAATATGTTTTTCAATCTGGCCATGTCAACTCAGTAATTAGTGGGATTCCTTATAGGATTCATGTAGACAGCTGGCTGTTATCTTTCTTTTCCATTGCTGTTGAATTTTTGAATTACTGTATGTCTTCATGGATCATTTAATGGAAAATTAGGAGAGGGCCCATTAAAGAGTTCTAGTTTACCAGCATTTTAACTATTTTAAATAGGAAGTTGTCTTTTACATGCATACTTTTTTTTAAGAAGACAAAATTTCCCAAAGAAATTTTAACTGAATAAGATTTCACTTTCTAATTAATCCCTCCATGGGGAAGGAAGCAAGGGATTGCGGACAGCAAATTAACTTTGTGTTTTGCATTTTCATTTCTGAATACCATAAGCTTTCTCTAATTGTCTTGTATTAAAAATAAAATTTTTTGAACAGAGTTGATTTTGAAGTTCTTGCAGATTAATTTACTAAGTGTTCCAATTTGTTTGAATGAACTACTAGCAAACCAATAAACAGCATGTTCTCTAGAACTCCAACTAGGGGAAAGGGCTTCTAAAATTTCTTATCAAATGCTTCTCTAAATATATCATTGCAGAGCATATGGTCATAATTGAAGAACTAATGAAAAGAATAAGAAGCTTTTTAAAAGTTTACTTTTCTTTTTTGTACTTGCAGGCTCTATGTCCATAGATATGCAATAAAAGGCAAAGTTAGTCATTTATCAAACTAAAAATATCTTATATTAAAATTATAAGGATAAAGAATATATGAAGTTTTGCATATTAAAATTATTTTGAAATGGTTGTATTATTTGACTTAAAATATTTTTTTAATAACATGGGATACAAACATGTTTCATTGTTCCATGATGCAGAGTAAGAGGAGAGAGCCTGGAGAGGGCAGAAAACCAAAATGTTAGCATAGGACATACATTGACAACTGAACTATCCGTAGGCTCTGAATGCAAGAGGACAGGTATGGGAGGGCAGCCAGAGAAAGGCATATCAGTCAAGTAACAATTATCACTGGGGTTTTCAAAGGAAGAAAGTGAGCAAGTGGCACAGAGCAAAAGGGAAATGGGTGGGGCTGATGTCAAAGAGGCCAGTTCCACAGTTAAGAAAGACCCAAAATCCTAAGTTGAGGGGACAGATTCCTGTTTGAGGGGCCTAGGGCTGTACAGAACAAGGGTGGGGGAAGAGTATAACAGTACCCAGGGAGGAGTGTGATAGGAACCAACTAGGCTTTTAAGAAATAAAGTAGAAACCTATGCCTGGGCACTAGGACACACAGGACAGAGGAAGATGCATCACAAGGTTGGGTCAGGGCTAACAGATCTAGCATCAGGTTGATATAACATGGGAGATTGATGGTCAGCACAGATGGGCCTCCAGGCCCCACTCCTGAGATGAGAATTGGCTCAGGGCCTGGGACGGAGCATTTAGGGAAAAGGAAAGGTAATCGAACATTTTCTACATTCAATGCTAGACAGTGTAACTAGTAGACTTCTTGAAAATATTAACAATAAGATAACATTTCTATATGGAATACATCTTATGTGCTTCCTCAAATTCCTTTGGTGTCACCACCTCCAGCATTCTCAGCCACTTGTCCCACTTCTGGGTTCCTCTGCCTGGGGGTGACCTATATCTTGCATCAGAAGTAATGGAGCCAACCCTTGGCTTCTGCTTTACATTCAGGCAGACAGCCCCATGTTCAGAGTTTCAGGCTCCTTTTGCCATCGTAGGGCACAGAACACTCCTTGGGGCCAGGGAATGCCACCTTAAATGCTAGGGCCATTAGGTTGCCATAGAGTTGAGCAAAAAAGAACAGGGGACAGGAGGTAAACATGCAGATAAAATTCTTTTTCTTCCCTCTCTCACATTGATTATTCAGGGGCACTTTCTTTCCACCTAGATTTTTCTGGAGACACCTGCTAAGCAATCTGTTCCATATATAGTCATGTGCCTGATAACAACTTTTTGATCAACAACAGATTACATATACAATGGTGGTCCCATAAGATTATAATGGAGCTCAAATATTCCTATTGCCCAGTGACGTCATAACATAGTATCACAGTGCATATTATGTGGTCCTGCTAGCATAAACAAACCTACTGTGCTGGCAATTGTAAAAAAGTCTAGCACATACAGTTATGTACAGTACATAATACTAGCTAATGATAATAAATGACCATGTTACTGGTTTATGTATTTACCAGCTGTTCTCAACCATTTTGTTCTCAAACCAAGGATCGGTTTCATGGAAGACAATTTTTCCATGGACTGGTGGGGGGGGGGAGGCAGAGGTCAGGCAGTGATGTGAGTGATGGGGAGTGGCTGTAAATACAGATGAAGCTTTGCTCACTTGCCTACCACTCACTTCCTGCTGTGTGGTCCAGTGGCTAACAGGCTATGGACTGGTACCAGTCCATAACCCAGGGGTTGGGGACTGAAGTATTTACTATACTATTGATTGTTATTTTAGAGTGTACTCCTTCTACCTATGAGAAAAGAAATGTTAACTGTAAAACAGTCTCAAGAATGTCCTTCAAGAGTTATTTCAGGCTGGGTGCGGTGGCTCACGCCTGTAATTCTAGCACTCTGGGAGGCCGAGGCAGGTGGATTGTTTGAGCTCAGGAGTTCGAGACCAGCCTGAGCAAGAGCGAGACCCCGTCTCTACTAAAAATAGAAAGAAATTATATGGACAGCTAAATACATATATATATATATATATATATACACACATATATATATAGAAAAATTAGTAGGGCATGGTGGCGCATGCCTGTAGTCCCAGCTACTCGGGAGACTGAGGCAGGAGGACTGCTTGAGCCCAGGAGTTTGAGGTTGCTGTGAGCTAGGCTATCGCCACGGCACTCTAGCCCCGGCAACAGAGTGAGACACTGTCTCAAAAAAAAAAAAAAAAAAAAAAAAGTTATTCCAGAAGAACCCATTGTTATCATAGGAGATGACAGGTCCATGTCTGTTATTATACTTTCCAGTGAGACAATATGTAGAGGTAGAAGATAGTGATATTGATGATCCTAATCCTGTGTAGGCCTAGGCTAATTTGTGTATGTGTGTCTTATATTTTTAATAAAAATTGTTTTAAAAGAGGTTATTAAGTATTAAATGACCAATTTCCTTAAGTACTAAGTTTGACAGTTGATAGCCCTGATATTTCACTTTGACACTTCTTTTTTTATTTTTATTCTGAAGATACATCCTCATTCTTTCAAACACATGGTTTGGCTTTATCATTAAAATGTTTTTAGAGCAATTTTTGTGAAACCATGGATAAGTTAAAAATTCATGTTATTTTTGAATATGAGTTCCGTTGTAGAACCAATGCAGTGCAGACAGCTCCAAATATCAGCGAAGCCTTTGGGAAGGATGTGGCTAGTGATCAATAGTTTGAGAAGTTCCATTCTGGTGATTTTAATCTTGAAAATGAGCCACATGGGCAACATGAGACCAAGGTGGATAATGATGAACTGAAATCTATAGTGGAGGTGAATCCAACTCAACCTACATGTGTGTTAGCAACAAGGTTTGACGTTACTATTCCAACGATATTGGACCATTTGAAACAAATCGGCAAGGTAAAGAAGGTAAAGAAGCTGGATAGATGAGTTCCGCATGTGAATTAAATGAGCATCAGAAGAGAAATCGTCTCGAAGCTTGCCTTTCGTTGCTGCTAGGACATAAAGGGGAACCATTTCTACACCGTATTATTACATGTGATGGAAAATCGATTCTTTTTGACAATTTCAAGTGTTTGGTACAATGGTCAGATAAAGATGAAGTGCTAAAACACAGTCCAAAACCAAACATTTATCAAAAAAAAGCCAATGGTGTGTGCTTGGTGGTCCAGCACTGGTATTATCCACTATAGCTTCATGAAACCTTCATGTCAATTGATTACAGTGGATGTCTACTGCAACCAATTAGATGAAATTATGAGGATGCTTGCGATGAAGCAGCTGAGATTGGTCAACAGAGACAGGCCAATCATCTTGCAAGACAACACTTGACCACATGTCACACAAACAATGCTGCTCAAATTATAGAAGCTGGACTTGTAAACTCTGTCATCCACCATATTCACCAGACCTTGCATCAATTGACTACCACTTCTTCCAGGCTTTGGACCACTTCTTGCAAGGAAAAATATTCAATTCTCAACAAGCTGTGAAAAACATCTTTCACAATTTCATTGCCACTCACTCTCCAGGCTTCTTCACTGATGGCATAACAAGCTACTGTTAAGATGGGAAAACTGTGTTGATAGCTTAGGTGCATATTTTGATTAATTGTACTGCTTCCTGTTTGAGACATAATAAACTACACTTTTGATTAGAAATTGGACATTTCATATTTAATGACCTAAATAACAATAAAGAAAAAATGTAAAAGTAGAAAAAGCTCATAAAATAAAATAAGTATAGAAGGAAAAAATATTTTATATAGCTATACAATATTTTTGTGTTTTCAGCTAAGTGCTATTACAAGAGTCAAAAATTTTTTTAAAAATTAAAAAGTTTAGAGTAAAAGAGTTACAGTAAGCTATGGTTAATTTACTCTTAAATAAAAAATTTTTATAAATTCAGTGTAGCCTAAGCATATAGTGTTTATAAAGTCTATGGGTGGATCGTTTGAGCTCAGGAGTTCGAGACCAGCCTGAGCAAGAGCGAGACCCCATCTCTACTAAAAATAGAAAGAAATTATATGGACAACTAAAAATATATGTAGAAAAAATTAGCCTGGCATGGTGGTGCATGCCTGTAGTCCCAGCTACTCGGGAGGCTGAGGCCGGAGGATCACTTGAGCCCAGGAGTTTGAGGTTGCTGTGAGCTAGGCTGACACCACGGCACTCTAGCCTGGGCAACAGAGTGAGACTCTGTCTCAAAAAATAATAATAATAATAATAAATAAATAAGTATTGGTAAGTATATGTAATTATAGAAGATAGCATAAATTAGTGAAATCACCAAAAGTGGAGTTGTAGAGAACTCTAAAACTCCATCTCTAAGTGATTAAGCTTGCAAAAACTATCAGAATTAACTCTCTCAAAATTTCAGAATCTAATAAAAAACTTACAACAATCAGGGGAATGGTTAATTAAAAAGCTGTTAAATGTTGGAAAGAGGACAATGGCATTTTAATTTATCCTCCTATTATCCCCCACTTCCAAGTTCATCAATAGCCATAGAGATGGTGGCCAACACTCCTAGTATCTTGCTAGTACCAAAGGGACAATACAGACCTTGTTACCAAAGAATCATGGTGTATAGTATATATTTTGATATCACAATGGTTCCCTTAGGGGTAAGATCAGGAGGTTAACTTTGTTTTTCTTGCCGTAGAACTTTCTTGAACCTGAAACAGCTTTCTAATGGTCTTTGTTGAAAGCATTAAGAATCAAAAAGGTTCACATAAAGTCTGTGCTATGTATCCTTAGTTATATGTTTTCTCAAAGTAAAATGCTTTAAAATTTGAATTACCCTATATAGTCAACTGTATTAATTCTTAGTTTTATTTGTAAATACATTCCAAAAAAGTGTCTATCAGTAGCAATTATCACATTGTATCATAAGAGCTACTTATCTGTTATCTGTGGGTCCCTCCAAAGGGAAGAATATGGCAACTGTCATCATTTTGCTCAAAGGAAATTGATGCTCAATAGTATCAATGAATGAATGTCTCAATAAATAAATAGCTTAGATTGATAACACTAGCTGTATTTTAAAATAGACACAGTTATACCCAGTTATCTCAAAAGGGATTAAAAAGTTATCAAAATAAGTTATTCATTTAAAATGTTAATAGCACATTGAAAAGTTGGACTTAGTAAAGATAAAAAAGACAAGATAATAACTTACAATGAAGAGTCTCAAACTGACTGCTATTAAGTCAAATATGCCATCATAGTTGTCTGGCTGTCTCAGGATTTTATTTTTATTTTTATATTATGGAATGTAGATGTTTAGACAAGACATCTACTCTCCAGTTCACCAAAGTATCCATCATCCCTGTTGCCTTAAACCAAATCTAACTCTTAAATCCTTGTTACCTGCCATGGCCACTTAGCATTTTAGCCTGGGATCTCAGCTCTCCTAGGAAGGTAAAGTGAACAGATTACCCTGTAATTTATAATTTGTAACCACCTTTTCAGGGATAGAAATTTATTATAGTTAACACAAATCTATGAGACTAACAAATGAAAACTTAACCAAACCAAATTTAGCAAAAGCATAACTTCAAATACATGATACTAGAGTTATGGGATATTCTAGGAATAGCCCTAGTGAAGAAATTACATTCCTACTATTATCAACAGCTTGAAAGAAACTGAAATAAAAAAGAAAGGTAAATCTGAATAGTTAAAATCATGCAGTCACATTGTTACATCTTACTACTTGTAATTAATGTTAGTGTATCAATATTTATATTAAATCTGGATTACACTTTCTTGATCACAGCAACAGAATAAAGGGGCATGAGGAGTACCAAATTTAAGTACACTACTCAACTAATAACAGCCCTGGTCCAGATCAAAGATAAATTACTCATAAATGAGCCATTGTTCTCCTCTGGTATGCTCTTGCCATCAACATCCTTCCTGACCTTTAGAGCCTGTGTTAGACTCAACTCCAGCACCAATTCTGTGACCAAGTTCACTCTCAAAGCAAGAGTTCACCTTCCTCAAAGTGCATTTATTGTCCTTATCAGATTACTATTCTTTAAGAAAGATAGGTCTGCAAAATTCAGTTATCAGTAATTTAGCATTCAAATTGAGTACAAAATTTAGATTAGTGTGATGCAATGTGTTGATATTTATAATCCAAAATACCATTCAATAATTGGTATTCATGTAGCTGAAACTCTCACTAATTATATTATGAACACCTTGTGAGTAAAAGAGTAATCCCTTCTTGCTTCTAACTATGAATTAACTTTATAGTTCCTGGAACACTTCTATATATTTCGGTCCCCACATTATTGATTACCTGATTTTTCTGCAGGTTTAACTCCATGAAATTGAGTCAATTTATCTTGAAGTTCTGGAATCTGAGGGATGTAGATTTTCTCGGGGATATAAAAATATTCTGGAAGGCTCAGTTCTGCTGTGTATAAAATAGACTTAGCCTTCTTCAAGTCTGAGGTATGAAAGAGCGTACCAGACTGCAAACAAACAGTAAAATTGGAATGGTAATTCTCTTAAATTTTAGCTCCAAAACACAAAAGACAGCATTATATATTTAGACTACACATTTGGGAAAAAAAATCCACCAAGGGACTGAATTTGTTCATTTTGTTATTTTTACTTAGTTTTTATTTAATTGGTGGAAGACAGTACAAACACATTTCACAGAACCAGTGGAGTCTTCCTTTAATGAGAGATGGCCAATGTCTCCTGCTCTAATGCTTGCAGTGTTGAGGAATTAATTGCCTCTAGGAAGAAAACATTCCACTAGTGACCAGCATTGAGCAAGCACTTCCCTCTTTGAGTTGAAACCTGTATTCCTTCATATCTACCCATCGGATAGATCAAATATATATACAGAATGAGTCCCTTTCTTTTACTAATGACAATTTTGTGGATTTATAAAAACAACTAGGCCCCAGCCCTCCATGGATGTCCAAAAATTCTTCTTATCAAGGTTTGATATTTTTGCCTTTTTTGACCATTACTCACATAATGTGAGTTACAACAATTCACATCCATGCATATGGTCCTTTAGACACAATCTAGTTCAACACTGTCCTCCCTAAAATAAAACACTGAAGATAAACCCAGATCTCTAAGTGTAAGTAAAGCAGGTTAAACGTGGCATTTTTTAAGGTACACCTTCAATTCAATTAAACAATGATAGGGCACAAATCATGCATAAGATGTCAAGGGATAGACAAATACACATAAGAAAAATACTTTAGATTTCTAGGAATTCACAATTACAGGAGAAAAAGATAAACATAAAAGTAAATCTAATATAAAACATAATTCATCAAATGTAATAATAAACACAAAAAGTATACTGTATTCTAAAGAGAAAGCTAAAGGAAGAGGGAGAAAAACAGAAACTACATATGTGCATATAAAAATGGGGAAAAAATGCAAACATACAAATGAACAAAATACACCTCCCTCAATCATTTTTTATCTTAATAAAATGCTTTGTCAAGGCCGGGCACGGTGGCTCACGCCTGTAATCCTAGCACTCTGGGAGGCCGAGGCGGGCGGATCGTTTGAGCTCAGGAGTTCGAGACCAGCCTGAGCAAGAGCGAAACCCCATCTCTACTAAAAATAGAAAGAAATTATATGGACAGCTAAAAATATATATAGAAAAAATTAGCCGGGCATGGTGGTGCATGTCTGTAGTCCCAGCTACTCGGGAGGCTGAGACAGGAGGATCGCTTGAGCCCAGGAGTTTGAGGTTGCTGTGAGCTAGGCTGACGCCACGGCACTCACTCTAGCCTGGGCAACAGAGTGAGACTCTGTCTCAAAAAAAAAAAAAAAGAAAAAAAGAAAAAGAAAAGAAAATGCTTTGTCAAAAGGTAGTAATGGAAAAAAACTAATTTAAAAGGAAAGGGGGAGGAGAGAGAGCTAGAGAGAAGGGGAGAGAGGGAGGGAGGTGAGAGAGTGAGAGAGAGAAAGCATACACTATGATAGGGTTAAAGTTTGAAATGGCCACTCATTGAAAATTTTTACTGTAATAGTGTCCTGAAAGTTGAACATAAACCTTCCCAAATGCATTGTTCTGTAGCAGAAGTTAAGCAGTTTGGTTTGAGTGGAAGGAACTGTCAGCTTCTTAGAATCACAGTGTAGGTAAGTTAGTCAAGAAGGCATCAAAGCCTTGGGCTTTAACATTTTTGAGCCAATCAGAACTTAGAAAACCAGGTCATCTTTAAAATACCATCATTAAATTGTTAGAAATCTGGGGTTAGGCAGGATTGATTCTAGTGTTTTGACAAATAAAAAAAGAAATAATTCCTACAATGTCAAGTATTTTGTTGAAATATGTATAAATGAAAGTAAACCTTAAGCAAGGATAAAAAACATATATAAAAATGTATGTAAGTTGGTGAAGCAGAACGTCACTGATAGCATTTAGCAAAGACCTAAAGAAATTGAGGGAGGCAGCCCTTTCTAGGAAAAGTAACAGAGGATGTTCAAAGGCCACCAGCAAGGTGGCATGTACTGAGGGGTGGCCTGAGTGAATGGACTCCTGTAGAGAAGCAGGGATCAGGGAGGAGGCAAGACTGACCAAGAGGGTCATGTAGACCATCCAAAGGATGGGCTGTGGGCTTTCATCTGACATCAGTTGGAAAGCAAGTAGAGGAATCTGCACAGAGGAGCTACGTGAGCAGGCTTGCATTTACGAGAATCACTTTGGTTGTTCTATGAGAACAGCTTGTACCTTATCTCAATCATAAAAATAGATTGTACCTTATTTTAAGCTGTAATAAAAGAGTCTATAGTAATATTAATAGTAGTAGTCATAATAATAATAACCACAATATCACGCATAAAGAGAGCATTATCATCTACCAGGTAATATGCTAGGCATTTTACAACATCATCTCAATTTTCACAAATTACCAGTATAGCCATATTAAAAATATAAAAATTGAGGCTTGAGGAGGAAGTGACCAGCCCACAATCATGTGGCTGGACAGTTCAGAATTGGGATTCGCAGTAATAAGACACCAGAGATGATCCTCCCTGGGTACACAGCAGAATATCCTAGGCAACGTTTAGAGCATTTTTCCACCTACCCCCTTGCACAGATTTATACTTAATAGTTGTGGAGTGGGCCTGGGTATTGGCACTGTTTTAAGTTCTCCAGGGCATTATAATGTGCAACCGGAATTGACAACTACCATGAATTAATGACTACACTGTAATGTCTTAAATTACATAGTAGAATGCTTTGTTTCAGATTTATTATTTAATGAGGTTAAAAAAAGAAAAAAAATCAACTGAGCTGTTTTTTCTGGAGAAAAACAGTATTCATCATTTTTCTATGTAAAATGCTATAAGTAGTAACAGTTCTATATATTTTTAAAGACAGAGTAATTTTAGTGTATCATCTGTTCTCCATTCTCACCTCAATCTTGCTCAGCCCCAGGAGTGCGATGGCCACGCGGACACTACTGCTCTCCAGAGTGCCTGTGATCAACCTTCGTTCATACTCAATATTTGACATCTGTTGCTGCGCTGCAAAAATGTAAGCCTTTTCCTTGGCTTCGTTCATCAGTGGCAATTTAAGATCCACATCTAGGATTTGATGGAGTCTGCATTTCAAATATAAAACTGGACTGTCCGTATTACACTCTAGGGGAAATAAAAAATATTCATGAATGCAATGAACATTTATGCCCTTGACATTGTTATCTAGGATGGACTTGGGAAGTTTGGAATATAAAACTGCAGTTATGGCCTTCATTAAGCAGAGTAAAAATAAATGGGTGGCACATTTCTGTTAGTTCTAATTCAGTGATTCAAGAGTAAGTTTTCAGGAATTAAAGATATTTAACTGGTATTCTCTAAGAGAATACTCTCTAAGAAAAGTTCTAGTCAAATGGTTCTTTTACAGAAACATCATCAACATACTCAAAATTTCAGTGACCACTGTGCTCATATCAGTGATAAGAAGGTAGAGGAAGCAGTAATAAACGGAAAAAAAAAAAAAAAAAGAAAAGAAAAGAAAAGAAAAAACCCGCGTCAAGGACTAGCAAGAATTGCCATGTTCTTTCACTAACAACTTCACATTTTAATGACTAATTCTTTAAAAGTCAATAATCAAGAACTAGAGGCCAGGGCAAAATTCCAGGTTACATAAAAATATGTAGATTTTTGAGAGTGCAGTAATTTCCACATTGTTTGAGAAATGAAAATTTTTCTTAAGTAAAATATTTTGTATGCTAAATTTCAATATTCATCTGAAGATTGAAAAGAAAGTTTAAAAAAAAAATCACCATTTTTTAAAATTAGCAAAATGCGGTTAGAAATAGATTTCATGCATGCTCACATAACAAAGTCAAAATGGACATTTCAAAATCTAATTACTTGCTGGAGAAACTTGCTCTGAGGAAGCTTAGGTGACCATATGAGGAATACCCCCATCCTTCAACATTATACATGAAATAAAACACATGTATACTCTACCTTCTTCTGGAATAATGTTGTAGGAAACTGGATTAGAAGGAGGATCCATTGGAAGGAAACTGGAAGGCAAAGGAAGAATACCTTTTCCTTCCAAAACATATATAAACTCTCCAATCTAAAATGCAAGCACACAATAATATTAAATTTTAAAATCTCATAAAAATATGATAAATCTTTCTGCTACTAGGAAAATCTGCATACTATAAAAATACCATTCATTGTGCTTTTCTCAGCAATATAGGTAGGCTCTAAATGGGTGGCAAATGTAATGTTCAATTATAGCATGCAACCAGAACACAAGGATTGGTCAAGAAGTTCCCAGGATTGGCATAGACAGTAGTTTATATTAATAGCTACAAATGTCCTTGGGAAACTACTATATTTAACAAACAATCAAGCAAAAATAAAGTTTCCCTTCATTCTGTAACTTATTGTTGGAGGGGAGTGACATCATTCTTACAGGGCTTGAGTCTCCAAGAGTCTATATTTTAAAGTGTAGTCTTTCAAAATGAGCATGTAAGGGTTTAAAAATCTTTTAGAACAAATAATTAGGCAGGAAGTACAAAGGGCTTTAGGAAAAAAATGAACTTTTTATCTGAGGAACGCAGGCTCCTTTTAATTATCAGGCCCAGAGAGGCATTGAAATGTGACAGCATGTGACAGTAGTTCCATCTCACTCTCCCCTTGAGCTAAATAAATAATTGAAAACACTTGCTATGTGGGCTCTAGACTGACTGATGCCAAGTAACCATAAAATGCCATATGCTGGACACCATAACTCATACACCATAGTTCAACAATGTGTAGCCAGTCACTAACCAACATTATTTCTGGAAACCAGTGAAAATTCCTGTCAAACAACTTGGTATCAGCCCCCTCTTTGTCTCCTTGTGCCTTTAAAAACCAGCTTGAAACAAAGGCTGAATGGAACACTACCCAAGGCAGGGGAAGCGTGTCTGGGCAGCGTGTCTGGGCAGCTGTCTTCACCCTTGGCCCAAATAAACTCTCTATATTAGTTTTGCCTCTAGTTTCTTTCTTTCTTTCTTTCTTTTTTTTTTTTTGAGACAGAGTCTCACTCTGTTGCCCAGGCTAGAGTGAGTGCTGTGGCGTCAGCCTAGCTCACAGCAACCTCAAACTCCTGAGCTCAAGCGATCCTCCTGTCTCAGCCTCCCGAGTAGCTGGGACTACAGGCATGCACCACCATGCCCGGCTAATTTTTTTTTTTTATATATATATTTTTAGCTGTCCATATCATTTCTTTCTATTTTTAGTAGAGATGGGGTCTCGCTCTTGCTCAGGCTGGTCTCGAACTCCTGAGCTCAAACGATCCGCCCACCTCGGCCTCCCAGAGTGCTAGGATTACAGGCGTGAGCCACCGCGCCCGGCCAGTTTCTTTCTTTTGGTCAACAAGCTAAACAAAGAATACAAAAATAAAAGTGGGAACAATGCAAGGGCAGCAACACAATATAGTGAAAGGTCAATAGAGGTAAATATGCCTGGTTTTAATTGGCACTGCTATTTATTAGCTACTAAGCCTCAGACAAGTTTACTAAACCTTTGAGTTCCAGTTTCCTCCTCTGTCAACTGGGATGACCAATACCTTTATTTTAAGGATCCACAGTTTAAATGAAAAGGAATAGAAGAGAGGGAGTCTCAAAAGACATATCATGTGATCACAATAGATGAACTTTATTTAGATCCTGATTCAGATAAAGAAATTTAAAATGAAATGACACAAAATAAACATATAAAGCAGGGAAATTTGAACTCTGCCTGGATGTTAAATGATACGAAGAAAAATTTTCCAATATTCTTAGTAGTAATAGTATTGTTGGACATGTCAAAAAAGGGAGTCTTTGTTGCAAAGATACTTTAGTTTATGAATAAAGTTGTGATAATTGGGATTTGCTTCATTACAGTCATGAAATATGTTTGGCTATGCAATGTTATAGCTAGGTGAAGGGTACAGGAGAGATTTATTATAGTTTTATCTCTATGATTATATGGACAGGAAACCAAAATATACCACCCCAAATTATGACTCTTTTATATAAGAATTATTTTAAGCTGAAGGTAATTGGGAAGAAGCAGGTAAGAGTAAAGCTCTCTGCCTTCCCTTCTTTGACTAAAAGGATATAAATTTACAAAGTTGTCCTCCTTCCCTCTGTTAGGAAGGACAAAGGCTGATCACTGAGGACAACTTTAGACACTATCATCCTGGAGAAGACACCATTATACATAACAAACTCCCATTTATTTGCCTTCCCACAGTTTGACTCGCCTAGAGACTCAAAGTCCTGTTCTTTGTCTTGTCACCTCTCTAAAAATTGACTGTTCTTTGTTGAAGATGCTATGTAAGCCTGAATTCTAAGCCACCTCTTAGAGATTTACACATTTCCCGCATGCGTATCTCCCTCGTACATAAGAAATACACATGTTAATAAGCTGTTTTCGTTTTATTACAGGGGTTTATCCCTTTCAATGAACTATAAAGGTTAGAGGGAAAATTATTTTTCCTTCTCTCCATATGTGTTTTATATTTTCCATAATAAAATCTTTTTTAAAAATCCCTATATCTTAAGAAGGGGAATGATAGAAAGGATGCAGTGAGGACTGCATGAGGTAACACATATTACGAAGGTAGCCCTTTGCCTGGCACTTACCAGGTGCTTAAGAGACCCATTTAAAGGGAGTGTATCCATTCTTTGAAAGCAAGGCTCCCCAAACTTTTCTGTGCATATCAATCATCTAATGCTATTGTGAAAATGCAAATCTGACTCAAAAGGTCTAGGGTGGGGCCACGACTTGAGAAGACCAATCAAAATGAAGGCTGGCAAATTTAGATACAATGGAGAATCTTATACCAGAATGGTTTTGTGACAGGCATACAACTAACTATCTGAAAACCGAAATGAAACAAACCTACAATCTTAAAACAATGTTAACTGCATACCTGAGAGACTATTCCAAAAATATCTTTGAGTAGACAATATATATGCAAATGATAAAAAAGCAAATTGATCACGCAATGAAAACATATATTCCAAAATATTATAAATATCATTGATAAGTGAAATGGTAGATATTGAAAATTAATCTGTAAACAATAAAAGCGTGAACCATTTCTGATTGTGAGGTTAATTTTTATATAGCTTTATCATCCGCCCATTGAGATTTGTTTGTAATTCACTTGGTGGTCTACTTTCATATGATAATTGTAGGCAGGCCCCTTGAGATTTTAATACCCTGGCATTTTAAAGACTGAAATTATGTATGATTGAACTAGGCCTTTTGGAAAGCTTTTGTCCCCGAGGCCGCAAAAGTGTCATTCTCTTTGGCTGGGAAAAGGATAGCAGGATTAAGAATAAACAGTCTTTAATATAATGACTCACAAGTAGCTGTTACTGCCCGGAGGCAAAGAGGCCATCCTCTCACAATATTATTCAGTGGCTTTGAGAAGTATGTGACTCTCCCTGGAATGTCTCCCAGCATCTATACTAAGACTCCAAGGCTCATTCTTTATTTTTCATATTATTTATGAGTCAAGCAAACCCAAAGCAAGGGCATTCATAAGCTGTTCCCTTAAGGGTCCTGTACAAAGGCTTTGTCATCGGTCCAAAGTCTGGGATCCAGATGCCATTCCTAGGAACCCCAGATACGTGACCTGTTGTTTGCAAATCTGTCTAATTACAGGTTCTGCAAGCCCCACTAAGCTCCCATCAAACAGGGCAGGAGAGCCCTTTTAAAACCACTAACACAGTCCAGCAGCACCACAAGGCATCCCAGTCCCAGGATCCTGCCATTTAAATGCAACTGAGTACCATTCAAGTTCCCCAGCCCCAGCTTGCTTGCCTATGGCTGCCTCACCTCTGCCTGGCACCGCCTCCACAGCTCCCTGCCTGGCTCGCAGGGTGCTGGGCATGGCCAGTGCCAGGGGGCAGGGCAGTGGCTGGGGGAAGGAGTCCACCCCGACCACTTCTGTCCATGGGCTTGGCACCAGTCAAATCCCCACTGTCAATGTTGCCTAAGGTTCTTGTTGTGGATGTTAGGAGGCAGGGGGCTACAGGTCCCCTCCTTGCCATCTGAGTCCTGGACTTAAAAAAACCTATTTTCTCTCCTAGGAGTCTTTTGCAATTTTGGACAATGTTCTTTTTAATTCCCTTTATTTTTACAAAAAGCACATTAACTGTACATAAATTGTCCTCTTCTGGTTAAGGGTATCCTCTGGCCAAATTGAGCTTCTGCCAGGAGAGACCATTCTGAACCCCTTGTCATGTTTAGTGGGTGTGGGACTAAAGAGTTTGAGTTACACACTCTCCCACCCTCGGCAGCAGCAGCAGGTGCTAGGTGGGCTGGGGCTCAGGCTGAGGGGCCAGTGGCTCCAGCATGGTGACGGATGGTGGCCACCACGTAGGCCTCGGTGGCCACATTGTAGGCTTGGCACACATAGACCCTGCATGGGTGGGCAGTGCACTGCTAGCAGGCTGTGCTCAGCGCCATCTGCCAGGAAGCTCAGGCTGCCTTCCCTTTTCCCACACAACAATGGGCAGCGGCTGCCCCAGGATCATGCATTTGAGCTTGGCCTGGGTGCCACTTACTACCAGCACAGAAAGTACAGGGGACTCCCCGATCCCCCGAGCCTGCCTTCATCAATCAGTCACAGATAGCCTGCAGCAGCGTGGAGGGGGGACAGCAGGTGCACCCCAGTGAGAGCTTTGATGGTGGGGCATGTCAGGGATGGGGTGCAGGGACCCCAGATCTCCCCTGCCTGCCTGTTCTCAGCTCACCTCCTTACCCTTGCCCAGAGCCACAGCTCTGCAGTGGTGGCAGCGATGCCCCAGCCCGGATCTGCACGGGTGGGTGGGGAAGGTATCACTTTCTGGCCCTCCTGTGGACCTCCCGCAGAGGACCCATAATACTCCAACTACAGCGGACACCAGAGGGACCATGTGGCTTCGAGAATGTGCCTGGGGGAGGTCAGTTGGCGGGTGCTCCCACCCCCAGGTTCCCCCTCACCGCATGGCTGCAGGCCATGCTCACTGGTCCCCCCCTCCCGCTGGGGGAATCTAAAGTTTAACTAAAACAAAGTATATCATTAACTTATCCCAGGCCTTTAAGATTGTATTAGGTCATTAAATACGAATCAAACTTAAAGAAATTGGACATTTCATACCCAATACGTATGGGATCTTGTCTCATTTACCTGACCTTTGACAAAATAATTCCTGTTGTAAGACAGTATAATTCAAGGTTTCCTTTAACAGTCACTTCTCACACCCCAGCACATACATTAGATTATAATAAAACCATTCTCTTTACACATAGGTTTGTAACTATAAGTTGACCATTCAGACAAAATTTTTCCCAAGGGACTTTTATAGATGGAGCTTCTTAATGTTGCAACAGAACTGACAAATAACAAGCACAGACAATACAGAGAATTCTCAACACAAAATGCCAGGGCCTTACCAAATGGTAACCACAAATTGAGAACCAAATTCTCTCAAAATCCAAAGGGGACAAAATAAGAACCAGATTCTCTCAGACAACAGGAAGATCTGACAAGAATCAATGTCTCCCAATCCCCGCTGGTTCCCTGGGAACTTCAAATGAGCTCAGTCAAAACCAGGTTCCCTAATTCCACTCAACTTCTTGATTTCCACCCCCAAACTGGCACCTCAAAGCAAATCCAACAGAGAGGTCTGAAACACGCCCCCCCCCCCCAAATGAGTGAAATCAGGGTCTCGGTGTCCCAGGGAACTTTACTTACAAATGGCCCAGGCTGTCACGATGCTTCCCAAATCTGTTTTCTTCCCCTCAACTCAGTTCAGATTGTGGCAACTGGTAGCTGCCTCTACTTCGGGTTGGGGAGAGATGGGAGTTTCCCAGAGCTGAAACATTCTTTGGCAGCTGTTGGGACTGTCCCATACTTTCTCACCTCAAAAAGAAGCTGCTCAGCCGGGCTCAGTGGCTCACGCCTGTAATCCTAGCACTCTGGGAGGCCGAGGCGGGTGGATCACTTGAGGTCAGGAGTTCGAGACCAGCCTGAGCAAGAGCGAGACCCTGTCTCTACTAAAAATAGAAAGAAATTATCTGGCCAACTAAAAATATACATAGAAAAATATTAGCCGGGCATGGTGGCGCATGCCTGTAGTCCCAGCTACTCGGGAGGCTGAGGCAAGAGGACTGCTTGAGCCCAGGAGTTTGAGGTTGCTGTGAGCGAGGCTGACGCCACGGCACTCTAGCCCCGGCAACAGAGTGAGACTCTGTCTCAAAAAAAAAAAAAAAAAAAAAAAAAGGAAAAGAAGCTGCTCATCACAGTGAAGAATCATAGCTTGTCCCAGGGCTGCTTCCTGCTTCTTCCAGCAGTCTCAGGGTGCTGTTCCACTAGGGAGCCGATGGGCCCACCCAGGGATGCCAAATTTGTTACCCAAAACTCAGCACTTGTCCAGGAGTCCACATCAGAAAAACGAGGACAAGTGGTTTGAGGAGAAGGAAAGAGAGATTTATTAATTTGCCAGCAAATGAGGAAAATGGCAGACTCATGTCTCAAAGTACCATTTCCTAATTATAAGCAGAAATACAGAGTTTTTAAAGGGAGGCCATTCAGCTTCAGGCAACTGCTGTTCAACTACAGGTGATGATTCTGATCTATCCCTTTTCCAGCAAAGACAATCGCATGACTTCTGCCCAGACCTATGCCAGCCTGGATTCAGGCTGGACAGTTCCCCTGAGCCATCTCCAGTAGCACAAAGAACAAAGGACATTCCCCTGCCCCTCCCAACCACTGGCCTGAGGCAGGGGTGCAGGTTTTAGTTCCCCAAAAGGGTGAGAAGGTTTTAAAGAGACAGAAAACATTTCCGCTGTTTTGTTTGTTTGTTTGTTTTGTTTTGTTTTTTTCAGGCCATTCCCCCTGTAACATTGGTTGTTGGCATATGTTAACTGCTTGCTTCCTGGCCAGCAACCCTTGTTCTCACAGCAAATACTAACTCCAGATGCACTATTTCTTTGTCAAATAGAAGGAGATAACTCCAGGGTCACAAGGAGAATCGATGAGTCTGTTTTGCAGAAGGAATGAATACGCCTAAAAAAGTTGTGACTATCTGCTGATGCCCATAATTCTGATTACTCCAGGTGTTATCTGAGACTGAAAGTGACACACACCACCCACTACTTTACTCCCCACCTCGCATAAAAGCTCACTAACTTATTTTTCTGGCAAGACAGAACTGAGAGATTCTTTCCTGTCTTCTCACTCTGGCCAAATCAAATAAATCTTTCTTTATCCCAAGCACTAGTGTCACAGTGTTTGGCTTTAGCTGCATATCAAGTACACAAGTCTGAATTTGGGGTTCTACCACACAATGTGCCATAAAGTTTTATTAAGATCCACGATTATCTACAGCTCATGCTGAAGAAAGGAATTTTGAAAACTTTGACTGTTTTAAATTGTTTAGTATTTACATCCATACATTCCTGGTAACAAATAGTGCATTATATACAATTTTTATATAGTACTTTTTCATCAGCAGCCATGTACTTTGCAAATAAAAATCTAAGCTAGCCATTTGAAATGTGATGTGTGTGTGTGTGTCTATTTTAGTACAAACACAACTGAGTGATCAATATTAAAGATGTAAAATTTTCAATAATTCAAGTAGAGGACAAATGTATCAGTTCAACAAGGTAGAGACTGGAGAAAACAAAATACTAACTTTTTTTACTTTTTTCTATCCTTATTTTTATCTAAAAATAGTTGTTTTACCCAAAATATAGTATTCATAAGCAATTAGACTCAGTGAATATAGAGTTTTCATAATTACCTGTTTGTTTTAATGCATGTCTGAATGAAACCTGAACTATAGCTCGTCTACTGCATGAAAATGAATAACAACCCATGTGAGTCAATTCAAAAGGAGCAAACTCTTACTTGCCAAAATATTTTCCTCAAAATAAACTATGCACAGCTTCTCAGCCATTGATTAGCCAATTAAAATATTATTAATTAGGACTCTCTTCAATTCCATTTAATTCTACATCTCACACAGTATATATTACCATCTCTCAAAAATTTATTTTGCCTAACTTGCACATTTTCAATGTTGTTTTTTATTAAAAATCACATAATATAATTAAAAATAGTGTCTGTCTTGTCTGTGTCAGAACATTATTCAGAAGAGCCATGATCTGTAATGCAGTCTAATAATTTCCCTTCACTTTTCTTGGAATAAAATTAGACCAGGAAAGTAACACAAATGAACTAAAGAACTGTTTTAAAGTAGAGAAGCCCTGTATATTACAAATCTAGAGGCTGTGACAAGGGAAATGAAATCATCTGACGCATAGCAGACACTTGTCATTGTGAGCTATTCTAATAGTCACCTATACAAGTTCCTCCCTGCTCTTAATTTCATATATTGCAGTTGGCATGCTTACTTGAAATTATATTTTCCAGAAAGATGCCAAAGCCCATTGCCAATTCTAAGAAGCCCTTACAGAAGATATTTTATTCCTCTTGTGAATCTAGTTAAATGTGCTCCTTAAATACCATGGCTACATGCAAATTTACAAGATGACCAGCTGTTAATTACCTAGAAAGGAGGAACACAAACACTGAATTGGCAGGAAAGTTTTAATCTCAGCTCTGCCACTAATTAGCTGGGTAACCTTAGACAAATCATGGACACCCTCCAGATATAAATAACTTCAATCTTAAAAAAAAGAAAAAAATAATAAAAAGAAAGCATTGACCTAGACAGAAAATCTCCATGTTTTTTCATAGATATTAAATACTATTTATTCTCTTTTCCTGGGTCTAGATGTTTTTTAATTTATTTGTTTGAACTTGTTAAACAATTTTATATTGTTAATATTTTGATGGCTAAACAGGCACATGGGAGTTAAGCTAAAATTCTAACATGTTAAATTCCATACACTAAACAGAGATCATTAATCATTGTAGGTGATATTTGACTGCCATAACTATAGCATGTACCTAAATAGTAGGAATAATCACTGTTTTTTAAAAATAATATTTTTATAAAATAATTTATAATAATTCAGAGAGATGAGCTAGGAGACTCAGTGAGGGTAGAAAAAGACTCATAAAAGATTTGTATACCTGCACTGAAATGTTCAACTTTTTCAACAAAATTTTAATACAATCTTAATTGCATGCCTGGAAGATTATTCCATGGATATTTTGAAAAGGCAAAATATATTTAAATAATAAATATGAATTGATTATTCAATAAAAATGTATGGTGTGTTGTAGGACATCATCTCATCAATACTAGGAAGCTGTCCCTAGACTTTACAAATCGTTATGGCAATGAAATCAACAATCTCTCTTTCCTTTTATCACCACATTTTCCAGAACAGTTTCTATTCAAAAATTTGCCACCAGTTTGCTCTGCAAGTGAACAAAAACTTGCTCCTCTTCAAGTGTGAACATCACCCAAACTGTCATTAAGTTTGAGCTTCACAGCAGTATAAACTGTGGTCCTCAGCATCCCTCGCCAGAATTACAGAGGGAATAGGCAGTGGTGTCTGGAACAGTGTAATAGATTACAAGAGTCTCCTAGCCAGTCTCACTGCCTCGAGTTTCTTTCTCCAACCTGTAATCTACTCTCTGTTCTGCACCAGAGATGCTTTCTAAAACAAAGATAAAATCAGATCCTGCCTATGCTTCTGTCGGGTTCCTGCTTTTAATAATAATTATAATTATAAAATTCATTGTCTTACTCAATTTATCCACCCAACCCATTTTCTATCCCTTGCAACAAACCATTCTCAGAATCAGCCATCCAAGTATCCATGAAATTTCATGCTTAGCTGTTTTCCTCATATTCTTAGAATCTTTTCCCAGGTACATCTCTTCCTCTGCCCAACTTCTTTGCTTTATTAGCAAACTTCTACTCATCCTTCTTGACCAAACTTCTCTACTAATCAGTTATCCCTGTCTCTACTATCACACAGAAATGAATTCTCCCTTTTATGCTAAAAATTGTCATAATCTGTATTACTATTTTGCAGAAATTAGTGAACATGTTCCAGGACACCACATATACTAGCAAAGATTATGTTTTGCAAAGGGGCACCTTATGGAGGGCAAGGTTATCCCAGAAAGAACAAGGCTGCATTCACTGAGTAAGAGATGCATTTTTCTAATGAATACAAATGTGCCATATGTTCAGCAAGCTTTTCTCATCTACCTGGAGGGGGAAGCTATACTTCAAATTCACATAAGTTTCTGTGTAAACTGGGCCAGCCCCATGCAAGTTTGCCTTCTCCGCTGGAATATGATTCCATTAAGTGCAGGGATCATTCTCTCTCTGTGTGTTCGCTCACTCTGCAAAGAAAATTGGCTTTATAGTGTTGGTGAATTAAACTGTGTTAAGAGTAATGAACAGGGCCAGGCGCAGTGGCTCACGCCTGTAATCCTAGCACTCTGGGAGGCCGAGGCGGGAGGATCACTTGAGGTCAGGAGTTCGAGACTAGCCTGAGCAAGAGCGAGACCCTGTCTCTACTAAAAATAAAAAGAAATGATCTGGACAGCTAAAAATATATATAGAAAAAAACTAGCCGAGCATGGTGGCACATGCCTGTAGTCCCAGCTACTCGGGAGGCTAAGGCAGAAGGATCGCTTGAACCCAGTAGTTTGAGGTTGCTGTGAGCTAGGCTGACGCCACGGCACTCTAGCCCCGGCAACAGAGTGAGACTCTGTCTCAAAAAAAAAAAAAAAAAAAAAAAGAGTAATGAACAGAATGTTATTATAAAATGAAATTATTGAAATCCAGCTTGAAGGTGGAAAACTTTAAAATTTGCTATAGTCATTCTCCATAATCTATACCTTCCTTCAAGAATGAGGTGGTCCACAAAAATAATATCTATTTAGGAAAATAGGAATGACTGTTCCCTTATCTGCTATATTTCCTTTGAGGTGGTATCCCTTGGAGCTAAAATGTTGGTAAACCAGACATGTGGAATCTTTACAGACTAACTGTACCATTGATAAGGAAACCAGAAGGGACCCCCAAGAATAAATAACTACCAATCAGGTATGAATTTCTCATTTTCACATTTTCTTCTCATGTTTTCCTTGAAAAAGACTGTGATGCTTATTGTAGGATGAGGCTTTTACAGTTAATAGGTGAAAGGAGAATGGCTGAAGTGGGAAAAGGCCTTTCAGTATGGAGGGGGCTGACTTTGTTACTATTTGTCATATTGACAGAGACTTCGAAGTTCATGTAACCTGTCTCCATATTGCTAGCAGCCATTAGGAGGTAAATAAATGTTTTAAAGTATTTATAGGCCAGATGGGATTTCACCTTCTCTCTATTTTCCCCAGGAACTCAGGGATGTGGCCTGTAGGGGGTAGTGTAGTTACCCCCTCCCCCAAAACAGCAGTTGTCACAAATTGAATTAAAAAAGTCAAAGAGCAAATGAAATGTGCCTTGACATTAAAAATCATGGAAAATAAAAAGAAACCATCCTCAAATAATACTTAGTCCCTCAAGCTATAAAGTTATCTTTCATAAAACTCAAGTTAGTTTGCCTAAATATAAAATTACATAAATGTTTTAGCACAATATAATTTAATGATTTACCTTCACATTCAATAAACAAGCAAACATCAGTATTGTTAAATTCTGCACATTATTTATAATAAAGTTACACCTTTGCTGTAGAATATTTAAAAATGTACATAACAGAGACTGCCAGCTTAATTTCTGCATTAACAGACACAGGAAGGCCGGGCGCGGTGGCTCACGTCTGTAATCCTAGCACTCTGGGAGGCCGAGGTGGGAGGATCGTTTGAGCTCAGGAGTTCGAGACCAGCCTGAGCAAGAGCGAGACCCCATCTCTACTAAAAATAGAAAGAAATTATATGGACAGCTAAAAATATATATAGAAAAAATTAGCCGGGCATGGTGGCACATGCCTGTAGTCCCAGCTACTCGGGAGGCTGAGACAGGAGGATCCCTTGAGCTCAGGAGTTTGAGGTTGCTGTGAGCTAGGCTGACGCCACGGCACTCACTCTAGCCTGGGCAACAAAGTGAGACTCTGTCTCAAAAAAAAAAAAAAAAAAAACAGACACAGGAAGACACAAGAGACTGAGAGAGACTAAGATGATCCATAGTGCAAAGAGTCAGACAAATGGCCCCACTTATTTATGCAAATATTTGGAAGATAGCCAGAGTGGCATTCAATATATTTAACAACCAGTATGGAGTAGCCTTAGGTTAAATTGTTCTAGTCCAGGGGTCCCCAACCTATGGTGAGTTGTATAATTATTTCATTATATATTACAATGTAATTAATACTAATAGAAATAAAGTACACAATAAATATAGTGAGCTTGAATCATCCTGAAACCATCCACTCCCCTCCAACTCTGATCCATGGAAAAATTGTCTTCCATGAAAATGGTCCCTGGTGCCAAAAAGGTTGGGGACCGCTGGTTCTAGACTATAAACCAGCAAGTCCTTGCAGGGTCCTCTTTGTGGGAGTGGGCACCTTCAGCTTGACTTGGCAAGGCTGAACCTCACTTTGTTATGTGGAGCTCTGGTGTGGGGCTGGACCAATTTTCTCAAGCAACGCAGAGATGTTGACTTCCATCCCTGCTTCCTCAACTCAGCAATACCTAGACTTTGGTCTCAATTTGTTGTGACTAAGGTATGTACACAGATGAGGATAACACAGGCCTGGAAGATAAATCTACCAGGGGGAAAGGCGGCTCTGGGTTGAGTCAATAAAAAAGCTCAAGGATTGGTGGACAAGGGCTGGTTATGCCACAGCAAGTGACTGCCACTGGAACCCACTCTTAACTCAGCCCCCAAGTCAAGGATCCCTGCTGGATGTCCCTGCTTCTCACATATAGATCAGCTCAACAATGCTGGGTGATTACACAGAGCAGATGTTCACATGCTGGGCACCACAGTGAAGACAGAGCCCCAGGGTTGTATCAATGCATTGTTGTGTGCTTTGCAGTGTTTCTGTGCTTTATAAAGGGATCTGTCAACTCTTCCTCCCCAAAAGTGCAATTCCTCAAGAATTGGGCCCTGACTCTGCTTAGGGTTCCTCCATTTAATCTGACCCATTCCATATTACAGCAGAAATATCTTTAAATTTCTGGCATCTGATAGTATCAGTTTTGGGGGCTTTCATAGGTTTTCCCCTAAGCTAAGAATTTCTGTGAATATTGTTGGAAAACTTGTAAAACTGTTTCTTACTTTCAAACAGTTGTTACATAAATCTTTTCATTTTGTATTTAAAAGTTCAAATCAAACAGCCACAATGAAAGAAATGGCCTTTCCTTCGATAGCACTGTTAGTAGAAAACTTTTTATTTTATACTTGGAAAGCCATCAAATAGAGGCCTAATTACTTTACAGTTTTACACAGGTGGTTCTTAATGGCAAAGCAGTTATCCTACATTTAATAAGAACAGGAGTTAACTAGGTGGGCTTGGATGTTTGATCATCTATTTAAGCGTGTAATTGTATTTTTCAATTGAATAAGTAATATAATTGAATGTGTAAATTAATAGATGTGTTTCCCCACATAAGTAATTGTAATCTGATGCGGTCCTTTAGGTTGAGGGTATTATTTCTCAATTGACAGTGATATATTTCAAGATTGTTGTATTTTCCTAATGTTTTCTCTGACAAGGACAAAATATGTGTAAACAAAAGTCATGTTGTAATAAATTGAGATGTCAAGTATAATTATATTTTGATTAGTTATATTAAATTTATTTAAGCAAACATTAATATTCCAATAGACTAATTCAAACAATAAGATCAACATTGTTACTGCGCTATTGAGAATTAACTCTAGTATTTTCTAAGGTTATATTATAAACTAATATAAAAAGGGATTGTGAAGCATTTGATCAAACTACTGGTCAGGCCGGGCAAGGTGGCTCATGCCTGTAATCCTAGCACTTTGCGGGGCCAAGGCAGGAGGGATCACTTGAAGCCAGGAGTTCTACACCAGCCTGAGCAAGAGTGAGACCCTGTCTCCACAAAACATAAGAAAATTAGCTGGGCATTGTGGCGCACACCTGTAGTCCCAGCTACTTGGGAGGCTGAAGCAGGCAGATCATTTGAGCCCAGGAGTTTGAGGTTGCAGTGAGCTATGATGATGCCATTGCACTCTAGCCCATGAGACAGAGAAAGACCCTGTCTCAAAAAACAAAAACAAAAAAACAAACTACTGGTCACATTATAGTTACTATTTTTCACAAATTTTATGTAGAAAGAAATTTAGTTAAATCCTGAACTCCTTTAAAGGAGATAAAAAAACAAGATTTAGCATTACTTAAAAAGGCTTTTATTTCTTCCTCAGTGATAATTATAAAATTAAACTATATTTTACATATGTAATAGTCTACACTATTTTTAACACATAAATGATTCTATAGACACCAGGTAAAGGCAATATCTCTTTCTAATTACTGTTAATTCATTGCATATTTACTCAATTTAGTGTATGCATAACTGATACATTCAGGGCTATATCCTGGGAATTGTAAATTCCCTCATGGCAGTGTCTTTCTGGAAGGGGTAATGCTATAAAACCTTCTCTCTGTACTCAGAGCCTCTCTCTCTCTCTCTCTCTCTCTATCTCTTTCTCTCTCTTTCTTATTTGTCTCCCTCTCTGGCCCCCATCTCTCTTGTTTGCTGGTTTTGAAGATGCAAGCTGCATGGACCCCATAGCCACAAGGATATAAATTTTTCCAACAACAACTTGAAAGAGTTTGGAAACACATTCTTCCTCAGTTGAGCCCCTGAGGAGAACCCAGTCTGGCTGATTCCTTAAATGAATACCTGATAGACCCTAAGGAAAGAACTTTCTAGACCATGCCAGGACCTCTGACACACAAAAATTATTGCATGAGATGATAAACATGTGTTATTTTAAGCCATTCTAATATGGTTTGGATGTTTGTCCCCTCCAAATCTCATGTTGAAATTTCATCCCCATTGTTGAATGTGGTCCTGCTGGGAGGTGTGTGGGTCATGGGGGCGGATCCCTCATGAATGGCTTGGTGCCCTCCTCACGATAATGAGTCAGATCATTAGTTCACAAGACCTGGTTGTTTAAGAGTCTGGCACCAACTCCTCTCTCTTTTGCTCCCTCTCTCACCATGTGACATGCCTGCTCCTCCTTCACCTTCCACTTCGATTGGAAGCTCCTTGAAGCCCTCATCATAAGCAGATGCTGGTGCCCATGGTTCTTGTACAGTCTGCAGAACCGTTAGCCAAATAAACTTTTCTTTATAAATTACCCAGCCTCAGGCATTTCTTTATAGTAGTGCAAGGTGGACTAATACTCAGTGTGCGGTAATTTGTTACACAGCTAACACAAATAGAGCCAGAGCAAGGTTAAATTTGTCTACACTCTGCTCCTATGGGACTTCCCTACTCAGCCATTATAAAATTTACCCACAACTTGTGTAACTCTGGATATTCTAGAGAATAAGATCTTTGCTTAGCAACTTGATGGCTGAAATTATCTATATTTCTAGAGGTTCCAGCTGTCTTCAAGTCACCTGGTACTAGTTACTCCATTAAAGTGGCGGCCCATGATGAACAAACAGACCATAATTCTGTTCTTACCTTTTTGTTGCTCAAGACGATGACACAGAAGCGCACGTGGACATCCAAGGGAACAAAGAATAGCTCCAGGCTTGAAGTTTCTTTCCCTTTCAGGTAAACAGTAGGCATGGAGCAGAAGAACTCTCTGATGAAATCAGACTTAATTGCTAGCAAAACATGACACAGAGATTGTTGACATATAATTTTATAAGTGCTGTTCAAATAAAGCAGTTGTCTCAATTACTGATTAAAGTTTTGGGATCAATATAAAATGTTCAAATCATTAGAATTCAAGATTAGAAGATGATACATAGATTTGTTAATGAGAGTACAGTGATCCCAACTCAAGCTTGATATAATAAAATGCATCATTATAAATTTCTTAATAAATAATTTCATTACAAATGAAATTTCACTACTGTATAAAATTAACCTTGATATATGTAGCAAAGTGATCTTCCCAAATCTTCAAATTGTTGTGGACTATGTAATATTTCGCGAGGTATAATGTATAATTTCAACTGGAAATAAAGGACTGATTATCTATATATGTAAATATATAAATATATAGATATTTTGTAGTTTTAAAACATGCCCACAAATTCTTTGATAATGCCTTAAATGTGGTGACATGGTGCTTGTTAGATCCTAACAAAGAGTATGCTAGAATGCAGCAGAAGTGAAACAGTGTGATTTCCCACACTAGATCAGAAACTGTAATGTAACTTCTTCCAATTAGCTCTCTTTCTTGGCTCACTCTTCTTAAGAACTTACTGCAACCCCAGAAGCCTGAGCCACACAGAGAGGCCATGGGTAAGTGTCTAGGCCAATAGCCCCAGCTGAAGTCCCAGGCGAAAGGCAGCATTAACCATCATACATGTGAGTGAGGAAGGCTTGAGATGACTCAAGCCCCAGCTTCCATCTAACCCCTGAGCTAGAGTCACCTAGCTGAGCCCAGTCACCCCAGAAGTGTGAGAGATAATCATCATTATTGATTTTTGTTGTCTTATGCCAGTATATTTGGGGTGGTTTCTTCTGTAGCTATGGATAAACAGAACATTCTTATATCCATTTTCCTACTCATCATTCTACTCATCTTTCTTGACCTATAGCTATTTCATACAACAAAGTAAATCTTTTATCTCCTTACAATTTTAAACTTGGTGATATCTGTCCCCTAAATATGTTTAAACAGTTTAGAATAAGCCAAAAGAGACATAAAGGCCATATATCTAAATAAATGTTTCATACTTTGGAGAGAACTAGACTCAGAAGTGACATGAGAGATGCAGGAAGAGTCCTCCAAAGGGTTATCAACAGAAAACGTAGAGGACCCACAATTCAGCCTCTCATCTAGCCAATAATCCCCAGGGCTTGCCATTCTATCATGGTAACCACCCCTTGTTGAATATTTCATTTCAGATTATGCCTTGCACATAAAAGTCAGACATTAAAACAAATAAGAACTTTTGTTTAGGTACTCACAGGTTCTTAAGGCCGCTGGGGCATGGGAACAGCCCTTAAGAGTATCACATCCAGTGCTATTCACATCACTGTCAAAAGAAAATAGGAAAATAACATCAACAAGACAAATAAAACTCAAAAACAATTCTCTTTAGTTAAGCCTATAGAGCCTAAAAAGTTATGGCTAACTACAATATAATATGAAAAGACCACAGATATTTTTCAAATATCATTTGATGTTCATATTGCTTGATAAATTAAAAAAATAGAAAGATCCAAAAAGGAAACTAACAACATCCATATTTCCACTGCTCTTTTTTTAAATTTGGTAGAAATAATTGCTTTTTACTTTCAAATACATTACTGTAGAGAAGTGGAAATTTGATGATAATAATAACAAGAAAAACCCTAATCCAGACACTCCAATAGTATGTGGTCTCAATTTAGGATAAAACCCTAATGAAGAGCCTCAAATAGTAGGTGGTCTCAATCAAGACTAAATAGGTACTCTCTCTAAAAGTGGTTATAGAATTTTCTTTCTTGAAAAAATTCCTTTCTCTGTGTTTATTGTTTCCATATTTGCTTCTTTCTTATAAAGGTGGAAAGGAATTTGGGCATTTGTTTAATCTCTGGTTGTTTTTCTGAAAATGAATTAGCAGATCACAGCCTGAAGCAACTGCTTCCCTTGAAAGGTTCCAGGTCCTCCAGAACGCATCAATTTTCCCCATATTGCTTTTTTTTTTTTTTTTTTTGTATTCATGATTATTTTGTTCAACACACTGTCAATTAATATTTAGGTCATAGGCATTGATTGCCTGATTTTTTTGTCTGAGAATACAAAACCCCATATTTTCTCACCTTGCCATCTACATTTGCCTGACTTTGATGCTGCAAAAATATATTGACTATTTCCAAGTAAAGTTATTCTAAACATATCAGTTCCTTTTCTCCATTTGATTTTTATTAATAATATTGCCTTGGCCGGGCGCGGTGGCTCACGCCTGTAATCCTAGCACTCTGGGAGGCCGAGGTAGGCGGATCGTTTGAGCTCAGGAGTTCGAGACCAGCCTGAGCAAGAGCGAGACCCCATCTCTACTAAAAAATAGAAAGAAATTATATGGACAGCTAAAAATATATATATATATAGAAAAAATTAGCCGGGCATGGTGGCACATGCCTGTAGTCCCAGCTACTCGGGAGGCTGAGACAGGAGGATCGCTTGAGCTCAGGAGTTTGAGGTTGCTGTGAGCTAGGCTGACGCCACGGCACTCACTCTAGCCTGGGCAACAGAGTGAGACTCTGTCTCAAAAAAAAAAAAAATAAAATAATAATACTGTCTTGTCTTTACACCACAGTCTTAATGAGGTTACTTAACACTTATAATTATACTGTGCTTTAATTCTACTCATAGGTATTCTGCTTAGCAGTGTAAATAATATATTTTGTAAAAATGCAAAGAACATTTAATATTTTATGTAATTTGAGCATTTGATAGATAATTTAAGGCTGCCATAGACACAATAGATGGATATTTTAGCATATAAGGGAGACTATACAGAGTGGACAGAATAACAAAGAATGCTTATTATTTCTCCATATACAGCTCCATTGCCATCTCTTCAATATTAAGAGTTGTGGGTAGAACACCTGATTAAAATCCACAGATAATCTCCAAATCTCAGTTTGTTCAATACTTGCAATCGCTAGTCCTTCAATCATTTTTATTATAATGAGTAGAAAAGCAGGCCAATTTGGGCTTCAAATCTTTTTTTTTTTTTCTTTTCTTTACTTGTTTTGTTTGAAACAAGTAATGGAAGTGACTTTTGAAGAAATCAGAGTTGCCTCATCCCAAAAGAGACTCTCAAATCCAGAAAAATTGAGTTACTTATACTGTTTATGTTAAAGACAGATAGAAAACTTTGCAGACCTAGGAATTTGTATTGACTTGTTTATGAATCCAATGGTCATCATGATTACTAAACATATCAGAAAATAATTGGATAAGATAATTTGGTTTGGGAAAATTCTATTTTACCTAATATTTCCGAGTCTAGAAAGTCAGTGATAAACCCAATTTTTTTTAACAAAACCAGTATCTTTGATGTCCCAAAGACATAATAGAAAATAACTTAACTCATTTACCTTTTTGTCACTCCCTGCACTTCAATCTACACTACCATTTTCCTAAATGCTCATAGATTTTTATTGAAGTGATAGGAGAGGGAGCATGTTTAAAACCTTGGTCTTAGGGAAGAAAAGCACCAAAAAGGGCTAAAATTACATGGAATACTGTAGATCAAGGAATGAAATGTTTCCTGTTAACCCAGTAGTGGGCTAGAGTCAGGGGGTGGAACCAACTTTTGATGTGCGAAGGGGTAACATTTCTTTCCTCTACAGTAGTCACATGCAGTTCTTTTCAAGTTAAAATGATAAAATGACATTGGATTTGTTCTCTTCAGGGCATGAATAAATCAGCCCTAAAAGTGACTTCCTACTTAAGCCTCTATGGAAAGGTTTAGGAAGATCTTTATCAGAAATTTTCATAAAGTTACTCCAGGGCAAGCATTCAGGACTATATTTAAACCAAACAGCACAATATCTGGTTCAAGTCTAGTTTTTACCCATCATGGGAAGGAATATGAAAGAATCAAGTTTTAGATTCATTCTGTAACTGCCCTCCCATTGAAAAAATTTCAATGAACCCTATATAATCCTCTCCATTAACTAACTACTTGACCTTTTGAGTTGTTACAAGAAATGGCGGATTGTCTGCAAGACAAAGGAGCTGAGATTCTGAAGGCCCCAGGGCAGACTTCCTGACTCCAAAATTCGCTATCCCCCACAACCTGCCCCCAGAGCCTGTAGCCCCTTGTGAGATACACCATGAGCTGCAAGGGCGGTGGGCCCTCCTTTAAAAGCCGATGATCTCTGTTAGCAGGAGACAGGATTTGGGGCAGCTTCTCCTGTTCACGGGAAAAGAAGTCTGTCATATTGAAAATTCCTTTCTGCCTTGGCAATCCTCATTGTCTCAATAATTGGGATCTTTGTGCAACTAGCAAGTGGACCTAGGCTAAAATCCTCTTGCGGTTTCAACCACAATTTTATCTTCCATATGTCCAGGAGTTCCTCGATAAAGGGCCGTGTGGCCATTTAGAGGGCAGTAAAAAATGGGATACTTGCTACTTTTTGTGCCAGTTTGTCCCCTGGGAAGTTGAGAACTCTCTAAAGCAAGGGGCCATAACCCGAGGTTCTAAGGACAGAGTGGATCTACAAATTTGAATGGGGAAAATTTTTCATCTTGATTTCCACTCACTTTGAACAGCAATTTAAATCAAACCATAAGAGTATCAACTGTACCTATGCCTTGGTCACCAAAGAATCATAGGTTTATATCAAGTTTCAGTTGTTGCACATATCTTGAGATATTATTTGTGTTCATCACTACTGTTAAAGTATGGTAGGTATTAGCTCCACAATTAGATCTTATGCATAGTGTTAACAAAGAAGTACATATTTTATTATATTACATTTTTTAAATATTTTGATAATTTATTATAATATTAGTTTCCTCTGTGCCATAGACTGAATTATGTCACATCAAAATTTATATGTTGGAGTCCTAACCCTTAATGTGATTGTATTTGGAAATAAGCAATATAAGGAGATAATTAAGTTTAAATGAGATCATAAGAGTGGGGGCCACAATCTGATAGGATTAGTCTTAGTATAAGAAGAGACACAGAAGAGCTTTCTCCCTCTCTTCCTTCATACTTGCATAAAGAATAGATCATGTGAGCACATAGAGAAATGGCAGGCAACTATAAACCAAGAGAAGAGCCCTCAGAATGAAACCTGCCTTGTGGCCCTTTGATCTTGGACTTCTCAGACTCCAAAACTGTGAGAAATAAATTTCTGTTGTTTAAGCCACCCAGTCTATGGTATTTCGTTATGGCAGCCTGAGCAGACTAAGACATTCTTAATCTTTGCATCTTATTTTATGTGTTTAGAAAATACTATGCTTTGAAATACAATAGCCTTCATGAGATTGCCAAAAAGCCTGATAGCATTTTTTAAAGTCAAGAAACTCTACTCTAGAGCAAGAGTATCATGGTAGATTACTACTTTTATTATACCTGACCTTCTATTCATTCTGCTTTCCTTAGAGACTTACTGCTATAGACTGAATGTTTGTGATTCCCCCACCCCCACCCTTGCAAATTCATTTGTTGAAACCTAATTCCCAATGTGATGGTATTAGGAGATGGTGTCTTTGTGAAGTGATTAAATCATGAGAGTACAGCCCTTATGATTGGGGTTAGTATCCTTATAAAAGAGACCCCAGAGACAGAGAGTTCTAACACCCCTTTCTTCCATGTAAGGAAATAGCAAGGAGAATGACCTCCATGAACCAGGAGGAGGACCCTCACCAAATACCAAATCTGCCAGTGCCTTGATCTTGGACTCCCCACCCTCTAGAATTGTGAGCAATAAATGTTTGTTGTTTAAGCCACTCAGTATATGGTATTTTTGTTACAGCAGCTGTAACAGGCTAAGACATGTGCCTAATTCTAACTGTTCCTAATTATTCAGTATAGTATCAGGAAATATTTTTAAATCATGTCTCTCTAGAATCCAAGTTTTGTTGGGGTTTTAGCAAGAGTCAGGATCCAGAAAATTATCAGGGCTTTCTTTCATTTTGTAACTGGCTCTAAGAACAAATTTCAATAACCCCTATATGTTTTTTTTTTTAAATCCTCTCCCATCTTTTAGATTCTCAGGCCAGTAGGGCATGATGACCAGAACCCTGAATCTTTTAATTAATTACTTGATCTTTCTGAGTTGTTTCCCAGAAATGGCAGAATTTCTGCAAGACAAGGAGCTGAGATTCTGAAGGCTCCTTGGCAGACTTCCTGATACCAAAACTTGTCATCCCCCACAACCTGCCCAAATGCATACAGCCCCTTGTTAATTATACCACCACCTGCCCCAATACACATAGCCCCTCTTAAAAAGCCTATACTCTCCATTAGTCAGGGACATGGATTTGAGGCTGGTTCTGATTCCCTGTTGTCCTGACAGATGTGTTTCATATTAAAAATTACTTTCTTCTTTGGCAATCCTTGTTATCTCAATAATTGGCTCTTTGTGTAGTAAGCAACTAGACTTAGGCTGAAACTCCCTTGTAGTTTCAATAACAATTTCAGTGGCTATTCTGAACCAAGCTATTCTGGGATACAGGGATGAATGATGACGCCCCTAAACTCAAGGACCATACAGTCTGCAATGAAATGTATGTTTTTGAGAAATAATTACAAAGTGGAATGATAAATGTTTTATCACCTTTTCAACCTTAATCCATATGCTCCTATGCATACTCCTACCCATTGCTTCTGGAATTCCCTCCTTGAATGTTCCTATGTTCATGGGAAAGTTCTACTTCTTCTCTAAATTCTGGCTATCACAATATTACTCATATTTCAAATCCCAATTTGTATGTGATAAGGGAAAACACCAGAGCATAGTTCACGCATGGAAAAAAATCCTTAGTAGCTCATAATTCTCCTCAAATGTCTTCTCCTCTTCCATGAAGTTTTCTATAATATCTATATAGTAATATTCCTAAGCAATCAGATCACAGAGTATTTTTTCATATAATATACAATAATGAATACATTCTTCCCTATAAAACTGCCCCTATTGGCAGAGATTTTTTTTTTAATTTCAGTATATTATGGAGGTACAAATGTTTAGGTTACATATATTGCCTTTGCCCCACATGGGCAGAGATTTTTATTTTCATCTCTGCTTGATGATTGGGTTCTTGAAGTCCAGATATGTGATTTATTTATCCTTATATTTTTCCAGTACTAAGAATAGTTCTTGAAGTGCCACTTAGTAAGAATTTGTTGAATGAGTAAATAACTCAATATTCCCAGAAAAAACGAGTAAGCCCTATCACTGTCAGAAATTATTGACAAAGTACTCATTTATCAGCACAGCTGTTCCATACATCAATTTCAAAATGTGGCTAAAATCAATTTCCAGCACTGATAGTTGCCTGATAATTCCTTTGAGTTTAATTAGAATAAGAACTTCTTAACTGCTCTAGTTATATTCATGGATTATGTTCCCACAAAGTAAAATGTATGATGAATATAAAGTTTTTCATCCATGTATTTTCAAAGGTGGTATTCTATATATATCTGGTTGCTTACAAAGAGCAGGTTATAGATAGAGGCATTTTATAGAAAAAAGTTTAATAAGAAAGTATATAATTTCTTAATGCCGATTGAAAGATAATTTCAGCACTTTACCACTCACTTAAAAAGAGAAAATTAGTTATTTGGAGAGATATTAGCTGAAGTGAATCTGAGGAAGAGTATCAGTTAGTATAGGCTAGGTCATGCTACAGTAACAACCCCATATCTCAGTGGATTAGCACAATAGTTTATTTCTTGCTCATGCTACATGCCCATCCTAGGTGGAGATTGCACTTAGGGATCCTTGGTAAAGGAGGCTCCATTTCTATATTTGTTTCTATAATAATTCTATATGTGTTTATATAATTTCTATAATAATTCTATAAATAATGGCAGAAGGGAACACAAAAAATTCCTTACTGGTTCTTAAAGCTACCACTTAGAAATAACATACTTCTCCTCACATGCCATTGGCTCAATAAGTTATATGTTCATACATAACTTCAGCATTGGTATAGAAGTACAATAGTATCATGTGCCTAAAAAGAGGAAAACAAGAACATTTGTAAAAAAAATTCTAAAATTCCTGCTGTTTTATGGAGATTTTCTTAACCTTTTTCTTGTTCTATGTTACCTTCCTGATTAAACCTAGACACCAGACTAGGGTTTTATTGAGACAATATAATGCTTATTATACGATAGATTACATAAAAAATTAATCATAGAGGTACTATATCAGACTTTCATTCTGGTTAAAATTTAAAATGCATGTTATTAATTTTTTGTGTGTCTGGAAATCTGTTCAAGATAAACAATAAGGATAGCTTTAAGAAA
The DNA here is from genome assembly GCF_041146395.1 of Eulemur rufifrons. Taxonomy (NCBI): domain Eukaryota; kingdom Metazoa; phylum Chordata; class Mammalia; order Primates; family Lemuridae; genus Eulemur; species Eulemur rufifrons. Next base: position 113,563,122 of record NC_091012.1, read on the forward strand.
AAGGTAATGTGGGACAGGAGCGGCAGCTGGGCCTTGCCGGGCAGGGATGAAGTCTCGCTCTTGTTTAGGCTGATCTTGAACTCCTGGCCTCAAGTGATACTCCCGCCTTGGACTCCCAGAGTGCTAGGATTACAGGCATGGGTTAAAATTAGAGCATATTTCCCAACCTGAAAACAAACAGCATCATGTGGTTACTAACTGCTCTTCATTCAGCTATTGATGCCTCCCAGAAAAAAATGGCCCCAACGTTCCCAGAAAGCCCGGCTGCTATTCCACCACCAACCACTGGAGGGCCCCAAACACCGCTATGGATCACCACAGCTTCCCATCACTCACACTCGACAGGTATCACCTGAGTTTGATACAACAGCAGAAAGCCAGTTCCCAGCCTACCGAAAACATCATTACCGAGACCAGGCAAGACGTTCAAGTCGAAAATCTACCACCTCCAAGTTTCCACATCTAACCTTTGAGAGTCCACAATCTTCTTCCATTTCAGAGACATTGGAGATCCCCTTAATCAAGGAGTGCCCCAATCAATCAGAAAAGGACAATTCCAGAGGACCCTTAGTTCCAATGCTCAGTCCTCAAAGTTGTGGGGACCTGTCAGTACATGCACTTCAGAGTTTACCTTATGTGTTCATTCCCCCTGATATCCAGACCTCAGAGTCCTCTTCTGTGAAGGAAGAACCTGTTCCCCCCGAACAGAAGGAAAACAGCCTTCCAAGCTGCTCTCTTCACACTACTGCTACTACTAGCAGCCCAGAGCCTGGGCCCATTCTGGTTAAAGACACCCCTAAGAACAAGCATGGAATAAAGGTCACGACATGGAGGAGACGACAGCACCTGCTTGCTTACCTCAGGGAGCGAGGGAAGCTGAGCAGAAGCCAGTTCCTTGTGAAAAACTGACTACCTCTCTCATGAACAGTCTCCAGAAATTGCTGATTTTCATAGAGTTGCTAAAGTCACTTTTCTGGCTCTCAAGAGCATATAGATAAAATAAAATGAAAATAACACAAATAGAAAAAAAGGTATTTTAACTAGAGTCCTGGAGTCATAAGGGAATTCAATTCCCTGATTTGCTTTTTAAGATACTTTGTGTCATAAACTGTTCACTTCATATTTTTCTTGTATTAACTGTTTAAAATGTATGTAAATAAATGGTTGTAGAAAGTTAAAAAAAAGAAAAAAAGAAAAAAGTAATATGTAACATTACTAAGTATTCTTATTAAGGCATATTTAAAAATCAAAAGGCTGCATTATGTTCATGAAGCCAGACTGATGAAATATTAGATGACTTTGTGCTACTTGGGTATAAAATTATCTTTTATGTCCCCTCATGATGGAGACTTGGTTGCCTACCTCAATAACCATTTGCTCTTTCCTCCTCACTGACAAAACCCTAACTTTATTTAGATGTGTAAGTGGAGGAAAAAGGTTTCTCAGTCTTCCTTCCAGCTGGGTTTGGTCATCCAATTAAAATTTGGCCAATGGGCTACAAACAGAAGTGCTGTGTGGTATTTCTGGGAAGCTTTGTTAATCAGGAGAGACCACACTTATTCTTGTATGTCTTCCTTTCTGCTGCCTAGAAAGTGTATTTGATTGTTGGAGCTCTGGATAGTTAACTGATCCTTCAGAAAGTGAATAGAGACTTTCTTGCTACAAGATCTGGAGTTGGGAGGTGTTATACAGGAAGCAGGTAGGATCCCAGACAAAGGAGCCACAGTAAATACTTCTAATAAATCTCTCTAGAATTGTCAGAAAAAAACCAGCACTTTGAGTCAACTGAGGACAGCTTTATCTCAACTCAGCATATAGATTTTGGCCTCGGCCGTCAGCCCATGTCAGTCCCCAAATGACAAACCAAGAAATTGTATTATATAAACTGACAAGCCCTTTTCCTGGAGAAACTTTGTGACTTTTGCTTTGTAAGTATCGCCCTTGCCTTTGAACTCAGAGACAGTTTTCACAGAGGTACATAAATCCCTGTGAACTAAAATAAAATCTTAAGTAAGACTCCTGCCCCACAAATGGCTGACTGAATGGACCTCCTCTTGGCCCAGGGGATGCCTTAAAATTGAGTTGATATCTATGAGAAGGGAGGTCAGACAAGCCTCATCATGTTCCCCCCCCTTGTAGATATCCTTTGCAACTCATTAACAGGCCTAAGGCTATGTAAGACAAACCTATAGGTCCTCAATTTACATAATAAATCACTGAGTCTGGGAATGTGTCCCCTAGCTTGTCTCTAATTAACAGATTTCCTTATCTTAACTTAAAACATTTCCAACCTTTAGACAAAGCTTCATTTCTTTAAACAATTACAAATCAAGGAGTCTTTAAACCCACCTATAACCCGTAAGCCCCCTGCCCGTGAGATGCCCCACCTTTTGGGGCCAAACCAACTTATGCTACCTTCCATGTATTGATTTATGACTTTATGTGTAATTCCTATCTCCCTGAAATGTATAAAACCGAACTGTAACCCGGCCACAGCCAGTCCACTTGCTCAAGGCTTCTTGGACTTGGCTCTGGGCCATGATCCTCAAATTTGGCTCAGAATAAATGTCTTTAAATTATTTTACAGAGTTTGGCTTCTTTACCATTGACATCCCCAATCCTTGAAATGAATGGCTTTGAGTTATTCTTTGAAAGCTAATCTGCAGAAGTCTGACTGCTCTATGTTGGATCATGTTCTCCCTGACCCAACACTCAATGTCTCAGCATCTTTATGTATTTTTGGTGGTTGTGGTTGTTTTATTTTTTTATCACAGGAAAGTTTGAGAGAATTAAGTAAGTACAGTATTATGAATAATTCGATGTGAGAAAGAATGATCAATAATGCTTGAGACCATGGTAGATACATTTCTTATGCTATACTTCATGCTGAGTTGGTAATTATTTTGAATAAGTATTTCCCAGTTTCCTTATGTGCCAAAATTAATTCTAAATGCTTTTATACTTGTTCATTTAATTTTGGTTTTGATTTGGGATGCATACCACAAAAAAAGATGTTCTTACTTGTACCTTTAGAGTACATGACTTCAATAATTCCAGAATTTTAGATCTAATGAAATCCATTAGAGATATTACATAAAAGAAAGCATGCTAAAATTTGAGATACAGAATTCTTATATTGCATTCCAAATTGTCAAAGTAGACTCAATTTTTCTGTTCATTACACTGATTGAATTTTGAGTTATTTATGTTCACAGATATGGAAAGCATTGCTTTAAGATCTGACTGTAGTTTAATATATGATACTATACATTTTTCACAATTAATGTGAAAAAATTATTTCAAGTCCATTTAGGCAAAATCTATGATCACAAAGTAGACACTACATCAAGAGGAAGCAAGGGATTGAAAATCTAGCAGAATTGTTTACTGAAGTATTTTTACCAATACCAGCATTTCAGATCTACAAAGATATTAGCATAAAACACCTACAATTGTCATATTCCTTTGGTATCTATAATGTTGCCTTATAGCTCCACATATTAATTCATGTCTTATTGTTTACTAATACAAAATGTATAAACAAGATTTCAAATGCCCTAGTAAAGCATCAAATTTGCATTCAATAAAACAAAAGCAATGAGAAAAAATGGTTTCTTCTGTAACAACTTTTTTCACAAGAATAACCATTGAAGGAATCAAATATCATAGATGCAATCCTTATAATCTCCCAAAAGTACTGTCTTAAACACAATTTCACTTTTGAAAAATAAACTATAATCATTTAAATCTTTGTAAGATCTGCACAAGCACTTTAATGGTATCTGATGATGTTAACATTGGGAATTCCTGTTATCAAAATTGCCAAATTTTTGTCTCTTGACACGTTTTTGCATCTAAAAGGATGATACTGATGCTGTCAAGCATTACACAAAGACAAAAAAAGGTATAAAATAAACTAACAACTTAGTAGTAATGGTCAACATAGGCTTACACTTCATTAGTAGAGATCTACATTATTTTTTTTCTCTGCCTGCCTGACTTACTTTAACCTTGGTAACAATAGTTTTAATTATACTTCACTTTAGATAGTGATTCTATAGTTTACAATAAACGAGCAATATAAAGCAAACAATCTTTTAAAAACCTGACTTCTCTATTCAGAAGTCAAAGTTCCTTTCTAAACTAAATAGACCTCATAAAGTAGGTGAAATGTATTTAAATATTGATCCTCATTATCCATAAATTCCTTATTTGCAAATTCGCCTACTCACTAAAATTTATTTGTTAAGTCCAAAATCAGTATTCATGGCACTTTCACAGTGTTCAAAGACAGACATGCACAGAGTGGTGAAAAGTTCTAGTCACCAAATATGCTAGTTCCCAGCTAAAGTCAAACAAAGTAAATAGCGGCCCTTCCTTTTTCAGTCCTTATGCATGTACAAGGATGAGGTGAGGGTAGAGACAATAGTGGGAAGTGCAGAGTAATGTGAGAAGCTTAAGCTCTGGGGCCTGGTGGACAGGGTTTGAATCCATTCTCCTCTGTTAGTGGGGTGGCCTCAGGAGAATCATTTAACACTTCTGAACCTCTTTTGCTTTTTGTAAAATAAAAATATAGAATTTACCAGGATGGATTGTTTTTAGGATTTACAATTATAATCAATGTGATTATATATATTTCTCCTAGGAACACTGGTTCAGTCATCACTAATTGAGTATGTATGGCAACTTTATAGAACATAGCTACTATGAATAATGAAAATTCACTGTATTTAATCAAGTGCATGTTTATTCAATTTTCATGCACGTGAACCTAGAAACATATAAACCTATATTTGAATAAGAATATGAATAATGGAAATTAAACAATTTTAATAAATGAAAACTATTGTGTAATTATGTAACAAGTTTCCTTGAGTACTAATTTCTCAGAACTTTTTCTCAGATACTGATGAGTATAAAACATATAGACACTTACCCATGTTTCATGTATTGCGTAGATTCCATTACCTGTGATGGCGAAGAGACAAATGTTGAGGATTCCACCAAAATGATCCTGAAATAAATGAAGAAGAACTATTTTCAATCTACTGGAACAAAATTCAGGTGACCACAAAAATTCTTCTTTTGTTTCTTCCCATTAATCATAAAATATAATTAGAATCATAATAAACTACAATTTTAAAAGTTCATGCATGTGCTCTCATTCTGCAACTCAAAACATACATGGTAGAAAGGAGAGATCTGAAATGGAAATATGTGAAACACAGTATCCTTTTTATATGGAATAGCATCACTGAATTCTCACAGCACAGAAATTTAGAACATAAATCCTCAAATTATATTCCAGAAACAAAGAGGAAATCACACACTGGTTTTAATGCACAGCCTGAGCGGTACACATTTCAGAATTTCTAATCCTATTTCAAGAAAAGAAAATGTTTCTTCCAGGAGTGGACATGAGATGTAGGCAGCTAATTAATTAGTACGTCAATAATCATGTTCTCTTCTGGGATCACATAACAATGCAGACCCTCTTATAGGATAACGCTCATCCATTCAAAAAATAGTTACAGAGCAGTGGTCCCCAACCTTTTTGGCACCAGAGACTGTTTTCATGGAAGATAATTTTTCCATGGACAGGTGTGGGGAACAGTGGAGATCTGTGGCCTAATCCCTAATATGCAACAGATCAGCACAGGTCCATGGCCCCGGGGTTGGGAACCATAGCTCTATAGTATATAAGCAACAAAATCACTGGTCAAAGTTTTCAAAATTAACTTTTTAAGAACTCTGGTAATATAAGAGAGGTTTGCAACAATCTAAGTAGTGTTTATTCAAGAAAAACTGCCAAACTTTGGTAAGATCAGTAGACTTTGTTGCATTGTGAATTGTATATTGTAAATCCCATCCTCTTCTTGACAGCCCTGAAGTAGTTTTGCAAACTGGCAGCCTTGCAACCATAAGAGGGGACAAACCAAGATTGGACTTCTTTTAAAAAGTCCCATTCCTGAGTATTGCTGTTATTTGACCTGTCTTGAAGCAAATTGAAAACCTCAATTTGCAAGATGTTCTCTTTATTTGACCTGTCTTAAGGGAAAATACCTACCACCCTAGCATGTTTGTTGAAAACAATCAGCAACAATTTTGTGTGAGGTTGCTATATAGCAGCTGGGTCAAACAAGAGCCTGGAAAAACATAAAAGGAACATTTGGGGAACAAGATGCCCATGTGTCAGATTAAACTAACTTGCCAGATTTTCAAAATATGTCAGAGATCTTTAACCCTGCATATGGGATACAATGATGTGTCACCAAATAGAGAATATTAATTAAAGAGATAGAAATTATACAAAAGAACCAGTTATAAATTCTGGACTTGCAAAATACCGTACCTGTTATAAAAAATTACTAGAGGGCTCAACAGCAGGTTTGAGCTTGCAAAAGAAAGAACCAATGCATTAAAAAATGCCAATTAATGTTATTCATTTTGACAAACAGAAAGAAAAAAGAATGAAGAAAAGTTAATGAACCTCAGATGACTCTGGGACACATTTAAGATTACCAACATAAGCCTAGTGGAAATCTCTAAAAGACAAGAGAGTGAGAAAGAGTTAAAAAGAATAATTGAAAAATAAAGGATGAAGACTTCTAAAACTTTATGGAAAGGTTTAATTTATATATCCAAGTAGCATAAAGAATTCTTTGCAGGATAAATTCAAGGCAATCTGTGCAGAGACAATAATATTCAAACTGTGGAAAGGCCAAGATATAGACAATCTTGTAAGTAGCAAGACAAAATTGGCTTAACACCTACAATGGCTCCTTAAAAAGATTAATAGCTGATTTCCCATCTGAAATGCTGGAGCTGAGGAGCTAATAGAATTTTATTTTCAGTGTGCTGCAAGAAAAAGACTATCAATGAAGAATAATGTACACAGCAAAACTGTTCTTCAAAAATGAAGGAAAAATTAAGGTATCCCAAAATAAACAAAAACTGAAAGAAACATTGCTAGGAGAACTGCTGTACAAGAAATACTAAAGGAAGTCCTTCAGCTGAAAGAAAAGGACTCTAGAAGTTAATTCAAAAGCACATGAGGTAATAAGAAACACCAATAAACTACATGGATAAATATATACAACAAATAAGCTATAAATATATTTTATTTGCAATACTTTTTAATCTTCTTTCTCATTTAAAAGAAACAGGGTAAGACAATAAATATAAAACTGTTTTGTGGGATTATAATGCATAAACATGTAATTGGTATAACAATAATATCACTAAAGAAGGGCTAGGAAGAGATACATTGCAGAAAGTTTCTGAATTATATTGAAATTAAGCTGTTATTAATATGAGCTAGATTGTTTTAAATTAGGATACTAATTGCAATCTTCAGGGTAACTGTCAAGAATATAACTGGAAAAATATAAGGTAAAAAAAGGAATTAAAATTGTTTACTACACATAATTATTTTAAAAAATCAGGCAATAATGGAGAAATAGATGAACAAAGACATAAGACATGTAGAAAACAAATATAAGATTGCAGAAATAAATTCTACTATATCAGAGACTATATTACATGTAAATGGCTTTAACACTTCAATCCAAAAGCAAAAATTGACAAAATGGATAAAAGAGACAAACAAACATTGGATTCAAAGACACAAACAATTTGGGAGTAAATGATTTAGAAGGGCATACCATTAAAAAATGCTCAACATCTCTAATCATTAGAGAAATACAAATCAAAACCACAATGAGATATCGCCTAACCCCAGTGAGATTGGCCTCTATCAAAAAATCCCAAAACAGCAAATGCTGACGAGGATGTGGAGAGACGGGAAGAATCTTACACTGCTGGTAGGACTGCAAATTGGTGCAACCTCTGTGGAAAAGACTCTGGAAATACCTCAAAGAGCAAAAAATAGAAATACCATTTGATCCAGCAATAGCACTATTAGGCATCTACCGCAAAGAGCAAAAGACATTCTATAATAAAGACATCTGCACCTGAATGTTTATGGCAGCACAATTCACTATTGCAAGGATGTGGAAACAACCCAAGTGCCCATGAATTCATGAGTGGATTACTAAAATTTGGCATATGTATACAATGGAATATTACTCAATTATAAGAAACGGCAGTGATCTAGCACCTCTTATATTTTCCTGGATTGAGCTTGAGCCCATTATCCACAGTGAGGTATCACAAGATTGGAGGAATAGTCTCCACATGTACTAACCGTCAAATTGGTACTAACTGATCAACACTATGGTGCTCACACGGTAGTAATATTCTCCAGGGATTAGGGGGTTAGGGGGTGGTAAACTCACAACTAATGGTCACAGACATGGTGAGCGTTGTAGAGGGGAAGGACATGCCTCTAAACCTCACTTGGGTAAGGCAAAGACATAAAATGTAACCAGAAGATATTTGCACTTCAGTGTTTATTGCAGCATTATTCACAATGGCTAAAATGTGGAATCTGCTTGAGTGTTTATCAACGGACGAATGGATACAAAAGATGTGGTGTATGTACACAATGGAATATTATTTAGCCATGAAAAAGAAGGAAATTTTGTCATTTGCAGAAACATGGATGGATCTGGAGGACATTATTTTAAGTGACATAAACCAGGCACAGAAAGACAAATATTGCATTTTCACACTCATATATGGGACCTAAAAAAAAATTGATCTCAAGGAGGTAGTGAATAGAATGGTGGCTACTAGAGATTGGTAAGGGTGGTGGGATGGGGTAATGAAGAGGTGTCGGTGAAGGGGTAATTCAGTTAAATAGAAGGAAAAAGTTCTAGTGTTCAATAGAGCAATAGGGCAACTATAGTCAACAATAATTTATTATATTTCAGAATAGTTAGAAGTTTTCAAATGTTTCCAACATAAAGCAATGATAAATGTTTCAGATGAATCATGGCCCAATTACCCTGACTTGATCACTATGTTATATGCTTGTATCAAAATATAACATGTACTCCATGAATATGTACATCTATTATGTATCAATAAAAATTTAAAAAAATAAAAATAAAAGGGCATACCATGAAAACAGTAACAAAAAGAGAGCTGGAGTGGCTATTCTAATTTCAGACAAAATAGCATTTCAGGCAAACACTGTTATAGCATGACACCATGAGAGCTCCTTGGACTCACACTCCAGGAAAATGAGTAAAAACTATAAAAAACAACTTTTAAACTGTCTAGTAATGGTTTTAAGGCATATAGCAAATGAATAAAAATATATTTAACAAAACCTACTAAAAGTTAGTAAGCAAACCAGTAGTTTGGTATTTGAACCAAGAACAGTACCTCCCTCTTCTTTCTCAGCTCAGCAAGAAAGAAACTTTACTTCAGACTGCTACTGCCAAGAACACAGGGCCCCCTCCTCCCCTGGCTCCCATATGAAGAGCTACCTTTCTGCAAGGGGTAGGATATTATTGTTTCTCATCCTAACCTCAGTATGTTGCTGAGGCTAGGTTCTGCGCAAGTGCAGTTGAGAGGAGCTGAGCCCTTCTCCTGTACAGCCCCCACTCGTGGACAGAGTCTCTAACGTGAGTATGGCACTGCTGAGAATACTGGGATCTCAATTACGCCTTCCTCAGCTTAAAAAGTGGTCATTTCATACTGGGAGAAGCAAGCCAAGAAATTCTGAGGCTATTGCCACTTCTCCCACTTGGCACTCAGCTCATAAAGTGTAGGATTTGCTCAAAGAAGTACACCATTGTCTGCACCTCTAGCTCCAGAGCCATGAATCAGATATTTTCCCCAGGGAGAGAGGAAGGCCTTAAAACAGATAGCTTCTAATCTTTTCCAAAAAGAACTGATTTTGTTTGCAACAAAGTATTCAAGTCAAGTCAAAGCACACTGTCAAAAATAATGCAGATGATGGTGAAAGACAATTGGGAGGAGATTGGTAGATTTAAGATACAAGCTGTAGACCTGCTAGTTTGCTGGAGAAAACTGAGGAAAGCGGCGGCTAAAAGGATTTCTTCTGGAGTCACTACAAATCTCAAACACTGATTTAGAGAACAACTTTTTCAAAGGAGTCTGAATTTGATAGGATTTGTCTGAATAATAATGTATGCCCCCACCTCAAGGGATTGGAATTAATGGAATTTAACTGATGAGTGTGGTAAAGAAATGAGAGTCAAAGGGAGCCCTGTCAAAACCACTGCCATCCGGGTTGAATGTGGGCATACCATACCCAAGGCTGTGTCATTGGATAAGCAACATTAGAAGCTTCACGCTGTGTGTGTAGGTTTGGGCAGGAGGAGATAGGCATCACTAAAATAATCCAGTCAGTAAAGTGTTAGAAGAGCAAATAATATTAACGAGACTGGGAGAGAGGGGACCAGTATCTAGAATTGTTTAAACATATTTTTTAAAATGTTCAGTCTACTTCATAAAAAATATGAAACATGCAAAAAAGAAAGAAAAGAAAAGAAGAAGGAAACAGAAACTGCCTGGTAGGGCAAACCAGATATCAGAATAGACAGAAAAATTCAATATAACCAGTCTGAATGTCTTCAAAGAATAAAGGAAACTATGAGTAAAGAAGTAAAGGAAGATATGATGACAATGTAACATCAAATAGAGAATATTAACAAAGAGATTGAAATTATAAAAAACCAAATGGAAATTCTGGAGTGGGATAAACTATAATAACTAACTAGAGGGGCTCAACAGTAGATCTGAACTGGCAGATAAAAAGAATTAACAAACTTGAAGATTGATAGAGATTATGCATTCTGAAGAACAGAGAAAAATGAAGAAAAATGAACAGAATCTAACATATATGTGTTAGGTACACAATTAAGCATAACAGTATATGAACGGTAGAATTACCTGAAGGAAAGAAGACAGTGAATAGAAGAGAAGGAATGTTCAAAAAATGAAATGAGTTAAAGTGAAGCTAGGTTAGGCTATAGAAATTACTTCAGATGGTAACATGAAGTCACAGTAACAAATAAACAGAAATAATAAATAGGAAGGCTAATATAACAAAAGCCATAAATATATACTTTCTATTTGCTATGGGCTGAATTTTATCCCCCTCAAACTTCTTGTGTTGAAGTTCTAATCCCCAGTACCTCTGAATGTGACTGTATTTAGAGATACAGCCTTTAAATAAATGATTAAGTTAAAATGAGTCCTTCAGGGCAGGTCCTAATCTAATCTGAATAGTGAGTGTCCTTATAAGAAGAGAAAATTTGGAAACAGAAAGAGACATCAGGTTGCACACACAGAGAAAAAAAAAAGGCCATATAAGAAGACAGCCATCTACAAGCCAAGGAGAGAAGCTTCAAAAGAAACCAAATTTGCCAACATCTTGATCTGGGACTTTCAACCTATAGAATTGTGAGAACATAAATTTTTGTGGTGTAATCCACTTGATCTGTGGCATTATTTTGTTATGGCACTCCTACCAAACTAATATACTTTCCTTTCTTCTCTCAGCTTTCTTGAAATAATACAAATTATATAAAACAATAATTACAGCAATGTATTGTCAGGTTTGTAACATTGTTGGTGCTATATGTGCGATAATAATACCAGAAAAAGGGAAGAAAAGGAATATAGCTATATAAGAGTAACATTTTGTGAATCTCATTGGAATGAAGTTAGTATCTGAAGATGATTATGATAAGTGAAGATGTCTATGGTAATCCCTAGTGCAATCACTAAGGAAACAAATCTATAAATACATTGAAAAAGTCATTAAAGAAATTAAAATTCTACATTAGAAAATATGCACTAATGTAAAAGCAAGAAGCCATGGCAGAATAGAGAAACAAACAAAGGACATGAAACAGCAAATCAAATGGAAATTGGCAAAAGTAAATCCCATTATGTCAACAATAACAGAGGAGACGAAAAATGGCTGAGTGGAGGTAACCTCCTGGATTCCTGTTCCTAGAAAGGGAGGAGTAGATCTCAGTCTGCTACACATGAGTGGATCGTACCCCGCAAGACCAGCGTTGTGAATTGGGGGAGAATCAGCGTGGGACACAAAAAGCAGGAAAAAGAAAAGGTGAACAATAACAAAAATGTGAATAAACAACCAAATCAACAGGCAGAGACTAATGTGGTATATATATGCAATGGAGTATTATTCAGACTTAAAAATAGAGGAAGTCCCGCCATTTATAGCAATATGAATTAACCTGGAGGACATTATGCTAAGTGAAACAAGCCAGTCACAGAATGACAAATACTACATGATTCCACTTATATAAAGCATTTATAATAGCCAAACAAACAAAAAAAAGTAGTCAAACTCACAAAAGTGAAGAATATCATAATGGTTGCCAGGGGATGAGGGTTTGGGGAAATGGGGAGTTAGTCAATAGGTATAAAGTTTCAGTTATGGTAGACGAATAAATTCTAGACATTTCCTGTGTAACATAGTACCTACAGTTAATAATACAATATTATAAATTTCAAAATTTGTTAAGGGGGTAGATATCATGGTAAGTGTTCTTACCACAAAAGTAAAACAAACAAAGCATTACAAAGCATGAAATAGGGGTGTTTTGCAAAAGAAGAATTTGACAACCCCTAATATGACAGATAGACATGGGAGTCAGCAATCTGGCCAGCAAATCCTGCCTAAGTTAAATAGTACCAACTAGATAGTTTTATTTGTTAAAAGTAATGTGGAATTTTTATGAAAAATAATCAAATCTGGTCACTGTGCTGCATACAATTTTGGGTAACATATGTAGAAATTTTTATTTTATTTTGAAGTATGTTTAATATAAGACTGCTAATAATCAAGTCTGATCAGTTTTGTCAGTGTAACATAAAAACTAGGCCACTTATTATACTGGTTATAACTTAAAAAGATTCTACATATGAATTAATTAGTATTAAATTCCTTTCTTATTCATTCTACTTTATTATTTTAAAATTTCCAATGTAATAGATGCCTATCATAAATATTGATTTTACAAATTTTGTGATTGGTTTTCAATTTTTTAGGTTATTTTCCCATTGCCTAAGTTTGAGGGCCATATTTATACAAGGAATGATGGACTCAAAATCCTCCAATTAACAATCTTTCTCCCTACCAAATCACACACCATTCAAAAGAATTAGCCATTTTAATTCAATCTGAGGTAAACCATAAAGTCATATTAAAATATTACCGTTTTTTGAGATTCATATATCTATAATATTCTTCCAATTCCTGAAATATACAGATTTCCCTTCAGCTTTAATACTAAAATGAAAGACTGAATTTGTTTGATTATGTTTTTCTGTAAAGAAATTTTGTTCCTTTAAGTCAGTCAGTCATTTGGTTCATTTAAGAGAATACTTTAATCCTGGATTCTGACATTCTGTGTTCCTAACAGTCCAATATAACATGTTAATAAAATTACAGTAAATAAATTTCTCCTTCACATGCATATGGAAACCATAAATTCTCCAATAACTGTTTCAACACAATAATTTTTGTTTTATCAAAAATTATTGAAATTATTAAGAAGAAGCTACCAAAAGCTTGGACATACAATGAATAAAATAAATGGAAATTACCAAATACTAAAATAATATAAGCATATGTATAACTTCCAGTTTCAATATAAATATTTTGAGTGTCTGATTTCTAAACCTGGAAAAAACAGAGCTCCTACTTTAATCAGTACATAAGGTATTATCTTCTATCTTCTCCCTTTTCATGTAAATTTCTAGAGAATTATTTTTCTGTTGTGTCCTTAAATAATACTTACTTTTATTGTCTTTTCGTTTTAAATATGTTTTTGTTATTGTAATTAAATCTCAAGATGAGCACATGCATATTCAATGTGCAGTGCTAATTAACCATAATGCCCTAAGTAAAAGTGCTTTTTCTGCTTAAATCAATATTTCAGTTTTAGGCTATAACAGATGGAATAAAATTAGAAGAAAAGTCTATTAATTATAATTTTTTTAAAAATGGAAAGAACACTGAACCTCAACAAATAGCTTATAGACCAAATTTATAAAGTTGGTTTGATCATTTCAAGAAAATTGATTTACTTTCATTATTTGTTCCATTTTATCTGATATGCTTCTAATTTTATAAAAATGTGAACCCATGTGATTTCTGCTCAAAATGGTTCATGTTGAAGAGATGAAGAAAATTACATATTTCTTTTAACAGTGGAGCTATTTATTGAAATAGCTAATTTCAATAAATTTACACCAAAACAATAACTTACCTGAAGTCTCCATCAGTTTGGAAGGGGTTTTTCACATTGAAAGTGACTTTCTTCCATGTATAACATGGGGATTTGCATTTTATAACTTCCTAAGGTAAAAAAAAATCATATAATAAAAAATGAATATCCTAAAATATAAAATATAAACTTAAAAAGTCTATGACCCATCCATTTAAATATTACATTGATAATTTATATAATTCCCCTTTTCCAACAAACATCATATTGCTAAAATCTAGGTGGGAAAGGGTAAAAATACATTTTATTGCATCATTGATCAATATACTGTGCTAATAACTATTTATCAAAATAGTTTCTCTCAAATTGATTTCCTTAAAATTAGTTTTTTTAATTACTGAACATGAATTCACATTTGCAAATTATTCAGTCTCATATGTGCCTAATACACATAACATAAGGAAGAGGCAGGTGTGTGTGTGAATGTGTGTGCTCATGAATATCTCTGTGTAAGAGTGAGCACGAGTGTGGCATGCCTCTGTTTGTAACGCTGTGGCTACACTGACATAACTGTATTATAATAAAAGCACAGATATAAAATGAAAACTTCAAATTATCTGAAAGAATTCCATGGAGGAAAAGATTTTTAGGAATTCTGTAGTTTTAGACTGATCATATTCTTGCCTTATTTTATTTCTCCATGATTATCTAGTCTACTTCCTGGTAACTTAAGACCATGAGTGGGTAGACAGGGAAGCAAACAGAGCTGTATGAGCTTCAGGTGTCAACTTTTCTGCCCCATAATCACATTAATGATAGGCTAACCACAGCCATGTCACCTAAAATTCTTTGTAATCGATGTGGAAATCTGGCAATATAGTGAATTTACTTCTTCTTTACCATACATTCACAGTAGAAAATAATATTTAGAAAAGATAATGGCTACAAAAGTCAATTATAATGATGTCACAACCATTTTACAGGGATTTAAAATCCCCCTTTCCCACACTTTGAGATATAAAGACTTAGAATTCTGTCTGGAAAATCATCACCTCTCAATAGATGCCACTGTTAACATTATCTTTATAATGGATTTGATCTACACTACACTCAAGATGAATTGATGAATGTTCCTGTCAGAGAAAAGAAAAGTCTTTTTTACTGCATAAACCATCAACCCTTAGTCCAAACAAAAACATAGACACAAGCCTAGGACTGCTTTAACTTAAATCCCAAGTCTCTCAGAAGGATGATGTTCAGGAACAAGAGCTGCTTAGGATAAAATGTAGAACAGCAGCCATGCCATGTAGCATTCCACAGTCTCAGAAGAGAAGCAAAAACATATAAAATAGGTAAAATCTACTTACGATGGCTTTAAATTTGATGACTTCACCCTTAAGAGCAAAAGCCATTGTAGCTCCTCCTGTTGCATTCTTAGGCTTTGAAATTAACAGCAGTGAAGCTTTAGCACGATGAAGATAGCGACTGGTGAATTGCAGACTGATATAAATTTTGTCTCTAATGAAAGATAAAAGAGGGAACATTTTATCAGAAACGACAACTGACAAGCATCTTTTCAGTATAGACCTGTGCCCAGTGCCTAAACCCTGACATGTACTCACTTCTAAAATAAAATCAAAGACTGCTGCAGTTCTCAAGAAGTCTAAAATCTAGTTTTTGTCATCAGATAAGATATCTTAGTACATAATAAATCTCAAGTTAACTTCCAAATATATAATCTCTCAAATAAACAATTTTCTAAAAATGAGTCATGTATGTAGTGTTTTGTGTGAAATTCATAGGACATTCGGGGCTACTATTTAGGCAAATACTTAGTCATGTCATTAGTTTTTGGTTACATGGAGTAAAAAAATATAAAAAAGAATTCTAGATCTGTAAAAAATGATGTTGGTATTTTAATGGGGATTGCCTTGTATCTGTAAATCACTTTGGGTAGTACAGATACTTTAACAATGTTGATTCTGCTGACCCATGAGCATGGTATTGGTTTTCCACCTGTTTATGTCCTCTGCTATTTCCTTCTTCAGTGTTTCATAGTTCTCCCTGTAGAGGTCTTTCACCTCCTTAGTTAAAGAAAAGAACAGAGACATAAACCAATGGAACAGAACTGAGAACCCAGATATAAAACCATCCTCATAGAGCCATCTAATCTTTGACACAGCAGAAAAAAACCTATACTGGGGAAAAGAATCCTTATTCAATAAATGGTGCTGGGAAAATTGGATAGCCACATGTAGAAGACTGAAACAGGATCCGAGCCTCTCACCTCTCACAAAAAGCAACTCATGGTGGATAACATACTTAAACAACTAAGGCAGGAAACTGTAAGAATTCTAGAAGAAAATGTTGGGAAAACTCTTATAGACGATCACCCAAGGAAAGGATTTATTAAGAAGACCCCAAAAACGATTACACCAACAACAAAAATAGACAAATGGGACCTGATCAAATTGAAAAGGTCCTGCACAGCCAAAGAAACTATCACAAGAACAAACAGACCACCTACAGAATGGGAGAAAATATTCACATGCTACACATCCAATAAAGGGCTGATAACTAGAATCTATATAGAATTCAGAAAAATCAGCAAGAAAAAAAACCAAACAACCTCATTAAAAAGTGGGTGAAGGACATGAACAGAAACTTTTCAAAAGAAGAGAGATTAATGGCCAAAAAACATATGAAAAAATGTTTAACATCTCTAATCATCAGGGAAATGCAAATCAAAACCACAATGAGATATCACTTAACTCCAGTGAGAATTGCTTTTATCAAAAAGTCCCAAAACAATAAATGTTGGTGTGGATGCGGAAAGATAGGAACACACGTATAGTACTGGTGGGACTGCAAACTAGTGCAACCTCTGTGGAAAGTAATATGGAGATACCACAAAGAGCTACAAGTAGAACTACCATTTGATCCAGCAATCCCACTACTGGGCATCTACCCAAAGGAAAAACACATTCTATAAAAAAGACATCTGCACTAGAATGTTTGTAGCAGCACAATTCACAATTGCAAAGATGTGGAAACAACCCAAATGCCCATCAATACATGAGTGGATTAATAAATGTGGTATATGTATGCCATGGAGTTCCACTCAGCCACAAAAAACAATGGTGATCTAGCACTGCTTATATTATCCTCGATAGAGCTGGAACCCATTCTACTAAGTGAAGTATCCCAAGAATGGAAAAACAAGCACCCCATGTACTCACCATGAAATTGGTATTAAATGATCAATACTTCTGTGCACATATAGTAATAACATTCATCGGGTGTTGGGCAGATGAGAGCGGGGAGGAGGGGATGGTTATATTCACACCTAATGGGTGCAAGTGCGTGCCATCTGAGGGATGGACACGTTTGAAGCTCTGACTCGGATGGGTCAAAGGCAATATATGTAACCTAAACATTTGTACCCCCGTAATATGCTGAAATAAAAAACGAACAAACAAACAAAAAAGAAACCCAAAGAAGAATGAAAAAAATAAAAAAATAAAAAAGAATTCAAAAACTGTATAAAGCCATTACTGAAAATGCCATTCGAAACTCAAAACCAAATAATGGTGAATAATGATAACTGTTAATTAAGAAAAAGAATAAAGAAAACCTGTTCCTCTTCCTTAATATACTGAAAGGAAAGAGATTTCATAGATTGTATGTATTTCTTTAGAATTTACTAATTTTCCCAGATTAAAAAGAAGGAGCCAAAGATACTCTGCATATTGATAGTATAAGAAATAGGGATAAAGTAAATTTTTACTCTAAGAAATGTAATGGATAGAAGATAATATTATTAATGTTTCATCTAAGGGAGTAAGTGAGCTTATCAAATGTCATATCTAAATGTCAAAAGATTATTTCTGAAGTTTATATAACAAAAGCAGTGGCAAAGATATATGGATTATTTAGATTTATGAAGGTAACCATTAGAAGAATTAAAATTAAACATAATCAAAAGACTTAAAAGTAAATGGCTCAGGGACAGGATCTTTAGAAACAGGGGGACTTGCTTTTCATTTTAAACTCTTCTGCATGTTTCAGATATTAAAGTTTGTACAAGTTAAATTCTTTTAAAAATTAAAATTAAGTGAAAAATGAGAAGATATATGTACATGTAAAATATGATCAAAATATAAATACATATATGAATTATTAAATGTGTGAGTAGATATACATGTATATGTGTTCAGTTACTGTTCACTTGACAAGTATTAAAAGCCTCAAGAGGCTAATATTTTAAAATGTTTATATACAGACCATAATGGTACAATAGTGAAGAAAGAAAAAAAGTAGCATTACTGAGAATTTAATAGGAGGTAGTCTGTTAGGTTCAACAAAGTGTCAATGTATTTCCACAAGCCATCTCTTGGAGAAATAAAAGTGATACAATTTTCTGTGGTCTGAATGTTTGTGTCCCCCCTGTCCCCCAATATTCATATGTCAAAACCTGATTACCAGTGTGATGATATTTGAAGGGGGAGCCTTTGGGAGGTGATTAGAATATGAGGGCACAGCCCTCGTGAATGGGATTCGTCCTCTTATAAAAGTGGTTCCAGAGAGCTGCCTTGTAGCTTCCACCATGTAAGGACACAGTGAGAAGATGCTGTCTATGAACCAGAACTGAGGCCCTCTTCAGACACCAAATCTGAGGGCACCTTGACCTTGGACTTCCCAGCTACCTCCAGAACTGTGAGAAATAAATTCCTATTGTTTATAAGAAACCCAGTTTACAGTATTTTGTTATAGCAGCCCCAATGGACTAATACAGAAAATTGGTACTGAGAAGTGGGTGAGGGGTGGTGCTGTAGCAACACTGAAGTGGCTTTGGAAATGAGTAATGGGTAGGGGCTGGAAGAATTATGAAGTGCATGCTAGAAAAAGCTCATATTACCATGGACGTGAGATAGGGAAATGGCAGGCGCTAAAGAATCATCAGACCCAAACCAAAGTCTCCGATAAAACAGATGCCAGTGGAGAAGCCAGCCAAAATGAGTTAGAACCAAGATGGCCACAAAAAACAACTTCAAGTTACCCTAACTGCTCATTATATCCTGCTATATTGCATTAGCATACTAAAAGACACTTCCACTAGTGCCATGACAGTTTACAAATGTCATGGCAACTCCTTGAAGTTATTGTATATGGCTTAAAAAAGGGAGGAACCCTTGGTTCTGGGAACTCCCCACCCCTTTTCCAGAAATTTTATGAATAAACCAAACCACTTAACATAAAATTAAATAGAAGGTATAAAATAAGACCCCAGAAACTCACAAAGTGCTACTCTCTGTTGCACTGAGGAAGAGCTGCTGCTCTGTCTATGGAGCAGCCTCCTTTTTTTTCTTTTCTTACTTAAATAAACTTACTTCTGCCTTACTCTGTTGGCTCACTCTTGAATTCTTTCCTGCAAAAAGCCAAGAACCCACTTGGCCTCCAGGCCAGACTCCAGTTTGGGGGGCCCCCTTTCCTGTATGAGATGGTGATTCTAGTGAAGACAAAGAAGAAGAAAGCTGCAGAGAAAGTTTCAACCTTCTTAGAGATTACCTAAGAGGTCATGAACAGAATGCTGAAAGAAATAAGAATGGTAAAGGCCATTCTGATGAGGTCTCAGACAGAAATAAGAAACATCCTATTGGACAATGGAGGAAAGAAAATCCTTGTTAAAAAGTGGTAAAGAATTTGGCTAAATTGTGTTTATGTCCTAGTGTTTTGTGGAAGACAGAACTCGTGAGTGACGAAATTAGATATTTGGCCTAAGAATTTTTCCAGAGATGTGTTAAAAGTATTGCTTTACTTTTCCTGAATGCTTGTAGTAACATACAAGAAGAAAGAAATGATTTAAAGACAAAAATTTTAATCAAAAGGGAAGCAGAACTTAAAAATTTGGAAAATTATCAGCCTGTCCATATTAAAAGGAAAGAGAAAATGTTTTTGGCAGAGAACAAGGGTGTGGGCAAGCAACTGTTTGATAAAGAGATTAGCATTGATCAGCAATCTTTACAGAAGCCAGGTGCTATTAAACAAGACAATGGAGAATGACCACAAAGACATTTTAGAGTTTATCAGTGCAGCCCCTCCCAGGGCCTGCATGGCAGAACAATTTTAAGAGATGGGGCTGATGTCAATGTCTTCAAGACCTTGGTGCTTGCTGTCCAGCAATGCCTCAAGGCTCTACTCTCCACATTCCAGTACTATACTCCTCTGCTGAACCAGGAGCAGCTCTAGTGGGCCCAAGTGTGGCTCAGGATGTGGTGGCTACCCCTTTGGAGGCCACCGGCAATAATTCTTGGAAGCATCCATGTAGTACCGTCTCCACTGGCACAATTTCAGATTTAATTTCTTAATACTATTTATACTTTATTTTTGAGAGTGGGATAGTAGTAGATACATTACTAAGTGTCATGAGAAGACAGTTAGATACAAAAGAATTTATAGAATATTACTACAATTTGGGAGTATGTATATATATATTCATATACGTTACATCTCTACCTATCATCTATACATGCATACACAATGACTATGAAAGGGTACAGAAAAATGGCAACGTTGGGGATTCTTTGAGGTAGGATTACAAATCTTTCCTTTTTTTGTTCTTCATACTTTCATAGATTCTAAATTTTCTATAATGGGTACATATTGTTTTTATAATCAGAAACAACTGTATATAATATGATATGTGCATATATTACAAAATTAGATATATACATATAATTTTAGCATGCACTGGTTTAATTTCCTACCAGAAATAGAATCTTGTATATAAAAAACAATATATAGTCTTATGTATATGGCCAATATGAATACAAAATAAATTAAAATTGAAAGCATAAATAAAACAGTTAAACAGCTGTTTTATGTTGTTAGAATTGTTTTGACAGAATTGGTGAGGAATCTCATAAACATGAATATTTGTCTAAGTGAATGATGATCTTTTCATTATATAGCTATCAGTTAAAAAATCCAAGTCAATTCTTTATGACTATAATACCTATTAAATCTTTAGGGTTGATATGTTCAATAAAGCGACATTTTTAAAAAATACTTACTTTGGAGAAATTGTCACATTTCCTGTTTGGGAGAGGGAGAAGTCAGCAGCATCTCTTCCAACAATTTTAGCAGTATACACTAAGGTTTTCAAGCTTGAATTTTTCAGTAGAATCTATGTAGAAGTATAAGAGGGTATAAATAAGGTTATGAATATAGAACTATACCATTTTCTTATTTTTATCAAGGAGAGCTATACATTTTAATCACAAAAAAATACTTATTCCTGATGTATACTAACTGTAGGAAGCCAGACTTTGTATTTAAAGATAGATTATATATATATATATATATATATGTATGTATAGATATGTACAGTTTAGCTAAAGTGGGCAGGGAAAAAGAGCTTTCAACAAAGGAAGTGACAGATGCAAAAGCATCTCATAATAAAAGATCTGAAGACCAAAATTTGAAACTTGGATTTTATTTTTATTGCAAAGGGAAACCATTGGAGAATTTTAAACTGAGAACTTATATAATCCAATTTACTAAAAGGATACTCTGGCTGCTCAGTGCAGAAAATATTAGAAGGTGTGTAGGTTTATAAACAGCTCCAGGCTGGAAATGATGGTGGCCTGGTCTAGAAGCAGTAGTTTAGTGGGGGGGGGCGGGGGGGGGGGGCAGGAGGCTGGCTGTCTCTTTCTTCAGCACCCAGAGATTTGGAGAGTATTAGAGAATGAGCTACTTCATTACAAGAGAAAAATATTTCTTGAAAAATGCGATCCTACAAGGTATTTATGTAGAATATAATGGGGATTCAAGAAATACCCAAACATAATAGGAAGACTGACAAAAGATTTTCTTCTTGACCAAACTCTAGTCAGGCTCCTCTGAACTTTTTTGTTTGTTTCTTTTTTGAGATAGGGTCTCCCTCTGTCACCCCAGCTAGAGTACAGTGGTGTCATCATAGCTCACTGTAACCTCAAACTCCTGGGCTCAACCAATCCTCCTGCCTCCCAGAGTAGCTAGGACTATAGGCAAGTGCCACCACACCCAGCTAATTGTTTCTATTTTTAGTAGAGATGGGTCTTGCACTTGCTCGGGCTGGTCTCCATCTCCATCTCCTGACCTCAAGTGATCTTCCTGCCTTAGCTTCCCAGAGTTCTAGGATTATAGGTATGAGCCACTGTACCGGTCTCTGAGCTCATTATTAACTAGGCCTCTTCTTTAGGCCTGTCCTCAAGAGCCCAATTTCAGTGAGAATCCCGTTTAGTCAGTTTAGCCAGAATCCCCCATCTTTGATATCTAATCACCCTTGATATCTGACCAAATTCCTCATCTGCCACCATGCTCCAGGGGATGTGTGATCACCCTGGTCTGTCTTCAGCAAGAATCCTGTTATGTTTGTTTAACCAGAATTCCCTCTCATCCACATGTTTCCTCTTAGACATTTCCCATCCACTAACCCCCATTCTGCTCCTTGACTATAAATTCCCATTTTCCTTGTATAATATTTTGAGTTGAGTTAAATCTCTCTCTTCTACTGAAAAACTGCATTGAAGTAGTCTCTATACCTATCGTGATAGTCTTGAATAAATTCTGTCTTACCATTTTAACAAGTGTCATGAATAAGTTTTTCTTTAACAAGATGCATAGGTATCATGGAAAGTACTGATCCAGAGGAAGGAGAAGACTTGGGGAAAGGGAAAATTGCCAAAATTAGAGCGAACAAAATATGACTGCTAATTAAGAAGTTCAGGAACTGTAGTCACAGATATTTGAGGAGAGAAAAAAGAGCAGAATGCATGGATATACTGAATCATAAGGGATATGGTAGAGATTTGGTAAATGATTAAATTAACTACTTCCCTAGTTAAATGGGAACTTTGATAACTACTGGAACAAGTGTGTTATTGCTGAAGAGTTTCCACCTTTGGTTTCTCCAAGGATTTGGGGGGGTCTCATGTTCTCAGTTATAATGGGGAGAAGACCACTCTAGTGTGGTACTTTTTATGTATGTACATATGTGTGTATTTCGAGTATTTGTTAATAGACTAAGTGACTTTAAGTCCCAGAGAGCTCATTTCCATTGTTTTGGAAGGAAATGCTAAAAATTATAATAGATTAATTTTGAACTGTTTAGATCATAAGGAAGCCACTTATTCTCAGTATGTCATATATATCTATAGTCCCCAATCTGCAGATTGTGGATTGGTACCAGCCCATGGCCTGTTAGGAACCGGGCTGCACAGCTGGAGGTGAGAGGCATGCGAGTGAGTGAAGCTTCATCTGTATTTACAGCCACCCCCCCAGCACTCGCATCACGGCATAAGCTCCGCCTCCTGTCAGATCAGCAGTGGCATCACATTCTCATAGGGGCTTGAACCCTACTGTAAAACTGCAAATGCAAGGGATTTAGGTTGGTGCTCCTTATGAGAATTTAATGCCTGATGATCTGAGGTGGAACTGAGGCAGGGATGCTCACGATGGGGAGTGGCTGCAAATACAGATTATCATTAGCAGATAGGTTTGACTGCACAAAAAATGTAATGCGCATGAATCTTCCCAAAACCATCTGCCCCATTCCCCCAACCCTCCTGCCCCAGGTTTGTTGGAAGAATTATCTTCCATGAAACCAGTCCCTGGTACTAAGAAGTTCGGGGACCGCTGACATATATGACACAAAGGCTTGGGTTTACCTGTGGTCAGATAATGTCATCCAACTCTAGGATTTTATGCAGAGTTGGTGAGGGGTAGAGAGGGGTAAGAGTCAGCTATTCAAGGGAAGGGAAAAAAGATTTGGAATCTCCATTCCTTTTTTTGTAATGACAGCCATTCTTTAACTATTGTGCTACTATGTAAATTTTGTTTCAAAAAGCAAAAAAAAAAAAGTTCACTTGCTTTTAAATAGCTCAGAATATCACTGCACTCCATGTGTTTTCACTGATCACAATGTATTTTTACTGGTTCCAGCATTCTATGCTTCTAGTACTGACTCATGGCTATAGAAATACTTTTTGAATTCTAATAGTCACTTCTTGAGATTATTCTATATTCTGGAGGGTTGACAGGGTTGATAAAATAGCATTCTATGACTTAGGCACTGTCACTTACAGCATTGGTTGATAGAAGCAAACTGTGTCAAAAATTCACACCTAGCAATTTCTAAATCACTGATTTTCTTAAATGAAAGTTAAAATCAAAGCTTGCTGACAGAATAATGGCCAACAAACATATGAAAAAATGCTCAACATCTCTAATCATCAGGGAAATGCAAATCAAAACCACAATGAGATATCACTTATCTCCAGTGAGAATGGCCTTTATCAAAAAGTCCCAAAACAATAAATGTTGCTGTGGATGCGGAGAGAATAGGAACACTCATACACTGCTGGTGGGACTGCAAACTAGTACAACCTCTATGGAATGCAATATGGAGATACCTCAAAGAGCTACAGGTAGATCTACCATTTGATCCAGCAATCCCATTACTGGGCATCTACC
The DNA here is from genome assembly GCF_041146395.1 of Eulemur rufifrons. Lineage (NCBI taxonomy): Eukaryota > Metazoa > Chordata > Mammalia > Primates > Lemuridae > Eulemur > Eulemur rufifrons. Next base: position 113,587,781 of record NC_091012.1, read on the forward strand.
CAAAGGAAAAAAAGACATTCTATAAAAAAGACATCTGCACTCGAATGTTTATAGCAGCACAATTCACAATTGCAAAGATGTGGAAATAACTCAAGTGCCCATCAATACATGAGTGGATTAATAAAGTGTGGTATATGTATACCATGGAGTACTATTCAGCTTTAAGAAACAATGGTGATGTAGCACCTCTTGTATTTTCCTGGATAGAGCTGGAACCCATTCTACTAAGTGAAGTATCCCAAGAATGGAGAAATAAGCACCACATGTCCTCACCATCAAATTGGTTTTAACTGATCAACACCTAAGTGCACATACAAGAATAACATTCATCGGGCGTCAAGCAGATGGGAAGGGGGAGGGGGTGGGTGTATATGTACATAATGAGTGCAATGCGCACAATCTGGGGGATGGACACGCTTGAAGCTCTCACTCGGGGTGGGGGGCAAGGGCAATATACATAACCTAAACATTTGTACCCCCATAATAGGCTGGAATAAAAAAAAATGAAAAAAAAAATCAAAGCCTGCTATAATTTGTTTTATATTGCTTTTATAGTTAATTTTTATTTTTTCCTTTACAAACTTATTTTACATTTGTGAAAAATAAAAAGTACACCTGCATAATCTGATCTGTAATCTTAAGGTGTGAACATTATTTCTAGTAAAGAGATAAAATGAGAAAAGAAATTATATTTTCATTTAAATGTGCTTAATTTGGTTTTTAACATCGTAATTAAAATTTTTGTTTAAACATTAGCTACTGTTAATATTAACTATTTTTAAAAATAACAATTAAATTGCATAAAGAAATACAAATATGTGGACAAAATTAGAGAATGGGTAATAATAATTAACTATAATAAATCACTGCTTAATTAAATTTAGAATCCTGTCCCCTGCAGGCTCAAGCAAAACATTTTTAATTCTTATGAATTTTTACTTTGAAGTCAAAAGTCCTCTCCAGTATAATTATAGCTCAAGGCTAGTCAGTACCCAAAGTCCTTGCACATCACTGCAATTAGAAAATTATCATAGTAAATACTGTTGAAAAGTTCTCCAGAATTTTATATTTCTTTTTCTGACAAAAAAGGAAAGAAATAAAATTAAATAAAAGAGATTATATCTTAATATTTATTAATAAAAAAACTAAAAGGGGAGGCCTTCCTTTCCCTAATTTGAGCCCTTTATACTTTAAGACAAGAACCTGAGTTTTTCCCAATTTTTAACTAAATCCTTACCAACCATTGCTCACACCATCATGGAGGCTACACAGTTATTTTCTCAAAGAAGTTACAATTACAAATCAAACATCACCAGGACATACCTTTTGAAGACCAAATATGGATAAGTTTTCCACAAAAATAAAAAAATTATTCACTTCCCCAATTAAATATGAAGAGGGATACATTAAAAATCCCGAGAAAAAGGATTAAACACGAATCTTACCAAATTGGTGAATACAGAATAATAATATTTTGTATAAAATGGAAATGGGAAAGGAGTCATCATTTCACTGGAAGTGGTGACTATTGTTAAACAAAAATTGCCCCTACCCCTTTCACCCATCTAGAGCTTTGGCTTAGAGGGAGAAACATTTGATAAGGCTTATTCATGTAATAAAATTTAAATAAAACTACAATTAATAAGATTAGTATTAAAATTAATAAAATTTTAATAAAATTAACTTGCTGTTTATTTGGAGTTGGGAAAGAAATATCTAAAACCCCTCCTAAGTGTTTAACGCCATGTGCATTTTGGTCCCAAAGATATCCTTACCTGTCCCATCACGGTGTCATGTAGCATACAACGAAAGGGCACCACCTTTTTGGGGAGGTATGTAGGGAGCCTTTCATACATGTAGACACAAAGCATCAGCATTAGGATTGGATTTGGGTCACAGATGTCAATGGCCTAGTTTCAAAGAAGAGAAATGGACATCAGAGGATTTATTAGAGTTCTCCAGAGGGACAGAACCAATAGGATATATATACATGAATGGGAATTTCCTAGGGAGATTTGGTCACAGGATAACAAAGGCAAAGGCCCCCAATAGGCTATCTGCAAACTGGAAAATGAGAGAAGCCAATAGTGGCTCCCGGGGAAGATGGTAGTGTGGCTCAGTACAATTCCAAAAGTTTCAAAACCAGGGAAGCTAACACTACGGCCCCTAATCTGAGGCCAAAGTCCCAAGGGCCCCCAGGAGACTACTGGTGCAAGTCCCAGAGTCCAAAGGCTGAAGACCTGGAGTCTGATGCTCAAGGGTAGGAGAAGAAAAAGGCACCTTGCTCCTGAACGAAGAGAAAGAGCAGGGCAAAGAAAAAAAATCAAGCATGCTGAATGTCCCCCTTCTGCCTGCTTTCTTCTAGCCATGCCCACAGCAGACTGGATAGTGTCTGCACACAATGAGAGCAGGTCTTTCTCTCTCAGTCCACTGATTCATGCATCCATCTTCTCTGGAAACACCCTCACAGACACACCCACAAACAATTCTTCACCAGCCATCTGGCATCCCTCGATCCAGTCAAGTTGATACCTAATATTATATTAACTGCCAAAGAGGATATCCAAATACAATATATAAAAAGAGGAAAAGCATAGTACAACATTTTTTTTTACTCTATCATAGGTGATATTTTTATTTCATTTTCTGTTTATTGCTGGTACATTGAAATGTAATTAATTTTTATATTATATTCAGTAAACTGCTACACTCATTAATTTAAAAGGTTTTAATATATTTCTGATTGACAATGACACTGAAATGTAGTGACAGCAAACAGAATATTGCTCTGAATCAGAAGTGTTTGACCTACGTGTTAAAAGACAAATTAAACGTATTCTAAGTAGAATGATGAGCTTACAGCCTCAAAGACTCCATAAAAGTTAGAGCTCCGAACACTATACACTAGGAATAATGACTAATGTGACTAAGATGCCATTCTTTAATTTAATGCAGTACAAGGAAAATGACAAATAGACAAATTCCTGAAGTAAAAGAAGGCAAGAGATTTTAAAGCAAAAGCCCAGAGGAGGCAGTGGTACATTAAATGGGCCTTAAAGAATGCTTGGACTTTTAATATGATTGGTGTGAGGAAAAGGGTGTGTTCTATCATAAAGACGAAGTACTACAGGGCAAGGATATAGAGAAATATAGTGTTTGCTCAGGAAAGAAGAAGTACAATTTGGATAATGCATGAGAAAAGAGGGGACAAGTAATAGGAGAAGACTGAGGAATAGTGGGCTACGTCGTGGAAGTCTTGGATGCCAGGATGAGAGACTTGGTTTCTGAACAAGGAATAACATGACAAGAGTAACAATTCAGGCAGATCAAGAAGGAGGTGGTTGGGGAAGTATAAAACTTTTCTCAGAACAGACAAATAATAAGGCCAAAGATATAATTGTACTAAGAAACAAGGTAACTTAGTAGTCTAATTAATTTGAAGCCTAAGGAAGGATTCTTTCTATCAGTTTATGTAGTGTCTGTGATCTCTTAGAAAAAGGTGGAGATAGTGGGGGAGAATTATTCACAGCAGAGAAATGCTGGGATTGGTGTGAGGCAAGGATTAAAAGACAAAGAAAACACCACTAATAAACAAGGAACTCTGTCATTGTCAATATATAGAGAGTTCTCTGCACTTCCATGAAATGGAAATGAAGATCTGCTCTGCCTTAATGGCACATATTCGGGTTAGCAACTAAAAATGATCTGGGCCTGACCTGGAAATGGAAACTGTGTGAGAACTCAGGAGATCTAATGTGTTGTGTGCAACTAATGCACTTGATTTTGAAATTTGGCAGCAGTTTATAGAGAATAATGACAGCCCCTCTGGTCAGCTGCTAGTCCACATTTCCTCATACACTCTTATTCTTCCTTGAAAGAGGGAAGTGCTTGTTCCTTCTTGTTTTTTCAATTAGCAGTAAAGCTTACCACTGAAGGTGCCTGGGGAGGTGATCAATAGTTCAAAGTCAGAAAATTGGCCTACCTTAGCAGGGTAGAAAGCTGCCTGTCAGTGTGATTTGAGGAAAACTTGCAAATATACCAGGACCCCAAAATTTCTGAACAGTATTTTGTGGTCTCATTCTTCAATAAAGGCAATATTACAATCAACAGATATAGGGAAATGATTTAAAGAAAGAAGAAAATCAAAAACGAAGCACAGAGCTTAATTGTTGCATTTGCTTTCGAAGCCTAAGAACATTAATTTCAAAGTGCAGAATATGGCTCTGTTGGGCCCTCTGTGATGGACCAGCCTATGGTGTGAGAAGAAGAGGGAGATCTAGGGTGAGGGGAGATGTACTTGCTGGGGAAAGGGGAGGACCAGTGGCAGAACACATTGGGCTCAAGTCTAGGATCAAAGTCTTTTGAATCCTGTTTTAGTATCTAGCACATAAAATGATATAAATAGCAACATAAAAATATTTTAAAAATTCATCTTTGCAAAATATATAATAGGAGGAAAAGTCAGTAATTTGGTAAATTAAAAATATGTTTATCTTAATGTAATAATATATTTAATAAGACATGACATTAAAAAACCAAATACAAGAGCATTCTTACCTTTCCTTATGATTCATTTAAATAAAAACTTAAAGCAAATATACTTTAGTCAATCCTAGGCTTAGAAAGCCAAATGTCAAAATAAATTAGTTTTCTTTAAAACAAAGTTTTCATGTGAAATTCCTTTCAAAGACATAATCATTACTTTCTCTATATAGATCTAATCAAAAAGAACTTCAGTTGTATTGGTCCTGTTTTCCTCCTGAAGATAGTGTTTTCCTACTGGATTAACAAAAGACAGGGAAGTAAACAAAAAAAAAATCAAAACAGAAAATAATGCTAGAGTAGAAATCTGGTAAATTAAATAAGCCCTGCAATATATTACACAGTGCTGTGCTCTTGACTTATCAGTTGGATTTCTTGGGCCTCAGTTTCATCATCAGTAACTAGAAGGGGAAATATGATCCTAAGCTCTATGTGGATTTAATATGCCATGACTTCAAGATATCACCAGATTTCAAACCAGACATCAACTATAACTATCAGTACCCACTAACATACTGTAATCCTTAAAAAAGACCACTGTTGATTACCTTTCCAACAGCCATTTTGTCCTTTCATCTTTACTAAGAATCCCATATTTTGTGGGTTTTCTATTCCTTTTATCAAGGACTAGTTTAGCCACATGGGATACAATTCTGGTCAATGATATGCAATGGGAAATATGCTGTGGGGTCATTGGGAAAGTTTTATCTTCTGAAAAAAGAGCAGCACAAGAAGAGGTGCCAGTCAGCCAGTCCCAGATATAGCTGTATGAAAGTGTTATGTGAGAATTTGAGCAGAAGATTGGGATTTATTAGTGTACATGCCTAAAATGATTCCAGCAGGCTGAGAATATCTGAACAAAAATGAATCTGTGATAACTTTGTTGAAAAACTGAATCTTCTATTGCCTGACTTTATCTTACATAAAATATTGAATTTTCTTATTTTTAAACCACTTTTACTCACAAGTTCTGTTATTTAAAGATAAAAGTATCCTATGTGACTGTGAGGGTTAATTTTAGGTGTCACCTTGACTGGATTGAGGGATACTTAAATGGCTGGTGAAGCATTGTTTCTAGGTGTGTCTGCGAGGGTGCTTCCGGAGGACATTGACATATGAGTCAGTGGACTAGGAAAGCAAGACATGGCTCAGTGTAGACAGGCACCATCCACTCTGGTGGGAACCTGGCTGGGTCAAACAGGCCAAAGAAGGGTGATTCTCTCTCTCTCTGCTCTTTCTCTCTTTTTTCTGGAGTGGAACACTGTTTCTTCTTCTGACCTTAGACATGAGACTTTAGGTTCTTCTGATTCTAGGACTTGCACCACCAGCCACCCAGGGGCTCTGGAGCTTTTGGCCTTGGACTGGGAGCTGCATTATCAGTTTCCCTGGTTCTGAAGCTTCCAGACTAAGCCAGCTTCTCCAGTGCTCCAGCTTGCAGACAGCCTCATATGGGACTTCTCTGCCTCTCCGATCATGTGAGCCAATTCCTCCTAATAAAATCCCTCTCATTATCCTATTGGGTCTGTCTCTCTGGAGAACCCTGACTGATACAGTGCCCAAAACAAAAAGTTTTAAGGGTAAAGTTAGATTATCTATTCATCCTTAGCTCTCATCACTACTCACTGAATCATGTGTAGTATAACCTCCATAAATATTTATTATGTTTATTTTTTATATCCATCTTGAATAAAACATGCATTCTATGTTGAGGCTAAACAATTCCCACAATATTTCTGATTTAAATATAAGTCACATGGTAAAAAGGAGAATGTATAACTGTAAATTCCTGCTGTCGGGAATCTCTAAAACGACATAACATTGGCATGGCAACTCATCCAGCTCATATTCCAGTTGCAATGAAGGACATAATAAAAAAGAAATTTAAGCATTAATAAATAAGTATGGTGCTGAATTTTACAGGATTCAAATGTGAGCCAATAAAAGCATCAGAATTAATTCACTATGGATAAGTTCATTTGAAAGTGACATTTTTAAAATTTGCCATTTAATGCGGTTGGTAAATCTGGGCTGATAAAAAATTAGGGCATTGGAACTGGCTGATAAATATTTGGTAATTTTCTGCTAAGTTAACTGTCAATTTCTCCATTCATCAAATGTTGGACAACTTTCCTACATTTTTACCTAGTAAATAATTTTTAAAGCACTTTTTTGACTACACAATAAATATCTTGAATCAACATATATGAAGAAATAAAAAAGTAAAGAAGAGAATCACAATTTATGATGAATTGAATTTTCTAAACAAAGATATTTTAAATTTCTTGTGAATTCCTATTAAGCTCTTAAGGACCAGCTTAAACACCAAGTGTCCCATGCAACTTTTCCTGGTATTCTTATTAGGGTGACTTCTTGCCCCTTTGTTCTATGTCTGTTGTGGCATTCACTGTCTGCTTTGCATCAGCCTTTTTTTCATGTAACTTGCCATTATTAGTCTGTAACATCTTTGAAGGTATGAGTGTAGTTTAACCATATTTGTAGCCCTGCAGGGTTTATCCAGTGTCTTTTGCGAAGGAGATTAAATAATTTGTTGAATTCATGAGAAATATAATATTTTTATTCTTTAAAACCAAAGTCTTTTATTAGAGTTTGTCCTCAGAACTCTGCTATTATAAAAGAACTCTCTGACCAAAAATTTTGATTACAGTTTCTGTTTACAATTCCAGCAATAAAAAAGAATATCAATGTCAGGCTGGGTACAAAGTGACTTTAACATGAAAGGAAAAAAGTAAGCAATTATGAAACTCATTTTTCCAGCAGGTATAAAATATCACTTTATACCAAGTTGTATTTGAGCACTAGCATCATCCATCTTTCTGGATCACAGAATGGAAAACTCAAAGTTGTTTGGTTCTTTTCCTTTGCCCTTCTTTTGTAACTGGCCATCAGGTCTCGCAAACCGCATGAATTCTCCTACATAAGCTTATTGTTTTTAGTCCCCATTACAATGATGAGTAGAGAAAGTAATTGCTGTCCTCCTTGATCAGTTGAAATTTCATTCTAATTAGTCTGGGTCTCCTTTCTTTAGTTTTTCTCCTCTCAGTCCATCCTGACTTGTTACAAGAATAAAGGCCTTTATCCCCATAATGCCCATCTGATAAATTCCTGGTCTTTTATGCTAATATTCAATATTCAAAAAAAACATGCCTACCTATACGCTTCTAGTAACAAACTTCAACTGGTAAAACCTATTCAAAAAATTTCCTTCATGTACGCCACTTTTTCACACTCTACATTCTATTTGTACCAATTCCTCTGAAAAAACACTTTCACCGCTGCCAATCCAAATCCAATCCACCCTTCAAGACTCCAACTAACTTCTTTCTCTTCCACAATGTCTTTTTCTTTGGTGGATCAGTCTGCATCACATTGATCTCTTCCTTCATTTGTATTCCACATTTTATTTTTTGCATACATTCCTAATGACACTTAACTAAATGAGAACATTATTTGTCTTTTAATAGTCAAATATCTTGATAATTCAATGAATTTATATATTCTTAAAAGCCAAGAATTATTTATTGTATCATAACATTACCCCAAAGTAACAAAGATCTCATAAAATAGTAAGCATACAATATATTTTTGATTATTGATATTAAGGACTTGATGTGAATGGTTGAATGGAATTATAACTTGGAGGTCAACATATAAGTAAAATGTATATTGCCATTGTGATCTCCACACAAAGATTTATTTTAAAACCAAAATTAAATTTGTATTTTTTTTGCTAGTAAATTAGAAGATGATAATACAACATCTATATTTGAATAACTCTCCTCCTTTAGTTCATTCTTAGACATTGGGTAATGATAATAATGCACTCAAGCTTTATTCTTGTGGTTTCAGAAACCTGGACTAGACAAGTACTTTCTTAGTATGGACAGCTGAATGTAAATAATTATACACATTTTTAAAATATCTAGTAGATTTCTGTGGAGTCATATTTCTATTTCCACATTTGAGCAATAACCTATGAAAAGTCTGTTTCACTTCAGATTGAAAATTATGAACAAAGCAATTTTAAAAAGAAGTAAACCAATGGAAGAAATTTATAAAATATTTATAGAATGGGTGATATAAAGGAACCCACCTGTACGTTCATGTCAAAGCCAATTTCATGAAAAGCATTTATAACAATGAGGTTATTGTGCAGATACTGTTCAGGACATTTTGGTCTTGTGTACATATTTATAAAATGGGACTCAATCTGGAAAAGACAGCAACCAAACCTTTTAGTAATGGAATAAAAATTGCTGCTTTTTAAGTGTTCTTTGTAGTTTGGCAAAGAATGATTTAAATATTAACATATGTTAATAATAGGCTATTACACTCAAAATGCAAGAATAAACAAAAAGGAAATGCTAGCTATTCAGATTCAGGTGTTTGATTCAAAATTAAGACATTTAAAAGAATCAGTTTACAGAAACTATACTGCAAATTTTAATCATTAAGTTCTTTCAAATAATAGAAGACCATGGCGCTTAAAAATGACTCTTACCAAAAATGGGCAATAGGCTCCCAACTGTGTTGCAAAAACAAGGCCATCTGAAAGGTCTTTGTCGAAATTTACTATCCATCTCTCAGAGGGGATAATATCTGTTTAAAAAAAGAGGGAGAACAGATATAATAATAATTTTACTTTGGTAAAAGTTATCTTATGGAAATTTGAGCAATAGTCAAAGAAAATTATACCTCTGCTGGGAAACCAAAATGCGTATTATTTTGAAAATAAAAATAAATTTTAAACTTCAGAAGCTTCATACTATGAAAGTTATCTGTAAGGCTTTATAAGCAACTTCAGGCTTTCTCCTTTATCTCTGTATCAATGAAAAATACACTGCAATGTAGTCAAGGAAGAGAAATCCAATATTTCAAAGTTATTCATTCTGTTGAGTACCTTGAGCTTCAAATGTTTGTTCAATGATCATCAACATGGGTAAGGAGGCTCAAAAGGCATGGGATTACTTGTAACACTAGAGTATGCACACCAGTTTCCCTATTTGTTGCAGAAATTATTCCACATGGAGGGTAAGTACGTGGAAGGGGTTGGAAATTTATGGCTTAACAAAACAAAAACTGATCTGTAAAAGATAATACAAGATGGAGGAGTAATAAAAGAAATTCTCAATTACAGACATGATTACTATGCTGACACTGGAACAAAAAGTGAAAATACCTGGATATTAAGTGAATATCTGAAATATTGGCCTATACTGGGTAGAGGGTGATTTAAACAGTGGAAATTATTGCTATGTTGAACAAGACACTTCCTTTTTTCAAAAGTGTCTAAAAAGGTCCTAGATTCTTCATGGTTTGAGATAATTTCCTGTCTGAAAACAAGGGGAAAAACTGGTGATTTTCATAAATGCTTCCGAATCCCTTCATTCCCATTTATTTTAATTATCCATAGGTTTGTTGTTTTTTTTTTTTAGAATATTATTGGGGTACAAACATTTGGTTACATATAATGCCTTTGCCTCGCCAAAGGAGGGCTACAAGCTTGCCCTTCCCCCACACAGTGTGCAGCACATCCATTAGTTGTGAGTTTCCCCACCCCTACCACCCTCCTCCCATCCGACCTGCACCCAGTGAACATTAATGTGAGCACCTTAGTGTTCATACACTAATATTCACTCTTTGTGGTGTACACTTATAGGAATTTTAGGGATACATTGATTTTCTTAAGTGTCCTTCACAAAGCAGAAATGTTAGTATGGTAAAGTCCAATATGTTATTATTTTTTACGGATTATATACTAGCCTTATATCTAAGAACTCTTTGTTTCAGCCATGGTTATACTAATGTTATCCTATGATTTTTTATAGAAGTTTTGTGGTTTTATATTTTATATTTAATTCTATGTTCTACTTTGAGATGATTTTAGTATGAAGTGTGAGGTATAGGTCAAGGTTCATTTTTTGCACATGCACCTATATTTTATTTATTTATTTATTTTTTTTAGACAGAGTCTCACTCTCTTGCCTGGGCTAGAGTGTCATGGTATCAGCGTAGCTCACAGCAACCTCAAACTCCTGTGCTCAAGTGATCCTCCTGTCTCAGCCTCCCGAGTAGGTGGGGCTACCGGCATGCGCTATCATGCCCAACTAATTCTTTCTATATATTTTTAGTTGTCCAGATAATTTCTTTCTATTTATAGTAGAGACAGGGTCTTGCACTTGCTTAGGCTGGTCTCGAACTCCTGAGCTCAAACGATCCTCCTGCCTCGGCCTCTCAGAGTGCTAAGATTACAGGTGTGAGCCATGACGCCTAGCCTGCACATGCACCTTTAAATGTTCAAGTTCTATTTCTTGAACATACTATCCTTCCTTGATTGAATTGCTTTTGCACTTTTATAAACACAAAAAAATCAGTTCATTATATTTGTGTAGGTCTATTCTTGGTCTCTCTATTCTATTCCTTAAATCTATACATCTATCCTTTTACCAATACCATATAGTCCTGATTATTGTAGTTTCTAAATTTCTTTTAATTTTTCAAAATTGTTTTGGCTATTGTAGTGACAATGGTTTTATATATACATATATACATTTTAATATCAACTTATTCATACCTATTAAAAATGTGATGGAATTTTTATTGGTGTTACATTTAATCTATATATCAATTTGATATCCTAAAAATATTTAATCTTCCAGGGCCGGGTGCGGTGGCTCACACCTGTAATCCTAGCACTCTGGGAGGCCGAGGCGGGTGGATGGCTCGAGGTCAGGAGTTCGAGACCAGCCTGAGCAAGAGCGAGACCCTGTCTCTATCAAAAATAGAAAGAAATTACCTGGCCAACTAAAAATATATATAGAAAAAAATCAGCTGGGCATGGTGGTGCATGCCTGTAGTCCCAGCTACTTGGGAGGCTGAGGCAGTAGGATTGCTTAAGCCCAGGAGTTTGAGGTTGCTGTGAGCTAGGCTGATGCCACGGCACTCACTCTAGCCAGGGCAACAAAGCGAGACTCTGTCTCAAAAAAAAAAAAAAAAAAAATTTAATCATCCAACTTAGGTTTATATTTGGGTATTTCATTCTATGGTGCTATGTTAAATGGTATATTTTTATTTTTAATTCCAACTGTTTACTGCCAGCATATAGAAATAAAATTTATTTTTGTGTACTGATCATAAATCTTGTGATCTTGATAAACTCATATACTAGTTCTAGGAATTTTTTGCAGGCTTTTTTTTGGATTTTCTACTTGATAGTCATGTTGAATTTCCACCCCCTTCTCAGCGGTAGAGGTGGGGTTTGCTGCTGGTGTTGTTAAATTTTTGTCTTTCTTTTTCTTTCTTTCTCTCTCTCTCTCTCGCGCTCCTTTCTTTCTCTCTCTCTCTCTCTCTCTTTCTTTCTTTCTTTCTTTCCAGCTGCCATGAGTTTTCACTTGGGCCCTAAAGATGACAGTATGTGTTGTCCTTCCCATAGATTAACACATCTGTTCTATAGGGTTGTATGTCCCCTCTAAAACTCACATTGAAATTTAATTGCCATTATAATAGTATTAAGAGGTGGAACTTTTAAGAAGTCATGAGGGCTCTGCCTTCATGAATAAATTAATGCTGTTCTCATGGAGTAAGTTATCGTGGGAGTTTGGCTTCCTTTTTCTCTCTGTGTCGCATGCTTCCACATCCTTTCTTGTGTTCTCTCACCATGTAATGCCTTCCATTATGATATGGTGGACCAAGAAGTCCCTCATAAGATGCAGTCTTTTGATTTTGGACTTCTCAGCCTCCAGAGCTGTGAGCCACATAAACTTCTACTGTTTATAAATTACACAGATTGTGGTATTCTGTTATAGCAATGCAAAATGAAGACAGGTCAATAGGAGGCTGGGTGAATTGCTTGCCTATACAACAGGTCTGCATTATGGGGTACACATTATGCAGACTAAATCCAGTCATTTCTGTGACTGACTAGTCAGGTTTATGGAATAAAAACCTGCAGGAAGATGCAGACTCCCCCTATAACTGTGGCCCTAGGGACTTCATGATCTCTTGCTGTATATGCTTGGCTTCTACCAATTCACCAACCACCCTAACTCAACCATTCATAACAGTGTCGAGCTTATCAAGTAGATCATGGCTATCATCTCATTTCTTCTGGTAAGCACCTGTTTCTCCCTGGATTTAGGGCCACTTTGTGGCCCTGTAACCACAGCTTTCTGGAGAGCTCAAGAAAAATTGAAAATTTGCTGTTTGTATGGCTCTTGCTGTTGTTATAAGGATATGAGCAAAGCTCTTTCCAGTTCTCTACCTTCCCAAGAAGAAACCAGTGGTACCTATTTTCCTTCAACCCATTACAACTTTGGAACAGCTTTGAAATTACTTGTCAAACATCAGTAGGTGTGGGCTGTTGCTACTCAAATGTGGCTCATAGTAAGAATGGATGACAATGATCCTTTGAGGACAACATTGGAAAGAGGTAAAAACAAAAGTTTAAAGCTCTTCTCTAATCTCTAATCCTATGTTTGTATCTTTTATTCATATATATATTTTCTTTTTCAAGGCTGCTGCCAAGCCCTCCTCACAGTTTAACACAGTTTTAGACATGTCAAGAATTTTCTTTGTTTTCATCATAGTTCCTTTGATACAAGCTACTCTCTCTTCTATACTACCTTTAAGGTTTGGCTACCTTAACTGAACAAAGTGAATCAGCAGCACCTGCACCAAATGGAACCTTGTTGAAAATGCAGAATTTCTGACCCCACTAAACACCTATTGAAACATAAAAATAGGTTAACAAAGTCTCCAGGTGATCTGTATTCACATTACTATCTGAGACATGTTGGTCTACGGTTGTTTTCTGGAGAGCGAACCACGAGTCTAATCTAGTTATCATTTGTCAAGAACCAGAACAATTAAGTGATGCTCTGCACATTTTTTAAAATTTTAATTGGGAAGTTATGTTTTAATCCATTTTCACATTACATCACTTCAAGTATGTGGATATATTAAAATAGTAATAAAAGTCCTAGTATTAAATAGTATTATGAATTAGAGATATGACTGTTAAAGATAAAATTGAATCACTTAAAGCATTGAAAGAATAAGTGCATTCACTTATTTTTAAGAAGATCATAATTTCTATATAAATTCTATTTTAGGTGATAACAGTACATTTTTATAACAGTTTTATTGAGATATAATTTACATAACATAAATTTCACCCATTTCAATTGTTCAATTCATTATTGCTTAGTATATTCACAGAGTTATACAATCATCACTACTATATGCTTTTAGAATATTTTTATCAACACAAAGAAACCCCATACTCATTCACTGTCACTTTCAATTTCTCTCTTCACTCATATCCTGGAAATGAATGAATTTGGTTTCTGTCATTATGGATTTGCCTATACTGGACACACCATAGAAACAGAGTCATAAAATATGTGCCCTTTTGTGTTTTGATGTCCTTTATTTAGCATAATGTTTTCCAGGTTCATTAATGTTGTAACATGTATCAGTACTTCATTCCCTTTTATGGTTAAATACTATTTTTTTTTTCTGAGACAGAGTCTCGCTCTGCTGTCCGGGCTAGAGTGAGTGCCGTGGCATCAGCCTAGCTAACAGCAACCTCAAACTCCTGGGCTTAAGCAATCCTTCTGCCTCAGCCTCCCAAGTAGCTGGGACTACAGGCATGTGCCACCATGCCTGGCTAATTTTTTCTCTATATATTTTTAGTTGGCCAGATAATTTCTTTCTATTTTTGGTAGAGATAGGGTCTCGCTCTTGCTCAGGCTGGTCTCGAACTCCTGACCTCGAGCGATCCACCCGCCTCGGCCTCCCAGAGTGCTAGGATTACAGGCGTGAGCCAATGTGCCCGGCCTTTTCCAAGTTATTTGTAGTATTGGTTTTTATACTTAATAGTTTTTCCTGCATTTAGAATTCATTTTTGTATGTGGTATGTAGTAAAGAGATAACTTTACCTGAATTCAAAAGTGTCAGCTAATTGACCTAGCACTATTTACTGAATAAACTAATATTTATTACGGATTTTGAAATGTCACATTCATCATACTAAAGTCTGTTATATACTTTCCTTGTCCTGAGTTCCCTATTGTGTTCAATACAATTGTGAATATTACTACAGTTTTATAAATATTGTTCTTTATAATCTGTTTTCTCTTTTTCTCTATATCATTAATATATTTTCCAAATTTCTATTACAACAATGTCAACCCTGTAAACCTTGCAGGTGAACAAAGCAGCCAATTTTAGAAAAACTCAGTAGTGGAGAGAGGGAAGAGAGTCTTACATTAGCACATATTAAAGTACAATGAAAATAAAAATGTTAAAGAAAAAATATTACAAGCCTAAAATACTGAATGTTCAACATCATTAGTCACTAAGGAAAAACAATTCACATCCTAATGAGATATCACTTCATACCACTTAATGACTATAGTCAGAAAGACAGATAATCATAAGTATTGATGAGGGTGTATAGAAATTAGAACCCTCATACATTGATGGTAAAAATGTAATATGGTAGAGCCACTTTGGAAAACAATTTGGAAGTTTCTCAAAATATTAATCATTCAGTTATCAGATAACCCAGTCCTTCCATTAGCATGTAAAATACTCAAATAGAATGAAAACGTATTTTTGAAAAATTTTTACATGAATGTTCACAGTGGCATTACTTATAATAGCCAAAAAATGGAAACAACCCAATTATCCATGAACTAATGATTAATGGGCAAATAAAATGTGATAGCCACACAATGGAATATTACTTGGTAATAAAAAAGAATGAAGTACTGATACATGCTACAACATGGATGAACACTGAAAACATGCTAAGTACAAAAAGCCAGTCACAAGGATATTGTATGGTTCATTTTGTAGGAAATGTCCAGAATAGTGAAATCTAGAGACACAAAATAGATTGAACCTGCGGTCTTCTGATTTCAAGATTATTCTTTTTTAAGCACAAAAGGAAGCCAGAAAAGCTTCATCTTTGTCTGCTGCACCCATTTTAATAAAAGGATATGTTCTGTAAAATTTGGATTTAGTCAAAGGGCCACATTTAAGGACCCAGAAGGCCACATGTGGCCTTAAGGTGGCAGGTTCCCCACCCCTGGTAGCCTTTTCCTGGATTTGGGGGAGTAAGAAGTGACTGCTAATAGGTATATTCCATATCCATTAGGGTATTATGAAAATGTTTTAAAATTAGATTGTCATGATGTTTGTGCAATTCTATCAATATATAGAAAATTACCAAATCGTGCACTTTAAATGGGTGAATTTTGTGGTATTGGAATTGTATCTCAATAAACTATTAAAAACACACTTACTATATGACTTAGCAATTCCACTCCTAGGTATATACCTCATATAAATGTTCTTCATGGGTTTATTCATAATAGCCACAACATGGAAACAACAAAAATGTCCATGAATCAAAGGAAAAAGAAATTATAGAATATACATAATAAATTCAAGAACATTCAACAAAGTCACCAAATTCAAGACCAATAACTACACTTTCTCCAAAATAGGGAAAAAAAAGTTCTCTTTCTGTGCTTTAAAGTAACTATCTTATATTCTCAGGTTCTTGACCTTTAAGACCTCAGTTGACACTGAGTCAGTCAGTCAACACTGACTCAAAATTGAGTCAGGTCAACCAATACCATTTACATGGTTACATTCTGTACTGTCACATGAGGTAAAGAGCTAAGATGTAAATTATTTAACAAACAGATTTTAATATTGAACATTTAATCTTAGTAAATGTTTGAGAATAATGGTTGTTAACTACTGCTCTTGAAATTATACGGTCTCATTTATTTACAAATGTTAGTAATAACTAAGGCAATAATTTGCCATTTCTTACTGTTACTAATATAATCCAATCATGGCAAATCCCTGCTTCCTTGAACATTTCCACAATTTACCTAACCATTGAACAAATCTTATAAGTCTTTCATAATATCCTTTTACTATGAGACGCCCCATGGTTCCCTACAATGTACAGTTTCCCCTGTTGTAGTGATCATTCAACCAAACTTGCTCAACTACAGATGTGTTCCCAGTGGTCTTTGGCTGGAAGGCATTGATATTGAGTAGGTATGAATATGAGAGATTGAAAAGGAGAAGGAAAGGGAGAGATAATAATGTGGTGGTCTGGCTTTCAGTGAATTTTTATATCCTCCATTGTCCAGGACACATGGTTATTGTCTTGGTTCATCATGATTTATTGAACCAAACTGTTAATCCATTGTAAAGGGTTTAACTTCCTGTCCTCACATTTGTTTCCCCTGCTTAGCAATTCTCTGAATTTAATGCTGATCTTCATACTAATCATGACTTCTATGTATTGACAGTCACATTTACAAAATAAAACAGCCTAAATATAACATTAAAATGTCAGATTACACTATTTCTATTGTCTATACGCATTTCAATCTTGCCAAACCAATGATGAATATTTAAAACTGAACATGAAAGGAATAATTTGGAGCTTCTGGAAAAAAATAAAAAGTTCATTGTAAATAATTACTATTTTCTTGTTTAATGAAAGAGAAAATTAGACACATTTGAAACAGCCCAATGCCTACATATGTAAGACCTCAACACCACATTAAGAACAGATAACATTACTAAAAGGTCATATAATCTCCCAAACATGTACTGAATATTGTTTATTTAATGAACTATTATAAAATGAACATTTTAAATTTTACTTGGAAATCAGGGCAGCTTACAATAGTACATAAAATAAAGGATGTTACCAAGTATACTTATAACTGCTCCACTAAGAAAATGGCAAAAAATCAGTATTTTTCATTCATAATAACTACAGCTATTACTTCATGAAAAGAATGCTGAAATTAACATAAGTTAAATGTAAGACATTATTTTGTAGAACAGAGCTCCTTTGAACAGAGATTTTGAAATGTTCCAATTTCTGGATTTTATTAAGAGTGTAGTCAAATGAAAGGACTTAGTCCTGTCAGAAATTCCACTTTACACTACAAAATGGTCTGATACTGCCCTTAGAATCACCAGGTGATTACAGAATGATAAAATTTCCATTAGCAATCCAATGTAGCAATTGAAGCAAAGGATTCACAGTAAAGACTTAGAGGATACTCTATCATAGGCATAATCTACTGAAGAAAATATTAAGGTGTGAAAAAAATGATTCATTGGTGAGAAACATTATAGTGTTAAAGATAAAAGGGTCTAAGCACACACAATACAAAGAACTACTGGGAACAGAAGGATGTATATATAAGAGCAAATTTACCTACTACCAAGCACTAAAAAGGTCCCCTATTTATATGAGATGTATGTCCATTTGTTGAATGGAAAATATTTTTTTACTTTCACAGCACTTAGAACAAATCACCATAAGTCAGGGAGTTTGAAACACAGGATGTATCTCTCTCTTTCTTTTTGAAGTGGCTTCAGCTACCATTTATAGTTAGGAAAGAATACTTCCCCAAACTGTGATTGACTTTCTGGCACCTTGTAGTCCATAGAAGGCCCAGGGTTAAGACATCTCAGTCTACTCCCAGTGCTAAATCTGGGTGTGTTAGCTAAAGAGAGTCCAAACTCTGTCCATAGCAATCCATGGAATTGCTGCTGCCAGACCAAATGCTGATTTTTATCATAACAGTCACCTGCTTAGTCATCTCCCTTGGGTCTACAAGGCCAAAAGAATCATTGGTTTGATATTCAAAGCCCTGGATGTCTGGGACTCTCAGCCAACTTTTATTACTTGCTACTTTCTAATACTCCTTCCTTCATCAAGCTACTCCCTTAACATGTCTTTCTTGATTTTGTCATTATGAAGAAATTCTAATGAGATAAATATAGCAGACCTGTTCTAACAGAGGCAGAGGTGCTGAAAAAGGAACTAAGCATATACGTAATACAGAAACAACCTGTTATGTTAGCTCCACTGCTAAACTCTCAAGAGTTTTGGGAAACTCCATAAACAACTAAAAATTCTTTATTGGTTTCTCCATCAGGATGAACAAGGAAAGAATATTCATGAGGATGACTCTGTAAGCTATCAACTAAACAGTGCACCCAAAAAATTTGTAAGCAAGGGCTACTGTTTTTTCTTCACAGTGTTTTTTTCTTTTTTCTTGTATCTGCTCTGTCTTATATGTTTCCTGTGTCTGCCTATGTCAGAAGTCAACCTATTTGTTGGTTTCCCTTTATATAATATAAGTAAATAGTGTGATGATTCTTTGACATTTCACAACCAATCACTTTATTTTTTAGATCTACTATCCAACCCTCCTTTTCAAAAGACATCCTCCAAGAATTTCCATCCATCATGACCATCTCCATTCTCTGTATTTCTTTAGCATTAATTATTTCTAGCACTTACTTTGGAGACTTAACAAATATACAGCCTTGAATGACAATTTAGCTGTTTGGGGTTTACACTAATTCCCTGACTGGGTTGAAAATAGCAGAGACCATATCTTAAATTCTTTTCACATCCATTTCAACAATTGACACAGTGTTGTTAAAAAAAAATCCAAGAGCAGGTTTTTACTGCAATCGTTATTGTTATTATTCACCTTCCTCAGCCTGAACTCTTCTTTTCTGACAGTCTCTCTTGACTTGGCTTCTATGAAACTACCCTCAGTTCACTCCCTACTTCTACCATTCTGTCTTTTCTCTTTTGCTTCCTTCACAGAATTATCCTATCCAACCATCACTCTTTATGTTCATCCTAGAATTTTTCCTTGGCCTTTATCAAACAACTCTCAAACCCATCTCAGTAACTTCAACCTATACCTATCAGGCTAAATGTTGTTGTGAGGTACTGTCTCCCACTGGAATCTCCATGATCAAAATGAAGCTTACTATCTTCACCCCTTTTTCTCCTTTCTTTCACTCCTCCCAGTGATCAGACATTTCAAACACATCTTTGATTCTCCTTCATACTCTGCATCCAATCAATGGCAAAGGCCCACATACCTCTTTATAATTGGTGTTCACAATAGTTTTCTCTTTTCTATCTATCCTCAATGTCCCTATGAGCCCCACATTAATATATTTTGACGTATTTAATAGTTGTGGAACTTTTTGCCACACATCCATCCATTTCCTCCTTCTTGCTACCAGTGGACTTTTTCCCCTAAATGTGACTCTGATCCTGTTCCTTTTTAATTAATTATATAAAAATTCTTCTGTAATCAAAATAGCCTGGTTTAAATAACCTTTCAAGTCTTATCTCTCAGTACTTCCAATATTTGTGAATTGACTTAACCAATTTGTATTCTGAACTGCCACTTGAATGGGACACAAGATTATCACTGCTGGCTCTATGCTTATACTGAATTTTCTACGTCTAATGAGTTCTGTGTAATCCCCATGTGTCAAAATCCCACCAAGCCCAGTATCATGTTTCCAACTCAAGACAGCTCTTCCTTAATCCTGTAGTCTTTGGATATTTTTGCCCTTATAGCATTCACTGTATTTTTTGTATATTGCATTTTACAGGTGAATGTTTTAGTTTACGTTTTTTAAATTTTTCTGATGGGGGGCATAGAAACCAACTGACTCATTTTGCTACACCCTGTAGGAACTTACATAGTTTCTCACATATAGGAGGTTTTGCTATGTTGAAGTAGAAGTTGCTAACAAATACTAGGAAAATGAAGAATAAATAGTTTGTAGTTGAAAAGGCTTTTTGTCAGAAGAAAAAGTTGGAGGCGAAAATTAGAAAGCATAGAGACATAAAGTTGGACAGTATCACTTGGCCTGACAAACTATGTAAAGATAAAACAATTATATCTGTGGATTTAAGGCAAGTAATAGATGGTGAGAGAATGATGTAGCAACAGTAGTTTTGTAGGTAGTGCTTTGTTCCTTAGAATGAACTTGTGGCCAAGAGTTCCTGAGTTTGACTTTTCTGTCATTAAAATTGGTCCTTCTAAGCAGCTATATCTCGACATGCATCTCCAACCCTAGCCGCTTCTAAGCAAAGATATAACCTGGTTCTCAATATTTCTGCTGAAAAGGATGACTCCATAGTGCTTTATCCTCTATGGCCTTTAGGGAATTCAAGAATTGGCTTCAAGAATCCACTATTCTCCCCAGAGTACTGTGTGGCCTCAGTTTATTTAATAATGGAACTGATAAGCACCTTTATTTCAAAAGAAAATTTAAACCCTTTCTCACACAATTCTCTTTCTAATAAATAATAATTTCCCCCTCCTACCATGAAATTTGGAACATGAGTGCAGGCTAAAAGACATTATCAGCAACAAAGCCACTAGGAACATTAATCGCTGACTGAGAATAAGGGAGGGATAAAGACAGAAAGAGATAAAGCTGCATCATCCGGGGGAAAAGTGGTTTTCAAATTTTGATTTATACAATTACCCAATGCTAAATGCATTAACAAGGAAATTGCCAGGTTATAATCCCAGAAGTTCTGATTTAGGCTATCCTAGGTCAAGCTTGGGAATTGCACTTTAACAAGCATCCTCAGGTAACTGTATGACTGAGCTCTGTCATGTAAATATTTTAAATTAAATCACTAGAGGCTCTGGCCTAGCCCTAATTCTCACATTGGCACTACGAAGGCAAGCAGGCATATTTAAATAATAGAAAGCATTTGATTAACATACAAGTATACCATAGGTTTACTGCGTTAAGCTAGCCTCCAGTAATTATACGAATGCCATTATATTAAGTCTCTTCATTTGTGTACTCTAAATACCTTCGGTAATTTCTCCAAAGGCTCTATATGGTTATGCTCTAAAGTAAGGAAGAGACTACAGACTCACTTCAGGGATTTTTACTTTATGGCATGCAACTATATGGCATTTTTGACCAAGCAGAAGTTTTCACATAGAGCTAATGTTAATGCTATTCCACACTGATTCAAAATGTCCTCTGATCAAAAGTTCTGAGTTAGCTATTCACTTTATTTTGTGATTCAATTCATGGTATGTCCAACTGGCATCTCACCAAAACACCTGAGCCCTTTAATTAGTACATATTTAAATGTATTTTAAGGAAATGTATATTGAAATTAATGTGACAAAATGGAATTGTAGCAGTTATCATGTGAACAAATGTTTACCTAATATATTACATGGCCTATATCAAAATAAAGAACTTGATGGGGGTGGGGGAAAGAGAGAGAGAGGGAAAGAGGGAGATCGATTCGTTCAAGAGAGAGATTGATCTGTTCAAATTATAAAGAAAAGTTCCGAGTTCAGAGAGTTATTTGGTCTTTATTTCCAGATGAGAAACTACAGATTTATGTCTTATTAGATGTAGTTATTCTTCTCAAAAATCTGTGACAAATCAATTTTTGTGTAGAGAGATGTATTTTCAGTGCACAGGGATACTATGGAAATGGTTCTAGTAAAGGTAATAATCATTTCAAATTTATATCTGTTAGCTATTTTTAGACGTAAATCCCTATTTTAAGTATCAGCTTTATAAAAAGCTAACATCGTCTGTAATTTTATCCTGCCCCTACCTCTATATAGATAACTTCAAAATAAATAAATAATAAATTTTATCATGGTCATGCCACCTTCCAATTTTACCTGTCAATCTCTGAAAGGTCCTATGGCTTAATTGGCATAACACATAGTAGGTCAAATTTTAATCAATATCTTCTCATCACAGATACTGTGGTGGTAGAGTACTTTGCCAAACAATATCGATTTGTTTGATTTTTATTGTCCTCATAAGTATTTTTAATGTTAGAATTAAAAATTTCCTACAAATGTTTACTTCACAATAATGCCTCAAGTGTTGTGATAAAGAATATAGGTGAAGAGCTTATCACAGAACCAAACACTTAGTAAATATCCAATATTTTTGTCATTATGATCTTTATTGTCGCTTATGATAAATTAGACAAGTCACTGAGATAAAGGATTTAAATTCTTTTAAATCTGGGAGATAGAAACAAGTGTCAAAACCATATGACAAACATAAAATAAGCTTACAGAAAGTATGTTATGGTAGGACAAAGTTATCTACTCTTGGGTACTTCTCATCTAGTTTTAGGAAGATATAGGAAAGTTTTGTGGAAGAGGTAACATCTATGATGAGACTTGAATTGTCAGTATGAAAACACACTAAAAGAGATTTCAGCCAAAGAGAAAAGTTTTATAAAGTTTAAATGAGAGAAAGATGTAATTCACATAGTTCATTCAATAGTTCATAGGCCTAAAGCATGGCATGCAAAAGTGAGCGTGTGGAGGTAAAAGGTGGTAGTTATTGAGGTAAATAAAAGAGCATTAAAGGATTTTAGGCAGGGGCCTGAAGATTGGATTTGTGTTTTAGAAGGAACCACACGTGGCTATGTGGGCAGTGGATGGGCAAATGACAAGACTGGATGTGATAAATATCATGAGAGGGCAACGGAGTTGAAAGTGATATAAATTAAAAGAGTGGCAATGGAGATAGAGAAAAGTAGGCAAATTTAAAAAACAATTTGGAGGTAGAATCAAACTAAATTGATGGTTGGTGGTTAATTAGATACAAGAAGGAGGGATGACTAGATTTTTGACCAGTGAAATTTTAGGTGCTTATGGAGGTATCCATAAGGACTAGGATATGCAGGACTGGAGCTGGGGTGGTAGGTCTAAGGTAGAGATCTGGATCTGGGAGTCATTGGAAGAGTGACTCAAACAAGAGGCTATATATGGCCCAGGTGTGAAGGTTTGAGCCAAAAAGAGAAGAAGGTAAACCTCAATGTGAAGAAGGAAAGAGACCCTAAATAAATATTGATAAGGAGTGGCTTGAGAGTTATTAAAAAAAAAAACAGAATGCTTCAGCTAGTGTGCAAGGGTGAGACAGGAAATCTAAAGAAAAAGGGTGTTAATATATCAAGGAATAGAGGAAACACCTCCATTTAGAATCTGAACAACTCTAATGCTCAAAAACTTTGTATTTTCTAAGCAGAAGCCTCCATGAGTAGGAGCTTTTGGAAACTCCCATTCAATAATTAAAATTTAAGTGTTCATTCTCCTCCTAGTGGTCAAGGGAAAAAAATAAATTAAAAAGAGAGGTTGGAGAAGAGCTGAAGAACATGTAAAGGAAGAAGTTTGAAGAAATTGAGAAATAAGAAAAAATTAATAGAAATAAGAAACTTACGTACATGACAAGATTGAGGAAAGTAATCTGGGGAAAAGAAAGAATGCCATACAGAGTAATGAATGAAGGAAAATAGCAACACAGGGTGAGAGAGAATAGGTGTTATGAGGGGAGCAAAACAAAGTCCAGACAACAATGCACATCAATGTTATCAATACAGAAGTCTATGAAGAAAATTATTTATAGGGTAATTACATTCTCAAGGATAAAAGTATAATATTTGATAAAATAGTGAGTTGTTGGCTTGTCTCTGTTATCTGTCATATGTTCAGCTTTTTATCCAGTTTTAATACTTGAACATCTGTTCAACTTTTTTTGGCTTTATCTACCTAATCACCCATTTAGCTACTGATTTATTTAAGAGATATTAATTTAGCAACTTCAATGTGCTCATGCAGAGTTTAAAGCCTGTGTGGACCTTACAGACATATGCTATATTTGATATTATTAGAAAAGATGAGGTTTATCTAAAATAATTAGACTGAAAATTTAGAACAATGCTTACTTAAAAGACACAAATAATATTAGAGAAATTTCAATTTGCTAAAGTTTATGAATTTAAGACTTTAAAGTTTAGGACTTTAAAAATGTACAGGTCACCAGAGCAATGGGTTTAGATTTATTAGACTTATTACTTAATGGGTCTGACCATGTAATTACTATTTTTTGCTTTATTTAAAAATATTTCCATAAAATAAACTTTATTTTTTAAAGCATTTTTAGGTTCACAGCAAAATTGATTGGAAGGTACAGAGAATTACCAAACATATGCAGCCTCCCATACAATTAACCTTCTGCACGGCAGTGGTACATTTATTACAACTGATGAACCTACACTGATAAATCATTATTACCCAAAGCCAATAGTTTATATCAGCATCCACTCTTGATGTTGTGCATTTTATGGTTTGTGACAAATGTATAATGACATGTATCCACAATTAAAATATCATACAGAGTGGCTTCACTGTCCTAAAAATCCTGTATGCTACACCAATTTATCTTCTCTTCTCCCTAACCCTTAGCATCCACTGATCTTTTCTGTCTCCATGATTTTGTATTTTCCAGAAAGTCATATATTTGAAACTACGAAGCATATGCAGTCTTTTCACATTGGCTCCTTTTACCCAATAATACACCTGTAACATTCCTCCGTGTCTTTTCATGACTTGATAGCTCATTTCTTTTTAATGCTGAATAATATTCCATTGTCTGGATGTACCACAGTTTATCCATTCACCTACTGAAGGATATCTTGGTTGTTTCAAGTTGGACAATTATTAATGAAGCTGCTACAAACATCCATGTGCATGTTTTTTTGTGGACATTCGTTTTCAACTACTTTGGGTAGTATGATTGCTGGATCACATGTACTCACCAGCAAATTGGATTCCCTGATCATCACCTAAGTGCACATTTGGGAATAACACCAACTAGGTGACGGGCAGGTGTGTGTGGGGGGATGGGTGTATACCTACATAATGAGTGCGATGTACACTGTCTGGGGAATGGACATGCTTGAAGCTCTGACTGGGGGAGGTGGGGTGTACCCCCATAATAAGCTGAAATTAAAAAAAAAAGAGATTTACTTAAAAGGTGAGTTTTTTGAAAGTAATTGTTGAACAAATATCATTTTGTGATCAATTTAATAGCATTAATAAAATCCCATTTTGTGGTCCTCTAGTCTATTTTTTTTCAGACTATAGTATACATTGGAATCACCTGGAGATCTTGCTTAAACACAGATTGCCAGGCCCCACCCCTAGAATTTCTCATTTATTATGTTTGAGATGAGGCCCTATCCCTCTACTTTCCACAATACCACTGGACCAAGTTGTAAGCATGGTCTGACTTTACCAATAGAACGGGAGTAAGTAAAGTTAAGTCTCAATGTTGAGAGGTAAAATCTGAGAAACTGAGTATGACTTTTTCTCAGTCCAAGTTAATTTAGGTTAAATCTTTCACAGAGCTTCTGCTCATTGACTTCCACATTTACTAACCATAAAAACTTGTATTCAGGTACACGCTGAACATGGAAAATGTCTGCTTCTACCTCAAGCATTCAACGTGACCCCTACATTTGTACCCAAAGGTATAAGCTAGTAAGCTAATATATATTTAACTATCTGGAATAGGGTAGAAAGTATATGAAACCTGCGTGTGTCTCTTTATTTACTCATTTATTCATTCTATTTGGTAGATGCTATAGTCTGAATGTATCTTCCAAAATTCACCTGTTGGAAACACAATCCCCAGTGCAACAGTGTTGTTGGGCCTTTGGGGAGGTGTTTAGGTCATAAGGGCTCTATCTTCATGAATGAATTTATGCTGTTATATAAGGACTTGATGAAGGACTTTGTCCCTTTTGCCTTCTGCCATTAGAGGACATAGCATTCCTCTTCTCTGGAGGATGCAGCATCAAGACACTATCTTGGAAGTGGGGGGCAGCCCTCAACAGACTCCAAACCTTCTGGTGCCTTGATCTCGGACTTCTCAGCCACCAGAATTCTGAGAAATAAATTTCTGTTCTTTATAAGTTACTCAGTCTCAAGTATTCCGTTATATCAGCACAAAACTAAGACAGTCATTATCTGTTATTTTCCAAGCACAATTCTAGGCTTGGAATACAGCAGTGATAGAAATAGAGGAGACTGTTGCTGTTAAGCAGCTCACATTCGACTGGAAGAGACAGACAATAAACAAATACATATATGTTATATTGATAAAGTGCTACTGAGAAAAAATAGACCAGGAAAGAGAAATATTCAAGCACATTCCATTAAAGAGAGGGTATTAAGAAAGCTTCTCAGATAAGGTGACATTTGATGGAGGACTTGAATGAAATGAGAAAGGGAACCAGGAAGATATCTGGTAAAAACAATGTTCTAGGCAGAGGGAATAGGAAGTGCCAAGGCTTTGCAAAGGCATAGGTTTCAGTGTGTTTAAAAAAAAAGCAAAAGGGTAAATGCGTATAATGCATTACTCTAAAAAATGAGGCAAACTCTTTGAAATTAACTTGCACAGACGGTTCTTTTGGTAAAAATAGAAACGTAATACTTTTATAACAAATTAACATATTCATTTCTAGTATATATACATATTTTATAACACTCTGGTTAAAGTATTACTCCACAGTAATCAAATCAATTGTTATGTGTGTTTGTATAGCCCTCCTTAGTGCTATTTATTTGTGCTTTTTAAAATATATTTTATCAGGGAAAATAGATTTTTATAAGATACGAATTTTGGTATTTTCAGCATATCATTTAGAAGGTAATAAAGCATTCTATCTTTACTGTTCTTAAATACCAATATATCAATACATCTCTTTTAATTTTGATGTTTTGTAAAGTAATACCTTCAAGTTAAGAGTAACTGTAATTCGGCCGGGCGCGGTGGCTCACGCCTGTAATCCTAGCACTCTGGGAGGCCGAGGCGGGTGGATCGCTCGAGGTCAGGAGTTCGAGACCAGCCTGAGCAAGAGCGAGACCCCGTCTCTACTAAAAATAGAAAGAAATTATATGGACAACTAAAATATATATATAGAAAAAATTAGCCGGGCATGGTGGCGCATGCCTGTAGTCCCAGCTACTCGGGAGGCTGAGGCAGTACGATCGCTTGAGCCCAGGAGTTTGAGGTTGCTGTGAGCTAGGCTGACGCCACGGCACTCACTCTAGCCTGGGCAACAGAGTGAGACTCTGTCTCAAAAAAAAAAAAAGTAACTGTAATTCAAAGTCTCATTTTAAACTAAACTCTTAATCTTCTTCTTACTTCTAAAGTTTGGATTAAATTATGAAGGTTGAGTATAAACATAAATTATTTTATGTTAAAACACAGCCTACTCTGAACACAACAGGATTTTATGTACTTGAAAGAGGGGAGCTGAACTGAAGCTAAAGAAACAATGACTATGCACACTGTCCTTATTACAATCAATGCTTAGGATGAAGAAAATGCACAGCTATATTAGCAATAGGAACTTTTCCAAAATAGCTTAAGATTCTTGGGATAGGAATTTATAAGCTTCATCCTGCAAGAGTAGAACAAGGGAGTATGGACCTGAACCCTGGGGCTTGTCTACCTGTGAACACCTACATGTCTCAGTATATGAAGCTAATATGACTTACCCACTAAAAAATTCATGAAGCATTATTACACTTAGTGATTTCCAACATGATCCTCATATCATATGTAAGATGTTTGCTAGTCAATTTGATCTCAACTAATTATGTACAATGTTTAAGCAGTGTCACCTATAGTTAATATTTTATACAGTTGAAAATGTCAACAACGATTAGGGCTATCTTTCATTTCTAGAGCATCTCTATGTACATTTTTTATCATTTATTCTTCAAAATAGGTTAAAGAAGCATTTACATTTGAACAAATTTATCTTGAAGATGTTAAGAGGGCATCCCTTTTTGCAGAACAGAGAGTAAATGTTGGATTTAGAGCTAGAATCCATGGATTCTAAGTATAGTTCCATAGCTTCTATATCATCACAACACAATTTGCAATAATTTATTTAAAGAAATAAATAACTTCTTACCTTTGTGACAACTCTTCCATATAACATGTCGAGCATTCTCATAATTTGTGTTCAACCAACTAAGTAGAATTCTTTCAGAATTAGAATATATGTTGCTGGATACAAAACAAGGATTGATTTTTGGTGTATTTTGCAGATGTATGGGGGGCATATTACTGCTGCCATATGGTACTACCCGGGATAGGACCAGAACCTGAAATTGAGAAAGAAAGAGAGAGATAACTTTAATTAGATTCAAATGGAAAAAGTAACAAATTAAGAGTAAATGAAAAATATGACAGGTAGATAAATAAAGAAAGGCACCAGTATTTTCTGCTTAAATGCATCCAATCAAGAGTAAAAGAACACATCAAATTTGTCCCACTAATGCTTGTTTTAAATTCTCAACTTTTTGCTTCTATAGCATTTAATCTACAAGGCACTATACTATGTAAGAGGCTTATTATCCAGTGGGGAAAAAAAACTGCATTTGAGAACAATTCTGTTGACTGTCAATTAATTTATAACACAGGGATTTGAAATGCCTTTCTTATTTCTATGCTGGCTCATGCAATTTGGAAAAATAAAATTTTGAAAGTACAAGTAATGTTAATCAAGTCAAAACTTACTGTGGCATTGATACTTATTGAAGAGATCAGTTTTTAAGATGACAAAAGTGTACAGGAATTTGTAATTTGACATATTTTTATCCTATATTGTAAAATTCAATAGATGTATACCACATGTTTTATTATGAAGCAATACCTCTATATTTAAAAATAATTAAGCAATGTTCAGATTAACTAAAGAACTCTGCACCTGATCAGTATAGTACTATAGTACAGAGCTACTCAAAGTGAGTAGCAGTTTGTTACAGGTTCTGGATGAGATGAACAGCTCGTGATCTGCTACCTCACTATACAGATCTCAAGAAATTTATTAATGAAGGAGTCAGAGCATCAGTTTACATTACAGTACACAGTACAAGTTCAGCTCCTTGGTTGATCCCAAACCTTTAATAGGCAGCTCTCCAATGGGATGGGTATGAAGAAAACATTTTGAGTGACATGTGCTATAGAGATACTCTTGGTACCTTGTCCATATTTCCTCAGCACTCACCTGCACATTCTGGAGGTTGCTTATTATGAAAACCTACAAGTCTTTGCTGGAGGGATTATTTTTTCTGGCACACGAGAGCACACTTAGCTCACAGAAGGCAAGCTAGGAGTGCCAGAGGATAATGACTCCAAAAACAGTCCCCTACCCAAAGATGATCAGAGAATTGGTAGATAAGTACTCCAGATTCCTCA
The DNA here is from genome assembly GCF_041146395.1 of Eulemur rufifrons. Classification (NCBI taxonomy): domain Eukaryota; kingdom Metazoa; phylum Chordata; class Mammalia; order Primates; family Lemuridae; genus Eulemur; species Eulemur rufifrons. Next base: position 113,617,289 of record NC_091012.1, read on the forward strand.
ACACTCAGTTGGGATGAATAAGATGTGTTCTACAATGTCTCCCATAGATCCCTAGTGGGATTGAGCTTCAGTTGCCCACAGTGGAACCTACTTGAAACCACATCGGTTATTGGCTTCATTATATTCTGTTTCAGTTCCCTACTATTCTACTACCCATGCTCCTTGGGATCCCCCCGGAAATAAAACTATTTGTACTCAAATAATTGTCTCAGAGTCTGCTTTCAGAAGAATTCAACCTAGGACAAATACTTTCATAGTCCAGTATATGTTAACTGTAAATTTGGAAAAAAGTGGTCTTTTTTTACATAGTACACATCTATTCTATGTAGTGTCTCAAACAATTACAGTTTAAAAATTATTAAAATACCTATGGGTGTCCCAAAAGTGCTCTTCTCTTCGCCACTCTGAGAAGTATTTTAAAATTCTATCAAAAAGTTTATTTCTGAATGTCAGCTATTTATCTGGCTTATGTCTAGTGAGAATAGACAACCATGAATGTGAATTGCATCATTTTAGCATTTTTGATAGAAGTTTTACAGAACTGCCTTCTTTTTTCATTCTGGCAGTTATATGGTCTATTCAAATCTAATATATTATAAAATGCAACTAAAAGCATTTTAAAAGGACCCCACCTCTTCCTGGGGAATATCAAATGCTGAATTATCTGAGTACAGTTGATAAAATAAATGTTTAGAGCTAATGACATGAGCTGGCTCAGGATTCCTCTGTCATCTGTCACCTCTACTCTGCAAATGAGACAAGATCTACAAGTCACCTTTGACTAAGAATACAGATTTAGTGATGGACCTATATGGATTATGGGTATAAACTTTAATATAGGAAGAGCCACCACTCTGAGTTATTTAATTCTAAAGCAGTGCTTCTGACATCATCAGTGGTGAAAGAACTGTTGGTTTTCACTTTGCCACAGAATGATAGCTTTGTAAAATACTCTAAAAATAAATTTCTAGGAAAATAAAATGAAGAATAAAAATGTATACAAAGTACAAGACCCCATCACATACAAATCCAAATACACCTTGGGCAAGAATTGTTACTATTTGTTGCCTATCATGCAAACCACACCAAGCATGAATTCAAGGAATGGAATGAGGATTACAGAGGACAGAAGCCCTTGTTAGCTGTGCCAGATAATCGATGAAATTAGAGTAAATATGTTCTACCTATCCATATTCAGGAAATTCTTTCCTGCCCTCCCATTGTTTGGATATGTCCTTCATTTTTGTTAAAAACAGGTAATTCAAGAATGTGAGTGATAGCACCCCTTTAAAGTCAATAGACTGGCCACATGATGGATCATACTCCTTGGTTAGCCTACCATGTCACTATAGAGTCATATAAAGACTTAAAAACAATGACGAAACTACTACTACAAGTATATACTTGCATATATTGAATGCTATGCCCCTAAGGTCATATGTACTTCTAGTTCTATATGAACTTTGCCATTATATTTGCAAATATTGTTTTTCAATAACTTTTTAAAAAGTATGTGTTATTTTAATCTATTGGCCTAGAAAACACATATTAATTTTCACTTTTTAATTACTCATAAAAATCTCTGGGTATTTTAGACTATTTAGGTATTTGAATTTGTTGTTCTGAACAACCATGTCAATTTGGCCTGTGTTGACCAGAAAAATGGGATCAATAGCCAGTTTAAGACCTTTCTTTTAGACTTAAGGATACCTGATCGTTTAAAACCTGATTGGAGTCCAAGTTAATTAAGCATTCAGATGAGGATTGTGTACTGGACCAAGCAGTCATGCCTCACTGTGAAGATTTTGTATTGAGCAATGAGTGATTACTCATTACTCCAAGGGTGCTGGATGACTAGAAGGCTGAAAAGACCTCAGACTGTAAAGCTTCCCTGAATTGAAGTGGTCCATGCCCACCAGACCCCAACTCTTGTGACCATTTCTGACTTGAGTGTGGAATGAGTGGGACAATGGAAGCTATACCTTGAGTCACAAGGCCTTGGCTTTGCTGTTGCTGTGCATTCTGGGTTATGACCTATTTTGTGAACTTCTTTAAAGCTAAGCCAACATGTTTTTATGTAAAATCTACTGTATTTCACAGTTTTGATTATCAAACCAAACCCAAGACCATGTTGCTGGTGAAGCCCTATATGACTAATGATGCAAAAGATAGTATTTCCAACATATTTTTGCATATAAGCAGAGATAAGTAAGACATCAGCAACCAGCTGGCAATGAGCTGAGTTTTCCCACAGTCTTTGTGCCTAACAGAAGGAAATTTCCTTGAAGAGCTTAAAGGATGTTGGCATCTTCCATTATGGCTAAGTAAAGTGGATTTTAGGATATCATACCTAATACGGATTCGTATCGTGTTACAACAAAGATAAAAATGAGAACACATGCAGTAACATCCCACCTATCCAAATATCAACTGTATGAAAAAAACCTCACAGAATATAGTTCTTGCATATATTAATACTTTGAGATACAATCCTTGACATCTCAAAATCTATGCGTTAACTTTCTTCTACTTAATTTCTAAGAACCTGTTTGTGACTTTATGTCAGAGCCTATTTGGTTTTGGTTTATAGAAAATTTTAAGAAGTGTGGATATTTAGTTTCTTAGGTCATAGAAAATTACAAGTAATAGGAAAAAGAACTACTGTAAGCAGGCATGTTGGTAACAGCAATGAAAGGCAAGAGAGAGAATATTAATAGTTGTATGCAAGAGAATGAGAAAAAAAACTATTAGAAACTAAAAAAAAAAAAAAAAAATTCAGTGTCTGAGCACCATTTGGATGGGAAACAGGCCTGTATAACTCAACAAGTTCTGTGGTCACCACTGTGCTTGATACCTAGGTGATGCAAATACAATTCTGAATACTATCTCTGTGGATTTGGTGTCTTGCCTATCTTTAACAATGGTATTCCAATTTTATAATATTATACAGAAATTTTGAATTGGTTTGGGGAAAATATGTTTACCCAGAAAGACCACTTCTATATGTTTGAAAATATCAAAATATTGAATACAATTGTGTCATTATTTTAAAAAAAAACCTTTATGACAGACAATATACTGGGGACAAATGAATAACCAAATTGATTAAACTTACCCAGGTATCTATTTCTGATCATATTTTTCTTGTCCAGAGTCTTTTGTAAACATATCATATATATTTCCTTTAGCACATACAGAATCATCCTTTATATTCACACAGGAACCCTGTTTATAATTATGTTTAGAACAGCATTCTGAGTTTGAATGTTTCTGTTATCATTTTTCACCTCTCTTATGTTTCCATGACCCATTAGTCAGCCATCAATACACTTTTGTGACTTCGAAATGCAATGCAAGACAATAACTACAATTAAGCATGCAAATTTAATAAGCATAAATAACCAAATGACATAAAATGTGATTGAGTGAAACCAACTGTATCTTGTTATCTATTAGCCAAAAACTGGGGGGGGGGGAAGGTTCTTGCATGACCTCTGGGGATGCAACACTTAGTCAGAACCTAAAGGGATTTGAGTGAAAATCACAACTTTCCATTTCTAACCAGTGAAATGCATTTCAAAATTGTCTGCTTTTTCAAGTGAAATTGCCAATCAACTTCTGATTTGATGCAGTGCCTGGTGTTACAGATGCTTTAGATACAACACATGGAGAAACTCAGCTCTCAGATGATCTAACTGGGCAATATTATTGATTCCTATGACTTTATTATCAAATCAGTGAAGAGTCCCAAATGTACTGACACTCAGATCTCTCTCTGACTAATGTACATGCCCACCTGGAAATCACAAAGGGCACCATAAACATAGCAGGATGCAAATTAATTTATCAGGTCTTCTTGCCCTTTCTCACCTTCTGCTCATCCAAAATTTCTATTCTCTCTCCTTGTCTTTTATTTCAATGAATGGGATTAAATGCCACTCAGTACCCACATGAGAAACCCACTGTCGTTCTTGACCTATCTGTCTCTGTCAGTGCCAAAGATCTAATCATTCATCAAATTCTATTGAGTTTTACTTCTAACGTTTATTAAAGCTGCCCCCTTTCTCATCTACCCCACTAGCACCAAAGTTCCCATGTAGATCACAGCACCAGACGCTTAAATATACCCCCAACAGTTTCCACAGTGTACCAGGGTGTTCTCTCTAGAATGCAAAGCTTATTATATCACCCTTGAGTTTAAAACCTTTAAATAGCTCTATACTAACCTCAGGATAAAATCCAAGAAGTCCAGAGTCCCCTATGTAGTAATAAAGATTCTTTCCTTAACCATTTTTTTTAGTCAGTCTCCTGAACCTTCTCCTAGGCCAATCTGTGTACTTGTTTGTAAAACACAGTTTTAGCAACAACCTTGCTAAGTCAGTTTAGCAAGAACCTCCTACCCTCCATTTCTGATCACCCTTGACATCTACTTGGGTTCTTTGTCTTCCACCAACCCCCAGGAGAACGTCTGATCACCCTGGCTTAATTTCAGCAAGAATCCTGTTAGGTTTGTTTAGCCAGAATCCACCCTTACTCCTGATGCTTCCTCTTAGTCATTTTCCATCCACTGACCCCCTACCCTGCTCCTTGGCTATGAATTCCCACTTGTCCATACTGTGTTCAGTGTTGAGCCCAGTCTCTCTGCCCTACTGCAAAATCCCATGCAGTGGTTCCTATATCTATTGTGATGGTCCTGAGTAAAGTTTGCTTTACCATGCTTTAACAAGTGTCATTGAATAATTTTTCTTTAACAGACACAAACCACAATAAAATTTCTCTCAGTCCCCTCCCGCTACCTTCAGCCAAATTATGTTTATTCCTCAGAAAATTCCATGTTCTATATAACCTCAAAGGCTTTTCCATGCTGAATTCCCTTTGTCTTAAAAAATTTTGCTGCCTCACCCCCCCCCCAATAAAATCCACCTACTCTCTCCTTCACACAAATTGTAGTACCTCTCTCTCCAACCTATGTTCCACCTCACCTAGCAAACTCTTGGTCATTTACGAAGGTTAAGTTTAAGTAGTCTTCCTGGAAGGCTTCCCCAAGGCACAAGAAAATTAGTTACTTTCTATGTGTGTTATCCATAGTTTTTCTTGGGATTACCTTGTCATAGTACTTATACATTTTTATAATTTATTATCCTTCCTCCAGGATACAAATTTTTTTTTTTTTTTTTTTTTTGAGACAGAGTCTCACTCTGTTGCCTGGGCTAGAGTGCCATGGCGTCAGCCTAGCTCACAGCAACCTCAAACTCCTGGGCTTAAGCAATCATTCTGCCTCAGCCTCCCGAGTAGCTGGGACTACAGGCATGCACCACCATGCCTGGCTAATTTTTTCTATATATTTTTAGTTGTTCAGCTAATTTCTTTCTATTTTTAGTAGAGACTGGATATCACTTGTGCTCAGACTGGTCTTGAACTCCTGACCTCGAGTGATCCTCCCACCTCAGCCTCCCAGAATGCTAGTATTACAGGCATGAGTCACCACGCCTGACCCTGGATATAAAACTCTTGAGACAGGTTATATCTAGTTTACTCTTATGCTCCCAGAGCCTAGTATAGTGCCTGAGCCACTACAGTTGTTGGATAAATAATTTATCATAAATTCATTCAACAAATATTTATTGAGCACCTACTATGTACCTCACATTCTATTAAGTTCTCAGTTTATAAGTGATACATGGTTTCTAAATCCATAGAGAGATAGATGGGGAAGATGGATTAAACAAACTAAACATATAGATGAATGCATGAATGAATGAATAAATAAATGAATGAGTGAATAAAAGCCATAAGCCAAGATTATGTTAACTTTGCCCATAAAGTAGAATAATTTCTTCTCTTCTGTTTAGGATTTGCTCCTCTTTATCAGTGGGCAAAATTATAGATGATGCAGCATAGAGTTAAAAATGAAAAAAAAGGAAATGTCTTTTCCAAACCTATGTTTGGCTGAAAGTGGCAAATACCTTTATACCTTCCTCTGGGAATTAGAGAAAAGACAGGATTTATCTTCTTAACATTCAGTTAGAAATACAGTTTAGGTTGATGGGGGAAGAAGAGGAGGATCGTGGGGGAAAAATCATGCAGAAGGAACTCTCTAGAAGGTGATCTGTATGGTTGACTGCAGTGGAGACTTCAGACTGCCAGAAGGCAGCACAAGAGCCCTGGACTCCAGGGCCCTAAGCAGAGATAAAGAAAGAAATAAGCATTACCTACATCAAATTATTGCATATGGCCAAATTCATATGACATACTTATATGTGCCTGTGAGATTAGTTTCCTCACTTTTAAACTGGGGACTACGGTTGTGAGGATTAAATAAAATCACATTAAAAAAAACATTTAGGCTGGACGCAGTGGCTCACTCCTGTAATCCTAGCACTCTGGGAGGCCGAGGTAGGCAGATCCTTTGAGCTCAGGAGTTCGAGACCAGCCTGAGCAAGAGCAAGACCCCATCTCTACTAAAAAAATAGAAAGCAATCAGCTGGACAACTAAAAATATGTAGAAAAAACTAGCCGGACATGGTGGCACATGCCGGTAATCCCAGCTACTCAGGAGGCTAAGGCAGAAGGATCGCTCGAGCCCAGGAGTTTGAGGTTGTTGTGAGCTAGGCTGACGCTACAGCACTCTAGCCCCGGCAACAGAGTGAGATTCTGTCTCAAAACAAAACAAAACAAAACAAAAAAACCCCCAAACATTTAGTGACAGAGTCTTGCACATACTGCATACTATTTGGCTCTTAATTTTGTCCTTTCTTTTGAGTTACTAACTCTTGCTTCTATTTAACTCCTTCTGTGTTCTAACTCCGAGTCCTACAGCTTATCCACCTGTGGTTGCAAAGTGTGAGGACAGAGCAAAAACCTCCATTGGTCTTGGTGGACAAGATCTATAGCGCCACATTTGAAAGCCTAGGGAATGATTCTTGGCCTGAAACAAGGACTTGTTTACGCGATAAAGAGAGAGAGTGTGGAGGCATAGTTTATACTATGTTAATCTACCCACAAATGCAATTTGGCATGAAGTAAATTGGAAATTCTCATCAAAACCTAGTATTGTCTATAATTGCATGAATCCTGGTGAATATTACTTTATTGCAAGAGGTCACTATGTATTAGAGTTGGAGACCATAATTTTCACCAGTATCCATCCTGTAGTTATTCCTTTTAGTGCCAGAATGTGCCAGCAGCTACTCATTCTAGAAACTATACTACTCAATACCTCTTGCAGCTACATGTAGCAATATGACTAAATTCTACCCTGTGGAATCTGAAATAGAAGTGACACATTTTTCAGGTGACATCCTTAAAGGCATTTATTTGCCCTCCAGTACTCCTTTACCTGCTCTTCCTTGTTCAGAGAAATTGGCCCCCCTAGATGAAAGCCTGGTACTGAAGATGGAAGAGATACCCCGCTGGCTCTGAACTACACACGTCTCAGCAGTTCCATGAGAAAAAAATTCACTCATTTAAGCCACCGTGCTTTTGAATCTTTTATAGCACCATCAGTCATATTTTAACTAATATACTATTCATGTGATTCAACCAAAAAACAGCAACAAACAATATTGAAAATGTTACCTTGTACATCTGAAGGAATACATCTGTCCATGCCCGTTTACTCCAGGCTTCAAACTCGGTCATGTCTATAACAAAAGAACACTTTTCCTTTTCCTGATGTGTACAGGAACTCACAGTCACAGTATCAGTGGAAGACTTTAAGAAATAAAATAGTACAACATTAATTCAAATGTAAGGCAAACAGAAGTCCAAAATTTTAACTACTTAGTATATAAGTTTTTTTTCTTTTTATGAAACATTTGCATGCTCTTTTTATACATGATTCAAAACCTCTAATTCCTCCTGTGCCAATAGTAGAAACTAAAAACATAGGTAACTTTATGGAGCACAAAGTCTCTTATTTAGGTCAGATGTATTCATTCAGTGCATCTACTAGCTCATTCTGTAGTAGAAGTGGCAAAACAAGATGTGAAGTTCCTCTAAACCCTGAGCCAAAATAGAGCCACACCCTTTGGATTAGGCCACAAGACCTCAGCATAGTGCCAAAGAAGAGACAAGCACCTGGCTCTACTACTCGTGTTACATGTCAAGCATAGTGACAATGCCACCACTAGAGTTGCCTTAAAGCTTTCAGCTCCTCAAAAATAATTCCCCTCTCAACAGGTTTCCAGAAAATGAATTGTATACTTTAAGAAAACTATATATTTCTTGGTTAATTTTTCTCTATTCTCCCCTTAAACTGAAGGAGGGAAAACACAAGTGGTGGTAAAATTAAACCAGTATTTTCTTTGAAAGATATATATTCTAAAAATTTATTTTAAAAAGAAAATTTATATAACTCCACCTCATTATTCATTTATAAATTCTTCAAAGAAGCAATTACTTATATATTTTTATGTTTCTGTCACACAGAATTTGTAAGGCTAACAAAATACTTGTTGATTGTGGGGGAAAAAATATATATATATATAATTACTTATATATATTTACTTATATATTTTTAAGAAATCCATGTAATCAATTTTGCATACGAACTCTACAGAGATTTTTCGACAAAGGCATAAAAATTATGGGTTGTCCAGAAAGGCATAGGCCTTAGGATATTTCATATATAAAGATCAATGACTCTGAAATGGGATCTTTTAACAAAGGCCAAATACCAGTACATACAATAACTGTGTAGATTGTTCTTAGAAATTATATTTCCTTACCGTAATTTCAATCCATTTCTTATAATCTTCTGGTTCGAACAGAAATTCGGGCAATACATGAGAAATATATCCTCCTTGAATACTAAAATTAAAAAATAAATACCCAAATTATTATAATATGATCTGTATATCATTTGCATTGACCTTGAATTATTTCAATAATGTCATACTTTTATATCTATTGAATTTTAATTTTGAAATATAAAATTTATAATTAATTTTTAAAACTTCCCTTAATAATGAAATGATGTTTCCATTGGAGAATTTGATTAATAAGAGAGAACCTACTAAATGCCTGTAATCACCCTCATCGACCATTACATGCCAATGGAATATAGAGAGTTATGTGATTTAGTCTTTGTAGTCAATGCAGTAACTATTTTATTGTTATAACCTTATAAAATTGAAAAAAATCTGGAAAAAGTTGTAATACAATAAAATATCTGATAGAGAGATCATTAGTCATCCAATGTTATTGAATGCCTATTACCACACATAGCAGAATATAGAAAACTCCAAATATAATTCATTACTTATTTTTTCCAAAGAGAATATCCAAAAATAGAGCATTGTTTGATTATGTAAACTTACAGTAGTATAACTGAATCAGCAAATATCTATATTATTTAATACATTTAAAAGCCTATATATACATATTTATATGCATATAATTTACCACATTTAAGATTTTATATATGTGTATGTATGTGTGTGTGTGTGCACACACACACACACACTTTTATCACTGTCAAGTTTCCTGAAATAATTTTATTTTAATTCTTCATATGAATATCCATCACCACCAAAGCCACTATATAAAAATCTACTACCATTTTGGCAAGAGTGTTTCCTGATGGAGATCTGGGTGTTTAGATCTAACTTAGTGAGGATAGAACACCACTCACCAATAAGCATTTAACAGAGAAGAATGTTACATCTAGTGCTCAACTCTGGAGATAACCTCAGAGTTTGCAGTCATGTGCTTAGTGATAAATGGGAAAAGAAAAAGGAGAAAGGAGGTTTAAGATGATTTTGGAAACTAAGACCTTGACGACAATGCAGATGACTGAGAAGAGAGAAGTGAAGAAGGAAACTCTTGTGGGAGTGGAAGCAGTGATCACAGTTCTAGAGCTGTTAAGTTTGATGCGGCCCTGGGCCAGTGTAGGCTACCAGAAAAAATCATACTGCCTACATAAAGCTCTTTTGTTTGGAAATGAAACATTGTCCTTTTTCTTTGTTTTTCAGACAATTACTTTACTTACGTGTATTATTCCTATGAAACTTCATTATATTCAAATCACTATAAGTTTAAATAAAGCCTAATTTTAATGTAATGCCACTCCTAAGCAAGAATAGCCAACCTAAAGCCTGTTTGGGTACACAATGAGGTGATGTCCTCATTAAGTTGAAATCTTGTAGAGTGAAACAGACAGACAACTCAGAGACATATGAAGAAACGGAAATACTTCTTTGTTCCCACAGTCAAGACGGGATTTCAGGAGGAAGTGATCATTTCTATCAAATGCCACTGAGAGTTGAAGGAAAACTATCAAGAAACCATTAAAATGCGAGTTTCTTGAGGAGCTCATATGTTATTTATTTGAGTCCATCAGAAGATAGACCCTAGGTAAAAGTTGAAGATGAAGGATGCATTTTTGCATTTTAAAGGCTGACACTATCATCAAGAATTGTTTCCTTTTTTTTTTTTCATTTTAAATATATCTCAAGGCCTAACTGCATCAGTCCATAAGACAGTATCTATATTTATGTCTTATCAATAGATTTTATGCCTGGTCAGTAGTTTTATGAAGAGTTGACTTTCATAGTTGATTTGGTTACACTTTTACATTCCCATAGGATTCCCATTTGAATATTTCTTCTGAGTTAATACCCAGTAGATCAAAATGTAATTACATATAATGAGCTATTAAATTCTAAACTTAATCTCCAGAAATTAGTTTTTTTAAATATTCTAACTTAATCTCTAGAAATGAGTTTCTCATTTATTGCACAAAGTAGATATTTCACTTGTACAAAAGTCCTCACCTACTGTGTCATCAAATTTAAATGGGGAAGCTAATAACATTTATGATTACTTTGAATTTTAATACATTCATTTCCATGATGAAACATATGCACATATCTTGGAGTAATAACCCAGTTTTATTAACCATACTGCCACTTTCTAAATGTTAAGTAATTTTATCACAGTCAACATATCCTGATAGGCATGTATTTGCTGATAAAGAGCAAATAAATCTGAATGGCTTGGCTTTAATGTCAAAATCATTCTTCTGTACCTGCATCCTCACACTATAAAATGTCAAAACAGAAACGACTCAGGTTAATGTCAACACTACTAGGAGCTGTGCCAACAAGAATCCTACAAGAATAACACAACAATCACAAGTACCATGGAGTTTAATGATGCTATTACAAAATTGTTTCGTCTCTATAACACACGTATGATGAGGATTTACTTAAGTATCCAAACCTCCTTCTTTTGCTCACAGTTAATATTCCATTAGATTTTAAGAGCACAATCTTTCTTAAATAAATGCAATAGAATGTTTGCCTTTTTTGAATTAGAGAGCTTGCCTTATTCAATCAATCATTAAGGATCAAAAGTTAGGAAGTGGTAAAATTAAAAGAAAAGTCAATTGCTTTCTATTTTAAACTTATAAAATTTTAATAAAATTTCCATTCTATCTAACAAATATGAGGGCATAATTGATAAATACTGGCTTTCTAACATTTCTTATATGAACAAGACTTTCATTTCTAATAAAAGAATGGATTTTTAAAATAAATATTCTATTTTAGTGAAGTCATATCACAAGACTCAGTTTTCACTAATATAATGGTTACTATATTGTAATAATTTAAAGAAACATCTTAGCATACGAAACCTCGGAGCATAATTTATTGCATTTAAATTAGTAACAACAATAATTATAATCTATATGTCATGTAATGCACATCTTATTGTTTCTAATTATTTTATCAACCAAGTAAGTTTGGGGATCATCCTCTTCAATTTGACACATACTGAACTATAAACTAAAAATAAAGTCCTAAGCCCCCATTGACTGAATGGACCCCTTCTTGGCCAAGGGGACCTCAGAAAAACCTTAAAACAGAGTTCCCAGCCATGATGGAAAGGGAGGTTAGACACGCCTCTTTATACCCCTTCCCTTCTGGAGTTTAAACAAACCAGCATTAATGTTAAAATAGAGATCATAAGACTGACAAACACACTCTTTGTGACAATAAGATACTAAATCACAAACAAGACCTAAGGCCCAGCAAAGGTTTTAAGTCAGGACTTAAAAAAAATAAAATCTCACTAAACAGATTTTTTTTTTAATTGAGCAGATATAATGTGGCTTACTTCCCAACTTAACTCTGGCATAGTATCACATAACAGATAACAGACCCCCTTATTTTAACTCAAGCATTCCTTTCTACTGACTCCCAGTCTTTAAACAAAGCTTTATTTCATTAACCAATTACAAATCAAAGAATCTCTTAACCCACCTATGACTTATAAACACCTGCTTCGAGATGTCCCACCTTTTCAGGCAGAAACAATATATAACTTCCATGCATTGATTTATGATTTTACCTGCAATTCCTGTCTCCGTAAAATGTGTAAAACCAAACTGTAACCCAACTTCCTTTGGACCACTTACTCAAGGCTTCTTGGGTTTATGGTTTCCTGGACCATGGCCACTCACAGTCAGCTCAGAATAAACCTCTTTAAATTGTTTTACAGCGTTTGTTTATTTCTGTTAACCACTTAGAGCTAAAACAAGTGAATTAACTTGTTCAAGGTTACAGGAGTACAAAAGAAGTGGAATATAAGCCTGCATCTACTTGATTCAAAAACCAAGCCCATTTACTCCAGTTCAGTACACACTTCTAGACTATTTCTTTGAAATATTTTCATTCTTAGACATAATTCCATTACATAAGATATCACAATGGTTATCCATACATAAGAAGGGTATAAAGTTTTTGAAGATAAACAAAAAGTATACATCACAAGTAGAATTAAAGTTACTTATAAGGGGAAGTGAGTTGCTTTTTCTAAGTATATTTACTTTGGTAAATAAACTATTTATTTAAAAATTCAGTGGAATTGAAAAGTAAGAGTTACACTGGTTTTATATTCTTGTGATGTCCTGCTTTATAGTTACAATGTAGGGCACAAGATGTTTATATTTTGATTCTGTTTTAGTTTTTCATTATGCAAATTATAAATTAAAAAGTTTACTTTTTCAATGAAAATCAATCACAGAAGAAAATGATTATTGATTACAAACAAGTGAAATTGTATCAAATGATATTTGGTAATGAATGTATAGGTCTGCGTGGGCTGCCATAACAAAATGCCACAGGCTAGGTGTCTTAAACAACAAAAATTTATTTTCTGATAATTCTGGAGGTAAGAAGTCTGAGATCAAGGCGCCAAAAAATTTGGTTTCAGGTGAAGCCTCCCTTCCTGGTTTGTAGATGGCTGCCTACTTACTGTGTCCTCATGTAACATTTTCTCTGTGCTCTTAACGAGGCAGGGGTTGGGGGCAGAGAAATATAGTGTCTTTTCCGCTTGAGGTTTCTTTACTTTCATGATTACCTTCTAAAACTATATATCTAATTTTTGCATTTATAATCTGATATTATTTTATAAAGGAGGGCTTCCCAAATTGTATAAGATCTCTGAGCACCTGGATCAGCCATGCATTTGGGCTCACATAAGACAGGAAAGTGGGACTCATATCTGTACCTGTAGGTCTGTGAGTGCTGTTCTGGATATTCAGTCTCTTTAGCAGTGTCCCCTCTCTGCCTGGAACCTGTCATTTGGGCATATACTGCTAATGTCTGAGATGGGGATCTCATGTCTCTTCTCTTAGCCCCATCAAGCACCAAGAGTCCCTCATCTTTGTGTCTTTGTCATTCATATTGTAGCTTCAGGGCCAGCCATATGCCACCCTTCTGCCTCTTCAATGGGGACCTTCTAATGTCTTAATATAGCAACCTCCATGAAAGGCCGCTTAGGTATTGACTCAGTCACCTTCAATGACTTAGAAACTTCTAGTTTTCTTCCAAGCCACAAGGAACTCAAGCCAATTTTGGCTATTACCATGATAGTGAGAGCCTAAGAAATGAATGAAAATATTTTGTTCAGTACCATCAAACTTTCAATACATGGTATTGCTACGGACTCAAAAAATCCTGATTTGAAGATTTTCAAAAAACCTCAATGTCAAATCTTTCATTTGTATTCCTGCTATTAGAGTCCTCTTCTTGCCCTCCATCCCCACTCCTGCTAGGGTAGATGAGTATCTCTGGCCAACTATCAAGCAGATTTCATAAACAAAGAAGCAAAAGAGAAAAGCACATTAATATATTTCAAAATATATTAACCCTATTATATAAGTACTTATAAGTAATAAATGCCATTTTATTTATACAGGAACATGCAAGAAGAAGTAATAACACTGCCTACAGATGTGGGGTGTTTCAGTGGACAAGGATGCTACAAATACAAGCTAAAGAAGCAATATAAATTCACCAACTCTCCTATCAGACATTTAATAAACATTGTTTTTCCATTTCTTGGCCACTTGCCATTTAATCTCTGCAGAGAAGACACAATGATGACAGGTATTTTTTCCTATCATTTCTATCAACCATTTATGGAAATTTTCACTTGCATATTATTTTAATATTAAAAGACATTAATTATGCACACTAAAAGTTCACAGTATCCATAACTTGAGATGATACTAAGAGTAACATGAGAAATAAAGCTTACTGGTTTCATCCCTTTTTTGTTCAATGGATTTATGTATTTGTCGTAGATCAAGATTTCTAAAATGAAGTCATGGACCAGAAATATCAGCAACACCTTGAAACTTCTTATAAATGCAAATTAGCACTATAAGGGCCAGCAAACTATTTTAATCGCTCTCAGTGATTTGGATGCATGATAAAATTTAAGTATGCCTTAGATTATAAATCCAATAGATCATAAAATGCTTATTTTCTATTAACCAATGTATATTTTCCCAAAGTGAGCTAGATAGAGACATACAGTAAAAAGAAAAATAATATCAAAGTCTACCTGCCTATCTACCCTACCTACTTATCTATGTATCCAAGCCATAATTACATGCTTAAATTAGCACATCCAGGCTCTTACTTGAGAAAATCCAGAAGTGAGGAATGTTGCAAATGAAGTTGAATCAGTCTTTCATTGCCATCCACAGGTAAAGATTGACTTGAATTAATTTCAGGGGGCATTGTTCCACTCAAGTGGAGCACCACATCATAAATGGTCTTATTGTATTTAGAATAGTCATGGTGTAGGGAATATTTTTTGGGTGATGATTTTGATGAGTAGAATTGTATTTTATACACATCCCTATGAGAAAAAGACTTTAAATTAAAAACAGTCTCAAAATGTTATGGAAAAAATTTTCAATCCAATGACTAAATAAAATTCTATTAAAATCAACTATGAAGTTCTAAAATACAGTTCACTCAGCTACCATTTGTTAGTCAAAATTAGATTTTTTTAATATCCCCAGAGATTTTCAGTATCTTGTTTAAACACACATCATTATCTAATGTTGCAATTGTCAAGTCTGAAGTATTGGATTGTGACTAGATTGGATCTGGAGAAATAGAACAGTGATTGAATCCTGGACCAATTACCTACAAGCTATGTGATTATGGCAAGTTATTTAAACTCACCAAGTTCAATTTTGTATTCTATCAATTGGAGATAATGTCTATAATAGTTTCCAAAATAGATTTCAAATATTCATCACAGATGTAAATACAAAAATAACTTTACACACATTTTCTCAATATTTGTACTTTAATCCTTAGAAGGGCTCATCCTATATGTTGGCTTAATAAGCAAGGATTCTCATTTTGAAGTCCAGAGATGTCACAACCTTTTCTGTTCTTTGAATAAGACACTGCAATATCTACTCCATAGTACTATTGCACCAGGTTGTGATGCATGCTAATTTTTAATGGAGTAAAAATTCCAATCTATTCTTGCTGTCTTACAACTTATCAAATATTCCATATTATACTGTCTAATTGTTTGTTAGCAATGAAAATCACACATGCATCACTAGTTTAGACTGACAAATAAAAAGTACCCAATGGACCATTTTGAGTGGTAGTTCTTCAGTTTAGTAAATAAGAAGTCTGTATACCATAATACAAGAGAAAGTACATTGTCTTATGTAAGGATTAGACTACCATTGCTCAAAACTTGGCTCTGCCATGTACTATGTGACCTTATAGAAGTTACTTGAGCTTTCTGCTCCTCAGATTCCTCATAAGTAATGGATATAATAGATCTAGTGCATCCTGATGTTACTGGCAAAAAAACAGATATTTTATGAAGAAAATTAACACCATCATAGGCCAAGATGAATGCAAATGAAAAGAAACAATAGACAACAAAAACAGACACATAGGAGCCCCAGATATTCCAGTTGTAAAATGTAGACTTTAAACTAACTAGCAAAAAAGGAGAGGAGACAGAAAGAATGGGGCAGTCAAATAATTTGAAGGGATATTGTCTGAGAACTTCCTAAAATTACCAACAGAAAATCAAACCACACATGAAAGAATTACTATGAACCTTAATGAAAATAAGCACAGAGAAAACTATTCTAGGTACATCATAGTGAAGCTGCTGAAAACTAAACAGAAGTTCTTAAAAGGGCTCCAACAAAAGATAATACCTTCAAGGCACTAACACAAAGGATTTCTTGATAGAAACAGTAGAAGAAAATGGTCTATCTTTCAATATGCTGAAAGAAAATAAATCCCAACCTGAACCTGATTTTAAAAACCCTATACAGTTAGAATAAAGGTGAAAAATTTATATTTTCAGATATAAAATACAAATACAGAAATTTGTAACCAAATGACCTTACTTTTTAAATATATGTTTCTATTTTTTTATTAAGAGGATACAAATATTTTTGTTACATGGGTAGCTTTTATAATGCTTTCGTCAGAGCTATAAGTGTGCCCATCACCTGAATAGTATCCACTGTACATGTTAGGTAGCTCTTCACCCTCCTACACCCTACTTCATTTCCAAACATTTTTACTTCTTTCTGTGTCCACCAGCTAGTTCCAAATTATTGGAGAGTACATGTGGTGTTTGTTTTTATATTCTTTAGATACTTAACTTAGGGTAATGCTCTGCAGTTCCATGAAAATTGTTGTAAAAGACATTAATTCCTTTATTTTTATGGCTGAGTAATACTCCACATTATATATATACACCACATTTTGTTAATCCACTCATAAATGTATGGGCATATGGGTTGATTCCATATCTTTGAAATTATGAATTGTGCTGCAATAAACATTCAAGCACAAGTGCCTTTGTGATAAAAGGACTTTTTTTTCTTTTGGGTAAATACCCAGTAGTGGGATTCCTGGATCAAATAGTAGGTATACTTTCAGTTCCTTGAAAAATCTCCATAATGTTTTTCACAGAGGTTATACTAATGTGCACTCCCACAAACAGTATACAAGTGTTCCTATTTTTCTGCAACCATGCCAGCATGGATTGCTTTGGACTTTTTAATAAAAGCCACTCTAACTGGGGTAAGGTAATATCTCATTGTGGTTTCACATACGTAAAGCAATAAATATGATTCACCACTAAACAGAAGCAAAAACAAAGACCATATGATCATCTCAATAGATGCAAAGAAAGCATTTGACAAAATCCAGCACTCTTTCATGATAAAAACTCTCAAAAAACTAGGCATAGAAGGAACATACTTCAAAATTATAAAAGCCATATATGAAAAACCCACAGCCAGCATCATACTGAATGGGGAAAAGTTGAAAGCATTCCCCCTATGAACTGAAACAAGACAAGGGTGCCCATTGTCACCACTTCTATCCAAATATAGTCCTGGAAGTCCTAGCCAGAGCAATCAGACAAGAGAAAGAAATAAAGAGTATTCAAATCAGGAAAGAGGAGGCAAAACTGATGATATGATCTTGTATCTACAAAATCCCAAAGACTCCACCAAGAGACTCCTGGAATTGATAAATAAATTCAGCAAAGTCTCAGATTACAAAATCAATGCACACAAATCAGTAGCATTTATATACACCAATAACAATCAAGCTGAGAGTCAAATCAAAGACTCAATGCTATTCACAATAGCTACAAAGAAAATAAAATACTGAGGAATATACTTAATCGAGAAGGTGAAAGGTCTCTGCAAGGAGAACTATGAAACACTGAGAAAGGAAATCACAAAGGAATGTGATCAAATGGAAAAAAATATCACGCTCATGGATTGGCAGAATCAACATTATTAAAATGTCCATACTTCCCAAAGAGATTTACAGATTCAACACAATCCCCATCAAAATATTAATACCACTGTCATATTTCACAGATGTAGAAAAAAATGATTCTATCCTTCATTTGGAACAAAAAAAAAAAGCCCTAATAGCTAATGTAATCTTAAGCAAAAAGAAAAAATATGGAGTCCTCACATCATGAGACTTCAAACTATACTGCCAGGCTATAGAAATCAAAACAGCAGTGTATTGGTACAGAAACGGAGAAATAGACCAATGGAACAGAACAGAACACCCTGATACAAAACCATCTACCTACAACCAAAGCAAGCAACAACATATACTGGGGAAAAGGAGCCCTATTCAATAAATGGTGTTGGGGAAATTGGATAGCCACATGCAGAAGAATGAAACAGGACTCCTATCTCTCACCGCTCACAAAAATTAATTCAAAATAGATAAAAGACTTAAATGTAAGAAATGATGCCATAAAAATTCTAGATGAAAATGTAGGAAAAACTCTTCTAGATATTAGCCTAGGTAAAGAATTTATGACTAACTAGCACTCTGGGAGGCCGAAGCGGGTGGATCATTTGAGCTCAGGAGTTTGAGACCAGCCTGAGCAAGAGCGAGACCCCATCTCTACTAAAAAAAAAAAAAAAAGAAAAAAATTAGCTGGACAACTAAAATATATATAGAAAAAATTAGCTGGTCATGATGCTACATGCCTGCAGTCCAAGCTACTAGGGAGGCTGAGGCAGTAGGATTGTTTGAGCCCAGGAGTTTGAGGTTGCTGTGAGCTAGGCTGATGCCACGGCACTCTACCAGGCAACAGAGTGAGACTCTGTCTCAAAAAAAAAAAAAAAAAAAAATTTATAACTAAGACCCTAAAGACAATTACAGCAAATGAATAAATAAATAAATAAATGAGACTTGATTAAATTAAAAAGCTTCTGCACAACAAAAGACATAATCAACAGAGCAAATAGACAACCTACAGAATGGGAAAAAATATTTGCAAACTATATAGCCAATAAAGGGCTAATATCCAGAACCTACAAAGAACTCAAAAAAATCAGCAAGAAAAAAAAACAAACCACCCCATTAAAAAGTGGGCAAAAGACATGAACAGAAGCTTTTCAAATGAAGATAGACACATGGTCGACAAACATATGAAAAAATGCTGAATGTCACTAATCATCAGGGAAATATAAATTGAAACCAAATGACCTTAATTTAAAGGTCTAAAGAGAATTATTTGAAAAGAAGAAAATCATCTTACATGGAAAATAATGAAACTGGTAAATGTATAGACAAATATTGACTATACAACAATAATTAATAATACTATTATTAAATATCATTAAATCATTAGTTTAATCACTTCATATTTGTGTATATATTTATACATACATACACATATGGGTGTGTTTGTAATTATAATATACAACAGCAGTAATGCACACCAGAAGGGAAAATATAAAATATAATAGGCTCTTGTAACACCAGGGAAGATGATAAAATTATTAATTACTACACAAATCTAATAAGTTACAAATGTATGCTGTAATGTGTATGGTAATCATTAAAAGAATATGAAAAAAGTATTTAACTTCCAAGGTAGTAGAGGATAAATCATGAAATAAGTAAAGAAATATTTAATCAATCTAAGAGAAGGCACAAAAAGAGAGAAAAGAAATAAAATAGGCATAAGAACAGAAAAAAACATACTGAAGATGTAAGTCCAAACTTACAGTATTTATATCAAATTTATACTAACCATAAGTTCAGTTTAAAAGACAAAGATTGAAAGAATAAGAATTAAACAAACTAAAGACAGGGTATAAAAGGAGACACAACTGGAAACATAGAAAACAGAAAGATTTATGTAAAAGATACAACAAAATATGTAAATATTAACCAGGAGAAAAGTAATGTACCTATATTCACATAAGACAAAGTGTTGCTAGTATGTAAGGCACAAAGCTTTACTAAATATAAAGAAAGAAATTTCATAGGAATAAAATTTTAATATACCATGAAGATGTTACAATTGCACGTTTGAATGCAGTTGGTAACAGCCTCAAAATGTATAAAATAAAATTGAATATTTAAAATGTAGCCAAATATACAAATACAAGTAAAGATTTTAACAAACTTATTCTAATAATTGGTAAATAATTTACAAATTAGTAACCACACATATTATTTAAAGGACACAATTAGCAAACTTGATTTAATGTAATTACATGGAAAAGGACATTCAATGACTGCAAATTATACCATATTTTTAAGCTGGAATGTTTATAAAAGCTAATTAAATGCTGGCCTATAAACAAATGTCAAAAAAATTTAAAGAAAATTCTCTCTGATCTTAATAAAATTATGCTGAATATCAACAGCAAATTCACCTCATGTAAGCATCCAAATAACTTTTGTAAAGTAAATCACATTGGAAATCAAAACATAACATGAATAGGATGAAAATAACATATTACATATACAAATATGTAATATAAGTGAATTCAAATTTAGAAAAAAACTTATTGTTTAAAAATTAAGTATGTGTTCATTATGAAAACACAAAACTATTAGAAATGAAAAAAACTTCATAACTGATAATGCATTTCTATATGCAGCATAGAGTTAACCTCATACTTTAATGGTAAAATGTTGAAAATTTTCTCCTAAGACCCAGATTAAGAGAAGAATTCATCCTATTCAATATTTAACTGGAGATCCTGACAGGGGTAGTAATTGGAAAGGGGAAAAAAACTCAGTATTTGCAAAAAAAAATTTTTAGAAAATATAAAAAAATACTACAGATAAAGAATTAAAATTAGTAAATTGCCTTAATGAAGCAGTCAGATAAAAGTCAGCATATGATAATGAACTTTATATATAAAAAACAAAAAATTGGAAAAAAAATGTCATTTACCATAGCTTCAAAAAATATCAAATGCTCAGTGATAAATCTACCAAAATATATGCAAGAACTCTCTACATAAAACTATTAATCATCACTAAGATAAACTTTAAAAGATCTAAATAAAAAGAGGAATAAATACTGCTTTTTCATAAAGGCAATATTATAAAAATGTCATTTCTGTCTAAATTAATCACAGATCAAGTTCAATCACAATACAAATTCCAGCAGGGTGCTTTTCTTTTTCTATTTGGTGGAAATTTATAAGTGATTCTAACGTTTATACTGAAATGCAAATAGCATAAATAGCTAAGAAAATATTGGAAAAGAACAAACTTTGCTTACATTACTAAATATCAAAAATTACATAATATTAGACCTTAAGACAAGTTGTTCTTGATGCAAAAGTATACAAGTTAATCAAAGAAATAAACTACAGATTGAAAAGTATATGAATACCTTATTTATGAGAAAACAGGTATTACCAAGAGGAGAGGTAGAGGAAAGAGTCTTTTCCACAACAGGCAATGAGCCAATTGGTATTTTAAAAATAGGAAAAATTAAAATACACCTTGATGTTTATCTCACATGAACAGAGAAGTAAAATTCTATAACATGGACGGAATTGGAGGAAATTATATTAAGTGAAATAAACCAGCCACAGAAAGACAAATATTGCACGTTCTCACTCAAATGTGGGAGCTGAAAAAAATTGAACTCAAGGAGACAGAGAGTATTAACAGAATGATGGTTACCAGAAGCTGGGAAGAAGAGTGAGGATAAAGTGGGGATGGCTAATGCATAGAAAAATACAGTTAGATAGAATGAATAAGATCTCGTTTGGTAGCATAATAGGGCAACTATAGTTAACAATAATTTATTCTACATTTAAAAATAATTAAAGGAGTAGAACAGAAATGTTCCTAACACAACGAAATGATAAATGTTTGAGGAGAGATACCCAGGTTACTGATTTAATCATTACACACTATATGCCTGTATCAAAACATCACATGTACCCCATAAATACATACAACTACTATGTACCCATAATAATTAAAAATTAAAAAAAGGAAAAAAGTAAATTTCAGGAGGATCGACTATCCAGTGTAAAAGACAAAGCAACAAAGCATCTAGAAATAACAAAGGAAGATTTCTTCATGTTTCGGGAGAAAAAAGATTTCATATAAAGCAGACAAAAGCAAAACCATTAAAGTAAATACTCATAAATTGGAGTACATTAAAATTTGGGGGACGATATTTGTAATAAATATAACCAACAAAGAACTAACACGAAATACATAAAACTTCTATTAACAAATAAGAAAAAAGCGATGAATCAATTTTTAAAGACTGATAGAAAAAACACATGAACTGGCACTTTATGATACAGCATTTCCAAATGAATATGCAAAACTTTTCTTAACATGAATAGCAGCAAAATGCCAATTCAAACCACACTCACTAGAAAAACTAATATTGAAAATACTAGCAATATTAAATATTTCTTTGGATGTAGAGCAACTGGAACTTTTGTGTACTGCTCGTGTGAGTGGATATGGGTGCAAACTCCTTGCAAAATTATTTGGACATGTCTCCTAACGCTGATTATATTTCTATCTTATGATCCAGCAATTTTACTCTTACATATAGGCTTTTCAGAAATATACACCAAAAAGACACATACTAAAATTTTCATAGCATCTTTATTTATAATAGAAAAATCCAGGAACCAGACAAATATCTATCAACAAGAATATGAATAAATTGCAGTATACTCATACAATGACCTAGCATACAGCATTAAAAATAAACTACTCCTAAATGCAAATATGTGTATGAATCACATGAACATAATGTTGAGCAAAAATATCCAGACACAAGGAAATGCAAACTGTATAGTTCTTCCTTTATAAAGTTCCAAAACAGACAAAACTAATCTATGGTGTTGGAATTCAGGTCTAATTCTTGTTTTCTTAGAAAGTGGAAAGGGACACAAGGAGGTGAGTGGGATTAGGGATGCTATTTCTCCTTCTATTTCTTGGTTTAGGTTGTGGCTACATATGTGTATTCACATAGTGATAATTCTATGTATATGTTATATGGCAATACAACTATTAAAACTCAGGGGGGGCAAGGGCAATATATGTAACCTAAACTTATATAGCCCCATATTATGCTGAAATAATAATAAAAAATAAATAAAATAAATAAATAAATAATTTGAACAAACTCTAAACTCAGGATGGTAGTTTCCTTTGTGCAGCAGAGGTTTGATACAAGTGGCTTCTTGGATGTTGGCAATGTGATGCTTGCATAGGGGCTTGCTCTATGAGTAAGTTGAAAGGCAGCACTTACAGGCCTCTCTTTATGTGTGTTTTATTTCATGATGTAAAAAGTCAAGAGGTAAGAGCCTGGGTCTTCAAAGTTCCTCTAGCACATGAAAATTAACTGAAATTGACTAGTTAAAATTAGTGTCCAGAAGTTTGTTGGAGGAAAAGGCAATATTGTTAGTCATATAACTTAACTGCCCCTTGAAAACAGAAGTTAAAATATAAAAACTATACATTACATTCTTCAAAGACTACACCTATGCACATCCCACGAATGTGGGCTTTATTAAGTAAAAGCTTATAATTTAACCATACTCCTTTTCCTCTTATTTAAGTATTAAGATATTAAATGATTTTAAGTTTCTTTTTCAGTTATGAGAGTCCCCTTACTTTAGAGATTGAAAATATACTCATGCAGAAAGCTCAGTGTACTAATGATCTATCTTTCCAGATAGAGAAGCCACCCACCACTATCATCAGCAAGTACAGTAAAATGGTTAAGGAAGGAAACTACTTTGAAAATCTATTTTACCCATTCTAATATACCAGTAGCAGTAACTCATTTTTGTTTAAACGTGCATTTCACTAATTAAATATCAAGTTAGCCACTTAAAAAAAGAATTGCAAAATATTTTATTATTCTTATTAATATATTAATGTGCAGAAATGAAAAGAACTCAAGGAACTCAACTCTAATTAGTTATTATAACCACTTTCATTTTAACATTTAGTTTGAATCTAAAGACAAGTTTCTGTGACTTTGTTGGTTACTGTTGAAGTATGAATGGGCACAATGCCCAGAAATGGAGGTGACACTTTATTTTCACATTAAATTTATCACTGAGCTTGCCAGCAGCTCAACACGGCAAAGAGAAAAGCATGCTATATACTTTTTTTTAAAGTCAAATGTTCCTATATCAAGCTGGGAAAAATCCTGCAAGGGAAGGTGAAATATTATTAATGACATATAATTTGGAAAAGTGCTCTCTTGGAAAAGATGAGTTTTAAATTGACTCTCTACTGCCAAATAGAAGAGTTGGTGAATATGATTAATGAAATCAGAAAAATATAACACTGTTAATACAATCCCAATTAAATTTATTAATGATAGCTAACATTTAGTGAACACTTACTAGTTCTTAAGGTCTGTTCTGATACAACTTAAAAGTATTACCTCTTAAATATTACAACTATATAAGGTAGGTATTATGATTATCTCCTTTTTGCAGATAAGATAATGGAGAAATAAAGAAAATATTTTCCTCATTTTAGATGTTCTCATTATGAATCGTAAAACATTCTACCAGTGAATTTGATTTTCTATGAGATTCTATATAGTTATACTAAATGAGAGGCTCTGGGATGGAATGGTTAGCTTTGGAACAATTTGAACCCTTACCCAGCTTCCTGACTGGCATTCTAGGTGTGTGGCAGCTGCAGGGAGATACATGCTAGAGTGGAATCCTGGAGTAGCACCTATATGCACCACAATTACTTCTCTCAGATGAAGTGGGATATCTAGTATGATTCAAATGATGCTAGCATCAGTTTCTTAGAGATCTTCACAGTGGTGTTTAGAGAAAATGTTATTCCCGCAGTTCACCCAACTTGAAGTGAGTACACTGTAATATTTAGTACATTTTCTCTGATGATCTCTGAAATATAAATTGTATTTTCTTATCTTTTTCAATGGCTATTTCCATCTGTTGGTGATTTGGGGAAGGGCTAAAAAGAAATAATATCTAAGGGCCTCTAGGAATGGAAAACAGACCTATGCTCAACATCATTAATCATCAGGGAAATGCAAATTCAAAGCACAATGAGATATCACTTCATACCTGTTAGATGGGTTATTATGAAAAACATGAAGGATAACAAGTGTTAGTTACTAAGAATGTAAAGAAAGGGGAATGCTTAAGCGCTGGTTGTGGGAATATAAATTAGTATAGCTATTATGGAAAACTGTAAAGAGGTTCCCTCAAAAAACTAAACATAGTATTATTACCATATGATCCAGCAATCCTACTTCTGGGTATATATTCAAAGGAAGTGAAATCTGTATGTTGAAGAGACATTTGCACTCCCATGTTTACTGCAGCACTGTTCACAATAGTCAAGATATGGAATCAACCTAAGTGTCCATCAATAGATGAAGAGATAAAGAAAATGTGGTATGTATACACAGCGGACTTCAGGATTAAAAAAGAAGGAAAGTCTGTCATTTGCAACAATGTAGATGAACCTATAGGACAGTCTGCTAAGTGAAATAAGCGAGGTGCAGAGACAAATGTCACATGATCTTAATTATATATGGTATCTATAAAAGTTGAAGTCATAGAAGCAGAGAGTAGAAGAGAGTGGTTATCAGAGGCTGGAGGATAAGGACAGTGGGGCGATGTTAGTTAAAGAGTATAAGGTTGCAATTAAAAGACAGGAAATAAAAGGTAAGTATTTAAGGTAGTGGATATGTTAACCAGCTTGATTCAATCATTCCACACTATACATATATAGACCATAGTATAGCTGTGTACCTCATAAATACATATGCTTATAATTTGTCCAAAAAATTTAAAAGCCCCCATAAGTCACCTCATTAATTAGTTGGATCCTAAAATGTTTTTAGGAAGGAAAATCATTATAAAAGGGAAAATATGACTGAATAAAGTTTTCATAGCCTTACAAAAAGAAAACAGACTAAGAATTAATAAATGGGAAATCTCAAATACTTTCTTTGGCTTCTCCTATTCTACCTGAATATCTCGCAAATCAACAAGTGAACTGGGCCCTATTGACCTTGCTGCCACAAAGTTGTATTTGTAAGGAGTGAAATTACCTGAGATACATACCAACAAAGCAGCGTTTATGACAACCCCTATCTTCAGGTTCAAGAAAGGTGATACATGAATGTGTCAAAAACTGTTTCAATAATGTTGAGAAAAAGCCCCACAGCTATTTGATACCCACATCATAACCTACAATGGATAACAGTTTTCCAGGTAATAAATCCCGTAGTGGATGACTTTCCAGCTAGGGGCTATTGTATATAAGGCTAGGCAATTTAACTTCTTGTTAACGTGTATGACACTAGAATTCATGGCTTGCCCAGGACTTTAAGCTTCATTTGGTCCAAAATCCTAGATTTACCCTATAAACATTAGAATTATATATCTCTCTTCAGTTCCAAACTATTGTATTCTTAAACTTCTTAAACTGATATACCTAACCACAGGTTATTAATAGTTTTCAGCCTAAAGAAAAAGACAAAATTGCCAAATGGTGGAGTTCATGTCTTTTAAGGGTTAAAACTGCCTAAATCTTAATCTGATCCCCCAATAATTGGCAAGTAGCATGATGCTTAAAAGTACTCATTCTGGGGGTAGAATGCTTGAGTACAAATCCTGGCTCTGCTATTTTGTAGCTGTGTGACTTTGGGAAAGCTACTTATTCTTTCTGCCTCAGTTTCTCATCAGTAAAATGGGTATAATAATAGTGTCTATATCACAGGGTGGTTGTAAAGAGTAAATAAATCAATACTCATAAAGTATATATAATGATGCCTTGTACGTAGTAAGAGTCCAATATACATTAACCATTATTGTTAATAAAATGTCACAAAAGTATTTTTAACCAAGTTAAGAGAGATATTACAAAGCAAGCTTGGTCAGGTATCAATCACCAGACTGCAAAAAATTAAAGCACTAACAGAAATAATGAGTCATTAAGATGGGACCATAAGAAAATAACTGCAAGAGTAAACTACAGAAATATATGAGAAGAAAGGACAATTTCCTGTTCAGAAAAATAAACTGAACATATATGCTTATCTTTTCTTTCTCTCAAAATATTCCTGAAATGTCAAAAAGATTGAAGAAATAGAATAAACCTGTAACAACACCAAAATTTGGAAAGAGACTATTAATATGCCAGAAACGTTGAGGAATACCTATGAGACAGAGAACAGATAGAATTGTACGGAGGAATCAATCAAAATGATAGACAGCATAGCAATAGGCTACAGTGGGAAAGGAAGCCATTTTTCCTAGAGGAACATAAGAGAGGCTTCAAGGTAAGAGTTGGCAGATACAGAGGGAGGAAGTGACACATGGTACAGTAATCACAATGATTAATAGAAGTATTGTATATGAAAGAGTTAGGTTTGATCTTCTATCCCATGAAACATTTACAGACTGACAACAACATACAGAGCCTCCAGGAAAAACTGGAGATCACTCAAAATAAATTCAACTTCTAGATTCCTAGGAGATTTAGGGCACCTATAGTGGATTTCCATGCTCTAGAATAAATCCCCCCTTACTTTTGCATTACATTGGATCTAGCTTCTCTTCTCTTTACCATAAAGTAAAGCATTTGTGTTGCTATGACTTGCTCACTTACTGAAGACTTTTTTCTGCCTTTTAACCAGGCAAACAATTTGATGAAAAAACAAACTCAAACGTGCACAGTATCCAGAGAAACCCTTGTCTCTTGCTTATTCTACAAGAAGTACTTCATTCATTACATATGAATAAATGAGAATGAAAAATCAGAAATATTTAAAGAAAGTCATCAGGTTGAAAGAAAATAACCCAATAAAAAAGAATAAAGATTGAGGAGAGATGAAACAATTTAAAGAAAAATAGAATTTAGAAATAAGCTCATATTATAAAAGAGATATTTGAGAAAGCATGTATCCATAACACAAAACAGGATGCTATTATTAAAGAAAAATACATAAAGAAGAAGAAGAGAAGGAAAGGAGGTGAGGGAGGAAGAAAGAAAAAGAAGGAGGAAGGAACAAGGAAGGGAGGAAGGAAATAAAGAATAACACAAAGTTCTTGGAAAACAAAGCTAGCAATACCAATTTAAAAATTTTACAGAAGACTAGAAGAGGAAGTAAAGGACAGCTACAAGTATAAGAAAGTAAGAGACAGAAAAAGATAAAAAATATAAATCATAATCATAAGGGATACAAAGGATCAGTCAAGCAGGTCCAGCATCTTTCTAATAGGAGATTCAGAAACAGAGAATGGAGTGGGGTGTGGTGGCACACACCTGTAATCCCAGCGAATCAGGAGGCTGAGGTAGGAGGATCACTTGAGCCCAGGAGTTCAAGACCAACCTGGACAACATAGTGAGATTCTGTCTTTAAAAAGAGAGAGAGAGAGAGAGAGAGAGAGAAGGGAAAAAATAGCAGAAAAGGAGGCAGGAAAGAATAGTTAAAAGACTAGTTTTCAAAATAAAAGGGACTACTAAATGCCAAGTAGATTGAATCCTGAAAAAGAACCCCACGTTCAG
Source organism: Eulemur rufifrons (assembly GCF_041146395.1). NCBI lineage: Eukaryota > Metazoa > Chordata > Mammalia > Primates > Lemuridae > Eulemur > Eulemur rufifrons. Next base: position 113,645,941 of record NC_091012.1, read on the forward strand.
ATTTTACTTCATCAAATTGCATAATAGGAGAACAGCAGAGATATGGAAACCATAAGAGAATTCTGAGAGAATGAACACGTTATTCACAAAATATGGCATCAGATTTCTCATGAGAAATACTAAGTAATGCCAGATGATGGAGTAATACAGGAGACACTAAAGAGGAGATTCAAATATCAGCAATAGTGCATGACCTTGGAGGTCTCTTCTTAGCCTGAGAGGCCATGATCCCCAAATTCCAAACCAACAAATGGCTCCGAATAGCATTGTCACCTGGGCAAAGTTAATCTTTATTCAAAGTTTTTTGATTGTGGGCAGCTTCCTTCCCAGGGTTAGAAAAGCTCTCATACTCCTCCAGAACTGCCTTTCACCAGGCATTCAAGAATGTATTATAAGAGACTTTAAGAGGTTTATATTATTTGGTCTAGTGATCCTACCTATGAGAAACTTCCTATGTAGTATCCAGAAATATCTGGTACCATTTGTAAGCATTTATAAGCATGTCTGCATTATTTATGCCAACAAAGAATAACAAAATTACATAAGTAAATTCTCAAAAATTAATGTGAATTTTCAAGTAAATAATAATGTATGCATGTAATAACACTATACAACAAACTAGCAATCGCTATTATAGTAAAAAGCATATAGAAAATGAAAACTAATATCCCAAGCTCTATAAAAACAACAAAATTGAGAAACTTTTGCTAACTAACAAAAATTCTAGGATGCAGCCAGAGTAGAATAAAGAGATGAATTTATAGACTTGAAAATAAATAAACATACTATTCAAGTTTAAAGAAAAATAAATTATAAAGAAAAATCATTACATGATTTAGAAAAAACAGAAATGAAAAATTAATTTAAGAATTTATTCATTATATGAGACATAGAAGTAAACTGCTGATACCCATAAATCAAGAAAAAATAAAATTACAATTGTAAATGAGGAAGGGACTATAACAGCATGAAGGAAATAAAAAACAGAAAGACTACTAGTCACAATTGTTGAATAATAAATGTTAAATGCTCAATTAATAATTTCCCCCATAACAACAAATGCTGGTGTGAATGTGGAGAGATAGAACACTCTTATACTGCTGGTGGGACTGCAAATTAGTACAACCCCTGTGGAAAATAATTTGGAGATGCCTCAAAGAGCTAAAAATAGAAATGCCATTTGATCCAGCAATCCCACTACTAGGCATCTAACCAAAGGGAAAAAAATGACATTCTATAATAAAGACATCCGCACTCGAATTTTTTTTTTTTTTTTTGAGACAGAGTGTCGCTCTGTTGCCCGGGCCAGAGTGCCGTGGCGTCAGCCTAGCTCACAGCAACCTCAAACTCCTGGTCTTAAGCGATCCTGCTGCCTCAGCCTCCCAAGTAGCTGGGACTACAGGCATGCGCTACCACACCTGGCTAATTTTTTTCTCTATATATTTTTAGTTGTCCAGCTAATTTCTTTCTATTTTTAGTAGAGACGGGGTCTCACTCTTGCTCAGGCTGGTCTCGAACTTCTGAGCTCAAAGGATCCACCTGCCTTGGCCTCCCAGAGTGCTGGGATTACAGGTGTGAGCCACTGTGCCTGGCCTGCACTTGAATGTTTATGGCAGTACAATTCACAATTGCAAAGATGTGGAAACAACCCAAGTGTCCATCAATACATGAGTAGATTAAGAAAATGTGGTATATCTATAGCATGGAATACTACTCAACTATAAAACAACAGTGATCTAGCACCTTTTATATTATCCTGGATAGAGATTGAGCCCATCCTTTGAAGTGCGGTATCACAGAATGGAAAAATAAGCACCACATGTATTTGCCATCAAATTGGTACTAACTGATCAACACTAAGGTGCTCACATGTTAGTAATACTCACTGGGTACCGGTCAGGTGGCGGGGGTGAGAGAGGTAAACTCACAACTAATGGAGATGGAGAGTACTGTATGGGGGAAGGGCACGCTTCTAGCCCTGGCTTGGGCGAGGCAAAGGCATTATGTGTAACCAAAATATTTGTACCTCCATATTCTGAAATAAAATAAATAAATGAATGAATAATTTTCCCCAAAAATTAAAACAAATCAATAAAATTTAATCAAAATGTTTAGAGACTAACTTCTCTAAAAAATTCCCTGGAGCCAGATGATTTCAGGATGAAAACTACAAATTTTCAGGGTATCTGCTGTATTAACTTTTCCACATCACAAAGATGATATATTAGTCAATTTATTCTATGAAGGTGAAATTGTCCAATTAATTTTTAAAAAACTGAAAAAGTTAACATACAGGAAAACTACAGACTTAGCTTAATCTAGCACACTCTTGAATATAGAGCAGAAATTCTAAATATAGCCCACATAGCTATAGAGATCAGTCCTGGATTCCCCTGTGGTGGCAGCAAGTTACCCCCAGGGCTGAGAAAGGAGGTAGAAAAAAAGCTCTGAGAATCCACTACATCACAACATTATAACAAGTGAAGGGCCTAAACTCCTGTTTAAATTAACAACAGAACTAAGTGCCTTGATATAATCAAAGAAATTTAAGTATTTGAGACATGCTGAGTAATAAAACAGCACATGAAAGAAAGGAGGTAAATGCATTGGCGAAGAGGAGATGGTACAAAGAAACTCTACCTGTTCACTAACATCACTATCTGTCTACCTGACTATACTCTAGATCTTGGGCTGATAGTTTATTTACACAGAAATGTGTAGTTTCCAAAATTTTCAAATTTAAAAGGGCTTTCCTAGCCATAGTTTGCCCTTTCTCATTTCACATATGAGGAAACTGAGGTCCAGAGTTTTTCAGTGCTTGCCTAAAATCATCTTGTCTAGAAGAAATTAAAAAGGACATGTATACTGAAGAATTTATATTTATGTTTTTACTCTTCTTAATGGATCCCTTATAATTTAGCAGTCTATAATAAATTATTTAATATCCTTTCACTTAAAATGATCCCAATAAATAGATTATATTTTATGATGTTATACAAAGCAAGGCATGTAACTGTCACCTCCTTATAGTCTCTGGAATAGAAAAGGAATGGGGTCCTTCAGGCCAGCCGAAGAGACCGAACCAGGTCTGAGCTGCATTCACAACCTTCTGAAAGAAGTTATATGCCTTTGTTCCTTCTCCAAGAGTAAAGAATTGTTCATTTGTCTCCTCCTTTTTCACAGATTGATCATCTTTCTTTGATGCTTCACTTATATCCAAGCCCAAATTTTCAGGTATTATTTCCATTCCTAAAATTCACATTTGTTTGTAAAAAGTTACTTGACCAATAGCGTGAAATAGTCTGTCAGTAATGGTCATTTGTATGCAGACAAATAGAACTCATTCTACAAACTAGTCTATGCTCTCAGAGTCAACTTATTATATCTTAAAATAATCAATGAAAATATACTTATTTTCAAATACCCAACAGAAATGTTTAAAAATAGATAAATTACAACAAGGAAAGCAGTTACATTTTTTTTCTTGCCATAATGGTATGAGAAAACATTCCCCAAAGCAGAATCTTCCATTTCTAATTACATTAGTAAAATGTATTGACAATTCTTCAGCATTACTTATTAGACAAAATTAAACCTCAGCTGAAAAAATTATAGAAACAAAATATTGGCTTTAGATTCAAAATGACTTTCTATCCAAATCAAGCACATAAATAAAACATTTCTGAGTTAAGGAAATTTTTGAAAATATAAAATGGTTTTATCTTTTTCTTTAAAGATATCTGCTCATATAATGGTACCTACACACTAATCTGGTTTGGTTCATTCAACAAAAAGGAACAAATTTAATATTACCAACATCCAGGGAAAGAAATATTTAAACAGTTAATTGAAAATAATAGTATAAAACTCACATATTTACCTGTGCTCACCTCTTTCTAAGATGGGAAACCTTGGCTAGAGTTAGATAATGAAGAGAAAAATCCCTTAGTTCTGCAGTTCCTAAACTATGGACAGAGAGTGCTTGAGATGTCAGAGCAAATTTACAGAGGCTCTGTAGAATATTTAACATTTTAGTTAAATATTACTGCAACATCTGTTGGAGAGCACATAAGCTTAGATTTTTGTACCAAATGCACTTAATAAATGAAACTATGTGGTACATGTTTTGGCCTAGGGAAAAATACTGACTGAGACACTAAGTGTGCCATGAACCATGAACATTAGAGAATCTCTGCTATTGATCATTGAAAAGAACTCCCAAAACACATGACCCACTTAAGACTAATGACAAATTCATGTTTTTCTTCAACCATTCATTTTTATCTTAAAAAGCCTAACTTAAATTAAATGCTATTAAGCAGATCATGTCATGGACTGGGTTTGGAGGGTACATTATATATTTGCCACATACCAACATATAAGTTTCCTCTTGCAGGTTCAGCATCACTAAATTTAGTAGCAGTGGATGTCTTTTTAATTGAAACAGAAGGTGATCCACTGTCTTTAGTCTCCATAGGATTTCCATCCTTATCTACAAATGACACATTGGGTCACAGTAAGTCAAATAAGCATTCATGGATTTCACTATCGAATTATTTAACCTGAATCTACCTAATCTATCTATATTTCTATCTATCTATATATACATATATAAGAAAGTAAAAGAAAAAACTCTAAACATCCATTATATCAAATAAGATGTCAAATAAGAAAAAAATAAAAAAAAATTATATGGTTTTCTATTAATATAATAAATTAAATAAAATTTATTTGATAAGGCAATTGTTATGTTATACCAAAGTTATTGGATAATGTGCAGCATTCAACTTTAGCATAAATAAGAATATATAAAACATTTTAAATGTTTCTACACCAAAAAATTAGATTACATATGGTGTTCAAAATAAGATATAAGAAAAAAATCAGCAACAAAAGTAATTTCCTCCTAGTTAATTCAGTAATAATATGTTACAAGCTGATACCATTTTGCACATATTTCAATCTGTATTCCAGTTAGAGTTGTTCTATATACATTAGAGTTTGTCACAGCATGAATTCGAATCCAACCATTGGCAGTGCTGACCAAGAAAAGTGAGTAGCTGTGACCTAAGGCCAAGCATCAAAATGTATTTGTAATTTATATATATTCATAGTCTAATTCTGCCAGAAAGCATGGTCTGGTCAGTTAGAAAAGTCTGATTTGAAAGCTTGGCACTACCAGTCCTGACAAGTTAAACTGTAGGTATGTTATACAAATTATCTGAAACATGTTTACCTATAAAATGAAATCAACATCTCTGAGCTCATGAGTTTATTGTGAGGATTACTTTAAAGGCAATAACAAATAGAAATAAGCCGAATATACTAAGTTTATCCAATCTTTCAGTACAAAATCATTCAGAATGTGCCAGAAAATCTTTACCCAATAGGCATGCATATCCCCAGAATGCTATACCACTATAGACTTCATAGAAGATGATTGTTCTTAGTTTATCTCACAATTTCCCCTGCAGCAATTCCCAGCTGGTCAAATGGCCACTTTCTGTCCCACTTTAATTCATCTCACATCTCAACACCTGCTCCCTTTCTAAATCACTGACACTCAAAAACCACAGAAGGTTCTCACTATTACAGAATAAAAGGCTTAGCACTATGGCCCTGTACCTACATTTTCTTCCTTCTGTCTCTCATCACACTCCCATGCTTTTGCGATATTGCCCTTTGCCCAAATCATCTTGTTCAAATTCATCATTTGTCAAGCTCTACACAAATGTCATCTCTTCTATAAAGTCATTACAGATTTCCAACATCAGCATTAATCTCTGCAACACCCCTAAATGCCCAACACTTCAATTGACTCATAGATACAGCTCTTACTTAATTCAGTTTTCTTTGTATTAATTTATTTATGTGTCTTTCACTAGATTGTCAATTTCTGGAATTAAGAGACACTGTCATATTCTACTCGTAATGATAAGTGCAGCTTTTGGCAGGCAGATGTTTAATAAACATCTGTTAATTTTAAATTCATTTAATTCTAGATGTCGGCCTTGGATAACAAGAATCTACAGTGAGTTAGAAAGAAATCAGCCATATGTAACTTACCCTTCTTTAAACAAATTCTGTATTTATCCAGATGAATTGCTATATATGGGTAAATAGTAAGAATGCAGTTTTCTGCTGTTGCAGTAACTGGAAGTGAAAACCTAGAAGTGAAAACATTGCATTTTAATAAAATACAATTTTCACATGCAGTAAATGCAATGAAAAATTTTTAAGTATCCTAGATGCATTTAATAATGAAGACATGAATTATTCATCATTTTTTGTTCCACTTACTTTGTTTTGTTAGCTGCCTATTCTATCTATCTTAATGGTTTTAAAATATTTAAAGATTTTAAGAGAGACTGTAAATTTCATTGTCAAGTGTGCTCTAGGATACATCTTGTAACTGTGCAGGTTCAAAAACACAGATTTAGGAAATTTTACAGTTGAAGGGATCTCAAGGTTAATTTACGCACATTCTTCTATGGAATCTCTGACAAATGATATCTAGCCTTGGATGACACTACTAGGGAGATACTACCAGGGTGACACTCATAACTCAGAGACAGCCCATTTCATATCTAGAGAGTTGTATCCTCAGAAGTTCTGTTGCAGAGCAACACAGAATAAAATCTACAGTCCATTATAGGCCTTCAAATATTTATATACAGTCATTATATTTTCTGCAAGGTTTCTCTTCTTCAGATTTCACATATTTACAACACGGAAGGGTTCTTTCTACTTCAAGGTCTCCAAATCTGTTACACACCAGTGTCGTTTCTTTAGATGACCTTTTGTTTTTTGTTTGTCTTTCTTTAAATGTGTCTGAAAACTGAAAGCAATACTGCAAAACTTATTCAACCAGTACAGAAACTATATATCCTCTAATCTGCATACTCTATTTCTTGAAAGTACTGTGAAATTGTCTTATTATTTTTACCAGCCACAAAACACTCAAACTATATTGGGGCTGTCTACCATATGTGTTAACCCTTGTGCAACTGATTTTTTTTAATAGAAGTGTTATATTTTATATCTATGCCATTGTAATATTGCCTTATTAGTTTCAACTCTGCATTATAGCATATCAAGAAGATTTTACTCTGGAATCATCTATTATCTATCATAGTAGCCTTTTTCATCTAGTTTATGGTAACAGACCAAGGTGAAATGCCAAAATCCTATATTATAATCCAAGTCACTGCAAGTAAAATATAGAGTAGGATGAAGCTAAGAAAAAGTTCATAGCTGAAATATAATGAATAGTCAGGTACATTAAAGGAAAGCATATGTTACATGTAATTGAATGATCTCAACCTCAGTTTTGCATACGATATTTTTCAATAAGGAATACATCATCTTTTCTCTTTATCAATTGATATGTATTAAAATTCTATGTGAAATACATACAGAATAGTCAACATTGTCTTGTTTAACAAACCCTAATCATTGTGTTCTATGGATCCTAACCACATGTATCAGATTGCCTTGCTGAGGATTAAATTGCATATCTATATATAACTGTGTTTTTCCATATGATGTCCTTCTTAAAATGAGATTTAAGTTTCCTTGATAGTATAAATCAATACTTCTACATATTGTATAATTATGCTAAACATAGCAATCAATCAAAACTTCATTAACTGATCAAGTATATTAAACAAAATTTTTTTAGATTAAATAACATAGTTTAATCCACAGACACCATCATCATTACCATCACAGAACCAAAAATGTTATTTTTGAACAGTGATTACAGAAGTGAAAAAAAAAAGGGAAAAAAAAACAGGACTCTTCTAGCAAATGCTGTGAATGTTCTCTGCCCTTATGCCCTTACCCCCTGGGATGTCGTTTACTTATGATGTGCTCCCATCGTCTGGGTGGGCCTGGTGGGGTACCTGAAACCCTCTTCAGAGAACTACCCTTGGGCAACTGGAGTCACTCAAAACCAGAAGGGGCTGAGAGTTTATGTCGCCCGGAACAGGCTGATAGCCAATACCTAGTGTTAAGGGTTTCAAATCCCAGCTCCCTTGCCTCAACCAGAACAAAAACTGTGGCGTTATTTCAGTTCTGGAGAACCCATGGAATTAGGCTGAGGTGGAGACTTTGACCTAAGTGTCACATTTATTTGGGGTAACAAATTCCCTGTTCTGCTTCCCCTACGCCCTTACTTGTTTTTTTCCTGAAAACATTTCCTTAATAAATCACATATCCATAAGTCCTCATGTAAAGGTCACCTTGTAGAAAACACTACCCAAGACCACTACCAAACGAACAAACAAAAGAAGAATTATCACTTGAAATATTAATAAAATGGTGAAGAATCAAGGAAAATAAGGCTGAAAATAAATTTTATGCCAAGAATGAAATGGAAATAACCATACTAATGTTTGCTTTTTTTCCTTGTAAAACTAGTTTGCTGAAGATACTAACATTTGATTTCACATGTTTCTTAGGATAAAGAATAACCAAAATATACAAAATTGACTTGACCACAGTCTTTCATGAAGCACATAATACAGAAATTATACGAATGATACACCATGGGAATATGGACATTTCTCTCATTGATATTATTATTAAAAATACATTAGAACAGAAAAAGGACTTGTAGTTGGTAATACTAATACTCAACATTTTAATTAAAATATTTCTAGGAAAATAGAGCAATTTATGCTACCTCATCAGGGAACAATGATAATATTTATTAATTTCCTATGCCAAAGCATACAGACAGGAACTGTTACTGGCAGAGGATTTACTCTAAAAATACTCAGTATTACACTAACAGTGAGACAAAAAGCACTCTGGCATTATGGGTTTCAATTCCATTCTGGGATTTAAATAGCAACCTTCAGGCATGAGTGATTTAAATGGTTCTACTGGACAAAAATTAGTATGAACATTGCTGATACCAACAGGGTTGAGGATACGATGTGCACATTGATCAAAGTGATGAAAACGGGCTTGTACTATTTCTGGTAGTACAAGCCCATTATTAGTGATACTGAATCTGGTCATTTAGTTACGGTGGTGTCCACCAGATATTGTCATTTCTTTTCACAGGGAGCATTTTAAAAATATAATTTACATACTATAAAATACATCCTTTTGAAGCATACAATTCAGTGTTTTTTAATATATTCACAGAGTTGTGCAACCATAACCACCATCTAATTTTAGAGTCTCTAAACTGTTCTACAAAGATCACAGAATAAAACAGAAAAACAAACAAACAAAAAAGAATATTTTCATCACTCTTAAATGAAACCCTTTACTCATTAGCAATCACTCTCCATTACCCCTCCCCCTATTCCCTGGAAACAACTAATTTGCTTTCTATTTAGATTTGCCTAGTCTGGATATTTCTCCCTTGGCAGTTAATAAGTAATCTGTGAATGAAACGTTAAGACCATGTATACATCCCTTTCCTCACCAATCTTTCATATTTTTATATTGAATGGCATGATGACCACACATAATTCATGATAAGGTGTGGAAAGTCTCGTCATTAATCTTTCTGGTCATTAGCTGGTGAGTAATTAATACTCTAATCGCACATCTCTAGTTCTTTCCCCATCATGAGTGAAGATAAGAAACTTTTATGCTTGTGGGCCCAAATATTTTTAGAAATGAAACTTTGAAGCTTCATGTTAAATATCTGTGATGAATGGTCTGGTAATTACTGTATTTTATCACTCTCCAATAGCATATGAAATACTGTGATAGCCTGTCAAAAATATGTCAATACTATGAGAAATATTATGATGTTATATTTTATTTATCATTACTAAGATTCTGCTCCTATCTGTACTAGTTCAAGGAAGATCTTACATGCCAAAAGCCACCCTATTGAACATACATACTTTTATTTTTTTTAATTTTTTTATTTCAGGAAATTATGGGGGTACAAACATTTTGGTTACATGTTATGACTTTGCCACATCCCAGTCATGATTTAAAATGTGCCCTTCCACCCCTTCAATGCTCACCGCATCCATTAGTTGTGCATTTGCCCACCCCAACCCCCTACCCCCAAAGAATATTACTACTATATGAACACCTTAGTGTTGATCAGTCAGTGCCACTTTGATGGCGAGTACTAATTCAGTGTTCCTATGGGAAAATACCATAGTTGTTAATGCAGTTTAAAATGGGGTTTCCAGGAAGGAATTGAGGCAAAAAGTAAAATTTATCACCTCTGAAATATGTTTATGTTTAGAAAAATTATATACACACACAGACATATTTGTGTGTATGCATAGATATGCACACTGTTAATGTATAAACCATGTTAATATTTTCATGAAGTTATATAAATTTATTATATCCCAGAAATACACAGTAGGAATCTAAGTTTTAATCAGAAATAATTAGATTAACACAGTAAATGGCACTGTCTTTACCCATAAAGCGTAGAACTGCTAAATATCATGCCTTGCTTTGTAATGCAATCAGTGCAATAATGCCTAACAAAGCTGAATTGAAAAATTATTTCTAAGACATGTAAATCATTAGCTGTTCTGCTATTTACTCACACACTTGATGGTTAATTACAAAATACTTAGAGCATAGAACCTATCTATCAGATACATTACATAGGTTAACATTTGCCACCTCATGGAAGGAAAGACTAGAACTCCCCCTGTGATGGTATGAATTCATATAAAACAATATGCTCATTTAATTCAATCATACCTAGAACAGCATAGAGCACTTTATATTAGAATACAGCCATGACGTAGCTAAAACGTAGACTAGGTAATTTTTACAGGCTATTTTCCTGTATCTCTTGGAAGATTTCAGGATGTATTTCTTTTTTTTTTTCTTTATAGGTAATTCTTTTATTATTCTGTAAAAGGTAACAAAATATACAGAATGAAACTTTCCCTTTTTAAAACTAATGTTACAAACCCATGTTATCACTTACAAATACTATACTCTAGAGCCGATCAATTAAGCATAAGTCCAACAATGTATTCTTCTGTTAAGCAACCCCCCCCTCCAAAAAAAAACATTTTAAAAAGTTTCTCCAAGCGTGTCCTCCTGCAGAGCTCATGCTGAGTGCACGCCGCAGCTCTGCCACCAGCCACAGACTAACGGGAGGAGGGAAATAATTTGTGTGTGAGTGCTTCACATGCAATCTTAATTTTCACCCCTCAAAACATATAAATATACAAAGATGGATCCTTCATAGAAATCAAAAAATCAATTTGAGTTTTCAAATACAGAAAAAGTATGGCACAGATTTAAGCCACGATGTGGTTTTCTTTAATGATACTGAATCTTGTATCACACAGGCCAGCCTGAAGTTACTCATACTTTATAGGCACTTTCCTTAATTCAATCAGTCCTACTCCAAGCACAATACAGGAAGTGATTCAATAATAATCATAAAAATCAGGCCTGTTTGGCACTATGATACAACTGTAGAAAATAAACCAGGGAAGCTTCCACTGGTTCCCAGCCCAGAATATTTCTGCCAGGATAAATGCTCTCTTTTTAAAGGAACTGGGATGCGATAAGGGGGTTCCTAGACTTGGAGTACTAAAGATACAAGTGTGACCAGGCTGGCAGTGGCCCTCGAAGCAGCGGGCTGCCAAGTGCCCCACTGCCCTCGGTCCTGGCTGTTACATGGCCTCAAACTCATTGATCCGCTGCTTGGTGTTGCCCTGCCGGATCTGCCGCAGAGTCTTGTACTTGTCTCGGCCTTGCCTCATGTTCTCATTGTGGATGATGTCATTGTGGGTCCTCTTATTCTCATCTCTGGCCTGGGACAGCTCATTGCTCAGCGTCAGCAGCTGCCGCTGCACATGCTCATTCTTCTCAGCTTCAGTGATGCGCTTCTCCTCATTGTGGTCATCCAGGATGCCCTTGCTGGACAGCTCGGCACTGTAGCCCATAGACCCTGCGCCCTCATCCTGCAGGCCCTCCTGGACATGGTAACCGACTGGCTCATACATGGTGGGTGTTTGAGGTGGGGGGGCTGTCATCGCCAGGTGCAGCTCCTCCTTAGTCTTCACCAGGTCATGCTGGGCTTCTTTGGCCCTGTGCTGCCACTCTTCGACCTCATCCTCCTTGCGCCTCCTGGCCTCCTCCAGGAGGGCGATCTTGGCAGTGTACTCTGCAAGCTCCGCAGCCAGCTGCTCCTGGCTCTTTATCTGATCCACTGCCTGTCTCTCCAGCTCCTCCTTGGCCCACAGTGCAGCCACATGGTCAGCCTCTAGGCACTCAGCCTCCTCCTGGGCCCGTTTTCTCTCCTCCAGCTGCAAGGCTCTCTGAATCTGCTCTGAGAGTTCTTTCTCCGCTTTCTTGGTTTTCTCCTCGTAGTCCTGCAGCCTGAGCATCAGCTCCTCCTTCTCATGCATCATCTGTTCTTTTACTCTCTCAACAGTTTCTCTCCTTTTCTTCTCAGTTTCCAACTGCTGCTGCTCCAGCTGCTTCTGGTGCTTCTCCTCCCGGGCCTGGGCCTTCATCTGCTGCACCTCGATGGTGTTGGGCTTCCTGCCGCGCATGTACAGCTCATGGTTCCCCATGCAAAGCTGCAGGATCCTCTTGTTAATTCTCAGGCGAGGGGCATAGAACACAAAGTCAGGTGCCTTCTTGTCGATGGGCTTAATGACAAACTTTTTGTCATTGAAAGAGACGTTCCTGATTTCACTCCAAGGGAAGCCAATCTTTGGGGTCAACTTATCATCTTTTTCGTACATATTTAGTCCAAGGGCATCAGGATATATTTCTTTAATGAAATAAACAAAACAAAAAGTTTCTGTACAGCCAAGGAAACTATCACGAGAGCAAACAGACAACCTACAGAATGGGAGAAAATATTCACATGCTACACATCCGATAAAGGGCTGATAACTAGAATCTATTTAGAACTCAGGAAAATCAGCAAAAAGAAAATCAAACAACCCTATCAAAAAGTGGGCAAAGGACATGAACAGAAACTTTTCAAAAGAAGGCAGACTAATGGACAACAAACATATGAAAAAAATTGCTCAACATCTCTAATCGTCAGGGAAATGCAAATCAAAACCACAATGAGATACCACTTATCTCCAGTGAGAATGGCCTTTATCAAAAAGTCCCAAAACAATAAATGTTGGCGTGGATGCGGAGAGATAGGAACACTCATACACTGCTGGTGGGACTGCAAACTAATACAACCTCTGTGGAAAATAATATGGAGATACCTCGAAGAGTTCAAAGTAGAATTACCATTTTATCCAGCAATCCCATTATTGGACATCTACCCAAAGGAAAAAAAGACATCTGCACTCGAATATTTATGGCAGCACAATTCACAACAGCAAAGATGTGGAAACAACCCAAATGCCCATCAATACATGAGTGGATTAATAAAATGTGGTATATGTGTACCATGGAGTTCTACTCAGCCACAAAAAACAATGGTGATCTAGTACCTCTTGTATTATCCTGGATAGAGCTGGAGCCCATTCTACTAAGTGAAGTATCACAAGAGTGGAAAAACAAGCACCATATGTACTCACCATCAAATTAGTATTAACTGACTAAACTGACCAACACTTAAGTGCACATATAGCAGTACATTCATCAGGTGTCATGCAGGGAGGAGAGGATGGATATATTCACACCTAATGGGTACAGCACGCGCCGTCTGGGGGATAGACACACTTGAAGCTCTGACTCAGGTGCAGCAAAGGCAATATACGTAACCTAAACATTTGTACCCCTGTAATATGCTGAAATAAAAAATAAATAAATAAATAAGGCATCATTATGTTTGAAATGGCTGGAATCAACCTATTCAAATTAAGGTATTTTGTGCTTTTTGTTTGTTTGTTTTCATACACAGTAACACAGACTAAGGTCAGAGCTTACCTTAGAAGTTGAAGGCCATCAACTCTGTGTCATATAGAACTTCCTCTGATAGAACTCCTTGCTAAAAATTATTTCCCCAACCATCTGGCCAAAGGCCTGAAATCTCACCATGAAATATATATTCTCATTAATTAGAGCAGTGCAATCCAGAAGAACATTTGCTGATTATAAATTTGTATCTTGAAGGTTAAATCTTAACACCTAAGCAAGGGTACAGTTATTAGAGGTCATCTAGAACATGATGAAATGACCAGAGGGGCTTGGAAACTTAGGTGATGATCTAGCATCACTTTCAAAGAAAATGTGGTTGCAGAGGGGGAGGTCAGCTGGGGACTCCTGGCAATAGAAACATGTCTCGAAAGAAAAGGGGAAAAAAAAATCAACCAGGAAATACAATATACTAAGTACAGCATAAAAAACTCTGATCTCATTTAATATTCCAAAGTTGGATTATCTCTTTCATAATGTCCCTACTGGATGTAGAGCCAATGATAAGAAAATAGATGAAATTTATTTGTATTGCATTGTTTTGCTCCTTTCCAATAAGAGGTCGATGAAATCCATCTAAAATATAACTCCACAGTATCAGTAACAGACTGGGAATGGTAAAAGTACTGACAGGTTTCTGTAATGTATAAAAATGGTTCCCAATTTGTAGGCTATAGACTCTTACAAAGCAGCTAAGGATATACATTCACAACAATCAGTCTGGTAAATAATTTTTAACACATGTCTTTAAAAATGAATTTATAAATGTTAGTATACGCTCTGACTCGGGGCGAGGGGGGCAAGGGCAATATACGTAACCTAAACTTTTGAACCCCCACAATATGCTGAAATAAGAATAAAAAAAAAAAGATATACCATTGGTATATACCCATAATAACTAAACTAAAAATTTAAAAATAAATAAGTAAAAGGCATGATTTTTCTATGCATAAAACAAGTATTGCAATCAAATACTATAACTCTATTGAGGTAACTTTGCGATTAATCAGTTCGCATTTGCAAATAGGCAGGGGACTGGGTAGCCCAGTAGGGTCTGAGAAAGGTGAGATGGGAGGGCTATACTAAGAGATCCCAGGGTGGCACCTGACAGCATGGGCATCTATCTACCTTCTAGAGCTCTGTGAAGATGCAATCAGGCAGGTGCTCATGATACCGAGGTCAAGACATTGGAATTTCCTTTGAAATGAAAAATCTCTAAGCAGGCAGAGGCTCTCCAAAGAGGATAGTGATAGAGAAAAGAAAAAGGAGGAAAACAGAGAAACCACAACATCTATGGTTAATGCTTTTATTCTGCTACACAGTGTTAAAAATACTATGATTTTAATAACCTGGGAAAATATTGTAAATATTACTTTGAAAGTTTCTAGGCTTTTGCAATTTCTATGCAAATTTTAAACACCAGCATTTTGCTACAAGTGAATGATGAACATTTTATATTTATAGCTTATTATAATATATTGGTATTTTTTTTGTTAAATATAAATGAAGCACTCTATAATAGAGACTGTGCTATAATCGTATGATTTGATTTAACAGATCTACCATGAAAATAATGTTCTTTATAAAATGAAGGTGTCGTTACAGCCTTTCACAGGGCTTGATCAAGGAATAAGGAACAAATGATTATATCAGGATACAGCGTAGTCCCTTATAAATTCTACTCCCCCCTCACCTGTTCCATCTACATACACAAAACCAAGAAAAGTGAACAAGTACACAGTGTTATGCATATCCCATCCCCCCAAAACATGATGAATAAGGTTTCCAGGCAGTATTCCAACACTGACTTCAGTTATGATCAATTAGATAGTTATTAAAATCCTCTTGAGATTTCCCATTGCCTGCCTTTCAGCAGCCATGATGCTAAAATTTGAGATATCTCATTGTAAATGGGCAGCAGATTTACACTAAGAATGCTCTCCAAAAGGTTAACACATCCTAAATAACTCTTTTTTTTTTTTTTTTTTGAGACAGAGTCTCGCTTTGTTGCCCGGGCTAGAGTGAGTGCCGTGGCGTCAGCCTCGCTCACAGCAACCTCAAACTCCTGGGCTTAAGCGATCCTACTGCCTCAGCCTCCCGAGTAGCTGGGACTACAGGCATGCGCCACCATGCCCGGCTAATTTTTTCTATATATATTTTAGTTGGCCAGATAATTTCTTTCTATTTTTAGTAGAGACGGGGTCTCGCTCTTGCTCAGGCTGGTCTCGAACTCCTGACCTTGAGCGATCCACCCGCCTCGGCCTCCCAGAGTGCTAGGATTACAGGCGTGAGCCACTGCGTCCGGCCCTAAATAACTCTTTTTAATCTGTAAGGGGAACGCTAAGTATCTCTGCTTCTAGCTATCTGGTGGTATGCCTTAGAGGTTCTTGACTCACTTCATATACTTATTTTAAACATTAATTTAAATATCTATTTAAATATATATCTACACATTTATTTTAAATACCCAAATGTCACCAAAAGGTACATAAAGAGCCAATATTAATTTACTACAGTTACTAAGGTGGCATTGCCAACCTGAGTGAATTAATGCTCCAGTGGATTTGACTCTGGGTCTGATTCATTCTCTACTCGTTTCTCCTTTATGTACTGCGGTTTCCTACCCATTGAAAAACAGCAAGGTATCTGGAAGAGGCATGCTAAATATACTTTTTAGAATACTAGGGACTGACCCAAAGGTGCCAGGTGCACTCTTACACAAATACCAAATTAAGCACTGATTAGAACAATCATTAAAATCAGATTTCATATTCCTCATTTCCTTTTTATTGTATTGAATATTTTCTAAAAATAATATAATTTCCATTTAAGCAATTGTCAATGCCCTATTTTAATGAGAGTAAGTATAACAAGCTTTATTATGCATCAAAAGTGTTTATGAATGTACAACAAAGTTGATAAAGTGTTACTGTATATAGAAAAATAGTAAATATAAATAATAGCTGTATATTCTCAACTTTTAACATCAGATCTGCCCATTTAAAATATATTTCTCATCAGAAAAATGTATAGTACATTTGTAATAAAGACTATGAGTTTTATGTCTAAAGTTAGAATAGAATGATTAATGCATCAATAACATAGCACTTATAATTTTTATCATTTAAAATCCCTATAAATGTATTAATTTATTTGTATGTGTAAAGTCCTTATTGTATTTATTTTAAAGGCAGAAGATATATACCAGCAACTTCTAAAATTAAACAAGATTGTACTTAGTTAGTTTAAAGAAATGGCCAAAATTCTGCTATACCTATGTCGTCCATTATTAGGAAAACTACAGATTTAATGGTCTTGAGTGGACAACTAAGCCATCACTACCCAGGAATTTATGTGCCAAGCAATTCATAGAGGAGACATTTCAGTGGCAGCTTTGCTGTTAATGACACCGACGCTGCTGAACACCAGCCAATCACAAATGTGCAGGACCACTGCTTCTGATGTCATTAGAAGCACAATAATTATATTCTTTGAATACACAATCACGTTTCATATGGGGAAAAAAGGGGTGATATTAAAACATGTATCTTTCAATACCAATGAATCCTACAATCTAAAAGGCAACTATAGACATAGCACAGGATCTTAAAGAATCCCTGCCATTCCAGGCCTTAACCTTTTAGTTACTATGTCTTAAGTGGGTCCAAGGTCCAGAAGGAGTGTTTGAGGCATCTCAGGCACTGAATGTGGAGACTAAGGACAGTGGCTGGTAATCAACCTACAAAGCAGTATTTCAAGACTGTATCCACTGGTGAGGCTATGCCACTGTGTGCCAGCTGATCGCCAGCCCTGATTTTAGATCAACCTCATCTACTAGACAGCCCTGTACTATTCTTACTCTACATTTCTAATTTTCCTATCATTTAGAACACAATGTGTGGTTTAGCCTCTATTAAAACATCAAAGTTTTAGTATACATGCAATGAATTTTATACCACATAGCATATCATGCCTTAAAAATTATTTTATTCAATTTTCTTAGTAAACTGACCATGTTACAGCAATAAAATCCTATGACTTGAGAACAGAAGCAAAATTGTATAATAGAGATAATAGGACTTGATCTCAAATCTAGGTTCTCTCACTTTACAGCTGGGTGAGGGAGTGAAAGGTAAATGACATAGCAATGCTCCAATTTTCTCGGCTAGAAATTCAGGATTATACTTTACAATAGATTTTTGAACAGATTAAGTTGGGTAATGTATTAGCAGATTAAATCAAACCAACCTTAAAAGGAAGATGGGTATCTAACTTAAAGATTCCCATGGCAACACCATTTTCCAGTGGTAATGCTATTTCCTGCCAAATATTTACCAGTGTTCCATTGTGTAATCTAACCCCTCTTGATGGCATTTTTCCTCCTTCAGTCTTTCTAGGTCCTGTGCTTCACAAGCTTTACTGTGTACCTAAATCACCTGGAGATTTTTTTTAGGTCTGGAGTGGGACCTGAAATTCGACCTTTCAAACAAACTCTAAGTCTGTTTCCAGACTAGCAACATCAGCATCAAAGGGAAACTTACCAGATGTGTTAATTTGTAGGTTCACCAGACTCATTAAACCAGGAACTATGGGAATAGGACCCAGAATCTATTTTAACAAGCCCTCCAAGTGAGTCATATGCAGGGTAAAGTTTGAGAACCACTGTTCTAGAGCCAGAGTTCTAAACTCTGGCTTCCCATTAGAATCACCTGGGGAGCATCTAAAACTTTCAGTGTCCAGGTCACCCTCCAGACAAATTATATCAGAGTTTCTCAGTGCCAAGAGGACATTTGTAGTTTCTAAAACCTCCCATATGTTTCCAACGCCCAGCCAAAGTTGAGAACCGTTGCTTTAAAAGGAGAAAAAAAGCTGGTATCTTAATAGCATACCCCATGTCTATTTGATAGACAAGTCATTTAGATTTATTTCATTTGGTTTAAATTTTAATTTTCAGTTACCCATTTTGGCTCTCTTATAAAACACCTGATTATTTTTTCCTTTGCTCTAACATGATTGTATCTAAATTTGGGTACTGAATCCTAGAAAAATATCATCAATTTTGAGAATAATGGGTATGTGTTAAATATTTGCTAGATTAAAAATGCATAGAAAACCTCAGATTTCTGACATGCCCTATTCCTAATTACGAACCCTCAATTTGTTGTTTTCACAATGACGCACTGCTAATTCAGGTTAACCTCTTGGTTACCTGAAACAGGCAGCTGAAATTAACTCTCGTTTTACTAAACACACTAGGTTTGAGGTTAACCATGGGAAAATATTAAGGTTTCTTTGGCATTCTTAGAATTCCTGTGAAATTAATCACCCAGAGCCATAACTCTTATTCTTTGTGAAGTCTAGGTAGAGTACCAGTCAGGCTTATAAAGCAAAAGCAAGCAGCGCAGCTTCATTCTGACAATTACAAGTTCTTTCAGGATGTAGTGTTCCCTCTCCTCAGCCTGGAGTGGAAACCACGGTGCAAAATAGGGGATATTTGGACATTCTGACATTGCTTAACCCATTTAATCTCTGTGAATTTCCAGATAAGACACCTTTGAAAACATAAGAAACAACATCAATTCTGAAATACAGTGTAAATGATTTGGAGATTATTCAAAGCAATCCTCACTCCCGTGACAATTGAATTACTGCCCCCACCCCTTCTTCCCTTCCTGTGCAAAACTTTGTGTCTCTATGAAGATTTCTCTTCTGTCACAGGGTGGACTCAATCTTTCTCTTAATAGTAGAAAGCCTTTATTTCTATATTAGCCACTGGCATCATTCTGGAAAACTAGAATACTGATTCTAAAACTAATGCCAATTCTAGAGCATTCACTCAGGTATTGCAACATCCTAGGAACTGTTCTAAGTACTTTATAAACATTTTCTTATTAAATTCTCACAATCCTCATATGCTCAAATATAACATCCTTCTGGATGCCTTATCTGACTGATACATGAAGGTATTCCTTACTCTCTGTCTTGTTAAACTCGTTTATTTTCTTTGTTAGGCTGTGATATTATATTATTTATCAATTTTTGTCTCCTCCATTACAATGGAAGCTCCATGAGTATAGGAGCTTTGTTTTTACTTCAGTGCCAGAAGAAAGCCAGGTGCATAGTTGTAACTCAGAAAATATTGAATGAATAAATACATGAGAAAAAACTCTACTTGACAGCCAAATGTGACAAAGTCTAAGAAAGGAAACAAAATAAAAATCCAAGCATGTTAGCCCCCAAGAGAACTTACAGTATGAAAGAGTCTTACAAAGTAAAAGAAAGCAAAAAAAAAAAAAATGAAGAAAGCAATGTTTATTTTTAATTGGGCCCATGGGCTTCAATATGGGCAAACCAAACACAAACAAAGGCTTCAACTTAGGGCAAATATCCTACTACACTGACCTCCATCAGGAAATGGCCCTGTACTTATCCAAAATCTTGGGCACAGTACACACATGGGTTGCCTACTATAAATATAAGCTAATAGATTAAACATAATAAATGAGTCCAAGTTATTTCATAGAAATTCTGAAGTGAAAGGTAAGCCCTTAAGGAATTTCTTGCTGGAAGAGCTCATTTATCACAATGAGATCAGAGGAGGAATGCCTAAACAGAGAAAGGCAAGGAAAGTCTTGGAGACTCGAGAAGAGAAGGAGGATCTGGTCATGTTCCCAATGGGAAACTAGATAAGGAGTTAACAAGGCACCAGTAGATGGATTTGTCACTATTAAGGTTCTAGGGAATGCTCATGATCTTGGTTCCTTGTTTATCTGGATGCATGGAAAAGCCTTTTGCTACCCATCTATGATTGGTAAAGTTTCTAAATTAGTTCCAATGTCTCTACTTTATCACAAACCAGCTAAGGCTTGAAATGGGGTTTTGTACAAGGTAAGGTATTAAGAAGATATTTAGAAAAAAGGTGAGGAGTTCCAGGTAAGAGCAAACAACTCTCAAGGCTGGGAAACACACACACACCCCAAAAAGAAAGTAAAACCATCAAATGCATCATCCTTACTCCCTCTACAGAATATTTTCAAGTCTTATTATCCTGTTTGCAGACCACACTTCAACACATTGATACAATGAAGTCTATTCATGCCCTCTCAGAGGCAATTTTACCACTAGTCTCAAAACCATCTAGTTTATATAGTATTTAGTGAAACCATTTCTTTTTTCACTCTGTTAATGTGGTCTGAGCCTGCATTAGCTTTAAGATAATAATGGATAAGATATTCATGATTTTTATTGGTGACCTCAAAGGTACACACCACACAGTGCTTTGGGCAAAGTGTGAATTTGTTGAATGGAGTGAAATACAATTCAACTTTTATGAAAAAGGTCAATAATGTAGAAAAAGACAGAATGGCTTCCAGGACAGAAGCATGGAGTTCAGTGCTTGAAAGTAGCCTAAAGCAATGTGATTAAATTTTTGCAGTTTGTCCTGGATATGGCCACACTTTGCCTCTAATGCAACATTCTTATACTGTCTCTCTCTCTCTTCTAATTCCGAACACATAAATCAGTTTTTTGACTACAAATATACAAAATAATAATGACCCAACTAAAAGTTAATAAATGAGCACACAGAGAACAAACACTGACACGAATTTGGTGTACAATTCACTCTAATGTTACTTCTCATTGTACACCTTTTTAACAAACTTTATTACTCTACACTTTAGCCTCTTGTCATTTGGTTAGTCAAATCATCTCAGAGTATAATATAGAAAAAGTGGTGCTTCTGGTCCTACAAGGTAAGGCATCCAGAAACATGGTTTCACCAAGGTGTATTTGAATTTCCCTGACCCTGTCAAAGCAACATGTAGCAAAGCCATGTTGTTGAGAAATCATTATGCTGATTAACTTTCAATTAATACTTATTCAGCATTTCCTTTGCAATAGGTCCTGTCCAATTACTCCATAATTATTAACTTGTTGAACTGCTCTTGATGACAGATGGGATAGCTTCTGCTATTAACTCCATTTAACAGATGAAGAAACTGAAAGGCTCAAAAGTAAAGTTATTAAAACCAGAATTTGATCCCAGCCAGCAATGCTCCAGACTAGTATATGCTGGTAATCACTATTACGCTGTTTCTTGTGAGAACAAACTTGCATTTGGAACTTTAAAAAAAAATCTTTATAACCAAAGTCATTACATTAGATGTCTTTCTCTCCTTTTAACATTTTACAATGGTGCAGGATATAAACCTATTATTCTTCAATGTCAGATACAAAGGAATCTATATTTAAATATCTTACCAGTTATTTTCGTCATCACAGAAAAGAAGATTGGTGAAAAATGACACAGGTTTAGATGATTTGAAGCTGAGGTGGCAGGTGAGCGGATCATTAATTCCACTGGAAGAGCCTGTGATGGCTCTGCCTTTTGGAAACTTCACAGAAAGAGGATGAATTTCATCACAGTCAAGAAGCCTGACTGTGGGAATCTGAACATGTAGAGTTGAACTTCTGTTTAAAATTAAAAAAAAAAATAGCTCAAAATATCTGCAAGTAATTGGATTTAAATGTGTAGTTCTTTGTTTTTGAATCATCAGAAAAATTAAAACAACAAATATTTGTAATATTATGCCCAATTAGTATAGACATTTTTGTAACATCTCTTATTTTCTGGTAATAATATAAGTAAGATTGATAATATATTGATTTAACCAAGAACCACTTGAGATGACAAAATGTTCCTTTTGTTCTTTAAGGATTAAAAAAGAGAGGTATAACACATGATTAAATATACTGTCCTTCTAACTACACCATGATATACACATTACTGTTTGTAAATATATTCTGACAAGAATTCATAAAAAATTATAATTTTAAAAGCAATAAGTTTAATGAATGTATATTAAATAATATTAACAGATGCATATATATGTAGAATTGTTTTAAATTTAGAGTATACTATTAAGCACTTATATACATATATCATGAACATTTTTTCAATTATTACATTCAAAAATTCCACTGAATATTCACATATTTCATTATACATCTAAAATTTATTTAGCTAATCTAAAATGTTTCTTATTTTTAATAATACAATATGTAGTATTCACTTTAAAATTGAATTACTGCTTAAAATTTTTAGTGATCAATAAATATTTAACCATATTATTTTATTTTATGACATATGTAGGAACCTATGGCAAATTAAGTGTTATCAAATGGGAAACATATTTCCCTAGTATTTTAATCAGTATGAGGATTATTTAGCTAATTAATGAGAAAAAGTATTTAATTTCTATTGTTTATCATCTTATCTTTCTACATTCCACGGGTTTAGTCTATTATTTTTATTCTTGCTACAGCAAATGTTTGAAATTTCCCATCCTTTTTTCTTCTCTAATATCAGCATTTAAGGCAATATATCTACATATAAGTACAATTTTTGCTACACTCCATTACTTTTTTTATTCTCAATCACTGAAATTTTGATACTTATTTTATATAACAGATATAGTTAATAATGATTCAGACCTGTCTGTCTAAAAAAAGCAGAAGTCCCAGTATCTGTTTCAAGTTTAGTTTTCAACTCTAATATCCAGATAGTGTTTATAGTATTTGATTATATTATTAACTCATAACTCCCCATGAATAATGTTGTTTTCATGATTTGATATTTAGTATTTTAATTGTTATTTACTTGTAAAATTCAATGATTTCTTCTTTGACTCGGTAGAAGTTTGAACATTTCCTAACTCGTGGAGGATCTTATCTTTTCTTTATTGATTCTTAATTTATTATCAGAGAATATAGTCTATCTGATGTCAAATCTTTAACATTTTTGAGACTTGAACTATAACTATAGTCATACATTGTCAATTTTTATAAATATCTCATGTTTGGTTGAGAAAAATGTGTAATTGTAAGGTGTAATATTTTACACATGTTACATGAATAAGCTTTTTAAATATATTGTTCAAATATTTTGTCTTCTGGACTGATAAATTCCTAAGATATGTGTTTTAATATCCTGTAATTATGATGGACTAGTTAATTTTTTCCTGTAATTTCAATTTGGGGTTTATTTATTTTAATATTTTTAATTGTGCATATGATTTTAGAATTCTGATAGCTTCCAGGTAAATCACAACTTTTATAATTATATAATGACTTTTATATGCCAAAAATATGCTTTATCTCTTAAAGGTTATTGCATGTGAAATTAATACTGCTACCCAGCTTCATTTTGGTTATGCTGTTATATCTTTTTCAATCATTTCACTTTGGTTGTTCTCAACTGATAGTGGCTTTGCTCCCTAGGGGACATGTAGAAATGTGTGGAGATTTTTGTCACAATGAACCACCCATATTAAAATAATATAAGGCCATAAGGCAGGAATAGTGATAAAAATCTGATCTCTACAGAAGTACAGATACAGCTAAAAGTTAACCAGCCATTGTTCCCTAATTTGCCTACTGCTATAACTGCTTACTGCTTAAGTGTCATGTGTCCTTTACAGGGGCAAGATTTGTGACTTCCCCAACTGCTTGTATAGAAAACATCACTATTGTAAAACCTAAGACTGGTCTTTGTGCAATCTTCTAGACTCTGTACTGAGGGGCGGGGAAGGGGACCAACTGATATCAGCTGGACCAGTGGCCATGCATGGGAACCAATTCAGCAAGTCCTATAACCCCCTACCCAGGAACTCCTGTTTACCAAGAAGAAAATTTCTGCTTCCCAACCCTATGAGTTCATCCCCAGCCAATCACCAGACCTAATTCCTTAGCCCTTTGTTTGCCAAGTCACCTTTAAAAATCTTAGCCCCAAAATTCTTGGGGAGATAGATTTGAGAAATTATTCCCATCTCCTCACCTGGCACCTTGTGATATTAAACTCTTTCTCTGCTGCAACTCCTGTTGTCTCAGTATATTGCCGTTTATCTGGGCAGTAGGCAAGGGACACGGTTGGGCAGTAACAACAAAGTGCAAAGGGGAATGCTATTGGACAGAGGCTATGGATGCTGCTAAACAGTCTACAATTAACAGGATAGCCTCCCACAAAAAAAGGAATTTTCCTCCCTGTGATACTGTGAAATACATATTTGGTCTTCATCTGCCCCTCCCAGGCCCTCATCCCTGCTTCCTTCATACACCTCTTAAAATCCTTAGAATCTCCAAAGTGATGTCTTTTGTATGCTAATGATTGACTGATGGCTGACAGCCCCTAGGTAAATTCAAGTCCCTAGGGGCTGGACACCAGAAAGACCAAGGCAGGATTAGAGAGCTGGGACTTTCAGTCCCACCCTCCAACCTCAGGAGAGGGAAGAGGGGGTGAAGGTGAAGTTGATTACCAATGGCCACTGGTTTCATCAATCATGACTACATTAGGAAGCCTCCATAAAAACCCAAAAGAACAGGGTTTGGAGAGCTTCCTGATGGCTGAATATGTGAAGATCCCGGGAGGGTGGCTCATCTGAGGAGGGTATGGAACTGTGCACCCCTTCTCACATGCCTTGCCCTATGCATTTCTTCCATCCAGCTGTTTAACTGTACCCTTTATAATATCTTTTATAATAAATCTGTAAATGTTAACTATTTCCTTGAGTTCTGGGAGCTGCTCTAGCATAAATTGAACCCAAAGACGAGGTCATGGGATCTGTAACTTGAAGCCAGTTGGTCAGAAGTTCTGGAGGCCCAGATTTACAACTAGTGTCTGAAGGTGAGGCAGTTTTGCAAACTGAGCCCTCAACCTGTGGAATCTGACACCATCTGCAGGTAGTTTTGGAATTGAATTAGAGGACACCCAAGTGGTATCCACTGCAGAACTGATTGCTTGTTTGTTGATGGGGAGAAATCCCTCACATTTGGTTACAGAAGTCTTCTGTCTGCCTTGATTGTTGTGGTATGAGAACAGAGGAGAAACATGGTTTGAGTTTTTCCTAACACTCCCCAAAATGTCAACAGTTCTAAAGTTGAGAGACTCTGGCTTTACTTCTTTGTCTTTGTCTTATGCTTCATGCATACATTTTTAATAGGCAGTTGGATTTTCTTCTTATTTACTCTGATATTCTCTTTTAACTAGTCAGAGTAGTTCATTTATATTTTATTGCAATTACTCATCTATTTAGAGTTGTTTCTATCGTTTTTGTTTTAATTTTCTCTTGCTCTTTAGTATGCTTCTATTTTTCTCTCTTTCATTTTTAAAGTTAACTGAGGTTATGTTTGCCTCTGTACTGCTTGGATAGTTATATACAGTCTTAGTTTTAGTGGATACACTTAAAATTTGACCCTGCACACTACTTAAAATTTCTAAAAGTTGTATATGATTTATTTTCAAATCTACTATCATACACTCTCATGTTAATTACTAATTTTTATAATGCCATCTTTTATCTTTTAAAATAAAGTTATTTATATTCTGTGTCAGCTAATTCCTACATCTGAATTATTACTAATAGGATCTAAATCTCATGATGGCTGTTTGTGCTGACTTTAAGTTATTAGTGTCTTCCACATTGGGAATTTGGGCTTTTTTTTAATAAATCTAAAGAAATAAAAACAGATTGTGGGCTGGGCGCAGTGGCTCACACCTGTAATCCTAGCACTCTGGGAGGCCGAGGTGGGTTGATCGTTTGAGCTCAGGAGTTCGAGACCAGCCTGAACAAGAGCGAGACCCTGTCTCTACTAAAAATAGAAAGAAATTATATGGACAACTAAAAATATATATAGAAAAATTTAGCCGGGCCTGGTGGCTCATGCCTGTAGTCCCAGCTACTCGGGAGGCTGAGGCAGGAGGATTGCTTAAGCCCAGGAGTTTGAGGTTGCTGTGAGCTAGGCTGACGCCACGGCCCTCTAGCCCAGGCAACAGAGTGAGACTGTTTAAAAAAAAAAAAAAACCAGATTGTGTTCCACTACAATGTCTGAATGTGATAAGCAGAATTCTGAGATGGTCCCCAAGAGTCCTGCCTTTTGGTGTACAAAGTCTGTGTAATTCCCACCCCTTGAGTGTGGGTGAAACCTGTAAATATGAGGAGATATCACTTCCACGCTAAACTTACATTATATGGCAATGGCAAAGGAATTTTTCAGATGTAATTAAGGTACCTAATTAATTTAATGAGTAAGGCAAAAGGGAGATAATTATGGGTAAGTCTGACTTAATCAGGTGAGATCCTAAAAGAAAGTTTGGAGGTCAGAGACAAAGAAGTCTAACAGATGAGTATACTTTCAGCCTTAAATGAGTTAGATACCATGTTGTGAGGATGTGACCACATGGCTAAGACTTGAGGGTGGATTGTAAGATCTGAGAGTGTTCCCAGACAAAAAGTAATGCCTTAGTCCTATAATGACAAAGAAATTAATTCTGCCAACAACCTGAGAAGTTGGAGGAAGACTGAGCCTCCGGTGAGACTGCTGTTGTAGCCAACATCTCGATTTCTGCCTGCTGAGACACTGAGCAGAGGCCACAGCTAAGCCACTGGGACTGACTCACAGAAACAGTGACATAATAAATTCATGCTGTGTGAGATATTAAATGTATGTTTTAAGACACCAAGTTTGTGCTAATTTGTCACGTAGCAATAGAAAACCAATACATTGAATTTTTAAGCTTGCTTCTTATACCATGCAGAGAGATGCACCAAAAAAAATTTTGTAAGAAATTTCAATGACCAACTGTAAGATAACTAAGAGAGGTTTGGGGGTATTGTCTAATTTCAATGTACAGTTGAATATTTTTATAGTTCTTCACAACTATAAAAACAAGTCAGACATTATTTATAACTATTCTATAACACAGACACAAAAAAAAGCACATAAAGAAGATGTGGTAAATTCACATTATTTACCTGAAATAGTTTTGGGGTAAAATGTTGATATCCATCACAGTTGTTGTATCCAAAGGAATAGGAGTGAAAAATATAAATGGAGGCTCAAACAGCAACTTGGGTGATTTTACCTCTCCAGTCAGATGTAATATCCGATAGCAAACTGGATTATCATTTAAGAGCATAGGAATATCAACTGCATATTTTTCAGGATGTTCTAATGAAAAATTTTTTAAAAAGCATTTTAGAGTAGTTCACACACAAAAAAACATTTATACCGTTTAAATCTTACTAAATGTTAAAATGTACTATGATGGTACAGTTTAGTAGAGCAGAACAGATTACCCAGAGACTAGATTTAGCTTGATGAAGAACTTAAGACATGTAATGAGGTGCCGTTTTTTTAAAGAAAAATATTTTAAAGTGCACCCTGTTTAGAAATGGAGCAAGCCTCCTTAAAGTAGATTTTCATTATTTGGGGAAAATAAATATACCTTAGTAAAGCAGTGCAACAAGACTTCTTTTTAAAATTGTTTTCTGTGTTTTAATAGAAGCTACCCATCCCTTTGTATGTGCAGTATGAAGATGAGGTCAGGTTATTGCCATAAACATCCCCAGGAACTACTGAGACAGGGATGTGCTGATATGAAAGGAATGTGCTTCCTTGCAGATTTTTAGGTTTAGGAAAGTCTGCTAGGATCAACTGGCCAATTTCACCTGGTAGGAAAGAACAGGAAATTCCCATGTGTCAGCTTTATATGAAGAAAGGCAGTTTGTGTTGGAGAACAGGGCTCAACACAGGCTAGTTTCTTTTTTTTTTTTTTTTTTTTTTTTTTTGAGACAGAGTCTCACTCTGTTGCCCAGGCTAGAGTGAGTGCCGTGGCGTCAGCCTAGCTCACAGCAACCTCAAACTCCTGGGCTCAAGCGATCCTCCTGTCTCAGCCTCCCGAGTAGCTGGGACTACAGGCATGCACCACCATGCCCGGCTAATTTTTTCTATATATATATTTTAGCTGTCCATATAATTTCTTTCTATTTTTAGTAGAGATGGGGTCTCACTCTTGCTCAGGCTGGTCTCGAACTCCTGAGCTCAAACGATCCGCCCACCTCGGCCTCCCAGAGTGCTAGGATTACAGGCGTGAGCCACCGCGCCCGGCCAACACAGGCTAGTTTCTGAGGACAGTTTCCATCACAGCAAGCGACCCAACATCATTTTACACGCCAAATCCCCATACACAGTGTGTCACGGGGAAACAGTAATGACCTGGTAATTGTAAATTCAAGCTGATAGTTTAGAACTCAAAAGTGGGACATCATTGTGGCCTGGCAAAGATGACTCATCATTGTGGCCATCAATGGTATCACTAGAGCAGATAATGACAGATGCAAGACCATGTTCAAAAGTGACGCTTTGAGCCAGAAGGAAAAGCAATGGGTTCATTGAAGTCATCAGACCCACTAGTGCTCTCTGTACTAAATGCCTTTACTTGATCAAATGAGCTTGATCAAATCATCTAGGATTCTTGGAAAAAAGGAGGTGGGTGGAGAGGGAAGGAGAGGATGAATAGGGAAACATTGCTTTCCTACTAATAATGACAAATGAGTACTGAAAAGACTATGTGAAAAATAAGAGACTGTATCTGTACCTTGAGCCAATAAAATGACTTACAATGGAATTTATGTATTAAATATTTAAAATATTATAAGTCTATAGGAAAGGATGATATCATTTGATTAATTTGATGCTGTTAAAATTATTTTGGAGAGAAAAAAATCAAGTTCATTAATTTCCGAGTTAGGCAAGGTTTTGAATTCTGGATTTTGAAAAGGCCACTTTGAGATTATTTCTGGGTTTTGGACCTCTTAAAGGTTTCTGGGGTAATGAAGAAAGGGATTCCTTGTGTAACCTCAAACTACTAGGAATTAAGTAATATAATACCCATTTTTTAACTGAGGAGTATGTTCTCTCTCATTTGAGGTGTAAGTTATATAAAAGTGTTACATGTAAGTTAGATAAAGGTGTTTAATTCCTAAGAGTTGCGTTGGGAATTTAAGGAAGAAACTCGTAGATTTGACTGCTAGGGCTCAACCTCACAAAGAAGGAAAAGTTAGATAGGAACGTTTCTTATTTCCTTCTATAATCTCCAGGACATTTTATCTGAGTATCAATGTTGAGAGGGACATAAAGAAGTCCTGAACAGAAATACTGGTGATGGCTTTAACTTGAATAGCCTTTGTGCTATTTCTTTCAAAACCAAAACATGGTAGAAACCAAGAGAAACTACAGAAATACATAATGAAACCTAATTATTTTTAAAAAAACAAGTTCCAGAATGCATGGAATAGTTGACATTTTCTATCATATTTTCAGAGATTTAAAGAGTAATAAGAAATTAAGTATTTGTAAACCTATTAATCACAATATGCTATGTACTATTTCTCACACATAATACTAAAGTGATTATACAATGCCATGTTAATGGATATAGCAGAACATCAAGTTAACAACACAGTACTAATAGAATATTATTGAGAGAACACACAGCTTAATAAACTCTCTAATAAGCTTAAAAACTATAATAGCTTCTTATCCTACCTTTTCTATTGAAAATATAGCTAGTTTTGGGTATTTTATCTAGATTACCACATGTGTAAAACTTGTAGTGTCTTTGGGATTCTGATGCAAGTGATTTTATGAGAGAGTACTCTCATGAGGAACCTATTGGCAAAGAAGGGAAGCAGTAGAGGGCAGAGCAAATAGCTATGAAAAGTTGTGGTTTGAGAAATCTAGTTTTGACCTAATACCACTGGGAGTTACAGGATGTGAATTCATCAGAGAGATCGATTATAAGTGGCAGGGCCACCTGAGGTAGTGGTGATGGTGGGGGTGGTGAGGCTTAACCTCCTAGGCATCTCTGCTTCCTTTAGCCAAGGGCAATACTCTGCAAAAGGGGACAGATCTAACCTGTCAGTAGACAACACTCACAACTGAGAGATGGATAGAAAAACCCAGTAATAGGTATCTGGAGAGGCCCAAATAGCATACGCAAGAGATTGCAACCCAAAATCTCATGATGGATGTTTGTGCTGACTCTAATTTATGGTACCTTCAATATTGGGAATTTGGGATTTTAATAAATCTAAAGAAATGAAAACAGCACATTCCACTATAGTGGCTGAATATGATAGGCAAAATTCTGGGAAGGCTCCTCAAAAAATTACAAATAGAACTACTATATGATCCAGTAGTCTCACTGCCGGGTATATATTCAAAGGAAATGAAATCAGTATCTTGAAAAGATATCTGCACTCCCATGTTCACTGTAGCATTGTCCACAATAGCCAAAATATAGAAATAATGCAAATGCCCAATGATGGATGAATGAACAAAGAAATTGTGGTATATGTATACACAATTGAATATTATTCAGTCATACAAAAGAAAGAAATCCTGCCATTTGTAACAAAATGGTTGAACCTAGAAGACATTTTTCTAGGTCAAATAAAGCCAGACACACAAAGACAAATGCCACATATTCTTACTTATGTGGAATCTAAAAAGTTAAACTCACAGAAGCAGAGTGTAGGGCACTGTCTGTTAGGAGGTTGGTCGGGGGGTGGGGAATGGGAGATGTTGATCAAAGGGTACAAACTTTCAGTTATAAGATGAACAAGTCCTGGGGATCTAATGTACAACATGGGTGATGATGGATATGTTAATTAATTTGATTGTGATAATCATTACATAATGAATAGCTACATCAAATCATCACATTGTACACTTTGAATATGTACAGTATTTGTCAATTAAACATTTTAACATGCAAAAAATGAGATTAATAAAATTATTTTATAATTATTCAAATTAAAAAGAACAAATATCAAATAATCTAAAATTTTGTATACATGATAAAATAATTTAACATACGAAGGATAAATTGAAAGTATAACCACAAATATAGGAGAAAAGTACTTACGTGGACAGAAACTTATGGAAATAGTACACTTTTCCTGTGGTTTCAGAGTCCCAGTTGGTATACTAAACTTGAATGTGTCATCTTTGAAAAGTGTGCCAGTATTTCTAATATCGAAAATCCATCGCACATCTTGTTTTGAAATATTATCTAAGGTAAGATTCTACTCACATAAAAAGAAGAAAAAAATTAAAAATTTACATATGCAGTATACAATTTAGTTGTATTACCATAGTAATGTGATGGCTCTATGTACAAAGTCAAATGATTAAAAATGTTAATAGATAAAATGCTTTAAAAGTGATGTTAGGCCAACAAAGGGGCATAAAAACATGTTCACAACCTATTAACAACTATGAAATATACACAAAGGATAGATAGAGCCTGAGGTAAAATAAAAATATTAATATAGCTGTGTTAGCTAGCAAGGAAGTAAAAATAACCCTCTTTCATTGATGGTGAGAAAGCAAAATGGTATAGCCAGTTTGGAAGATAGCTGGGCAGTTTTGTATAATGTTAAACATACCTCCCATATGACCCAAAAATACCACTAGTAAGTATTTACTTAAGTGAATTGAAAATGTATGTTTACATAAAATCTATATGTGAATGTTTTAATATCTTTTTGTTCATAATCTCCAAATATTGGGAGGAAAAAAACAAAACAAAACAAGATTTCCTTCAACCAATGGATGAAGAAACAAACTGTGGTACATTCATAAAATGGAATAAAATTTAGTGATAAAATAGGTAAAGTATTAATTAATGCAAAAATATGGATATTAAATATTTTATAAGCTAAAGATCTCAGACCCAAATGACTACGTATTATATAATTAAATTTACCTGTTATTCTGGAAATGCAAAATTATATGGATGAAAAAAACAGTGGTTGTCAAGTGTGAGTGGAAGGAAGAGTAGTTTGACTGCAAAGACTCAGATCTTTTAGTCTGATGAAACTGTTCTGTATGGCACTGAAGTGGTATATACATTATTCTACACATTTTTCAAAACCCAAAGAACTGTATACTACAAAGAGTGAACTTAAGTGTATCTAAATCAAAAACCAACCAAGATGTTGAGGATCCCAAGATGAATTGCAGACTATGACAAATCTTACTGAAGTTAGTGGGAGGTGGGGAGAAATTGACCTAAGTAACTTTGGAGAACTGTGTTTTAACTGGAAACATTAAAGCTAAAGACAAAAAGAACTGTACATGAATAATGTACTCTAGGTGGTAAATGTGTTAGCAATTCTAATGAGGTTACAGATTAGCAATTCTGAAACTACTTGCGAACTAAGGTTTAAAAAAGTAAATATATTTTAAAAAATGAGAGGCAAATTTCTCATTGTCAGAGAAAGGAGTTTAAAATGAGTAAGGGAGAAAAACTGGAATGAAGCTTGTGGTGCTAGATTAGTTAGAGATATCAGTTTGAACTCATGTTAGATGGATGGATGAATAGATAGATAGATAATTATAGATATATGTGCATATATGGGATAGTATACATATAAACCTTCCCTGTCTTTATCTACTGAAAGGGCCTAGAACCCGTGACACCCTAGTAGCACACTCGATACCCAAAATCTTGTTTTCTAAATATCATTCTACCATAAAAGGTACTGGGCCTTCTTAGAGAAATATTGACTTTAGAGCTGGCGGAAGTGAATTAAAAGTTGAGCCTGAAACATTTGGTAGTAAGTAATTAATAAAATGCTTAAAAATCACAATGATGGGAGCCTGTCCTAGGGCCAACCTAAAAGAGCTCCTAATTATTAAAGCTGAAACAATTTTAGCAACAAAGTAAATAACGTAATGTCAGATTATAACTGAAAGCATAAAATAAACATGTGAGTTCATACTGATATATTAAGTAATAAAATAAATAAATAGGGGAAGGAATAATTTTTCTTATAGAAAAATTCTAAATACATGTAAACATCCCCCTCCAGAAAGTGGAGCTTAAATTCCTACTCCATAAGTGTAAACTGAAATTGGTCACTCACTTCCAAAGTATAGAGTATGGAAAATGAAAAATAGTAACTTTACAGTGGAGAAATAGGCAGATTATTACCAGTGATGAATCATTCTGATATCATGTACTCCCTTCATATGATGTGATAAAAAGGAGATTTCACCTCTGTAACATTCTTACCCAAAATCCATGGAAAATAATTAACTCAGCCTCGCCAGGTGAAAAACATTAGGCAATTTCAAATTAAAGGACATTTTAAAAATAATGCCAGACAGGTAATCTTTAAAATTGTTAAGGTAATAAAAAATTAGCAAGATTAAGAGTCTGTCACATATTGCAGGAGACTAATTGTAATGTGGTATCCTGGATTGGACCCTGGGACAGTAAAAGGATATTGATGAAAAACAGTTGAATTCCAAAGAGTCTGATAATAATATTGTACCAATGTTAATTTCTCAGGTTTGAAAAATGCTCTATGGTTGTGTAAGGTGTTAACATTAGCAAAAGCTGGGTGAAGGGTATACAGGAACTCTCTGCCCTGTCTTTGTAACATTTCAGTAAATCTGGAGTTATGGGCATGATTTACATGCAGACCCATCTTTCTAATGCAACATACTATTAAAATAAAACCATCAACCAAGTATTTTTTTATTAATTTTACTCTTCAAAAATTTTGAAGAGTATAGAATGAGCCATGCAACTGTCACTACAACAGAATACAAACTTCATTTCTTTCTAAACCTTCATTAATTCAAAATATAGGATAAAATATAAGCCAGTTCTACTCCCAATGCCTCTAAATACAAAAGCATCTATTTAACTCTAATGTGTGTATACCCTGACTATAAAAAGTTAATTTACACATTCTAAAGAAAACAACATCTTTTAAAATACAGAATGTGGGCACAAAATCATACCAGCCATTTGAATGCCAAGCTTTTGTCATTGTAAAATGAGGAAAAGTTATAATATCTCCAAAATACTACCTACCTTCTATAATATATTCTGTAATTCTGAGAATGGAACTGATACAGTTAACTATAGAGAAACACTGATTAGTTCGTTTTGTACATTTACTACGTTATTTTTTCTTTATATTTTTATCAAAATGATATATGTACATAGCTTAAACAAAATGTTCAGAAATGCTTATTAAAAAGCAGTTGACCTACTCAACTCCTCATCAACAGTTCTGCTTGCCAGAAGCAACTGGTGTTAGCCAATAACGATTTGGGTTTTTATCTAGAATAGCGTTATTCTAAATATGATGCTGATGTGGCTTATGTTAGTTTTTTATTGCTACCATAACGAATTACCACAAACTTAGTGTCTTACAAAAACACAGATTTATTATATTCCAGTCCTGGAGATTAGAAGTTCAACACAAACATCACTTGACTAAGATCAAGGTGTTGGCAGGAATTGTGTTCCTTTCTGATGGCTGTAGGGAAGAGTCCCTTTCATTGCTTTTCCAGTTTCTAGAGGCCAACTGCATTCCTTGGCTGGTGGCTTCCTCTGTGTTCAAAGTCAAAAACACTACATCTCTCTGACCCTTTCTCTGTGATCACATCTCCCTCTGAGCAGTTAGGAAAGGTTCTCTGGTTTTAACCACTCATGTGATTATGTTGGGATGACCTAGATAATTTGCGATAATTTCCCCTTCTCAGGGTCCTTAATAGTTATCACATTAGCAAATTATCTTTTATGATATAAAGTCATGTATTCACAAATTCTGAAGATTAGGCCTTAAACATCTTTGGGGTCATTATTCTGCCTAGCACATGGCTATCTCATGGTTTATCAGCTTCAGATATTGTCCCTCGACTGCCCACTAGAATAGATGGGGATTTAGCTCATTGGTACTACCCCTACCTCTCCCCAGTTCCCATTTTTGGATATTCATATTATTTTAATTGTTCCATTAGTCACCTGGTAATTTTAAGCAATATATTTATACCTCTTTTTTGTCAACTTTAGACAATAGCTTTTAATTACTCACTATGTAAGATGTTTCACTCCTCTTTTTTCCTACCATTCCCAACCTTTCTGTCAATTTAATCTTCCATAAACATATTAAGTCTTCTCTGTATTGTATATCTTATTATGACTCTGTAAATATAATTTATGGAAAATATCAGTAGTGTATTAGAGTCATTTTTTTCTCTACTGGGCCAATGTGACCCCTTTGCCACTCAAAGAGGCTATTGGTGTCTACAACTTCTCTTCTTATATCAATTGAATAAAATTTAACGATATAAAATAATCCCACATTTATGAAGAGATTGTTTATATCTGAAATCCAATTCTATTCAGTTCACTAAAGTGTATAGTCTTTTGCAGCCTTGAAGTTCCATTAGAAGTAGAAGTTTCATTGACTTTTTGTACTCTAAACTGTCTCATTTTAATTTCAAGAGAGATCCTTTATTGATTTCTAACTATAATTTTATATAGTACTCTGCTATTTTTTATGGATGCAATGTTAAATATTTCCTCCATCTAATTTTTCTTCAGTGCTATAGAGGCTCAAAATTGGTTGTAGGAAGAGCAACACATAAAGCAATAAAATGAAAGTGTAAATACAAATTTCTACAATGTATGCATGAAATTCTTTCTTATGCATGTCTCTCTTTTTTCCTTTTAGACAGATTCCTAATTCAAAGAGAGGTAGAGACATCCAGTAAGAAAAAAGAGTAGATTAATACAAAAGTTACTTTATTATATACCTGGATTTTTTCACTTTTTTTATCACTTTCCACCACATTTTCTTACATGTATGAAACACATTTTATATTAACTTAAATCATAGCTTCCATTTGTATAAGGAGAGAGGGATAATGTAATTATATTCATAATATTTTGAATATTCTTGTTAAATATATGTATATACAAATATTTATTAAATAACTTTTATGTGTTTGTATACTTTGAAAATTACATCTGAGAAGTTATATATATGCATGTTGTCTAAAAATGCCAGTATTCTTCCTCCAAAGAGCATAAACGTTTGGGAAGAAATTAATCATAAGGAATAGGGCACATCACTCAGGCTTCAGAAGAATCAACTTAATAAACTAAAAACCATAATCACAAAAATAGTTGTAAACTGTATCACTTATCTATACATACCTCAGTTTTTGTGACCTTGTTTACAGGATCCATCTCATGTAAAGGGATTTCAAACACAAACTTAGTACTGGATAATATCAATGGTGCTTGCAATACTATGAGAGGAAAGTAAATATACTGATAAAATATCAATAGATATAAAATTATAGGTACTTCTTAGTATATTTTTAAATATAAAACAATAATAAAATACAATTTATTTTATATTCCCAAAGAAAAAATAAAATTACATTTTGAAACACTTAATCTATCTTCATCTATCACACTTACAAATTTCCATTTTGAAGAGTTTTCTTAAATAGTAATGAATTACAAGTAAAATAGGAAAATTACCCTTGAGACAATAAAAGAGCATAAAATGTACTTAATATTGAGCTAAGAAAAAAGTAAACAGAGCTAAAATGATCTCCATATTAGAGTTTGAATAATGCAAAAATGAACAGAAATGTAGAAAGAAAAATTATTGGAATACAGAGAAAATATATAGATGGCATATCATACAATGTTTCCTAGATAAAACAAGAAAGCTCTGGGAGTAAATGGCTATTCTATGAAAGATTAGGAATAAGGGTATCTGTAAAAATACTCACTTTATTATAGAAGACATTATTACCTGATGGAAAAACCTATACTTTTTGAAACTTACTTCTAAGACATTTGTAATTCTTAATGGAAACTAAAGGGTCTCACAAGCTTTTGGGAAAATAAGTAAGTGAAAAGAAACCAAATTCCAATCCCATTAATGTATGTATCTTACATGTGTTTTTATTATAACACAGCAATTAATAGATGCTTTGGCAGAGTGTCAGGACATGCGGGATAGGAGAAAGTTGTAGAGGGTGTTCATCATTATGTCACTCCCAAATCCTGTCATGAGAAATCCTAGGAAAGACAATGTTATGGCAGATATACAGAAAGTGGTACATGTAATATGGCCTTTTCATTTACAATTAGCAATTAGGGATAATCAGTGAAACTAATAGGTTGGTTATATCTTTAAAAGCAAAGCATTGTTTTGGCATATTACTTTGCCATTTAGAGAGCCTTATTTCATTTAAGCAAAGAAGTTATATTTTCCCTATTACAGATTATTAGAGAATTATTTTCAGAAGAAAGTGAACCACCCAAAATTAAAGACTCACAGACTAACATTCTGGATCTTCCCCCTCCAAATTAATACATTCATTAGTACGCTGATCGCCCAGCAATAATATAATATATAGTGATGAAGCCAGCTTTTTGAGAGTCACTAATAAACATGAGAGAACAGGCAAGGGTCAACAGACAATTAAAGAACTACCCAACATGAAAGAGACATAAAGAAAAATAATTTTCCAAAAATAGAGACAATATAATCAACAGAAGAAAATATCAAAGAAATCATCATAATTAGAGATATAAGGTATTGTTTTCTTAAAAAATGGCTATACATAAAGGAATAATCAATAATATTAAGAACGCTTGCTAGTTTAAAATTGTCAAAAATAATATTTTAAGACATAAAAAAGTCAAGTCAGGGCCGGGCAAGGTGGCTCACGCCTGTAATCCTAGCACTCTGGGAGGCCAAGGCGGGTGGATTGCTAGAAGTCAGGAGTTCGAGACCAGCCTGAGCAAGAGCTAGACCCCATCTCTACTAAAAATAGAAAGAAATTATCTGGCCAACTAAAAATATATATAGAAAAAATTAGCCGAGCATGGTGGCGCATGCCTGTAGTCCCAGCTACTCGGGAGGCTGAGGCAGGAGGATCGCTTGAGCCCAGGAGTTTGAGGTTGCTGTGAGGTAGGCTGACGCCATGGCACTCACTCTAGCCTGGGCAACAGAGTGAGACTCTGTCTCAAAAAAAAAAAAAAAAAAAAAAAGGTCAGAAAAGTATTCTGGGAAATATAACAAAGAGATGAGAAAAATGACAATGAGAGAGAATACATAATTAATACATATAGCATAACCCACGAGGTACAAAACACAACCAATTGTAATATAAGAAAGAGAAAATGATGATGGAAAGGAAATTTTCAAGGAAATAATTTATGAAAACATTATAGAACTGAAAGACATGAGTGTCCAATCTGAAAAGGCCCACAAGAACTTAGGACAATGATAAAGATGAAAGATTCACATGAAAGTAAATCAGTATGAAATAATGGAGCAGCAAGGGAAAAGGGAAGTTTCTAAAAGCTTCCAAAGGGGGAACATTGAGTCCCATATAATGGATGTCGAAGAAGAAGAACAACATCACATGTCTAACGGCAACAACAGAAGTTAGAAGATAATAACATTACTTTCAAAATTCTGAGGGAAAATTATTTCAATCTAAAATTCTACATTCAAACAAACATATCATTCAAGTGTAAAAGGAAAAACAATGATATTTTCAGATATGGAAATTCTCAAAAAATTAACTCCTTTGTACACTTTCTTAGGAAGCCCCTGGAAGATATAATCTACCAAAACAATGAAGGAAACCAAGAAATAGGAAAGCAAAGATTTTAAGAAATAGGAGATCCAAGAATTAAAAGAAAATGCTATAATTATAGTAAAAAGAAGTCTCATATAAAAGCTCTGCCTTAGGGAAAGAAACCATATAGTCCATCCATATTGGAGCAGGAGTTTCATGTGCTCCAGGAATGTTGTTTCAAGAAAGTAAGTAGAAATGACATATAATCTGACAGACTAGAGCATATGGGACATTGTCCTAACAAGTATATTATAGAGCTTTGTGGCATTGGAGGATTATTCAAATATTCAAGGGCAATTAAGTAATTATCAACTTCAGAAAAAGAACAAAAAGTTGAAAGAAAGGAAATACAATAACTTTTCATGGTACACTGATTGGCTCACCAATGAACAATATATTGTTACAATAATTAAAACTCCAAATAAAATTTTAATTAAAATTTAAGGTATAATTATATTAGAAATATAAAGAAGTGGGGTTAGAGTTGCAAGTGAAGAAAAAAGCTTGTCATTAAATAGTGTCTTCATTAGATAAATAATGAGGAAAGTTGCTACCTCTGTGGTGCAGGATAAGCTGAAAGGAGGAGAGGAATAATGGATTATAGTTCCAGGTTATGAGTTTTGTTTGTACTATATTAATTTAAAAATGAATGCATGTATTTTTGAAGTAAAAAGATAACAGCAGGCTTGTGAATCATCTCCTTCTACTGAGGTGATGGCTGAGGGAATGATGGATTTGATCAGACCTCCCTGTTAACATAGAAATGGGATTGACCAGTGGACTTATCCAAAGAAGGGCTTTGCCATTCATATCTTATCTGTCTGGATGGCCTATCAAAAATACCTGGAATTTATGATTTATGGAGCATGACTAGTGAAGAGTGGAAATTTATCATATAGGCATTTCCCATCTATGTAACTTTTAAGAATACAAAAATGAGAAGCACCAAACAAAAATGGCATTCTTTGAGACAAAGGTTTCTAAAAATGTCATTCAAAACAATCTAATGTACAGCATGAGGACTACTGTTAATGATATTGTATTGTATACTGAAAATTTCCTAAAAGAGTAGATTTAGGTAATTTTGCCACAAAAAGAGGTAAATATATGATATGATGGATATGTTAATTTGCTTAACTGTAGAAATCATTTCACTGTGTATAAGTATATAAATATATCATATTGTACATCTTAAGTATATACAATAAAAAAGTTAAAAACTTGTCTGTTAATTCAAAACCAAAAAGAATCCTAGGGAGGGAAAAAAAGGACAATTTGGAAGCTGTGTCTGACAGATATCAGCTTTCCCAGAAAGAAATGCTACATCTCTGCCTGATTTTACTTGTATAGCTTGAATCATTAGTAAATTTTACTTTTAAGTTATATGATACAATTAAGTCTGCTTTGACACCTTGACTGACTATGAATGTACTATATTATTTGTTAATAATTAACTAACTATATAAATTGTTGAATAAATTTTTAAATCATTAAAATAGAAAGAAAGAAAACCACCTAGGATTACATATTTACCAACTCTCTAGATGGGGAAGATATTTTAATTTTTAAAGCAATGTTAGAAATCACAGAGGAAAAGAGAGTTAGGTTTTACCATAAAGTTAATAAAGAGATCTATTGAAAAATAAATAAAACTAAAGGCAAACAACAAATCTTGGAAAACATTGACATTAAACATGAAAAAAATATATAAAGAGCTCACTCAAATCTATCAGACAAATATAAAACCTTAGTGATAAAGGTGAAGTACATGAACAGAAAATTTACATAAAAATATGATTAATGGCCAGGCACGGTTGCTCACGCCTGTAATCCTAGCACTCTGGGAGGCCAAGGAGGGTGGATCGCTCAAGGTCAGGAGTTCAAGACCAGCCTGAGCAAGAGTGAGACCCCGTCTCTACTAAAAATAGAAAGAAATTATCTGGCCAACTAAAAATATATATACAAAAAATTAGCTGGGCATGGTGGCACATGCCTGTAGTCCCAGCTACTCAGGAGGCTGAGGCAGTAGGATCGCTTAAGCCCAAGAGTTTGAGGTTGCTGTGAGCTAGGCTGACGCCATGGCACTCACTCTAGCCCGGGCCACAAAGTGAGACTCTGTCTCAAAAAAAAAAAAAATATGATTAATAGCAAAGATAAGAAATTTTCACCCTCATGAGCAACCAAAAATTATAAATTGAAATTATATAGTTTTAATCACATAGAAAGATACTCAATATCTTTAATTCAATACTGGTAAGAGTTTACACTAGGAAGGGGTTAAAACAGTACAACTCTTTACAAAGCCCTTTGATAAAATACATTAGGAGCCTTTAACATGTATATACTTTAAGGTTAACGCAATCCATTCTGAGAATCTCTCTTGAAAAGAATTAAAATAGGGAAAAAGTATTATACACAAAAATGTTCACTACTACCATGTTTATATTAACAAGAATGTAAAACAAAGATTTACCTAAATGCTTATGATGATGTTTAAATAACCTAGAAGAGACACTTACAGGATGAAATATTCTACAATAGCTATTTTATATAATAAGGGACTATAACATTTGAGTAAATGTTTCTATTAAAATTAAAAATAGAACTACCATATGACCCAGCAATCCCACTGCTGGGCATATATCCAAAGGAGGTGAATGCAGTATATGGAAAAGATATCTGCATTCCCATGTGTACTGCAGCACTATTGACAATAGCCAAGATTTGCAATCAACCTAAGTGTCCATCAACGGATGTATGGAAAAAGAAATTGTGGTACATATACACAATGGAACATTATATGGCCACAAAAAGAATGAAATTCTATCATCTGCAACAACATGGATGGAATTAGAAAACATTATGTGAAGTAAAATAAAGCCAAGCACAGAAAGACAAATCTTTCATGTTCTCACTTATATGTGGGAGCTAAATATTAAAAAAAAATTGATTTCATGGAAACAAGGTGTGAAATGATGGCTACCAGAGGTTGGGAAGGGTAGTGGGAAGGGGGGCATAAAGTGGGGATGGTTAATAGGTACAAAAATATAGTTATAGAATGAAAAATATTTGGTAGTATAACAAAGTGACTATATTCAAGAATAAGTTAGGGTACACTTTACAATAACTGAAAGAGTGGAATTAGAATGTTCCTATCACAAATAAATGACAAATGCCTGAGATGATAGATACCCCAATTATCCTGATTTAATTAATTCACTTTGTATGCCTATATCAAAATATCACATGTACCCTATAAAGATATACAACTATTATGCGCCCATAATAATTAAAAGTAATGAAATTTTTAAAATAAAAAGTAAAAGACACAGCTTGAAAAAAAAAAAGATTTAACAGAGATGGTTTCAACTTAGCATAAGCAGTAAGATTCCAAACATATTACAAAATAAATTTAAAAACAATGAATAGAAACATGTAGAACAAAAAAGAGAAAGATATCAAAATATTAAGAATAGTTTACTCTAAAGATGGGCATTCCATATATTTAACTAAGGAGGTAAAAGACTTCTACAGGGAGAACTACAAAACACTGAAGAAGGAAACTGCAGAGCATGTAAACAGGTGGAAAATGATACCATGCTGGTGTATCGGAAGAATCAACATTGTTAAAATGTCTATAGTACCCAAAGTGATCTACAGATTCAATGCAATCCCTATTAAATTACCAACATCATTTTTCACAGATACAGAAAAAATAATTTTATGCTTTGTATGGAACCAGAGAAGACCCCATTTAGCAAAAGCAACTTTAGGCAATAAGAAAAAAATGGGAGGTATTAATTTACTAGACTTCAAACTATACTACAAGGCTGTGGTTATTAAAT
This sequence comes from Eulemur rufifrons, assembly GCF_041146395.1. Classification (NCBI taxonomy): domain Eukaryota; kingdom Metazoa; phylum Chordata; class Mammalia; order Primates; family Lemuridae; genus Eulemur; species Eulemur rufifrons. The sequence goes on from NC_091012.1 coordinate 113,688,969, forward strand.
CAGCTTGGTATTGGCACAAGAACAGGGACACAGACACTGAAACAGAACTGAGAATCCAGATATAAAACCATCTTCACATAGCCATCTAATCTTTGACAAAGCAGACAAAAATATACACTGGGGAAAAGATTCCTTATTCAATAAATGGTGCTGGGAAAACTGGATAGCCACATGTAGAAGACTGAGACCTTTCACCTCTCACAAAAATCAAATCATGGTGGATAACAGACTTAAACCTAAGGTGTGAAACTATTAGAATTCTAGAAGAAAATGTGGGAAAAACTCTTATAGACATTGGCCTAGGCAAAGAATTTATGAAGACCCCAAAGGCAATCACAGCAACAACAAAAAATAAATAAATGGGACCTGATTAAATTAAAAAGCTTCTGCACAGCCAAAGAAACAGTCATGAGAGCAAACAAACAACCTACAGAATGGGAAAAGATTTTTTCGCATGCTACACATCCAATAAAGGACTAATAACTAGAATCTATTTATAACTCAGGAAAATCAGCAAGAAAAAATTCAAATAACCCTATCAAAAAGTGGACAAAGGATATGAATAGAAATTTTTCAAAAGAAGGCAGAAGAATGGCCAAGAAACGTATGAAAAAATGCTCAACATCTCTAATCATCAGGGAAATGCAAATCAAAACCACAGTGAGATATCACTTAACTCCAGCGAGAATGGTCTTTATCAAAAAGTCCCAAAACAGGCCGGGCGCGGTGGCTCACGCCTGTAATCCTAGCACTCTGGGAGGCCGAGGTGGGCGGATCGTTTGAGCTCAGGAGTTCGAGACCAGCCTGAGCAAGAGCAAGACCCCACCTCTACTAAAAATAGAACGAAATTATATGGACAGCTAAAAATATATATAGAAAAAATTAGCCGGGCATGGTGGCGCATGCCTGTAGTCCCAGCTACTCGGGAGGCTGAGACAGGAGGATCGCTTGAGCTCAGGAGTTTGAGGTTGCTGTGAGCTAGGCTGACGCCACGGCACTCACTCTAGCCTGGGCAACAGAGTGAGACTCTGTCTCAAAAAAAAAAAAGTCCCAAAACAATAAATGTTGGCGTGGATGCGGAGAGAATAGGAACACTCATACACTGCTGGTGGGACTGCAAACTAATACAACCTCTGTGGAAAATAATATGGAGATACCTCAAAGAGCTAAAAGTAGAATTACCATTTGATCCAGCAATCCCATTACTGGGCATCTACCAAAAGAACAAAAGACATTCTATAATAAAGACATCTGCACTCGAATGTTTATAGCAGCACAATTCACAATTGCAAAGATGTGGAAATAATCCAAGTGCCCATCAATACATGGGTGGATTAACAAAATGTGGTATATGTATACCATGGAGTACTATTCAGCTATAAGAAATCATGCGGATATAGTACCTCTTGTATTTTCCTGGATAGAGCTGGAACCCATTCTACTAAGCGAAGTATCCCAAGAATGGAAAAATAAGCACCACATGTACTCACCATCAAATTGGTTTCACTGATCATCACCCAGGAGCACATTTAGGAATAACATTAATAGGATGTTGGGAGGGGCGGGGGGAAGGGATGGATGTATACATACATAATGAGTGCGATGTGCACCGTCTAGGGGATGGACAGGCTTGAAGCTCTGATTGGGGGGTGCGAGGGTGGGCAAGGGCAATATAAGTAACCTAAACTTTTGTACCCCCATAATATGCTGAAATAAAAAAAATTATTAAAAATAAATAAATAGATATACTTCCGTTTCCAGCTCGGCCTCTTTCTTTCGTTGCCGATAGCGCTCACGCAAACATGGTAAACGTTCCTAAAACCCGCCGGACTTTCTGTAAGAAATGTGGCAAGCATCAACCCCACAAAGTGACACAGTACAAGAAGGGCAAGGATTCTCTGTATGCCCAGGGAAAGCGCCGTTATGATAGGAAGCAGAGTGGCTATGGTGGGCAGACTAAGCCGATTTTCCGGAAAAAGGCTAAAACTACAAAGAAGATTGTGCTGAGGCTTGAGTGTGTCGAGCCCAACTGCAGATCTAAGAGAATGCTGGCTATTAAGAGATGCAAGCATTTCGAACTGGGAGAAGACAAGAAGAGAAAGGGCCAAGTGATCCAGTTCTAAGCGTCTTTTGTTTTATTATGAAGACGATAAAATCTTGAGGTTATGTTAATTACTTCATTTGGTTGCCGTTGGTCTTTTGGGAGGGAATAAACTAGAGCCATCAATAAAATTACCCTTGCGGGGAAATTTAAAAATAAATAAATAAATAAAGATAGGCATTCCAGATGATTTCTTCATTTCCACATTTTCTGATTTTCCTTCATGGTGCTACATTAATTTCTTTTCTTTTTTTTTTTTTTTTTTGAGACAGAGTCTCACTCTGTTGCCCAGGATAGAGTGAGTGCCGTGGCGTCAGCCTAGCTCACAGCAACCTCAAACTCCTGAGCTCAAGCGATCCTCCTGTCTCAGCCTCCCGAGTAGCTGGGACTATAGGCATGCACCACCATGCCCGGCTAATTTTTTCTATATGTATTTTTAGCTGTCCATATAATTTCTTTCTATTTTTAGTAGAGGTGGGGTCTCACTCTTGCTCAGGCTGGTCTCGAACTCCTGAGCTCAAACGATCCGCCCACCTCGGCCTCCCAGAGTGCTAGGATTACAGGCGTGAGCCACCGCGCCCGGCCTTACATTAATTTTTAATTGTCAAATAAGTAAGTTTTATTTTCATGAAAGATTACCTAATTCAGACAACAAAATTAGACAATGATTATTTTCTTTTCCAAAATAATTTATTAAAACCAGGGAAAAACTTTAATTTCATGGAACATCCATATCAACTGAAGAATTCCTAATTCTGGATTTTAAATGAGAGCAAAATAAATTTCTATCATGTCCATGCTATTTTTGTGAGACTTCTCTTACTAGCTGCCAAATGCAATTGTTAACTGATAGGAAAGTCATCACTATTTTATAATTAATGACAATTTAACTTAATATCAGAACTATAAAAAAATATGGACTTGACTTTTCATGAAAAATACATAAGCACATATGATTGAAAGCAAAGCCAAAGCTTTTCAAAACTCTAGTTTGCAGAGTACATCAGTTTTATCCTTGAATATGTGGAGAAAGTGAGTAAATATTCAGCAAATAATTCAAATTTTTAATATATTTATTCTTCTTTCTATGTACTTAGTCTTTTAGTAACCTGTTCCTTTGTAATAAAAATATTTTTTACTCCAAAAATGGATAAAATAGGTAAAATAAAATTATCATTGTTTCATTTCATATTCAATGCATTTTATTTTATTAATATACATTTTATCTTAATTATCTAAAAATTGATCACACAATAAAGTGCTAAATTGACATGTTTTTAATTATTAATATATCCTATATTTTTAGAAAGTTACCTAAGAATCTTTCTGGGCTTATGTGTTTACCAAAATTCAATCTGAGAGACATAATTTAAGTGACACAAAAGAATATCATAATTTTACTTTCTAACATTTCTATTTTTGAAAAATAAATATAATATTCTGATTTTTTAAACTTTTAGATGTTTAAGTGTAAATCTTTGGCTTACCTACATCAATTGCCTGTTTTCATAGTACATACCAGTAACGTGAACATAACATGGTCGAATAAGTGGTGTTGTCTTTGGATTCAAAGGAGGACTTGACAAATATTCAGTATAGAGTTTTGAAGCCTCAAAGAAATTAATTTTAACTTGAAAGCTGAAGTTATATGTTATCACCTGATAGACAAAAAATACATTAGATCTGTGACTTTTTGCTTTGAGAAATATGTGATACTATTGATCTAGCAAAATAGCAGTTTACAAAAACAGTTTTCAAAAATAAAAATCTTATGACATTGAAACTGCTTTTTAAAAAAACAAAATTGTTTATTTTTAATGAGTATAAAAACAATTCTAAAAACATAAATAAAAATTAAAAATAATTCCTATTTATTCAAAATGAATCAAAAAACTAAATATAAAACCCAAAGCTATACATCTTTGGGAAGAAAATGCAAAAGAAAAATCTTTATGATCCCTGGGCTAGGCAAAGATTTCTTAAATACAATACCAAAAGAAACATCATAAAAGAAAAAAATGGTTAAATTGTGCTGTATCATATTTTTAAAAAACTGCTATGTTAAAGACATTAAGAAAATAAAATTATAAGCCAAAAGCACATTTCTCACAAAAAATCTAACATGTTTCCAAAATACATAAACAACACTGAAAGATCAATTTCAAAATGAACTAAGGAAAAAATGGTAAAAGATATACAAATGACACATTAGCACATGAAAAGATGTTACACATCACTAAACATTAGAGAAATGCAAATTGAAACCACTTGAGATGTCACTTCACACCTATCACAATTGCTTAAACAAAAATAACTTATGAGCACCTAATACATTTATACATTGCTGATGAGAATGCAAAATTCTATAGTCTCTTTGGAAAACCTTTTCCCAGTTTATTAGAAAGTTAAGTATATATTTAACATAAGGCCCAGGACTCCCAAACCTAGATGTTTACCCAAGAGAAATGAAAATTTATTCCTACAAAAACCTGTTTTCAAATGTTTATGGAGTCTTATTCATAATTGCCAAAAACTTAAATCAATCCAAATGCCCTCCATATGAATAAATGCATAAAAAACTTTGGCAAATTCATACAACAGAATACTTCTCAACAATAAAAAGAATGAACTACTGTTACACAAAATAGTATAAAGGAATCTCAAATGCATTTTGCCAAGTGATAAAAGTCAGAGTGAAAACAACATACCATATGATTTCATTTATATGGCATTCTGGAAAAGGTAAAATTATGGGGACAAAAACAGATTACTGTTAACCAATGACTGGAGTTAAGGGACAGGTTGGCTATAAACACAGGCAGAAAAGTTTAGAGAAGGTGAAGAAACTGTGAACTAAAATAAAATATTAAGGCTCACCTACCACTGGCTGACTGAATGGACCCCCTCTTGGCCAAGGGAATATCCTAAAACTAAATTGCCTGCAGGGAGGAGGGAGGTCAGACAGGACTCCTCATGCCCCCCTCCCTTCTTGGAGATAACCTTTGTAACCCATTAACAGGCCTAAGGGTATGCAAAACAAACCTGCAGGTCCTCAGTTTACACAGAAATATATATGTCTGGTGACTTGTCTTTGATTAACAGCTCCTTATCTTAAAACTTTCCAAGCCTTCAGAGGAAGCTTCATGTCTTTAACCAATTACAAGTCAAAGAATCTTTAAACCCACCCATAACCTGCCTTTTCGGGCCAAACCAATGTATGCCTTCCACGTATTGATTTATAACTTTACCTGTAACCTCTGTCTCCCTGAAATGTATAAAACCAAATTGTAACCCAGCCACAGCGAGTCCACTTGCTCAAGGCCTCTTGGGCGTGGCTCCGGGTCATGGTCCTCAAATTTGGCTCAGAATAAATCTCTTTAAAATTATTTTACAGAGTTTGGCTTTTTTTTCCATTAACAAAACTGTTCTCTATATTGCTTTTGGTATTTTTTTGTAGCTGTATACATTTGTTAACATTCATATACCAGAAAGAGAATTTTAGTGTATATCAATTTTTTAAATATGAAATGAAATTAGTTAAAGCTAATTCCATAGCTCTAATTTTTATACATCTGGCTTCAAAACCCAAAATGGGCTGACAATATAGGCACCTAGTCAAGTGAATCATAAAAGAATGAACACTACACAAAATCTTGGCAATTATATAGTGCTAGTTTCTCATTTTTAAAGAATCCATGGTAAAGCCTTTCTGAAAACACATAGTATCATTCAGCCTTAAAAATGAAGGGAATGCTATCACATGCTACAACATGCAGAATCCTTGAGGACATTATGCTAAGTGAAATAAGCTGATCGCAAAAAGACAAATACCGTATAATTCCACTTACATGAGATACTTAAAGTAGGCAAATTCAGAGAAACAGAATGCAGTATAGTTACGGAAAGCTGGGCCACTTGTCCAAGAGGCTGAATCGAAGAACAAGGAGATGCGGTTGGAGGAGGATGGCAAAGAAGGAAGGTAGACCTCGTCTCAAAGTCCCAAATTTCCAGAAAAAAGGCAGAAATACAGAGGTTTTTAAAGGGATGCTTCTCGGCTTCAGGCAATTACTGTGGTTAACCATTCTAATGTCCCATCTCCGCCAAAGACAAAGCCTGCAAACGCTGCAACCTGGGAGTTTTAACAAAAGACTTAACCTGCCTCAGGGATGCAGGCCAGGCTGCAAGTTCCCAAAAGAGTGGGGGAAGTTTTAAAAAGATAGAAAACGTTTTCGCACTTTTTTTTCAGGCCATTCCCTCGTTACATATTCCCCACTCCCAATATTTCTCTTCCATATCTATAGGAGGAGGGGCAACTACTCTGTTATAGAATGGCAGTTACCAAAGGCTGAGGGGTGAGGGGAAATAGGGAGTTATTTTTTCATTGGTGTAGATTTTCCGGTTTGCAAGATAAAAAAAGTTCTGGAGATCTTTTTCACAACAATGTGAATACTGGTAACTGAACTGTACGCTTAAAAACAAAGATGGCAAATTTCATGTTATGTGTTTTTTACCACAATAAAAAAATCAACATCCAAAGCATTGTGCTAAATGAAAGAATCCAGACTCAAAAAGGTCACATATTGTATAATTCCATTTGTATGAAATATCCAGAAGCGATAAATTCATAGAGACAAAATGCAGATTGGTGTTTGACAGAGGCTAAGAAGGGAAAGGGAATGGGAAGAAATTGCAACATGGGTAACAGGTTTTTCTTTGAAGTGAAAGAAATATTTCAAAACTAGATAGAGGGGTTATAGCACCACATTGTCAATGTATTACATGCCACTGAATTGTTTACTTTAAATTGGTTAATTTTGTGTTATATAAATTTCATCTCAATAAATTATTAAAAGAAGAAAAAAAGCATAAAGGAAGGAGAGGCCAATCAGAGGTTTCCAAGAACTCTCCATAAACCTACCATTTGATGATGTCAAGGTTCTAGTTGTGAACGAAAATAAAATCTTGGCCAAGAGGATCCCAGAAATACCCTAGAGCTGAGTTGCTGGCCATGAGAAGGGTGTCAGCCATGCCCCCTCCCTTCTTGAAGATATCATTTGTAACTCCTTAACAGGCCTGAGGCTGTGCAAGATAAAGAGTGAACCACACCTACAGGTCCTCAAATTACTTAATAAATCACTGAAGTCTGGGTATGTGTCAGGTGGCTTGTCTCTGATTAGCAGACTTCCTCATCCTAAAACATTCCAAGCCTTTAGACAAAGCTTTATTATTTTGAATTACAAATCAAAGAGTCTTTTAACCAGATCTATAACCTGTAAGCCCTCCTCCCCATGAGATGTTCCACCTTTTCCCTTTTCAGGGATCTATGACTTTACCTGTAACCCCTGTCTCCCTGAAATGTATAAACCAAACTATAACCCAGCCACAGCAAGTCCACTTGCTCAAGGCTTCTTGGGCGTGGCTCCAGGTAATGGTCCTCAAACTTGGCTCACAATAAACCTCTTTAAATTATTTTACAAAGTTTGGGTTATTTCCCGTTGACATAGAGGAATAAAAAATATAAGAGCCCATTCTTGCAAAATGATTAATATACTCGGTATTATATTAGAGGTGAATATGAGGTCTCATATGAGATTATTCTATTTATTGAGATTAAATAGCTTAACTATTCTTCCTAATACCTAATATTCTCCTATCTTTTAGATGGATTCCTCTAAATTGAAATGCCATAAACCCTAGAAATTTAACTAGTAATTTCCTCTCTCACCCTGAGATCATCAATTAAAAATTAAGAAACCAGGAGAAGGATGTACATGTAGGATTTAAAGGTAGCTCTAGATCCAACTCTCAATTTTTAAAATTAAATTATAAATTATATAATTTATTAGAAGTTTAAATTGATAAAAAATAAAATTAATTTATACATGAGTTGAAAATGGAATGAACTAATATCACTGCTAAAATATTTACATATGTATCAGAAAGTTCTTATTGCATTTTAGGTTAAATTATAAATAATTAAAGATCAAGATTTATTTTTTCTAATGGCTCACTGATTTTTTAACTGTGTTGATTTTTTTATTAAAACCTAACACCATTTACGTTTAAAATAATTTTAAAGTTATCAATCTTGCAACTCTTGCTCTATGGTACCTTGACAAGTTTCTAGAGGTGGGAGGTAGAAAACAGGCAAGAATATGAATATTTTAAATGTGAAAAGGGAAGAATAATACTAAAAGCCTGACATACCAAAAGCCTCCAAAATCATGACAATAAGCATTGATGGTTTCCCCCTTATGTAAATCTAGTGCTATGCTATACCCTTAAAGTCCAGGCTGACAATCTGAAAAGTTTTAAATAAAATAAGGAGCTAAATAATATGAAGGGTATACATTCAGTTCTAGTTATTTGTATTGCCCTAACAGACAAAGCACTTGGGTTTTCATTTTGTTTTTATTTAACTTTAGCTGGCCACACCACTGCCAATTTCATCTCCTGTCATAGAATCTTAAGTAAACAGTCTGTTCTCATAACAGAATTATAGAAGCATAAAATCTTGCAGCATGTGTTATTTTAGTGGAGGTTCCATGTCTTTTGACAAAACAGAGCAAGCAACTCATTCCCATGATAATCTATTTCTGTAGTGGCACCAACACACAGACGTCAAGGAGTAAACTGCATAAAGATGTGCTATTTCATGTACAAATGCAACCTGCTTTGATATTTCATACCTAAAGAGAAAAAAAACAAGAAAAATTTTTCCTTGATCCTATGATTATTACTTTGGGAATTTCTTACATCTGCGACTAGTTATTGTTAGGTCCTGAGCGGAGAGGGAGACACACAAAGCCTCAGGTGTAGCAAAAATGCCTTTTGTTTGAGCACCTGGGTGCAGATGAGTGGAGGCCAAAAAGCATCCACCCTGAGGGAGGTGAAAGCCTTGAGGTTTTATAGAGGGTTTCTTTGGAGGGGGGTGAGTACTGGGGCCAGAACAGCCGCTTCAGTAAAATTTTTAAACAACCAATTTCTGGGACCCTGGTGTCTGGTGTCTGTCTCATCCTATAGAGCTAAGGATGGGGAGGGGGCAGGAGGGGCAGTAGTTCCTTCCTTATCAGGTGGGGTAGGAATGCCAGCGTCTGCAGCTGTCTTGTTAGATTTTACAACCTTCAGGGACACTCCAGACTCCTGTGGCTATTGTTTCATAAATCTGTTTTCCGTTAACCGCATTCCATCCTACCTGGAACAAACCTAACAGTTATATTTTGTGTCTCATTTCTATTTTTCCTTTTCTGGTCCATCTGCTTTTTTTTTTTCTAAATTTGAGTAATATGAATCAATAATTTATATCATATATGTTTTAACATTACTTTTACTATTTTTAGGCTACTATTTTATTTTTAAGGTTTTTTTAATATTATATGGACCAATATTTTAAAGTCAAATGATGTCAAAAAGTATGTTTACCAAATTCTTACACCTCGTCTGATTGCTGGGTGGAGATGAATTTTTAATGGAAGAAGCTGAGAGGAATGGAGGAAAAGATCAACGGAAACCTGAAGACAAGGGAATGATAGGTCAGGGTTTTGGATGGATCTTCATGTGGATAGTGAAATCACTCAGAAAATGAGAGGAGTAGGGTGCAGGATATACTATAAGCCTGGCTAATAGTGACCAAGAGATGTCCAGAGATGTAAACTCACACAAAGAAGTAGCTGTTTTTAATAGATAAAGATCTAGAAAAACCAACCCAGAGGGCAAGGCTTCCAGAAATGATCACTTCCAGACTCACACCAAGATTCACAGAAAATGCTATTTAAAAAAAAAAAAAACCACATGCCATGAGATGGCCATATTCCTAATAAGAAGAAATCATGGAGGGAAGGAAACTTGGAAAAATATAGAGGACTTCTGGAAGTGTAGGGATCCTAGAGAGTATAGGGAAATAGAAGGAAAGCCAGATGTGAGCGGGATGAGAGTTGACAGGAATGAGAATTCTTGGGGAGCTCCACTTTTTGAAGAGTGATCTGAGTCATGATGGATTGAGTCCTGACAGTTCCTGAGTATTGCGTCTTAACTGTCATTGGGTCTAGTCCCGGGTACCAACGTCAAGAATGATAGCAAAATGTTTGGAGTTTGGGAAGAGGTTTCACATAGGGCCTGACTATGGGTTTCATTTAATAATGTCTGATGTTGTTGATGATTTTTGTAAACATCAAAATAATTCAATGTATTCATCTCAGCCCTTAATTGTCTCTTTTAAGTATGAAGCCTTTCTCCATCCTGCAACATATACATTTTCTAACTGTGTGCTGAATTCACAAGACAGGGGGCTTAATCCCTGCCTTCTCTGTTACCAATTATGTATAATGTGAAAAGTCATACTGGACTTGCCTTCTCTTAACTCACATCTTTACATACAATTTGCATAAAATGTGTTTTTACTCAAGGTAATTCTATAATTACACAGAATGCAAAATTAGGAAGTTCTGTGATTTCTTCACCCAGGGAAGCCTTATCCCCTCAAGAAAACTATAACAATACAAAACTTATCTTTTACACAGAAGCTAAGTGACACATAGAAAAGAAGATCAGTCCTCATTAAGAAACCACTGAGATGTTCAGTGAAGAAGGAAAACTTTGAAAGTTCTGTAATGTATGCCATTGAAAGTGTTTTCTCAGATACGGTCATTCAAAGAGAGAAATACCTCAAATTGAAAAGAATGTTTCTAATGGAAAAAGGATTTCAATACTCAGGCCAGTGTTGGTAGACAAAAATGCTTACGAATAGAAAAAAAATAGGTGTCATTCAAGCATCCTTTTTTTTTAATCTTTGAGGGATGATTCTTAGCTATAAGAATGATTGTAATTCCAGAATAGCCATCATGAAAGGTGTACCCAGAGGGTTGCATGTCCTTAAAGGGCAAAGATTGGTGGGTAGAAAAGGTGAACAATTCTCCCTCATTTTCAAAAACTACAAGGCAAATATAGGGCAGCAGAGATGACAGCTACAGAGAGCTGCAGAGCAACTGAGCCACTGAAGATTAGTCAGCCTGTGCCACAGGGCAGAACCTGGGCTGAAGCATCAAGAAAAGTAAGAGTAATAATAGGGAAAGATCTATTCCAGTGTTGTCTAATTCAAATTTCTGCCATGATGGGAATGTTCTGTACTATACAATAGCCACATGTGGATATTGATAGCTTGAAAGGTAGGTATTGTGATGGAGAAACTACATTTTTTATTTGACTTCATTTTAATTGATTTAAGCTTTAATTTAAATAGCCGCATGTAGCTAGTGACTACCATATAGGGAAGTACAATTCTATACACTGGCCAAGAAGACATGTGAGTAGCCAAGAAAGAAAGGAAGAGCTTGAGTGACTTTGAGTACAAAAACCAGTCCAGTTCAGGATGCCAAATACATCTTCAATCATCTACTAGCACTTTTGATTCTGCTTAAACCTGGTGCAGTATAGGAAAGAAAGGGTTATAACTGTAATAACAATAAATCAATCCTTTCTTGCTGATTTCGCATTTTCCTGCTACATAGGTCAACTAAGTGAGCACCCACTGTCTATTTACATTTACACACACACACACACACACACACACAAAGACAAGACAACTTACACCTAGCTATAAATATAGTGGAGGGCATTTGGAATGACAAGAAACTATATAATCAATCTCCCTTGCTGGTATGAATTTATGGAACAAATTCTCACAGGGTGTGCTGTCTCTGCAGGATTTTATGTGTTCTTCTCATTGTTGAATTGAATTATGCTCCAATACACTGAGTAAATCTCCCTTTAAAATACCAAGCCAATGTAGAATGATTCAGATTTTAAGCAAAGTACGGCATTCCATAGAACTGTAAATATATATAATTTATTTTAATTTTACAATCAATTTCTAGAATCCTAAAAGAGTCACAATGTAAACACTAAGAAATAAATTTAGAAGTTTTAAATTGTTGACAGTGTTAAATAGTGAAATGGAGTCAAAATATATTGCATATACATTCTCTAAAAAAAATCATGTAAGAAATTTAAATTGGTGTATAGATTTTTTTCTAATTTTCAGTGACCCATAAGTAAAATGTTTTTGTAAACATTTGAATTGTATGCAAATATAAAATCACAATATACACTTAAGAAAAGATATGTTCTTGGTCTTAACATACTTAAAAACCTATAGATTAAATTATTGCACAATATTTAGGTTTTTTTCCGTTGTAAAGAGTGTGTGTGTGCATACTTCTATGCACATGCAAGATGTGGGTATCGTGTAGGATAATGACATAACTTAAAGTTTTTAAATATTAGCTTGTTGTGCAAGGATTACTTTGATTTTTTTACTTGGAAGTTTTTTAAAACCAAAATAATAAGAATGCATGTTTCAAAGAATCCCACAATGCTTATTTTTTAAATAATCAGGATTCCCTTCCTTTCACCATTGCACACATATGCCCCCCCACACACCAATATACACACACAAATCCAGGTGTAATAACTTTCAATTCTTAGTTGTTTTAGACTTGCCTAACACAGCTAAATAACCTAAACAGAGTGTCATAAAACAAGCCACAATAAATTTAAATTGATTTAAATGAAACAAAGAGTGTTCTCTAACTACAAGGGAATTATATTAGAAATCAACAACAGAAAGAAATTTGGTAAATTCACAAATATGTGGAAATTAAACAGCACACTCTAAATAACTAGTGGGTCAAAAAGACATTATGTGAGAAATTGCAAAACATTTTGATGAATAAAAATGAAAATGTAACACATCAAAACTTTTGAGATAAAGTAGTGCTTAGAGGGAAATGTGTATCTGTAAAGTCTATATTAAAAAAATGAGAAAGATCTCAAATGAATGCCCTAACATTCCACAAAATAAGAAAACAGAAGATAAAATTAACCCAAAGCAAACGGAAATAAGTAAATAATAAAGGATCAAGCGGAAATGAATGATATAAAGAATTGAAAACAATACTGAAAATCAACAATACCAAAGCTGAATTGTGAAAATATCACCAAAATTGACAAACTTTTAGATAGGCTGACCAAGATAAAAAAGAGAGATTTCTCAATTTTATAAAATCTAGAATGAAAGAGGGAACACTATTACCTACCTTACAGAAATAAAAAGAATTAGATAACACCACGAACACCTGTATGTTAAGAAATTAGATAACATACATAAAATTTCTCAAGAATAGAACATTTGAATAAACTTATAGCAGGCAAATGGATTGAATTAATAATTTTTAAAAATCTGACAAAGAGGGCCGGGCGCGGTGGCTCACGCCTGTAATCCTAGCACTCTGGGAGGCCGAGGCGGGTGGATTGCTCAAGGTCAGGAGTTCGAGACCAGCCTGAGCGAGACCCCGTCTCTACTAAAAATAGAAAGACATTATATGGACAACTAAAAATCTATATAGAAAAAATTAGCCGGGCATAGTGGCGCATGCCTGTAGTCCCAGCTACTCGGGAGGCTGAGGCAGTAGGATCGCTTAAGCCGAGGAGTCTGAGGTTGCTGTGAGCTAAGCTGACGCCACGGCACTCACTCTAGCCTGGGCAACAAAGTGAGACTGTGTCTCAACAAAAAAAAAAAAAAAAAAAAAAATATCTGACAAAGAGAAGCCTAGGACCAGATGACTTCATTGATGAAATATATCGCTAATTTAAAGAAGAATTAATAGAATCCTTCACAAATCCTGCCAAAACTAGAAGTGGAGAGACCACTTTCCAATTCATTCTAAGAAGCTAATATTATTACCCTGATGCCCAGACCAGACAAACACATCACAAGAAAAAACAAAACAAAACAAAACAACAACAAAAAAAAACTACAGACCAATATTCCTTATAAGCATAAATGCAAAAATCCCTCAACAAAATACTAGGAAACTAAATCTAACAATATATAAAAAGGATCACATCTCATGATCAAGTGGGATTTATTCCAGGAATATGATGTTAGTTTAACATACAAAAAGTAATCAATATAATATACCATATTAATAGAATAAAGGACAAAATAATATGATCATCAAAGCAGATAAAAATAATGTAACAAAATCCCACATTCTTTCATGATCAAAAAACTCAACAATCTATAGAAGGGATCTTCCTCAACCTCATAAAGGGCATTTACATATATATATATATATATATATATACACACAACATCATATTTAAAGGTGAAAAATATGCTTTCAGGAACAAGACAAAGATGTTTGTTCTATTCAGCATTGCACTAAAGGTTCTAGAAATTAGGTACTAAAAGAATGAAAGGTATCAAGAATGAGAAAGCAGAATAAGGACAAGTATAAAACACTGATGAAAGAAATTGAAAATGACACACAAAAATGGAAAGATAATGCATGTTCATGGATTGGAAAAACTAATATTATTAAAATGACAATATTACCCAGAGCAATTTATAGATGTAATCCCTACCAAAGTACCAATGACATTCTTTACAGAAACATTTAAAAAATCCTAAAATTTATATGGAACCACAAAAAATCCCAAATAGCTAAAACAATCCTGAGCAGAAAGAACAAAGCTGGAGGCATCACACTACCTGACTGGAAATTTTATTACAAAGCTGTACTAACCAAATCAGCATGGTAATAACTTAAAAAAAGATACATAAACCAATGGAACAGAATAGAAAACACAGATATAAATCCAAGTGTTTATAGCCAACTCATCTTTGACAAAGGTGCCAAGAAAACTTTCTCTATTTTCAGTTGACATAATCTCTTATATAGAAAATTCTAAGTAATCCACTAACAAACTATTGGAACTAATACCTAAATTCAACATAATTGCAAAATACAATATCAATGTTGAAAATCAATTGTTTTTATATACTGGCAATGAATAATCTAAAAAGGAAATTAAAAAAAGCAATTGAATTTAGAAATAAATTTAACAAAAAAATGAGAAATTTGTACACTGAAAATGATCAATAATATTGCCGATAGAACCTTTTTGAAGAGCAACTTAGCAATACATATTGACAGCCTAAATTATGTGCATAGAGTTTTACCTAACTATTCTACTTCTACAAATATACCATAAAAACTTGTAATGTGAAAGCAAACATTTATCTACAAAGACTTTTTCTACAGTATCACTTATGAAGCCAAAAAAGAGGAAAAATACGAAGTGTACAGTGAGAAAGATTAGTCAAATAACCATGACACAATATAACCATAAGATAATATAAGGTATTATCCCTAAAAAATTAAATTGCATTTGGAATACTTAATGATACAGAAAGCCATTCATGAAATTTTAATTGATATAATAATTTTTAAAAGTGGGTTAAAAATAGTTAACAAAGTATAATTTTGAAAAAAAATTACAAATATAGAAATATACTTACAGAAATGAAGGCAAAGAAGAAAAATAAAGACATTCCAAAATATTGCCTGTGGTCATTATTAAGTAATAGAATTTAGAGTACTGTTATTTTTTCTTTCTGTTCTTCTAAATTTCACACACATTTGACAATAAATTGTAATAATCAGGAAAAGAATATAATTGAAATACAAAATTAAAATACGAGTTGATGCTGACAAAACTTGTAAATGGTTAGGATATGTGAGAGAAGAGTAGCCTTTGGAAGATATTAGAATACTGCAAAAATTGAAAAGATAAATATCCTCTGAAACTCTCCAAAGTACCTTGTTAATTATGCTCTTTGTCTGAATTAGATAAACAACATATTGTATTATTTAATAAATATTATAATACTTTGACAATGTTTCATGTACTGCAAAATTGTTTGCTAAAAATATAAAAGGAAAACCTAAATAATATTTCTATTCTGATAATATTTGTAAGCCTAAATTAGGCCACAGAAAAATATCCTTAAGGTGATTTTTAAAAAGTCAAAAGATGTTCTCTCCTTTCTTGATAACCTTGATAAACTGTATCTACCTAAATATTACTGTTCATAAATGTAGACAATTACTTCACACCAAATCCATAGAAAATGAATAGTATAGTATACATCTGAGTACACTTAATGTTGTGTATATAAGATAAAATTATTTCATTTACTTTGATGTCAGCAAAGTAACCTTTGCTTTCTCTTCCACTGCGCTTTTCTAAAACTAGAACAGACACAAGAATGAACATTGTAGACAATATCACTTCATTTTAATCAAATGTGTATGAAACCCACAAAACATATCCCCACTGAAGTACTGTACTTAAGAATAGCAAAATTAATCTTTATCATTTTCTAACATCTAAATTTGCCCTCAAACTTTCTTTTTTTTCCTCCTGAAAGCTAAATAACAGCTACTATCGTTTCTAAAATAAGATTTTGATTTCAGTAAAAATAACACTACTAAAAGTTGGATTATTAAAGATAGTACTTAGTAGCATTAAATACGGTTTTACTATGCTATTAATTACTTTCACTTAATTCTATTCTACACCTATTGGGTACAAAGCATCAATCTAGTCATATTGGAATATTAAAAAAAATTTTGACATAAGAATCTTATACTCTAATTGCCATACAGAAGTTTCATTCTGGTTTGGAAAGATGCAGCAACATGCCCCTCCATATGATGGGTAGGGAGAAGCTCTCTCCTTGGCATTTCTGTTATAGAATCTATGAAGCAAAAGCATATGAGAGCTGGCTCCTAAAACGTGAACAGTGACACTCTTTCCTGCTGGACATATTCCAGGAAAGGAAAGGTTTTTTTTGGTTTTGTTTTGTTTTGTTTGTGTTGCTGTTGTTGTTTACTCATCATACATCAAAGGAACAATATAAAAGGGAACTGGTATCATAGCAACCCCTCTTAAATCATTAGAGTATGTCTTTGGTAATTTCAGGTAGTGATTCCAAGAGCATTTAAGCATACGCCAGTCAAATATAAATACAAAGCACAAGCTGGCTGGAATATAAGTGATTATTTGGTTAGTCTAAACTTTCCTTTCCTTTACAACATGCCATATCTTGAATTTTCTAGACATCATAACAAAGACCACACAATTAAAGGTCCCCTCTATGTGCCCTCTGCTCCTCTTGAGGTACCATGCAAGCATGAGCCAGATACTTCTAGGAATCATCTTACTGAATTAAAACGGTATATGCAGTCATTCTCACAAGTCAGACAGTGATCCCTTACAGACAGAATTTAGGTGACTTTTGTTAAGTTCTTGGTTAGGATTACCCATAATTCCTCTACCCTCCAGTAATATGAGGAACAGAAAGCTGAACTTACTCTTTTGGGAGAAAATGCTATGCCACATTTCAGAGATGTATTTTCCTCTACTTCAAAATAATATATGGAAGGAACTGCAGGGTCTGTACATTCCCCTATAAGACATGAAAAAGTACATATAAAATAGAGCCAGATACACATTTATAACCATTATTTAAAGTGGAAATGTGAACTTTGAGAAACCTCATCAATATATTCATAACAATCACAAAGCAGCTCCTGAAATATCTGTGCAGGGGTGCATAAGGATGTTAGGTAAAGAATTGCTCTTAATGTCTAGATTCCAATTAGCAAAAATGATACACAAACCCAAAACAAATATACATTCAATAAGCAAAACAGAGATGGTAAATTCATTAAATAAATTTAAAAAACCTTCCAAATTTCAAGAAGCATATCATAGTCAGATGAATGTGGAAAGCAATAAAGGGCAAGGTCAAGTACTTGACTGACTCTTAGGTCCCAGAAACGCTGGGAGACTCCCTTCCTAGTGATGATGGAGTAGAGAAGACCCAGACCAGCTCTGATGTCTCTGAGTCCACAAGGAATACAAGTGCATATCCATCGTTTCACTGGTAAAATTACTGTTCACTTGTTAAGGACATGTAAGATGTCTTATTTATCTTTACAGACTCAAAATCTAGTATCGTGCCTATAAGTGGGATTCAACAAATATTTACTAAAGAAGAAATGACTAAACCAATGGTTAGGAAACTTTTCCTGTAAGGATCCAGGTAGCAAATATTTTAAGCTTTATGAGCCATATGGTTTCTATCACAAATATTCAACTTGGTCATTAGAGCATAAAAGCAGCCATAGGCAATATACAAACAAATGGGTGTGTTATAACATAACTTTATTTATAAAAACAGGTGTCAGGCCAGATTTGACTCATGGGCATTTGTTTGCCAACAGCTGGAGCAAACAGATGAAATGCATTTAAAAAATGCTTATTTTGTTTAAACCTAATTTAACATAAAGATAACTAATACATGAGTAACATATAGAAAGAGCTTTCCAAAGACATTTACCTAAAATTCTTGAGCAATTAAAACTAGTAATTAATAATTGTATTTTCATTTATAGTATATACTTATATGTAGCATACTTAAGATACTATATTAAACCAACTAATAAGTACGGTTATATGTCATGTATTACCAAAGTGTTCTGATATTAATATTGATGTATTTCTAGAAATTAAACCATGATGAGTTATAGAGTATAAGGAAAACATGCATTGTACCATTAAAAACATTTAGGAATAACTGCCCTTGTTAAATTGTTTTTAATAATTATACATTAGAACAATTTAAAACTGTGTTGCTATTACAACAATACCATTATAGTATAAAATACATATAAAATATATACCTGATTTGTCTATAAAATCCATTGAAAACTCTGGGAAGTCTTCTAGATTAAACTCCACTCTGGCACGTGTTATACCTTTGTTTTTTATTAGAAATGGAATAATGTGGGTAGTACCAATATAGGTGCCACTGAAGTTAAATACATCCTAAAATTTAAAAAATAATAATTAGAAAGTAGAATAATAGTTTATGGAAAATGTAAGCTAAAAATTATAATGTTATGTTTATCAAGGAAATTATTAACTGCAAAGCAGAACTCTATAAAAATAATCAGTCACATTTTCCTTTCTCTCCTCCACCTCCTATCTGTAATAAGTTACCAAATCCTATTAATTCTTTTCCTTTCTTTACTTCTTACTCTTAATGTAATTGTATGAAATTAGTAACTCATCACTTTTCATTTAGTTTCTAGATTTTGACTTTCTCAAATGCTCCCCTCCATAATGAAGCCCAATTGAGAATCTGACCACATCACTTCCTGTCTTCAAATTTGATGGTTCCCCACCATTGACAGAATAATGTCCAAGCTTATTAGCAGGGCTCACAAAGCTCACCATAACCTTCCCCTGCCTCATATTCCAGCCTCTTCTAGCTCCACTCTCACCCTATCACTTAATATTTCAGCAAGCCATACGACTTGTCATTTCCAACCAACATCTGATGGTTCACCCTGTGTGTTTTTATCTTGGTGTCCCTTCTGTCAGAAAGGCCCTTCCCTCACTTGTAATTGCCTGATAAAATACTATGCATCCTTCAAACTCCAGTTACATAAACTACAATTAGTCACATTCTGCCCAGGATTACTTCTATTCCTTATATTTATATACATTGTGATATCACATAGACTGTTTATTCATTTACATATCTGTCTCTCCTACTGGACCTTAAGCTTGATTCATTTTTGTATCCTTAACATCTATCCGACACCTACTTTAAATACATAAGGAGTGTGTATTGAATATATCAGAACTCTAGCTCATACACCAGGTGTGCTTACACCACAAAACTATAGGATTCCTCCTTGTGGTAGAGTTACTACAGATACCATAGAGCTCCTTAATAAAAGAATCACATATAACATCCAAAGGAGTTTGAGGAAACAGTATCCTAATATTGAGGAAAATATTGTATTAAAGTCAACTGGCTAGTATTTGTTTCATTTAAAACATAAACCCAGTTCTATATGTGAAATATGTAAAATCTGAAATGTATAATGAAAGTTTGATGCTTTATATGTGTAAAAACAAGCACTCTGGGAGGCCAAGGTGGGCGGATCGTTTGAGCTCAGGAGTTCGAGACCAGCCTGAGCAAGAGCGAGACCCCATCTCTACTAAAAAATAGAAAGAAATTATATGGACAGCTAAATATATATATAGAAAAAATTAGCCGGGCATGGTGGTGCATGCCTGTAGTCCCAACTACTCGGGAGGCTGAGACAGGAGGATCCCTTGAGCCCAGGAGTTTGAGGTTGCTGTGAGCTAGGATGACGCCACGGCACTCACTCTAGCCTGGGCAACAAAGTGAGACTCTGTCTCAAAAAAAAAAAAAAAAATATGTGTAAAAACAATCACTGCTCTTATCCCATTCTGGCCTTGCTCTCATGCTCATTTGAATAAAATTTCCTAATTGTTACTAACACACATAGTCAATTCCCTAGCCCTTACTATACAGTTAATAAATGTATTACTGAAGATAGCTGGTGATGCTAAAATATCATTTTTAAAAGGCAGCTACATCTAAAATACAACGTAGTAAGGGCATATGGAAAAATATATTACTGTAAAGTTCTATAAATTGTTCAATTGTACCATAACATGCAAAGCATTCCCCAAATGACTTTAGGATGAGAAAAGAAAGTAATAAATTTCTCAATATTGTATAGTATTTTTCGAGGAATATCATAGCAATGGGAAAAAAAAAACACTCCAGATACTACAGAGTTTAATCTCCAGGAATCACAATAGCCTTGTATTATACAAGCTAGCTTAGTATCTGTCAGTTTAACTGGACTTATCATGCTTTCACCACTGAATAAAAGAGAGGTTAGAAAAATATATCTTAAAGCCAGACCCTAGAATTTTGGTGATACCATTAAAGTACAGACTAACAGAGAAGCCCTAATTGAGGCTGCCAGCTGACCTCTTTATCAGCAATTTTTGCTCGATTTAGTTCAGCACCAGAATGATGCTAGGTGTTACTAGTACTAGTGGAAGAGAAAAACAGAAGGGCAGATAATACAAAAAATAATATGACAACTGCTCTGATGGAGATGTTCCTGAAGTATGAGATGTTTGTAACATCTTATAAATGTCACAATGGGAAGCATGTGGGTCTGCTTTGAAAAATCAGGAAAAGTTTCTTTGGGCAGATGAGACCAGATCTAATTCCTGAAGGGCTGGACAGAAAAAAAAAAGGTGTGTGAGTATATGTGTGTGTATGCTATCAATTTTAGAAAAAAATTTTATCAGAGTATAGATAATTCAAAAAATAAATGAATAAATGTGACTATAGTTCAGAAAATACACATCGAGACCACAGTGAGGTGTCATTTTATATTCAATGTATCGGCAAAAATTAAATCTGTCAGTACAACTTGTGGAGCAATGGAATGTGGAGCAATGGAAGCTAGAGAAGAAATTTTAGAAAAGATCTTGTGAAGTCAAATATGCACATAACTCTATGTCTCAGGAACTTCACTCTTAGAGTTTTTTTTTGTATATGTACCTCAGAAGCTATGTATATGAATGTTCACAGCTGCAACACCAGAAACACCTATTGAGATGGACAATGGAATCAGTACATGTAGTATGTCTACACAAAGAACTATCATGCAGTAGTGACAATGAATGATATGCAGTTACACACAAATTAAATGAATGTTGGAGACAAAATATTTAGTTAAAAATAACTCACCAAAGGCAACAAACTATTAATATTATAAAGCTCAAAAATGAACCAACTAAACTAAATAATCAACAGGTAAGGCATTTATATATATATATACGGTGCCATTATTGGCAAGTGATTATATCTTATAAGGGATAGGATCAGGATGAAGCCTACAGATGATTTTTTTTTTTTTTTTTTTTTGAGACAGAGTCTCGCTCTGTTGCCCGGGCTAGAGTGAGTGCCGTGGCGTCAGTCTAGCTCACAGCAACCTCAGACTCCTGGGCTTAAGCGATCCTACTGCCTCAGCCTCCCGAGTAGCTGGGACTACAGGCATGCGCCACCATGCCCGGCTAATTTTTTGTATATATATATTTTAGTTGGCCAGATAATTTCTTTCTATTTTTAGTAGAGACGGGGTCTCACTCTTGCTCAGGCTGGTCTCGAACTCCTGACCTCGAGCGATCCACCCGCCTCGGCCTCCCAGAGTGCTAGGATTACAGGCGTGAGCCACCGCGCCCGGCCTACAGATGATTTTAATGGTACTGGTAGTGGTCTGATTCTTAAGTTCAGTGGGGAATTCTTAAATGTCCATTCAGCATTATGTTTCATCATTCATGTTTATACGACATATATTAATTGTTAATTTTTAATTTTACATGTGGTAATTTTATAAAACTATTAATACACAGGAAAATATTTTTAAACATGAATGGGATGACTAGGGACATATAACAGATAAAAATCACCACACTCATAAAATGATCACAAAAATAGGGACTAATATACTCACTGGGTTGATTTCGATATCAGCAATCTCAACAGATCCACCAATCTTAAGGTCTATGACATTTGCACGACGAATAGCAACCTTGTTTAGGATAAATATAAAACTTTGTAGAAACCACATTAAAATATATATATATATATATATATATGAAGTATTACCTGGCATTTAATAATAACATTTTGTAATTTAAATAAATAATAGTAACATATTATACATGTACAAAATTTATTCTGGAAATTGTCATCAAATATCTCATTTTGCAAAACTGATGCTCCTAAGAAGAGTGAATATTCAACCATTGAAAACCACCACAAATAGGATCAGTTGATGGCTTGTGAACTTGAATGCATAGTTCTACCTGTTTGACTAAACTTTATTGCCACTCTCTGTAGCACTATTTTTATTTATCTAATTTCAATGGATTATTAAAAATTAAAAAAAGAAACAAGAGCCTGAGTGCAGTATACTTCCTCTCCCAGAAAGATACTAATATTCACAAAAACCATAATGATAGCAGCTAAAATTTGCTGCATATAGGGACCAAGTACAGTGCTAAAAACATTATTCCCTTAATAATACTCAATATTCTATGATATAACTACCATTTCTACCTCTAATATCAAAGTGAAGAAAACTGACTCTTACAGAAGCCAAATATTTTGTCCTTTTTTTGAGGTCACCAACTTGAAAGCAGGAGTGGCTAAACCAAGGACCGTCTGAACACTCAGTTGCTTCCAAGAAAATTAAGATAGTAAATTAAGAATTTACCTGTATAATTCCTACACAATAAGAGCTGTAGATTATCTGAACATATAATTATTTAAGCAAAATGTCAGAAGCACAAAAATAGCATTCCCTGAAAGCCCTACCTATATAAGAACAGGAAAAAGTGAAGGTCTAGATTTAAATCTAAATGTATATTATATCTGAAAAAGCAAAGTGAGTGTATTTCATTCTTCCACAGAATCAGTGACACTGTTTATAGACAAACCACAAAATACTATTTTTTTTAGAATTTTGGGGGAAATCAACATGCCAACTAGATAGCCTTATTAAAGTTGCTGTATTCATAATACTATACTATTGCCACATTTTATTTAAAGAATATATAATACACAAATAATATATTTGACTAAAATCACAAGAAGCATAATTCAATGATTCAGGGGAAGTTACAAATTCACATAGTCTTCATTAATGAACCCCGTATACAAGTCCCAACTCCTCATGGCTGCCTTTGATACACCTCATCATCATTTCTTCTTCACTGAAGACTCCCGGCTGTCATAACTCATTCATCATCCTAGTCCTTGACCTTTTCATCTCTAGAGACTTAAACTAAACGCTGGACAATATCACTCCTCATAAATCCACCACCTCTGAAACTATACATTTTTTCATCTATCTCATTCCTGCAACCCCCTTTCAACCCCTGCTTTCTTATACATTTTCAGAGACAATAGTCCCTGAATGTCACGTGTCACAGAGACTTTCAAGCCTGTGATGTGTGATGTTATCCAGATCAAACCTAATTCACCTGTCTCTATTTTCTTTTATTCAACTTCTTCTAAAGTTTATCATTTCATCTTCTCACTTAATAATATATTCAGTCTGTTGGCACTCATCTGGGTCCTCACAGGAACAGTAGAAAAATTCTCTTTCATCTCTACGATGAATCCTTAGCCTTCAGACAGGAATGTATAGGTGGCTGCCTCTTTACTAGACATCTCTATATGGAGATCCAAAAGGTGCCTCCAACTCAAACAGACATTTCCCTCTAAAATCTGCTACTCCTGCTCTTATCTCTCTCTCTGAATGTTGACATCACCTGCTTCACTCTTGACTCATCCCTCTCATTTATGTGACTGCCTTCTCAATCACCAAGCCCCAAGGATTCATCTCCTAAATTTGACTAGAATTGTCTAGAATCCTACTTCCTGAAAGAGAACACCAGTTTCTCTTGCCAGGACATCACCAGACTAATAACTCTGCACTCAATCTTGCTGGCCCGTTTACCAAAGTGAAGTCTGAAAAATGCAAATCTGATTGTAAAATTCCCATAGTTAAAACTCCTAGCTCTTAAGATGAAGGCTGGATTTCTTAACATTGTTGATAAGGTCCTGTATAATCTAAAACTTATGTAGGTCTCTAAGCACATTTTCCCCCTGATAAGGAAAACCCCCATCTATTACTTAGCACAGCAGCCACCTGAGACCCTCACCCCTCACGGAAGACCCACATCAGCATAATACTAACCTAACACCTGGCACATTAGCATATTACTAACCTAACACCTGGCACATTAGCATATTACTAACCTAACACCTAGCACATCAGCATAACACTAAACCTATTACCTGGTGGAGACACTAATCTAACCGATTACCTGGAGGGCATTAGTCACCTGAGACTCCTCCCCTTGGATCACCCCAATTTAATAAAAATGGGAAAAATTGGGTAGACGGGGCTCACAATTTGGTGGTGAGACCCCCTCTGAGTCCGCTGGCGAATAAACCTTGATTCTCCGACTCTCCGTGTGCCGCTCGGTTTGTCCTCAGGACCACTCACTGTAACGCTTGCTATAACACCCCCACTGTCATCCATGCAGTTTATAATCCAGTCATGCTAATCTTTAAGTTTCTTATATATTCCCTGCAGTTGTCTCTCTCTCCAAAGCCTGAACGCGTGTTGTTTTAGGCTTCCTTAAATATTCTTTCTTCCTCTCCTCCATCCCACTACCATCCTTTTAATCTGACTTATTCTTAACTTCGGGTGTCTTCTATTTTTTTATTTTATTATTTTTTATTTTTTTATTTCAGCATATTACTGTGGTACAAATGTTTAGGTTACATATATCACCTCTGTCCCACCCGAGTCAGAGCTTCAAGTGTGTCCATCCCCCAGATGGCGCACGCGGCACCCATTAGGTGTGAATATACCCATCACCTCTTCCCCCCTCCCATCTGCCCAACACCCTGTGAATGTTACTACTATATGTGCACTTAAATGTTGATCAATTAATACCAATTTGATGGTGAGTACATGTGGTGCTTGTTTTTCCATTCTTGGAATATTTCACTTAGTAGAATGGGCTCCAGTTCTATCTCTTAGTAAGCTGTCCTGATACTTTAAGCCTGGGTTGTATATGTCTCCTGTGTATTATTCCTTTAGCCTGCTGCATTTCTTCATCACAGTACTTACTACACTATATATTTAATTATTTCTTGAGTTGTTTGTGTCCTCCGCCAGATTGTAAGCTCTTTGACATCAAGGACCCTGATTATTTTGTTCATCTTTGCATCTTTAGCATGCACAACAGAGATTTGTGCATAATGTTGTTACAGCCAGTGTTACAGCGAGTGGTCCCGAGGAGGAACCGAGCGGCACAGGGAGAGTCGGAGAATCAAGGTTTATTCGCGGGCAGACTCAGAGGGGTCTCGCCACCAAATTCCGAGCCCTGCCTCCCCAATTTTTCCCACTTTTATTAAGTTGGGGTGATCCAAGGCGTGGGGTCTCAGGTGACTAATGCCTGCCAGGTAATATGTTAGTTGATGTGTCAGGAAATAGGTTACTATTATGTTGATGCACCAGGTAATAGAGTAGTTACTGCACCAGGTAACAGGTTTAGTGTTATGCTGATGTGCCAGGTAATAGATTTAGTGTTATGCTGATGTACCAGGTAATTAGTTGATGGGCCAGGTGTTAGGTTAGTATTATGCTGATGCGGGTCTTCCGTGTGGGGTGGGGGTCTCAGGTGGCTGCTGTGCTAAGTAATAGATGGGGGTTTTCCTTATCAACTTGAATGCTGAATGAATAAATAAATAAATGAATCTCTTCATATTACAATGTTTAAAAGGTAAAATTTTTTAAAAAGGCATAATCCTCTAAAATACAGTGAGAATTAAATTTAGTAAAATCTATATTTTTGATGGCCATATTTTTTAAATTTTTTCTAGAATATTGTATTAAAAATATTCTGCTCAAGTCACAGATCATATATCACAATATACAATTTATAAACATCTTTCAGTACATATTTATTTATAAAAATAAGATATCATTCTTAAGTTATTTATTTGGGGGTCAGGCAAATCAGTGTTCATTATATCAAGTTACATATTATTTAATCAGTCATCGTTATGGTAAACTGAGGGATTGCATGGGGGATATATATAAAGCTGTTCATTTTAATATGATGACAGTGTATATACTATTTTTTAATAGGAGTAAATGCAAACACTTAATCATCAAATTAAAGATCAAGATCATTCCATTCCTTGAGTTTCATAATTAAATAAAATTTTATACAGACTGGTCTTGCCTATTTTATTTATTCTATTCAATGAGCACTTAAGAGAAGCACCCAACAACAAGGTAATAATTTTTCATTTACATAATTCTCAGAACATAAAACAGTAAAACACTAATTCCCAGAACATAAAACAGTAAAACACTGTATGTGTGCTAATAAAATATAGATATTAACATCATATATAATCTGCATACAATTCATATAGTTGTTAAAACTGTTTAGAATTATTCCTCCAAAATTGATTATTTTTTCCTAAGCTACCTAACTAATGCCATGAAAAAAAGCCATCCTTTTCTCTGTAACTAGTTAGGGTTTGTCAAAACTCAGAAATGCCAAATATCATTGTAATTTCATGTGACAGTGCCTCATATTGATGGAGGATATCCATTTCAACTTAGTAGAAATTTCCATTACCACCTTTCACCAAAAATATTTTCTTCAAATCCCCTCCAAGTTCTGCTACTAAATTGTGCATTAGATGATATAGATAAGTTTGCTTATATTTTTAAATCTCTAAAAACTGTACTTCTTTAAAGATAATTTCTAGAAAAATAATAGAAATTTTGAAATTTTCTCTTTAGCACTATAACTTTATACCCCATTTCCAATAGAAGAAATAATTAAAACAAGTTTTCTAAGAATAAATATGTACACTACATTTTATAGCATTATATCTACTATTATAAATAGTTTAAACAACAAAATACATTCACAAAGACATATACAAAGGGCAAAAACTCGTATGTATAGATATACCTGTGCTCTTGTTTCAAATTTTTCTGCCACAGTGGGTGTACAGGAGATATTGAGAACAGTGATCCCCCCAGCTGGAATTACTCCTTCTGATGGAATAATATTAATGATAGGCAAAAGACTCTGGCCATAAACCTGTAATTGAAAATTTTCAGAAATGCTACATTACCCTTTAAAGTTACAGTTTGAAAGCTTTCATACGAAAGCTTCCACACTATTACCTAGACAGGTATCCCCAGGCACAGGACATGATATGATTTTCTAATAGTGTTTGAAAATACTAGATGCACAAATAGTTTGAAGTAGAAGAAATTGCAACCCTAACCCGCAAACAGAATCTTCGGTAGTGACACTTTCCCATTCAAATAGGATAATGAAGTTTATCGTCTAGAGTACTTTCAAGGTTGCAACATTTATAAAGATATTTGTCAGAGAAGATGACAACATTGTAGATAATACTTTGACAGTTTGTCCTTCCCTCATCCTAAAAACTCAAAGCAAAGTTAGTGAGGAGGCAGGATGGTAGTAATGTCTAAGATAACATTTTGATCTTCAAAAAAGTTGTAAGTAACTTACCAAGGATTTATGGTATGTTTTTTTTCATAGGCCAATTTAGGTCTATTTATCATGCTTTAAGCCAGAATGAATTAAAGAGAAAATTGTCAAGAGATTTTGGAGCATAAGAGAACAAATAGTATATGTAGGTAAGAACTAATTCTGATGCAGCAAAGTAGAAAAGGATCTCCTCATTTGTTTATTTTGGCCAAAGAGTTGATTTGGGCAGAAAAAACACACGAATGTAAAGCTTGTATGCAAGGTCTCAAAAACTAACCTCTACCACTACTGGGGAGCAGGTGTCTTACTATATTTCCAGTTAAAAAAACAAAAAACCCTATCACCACCTTGCCTCTCCTTCCATTTAAACCAAGTGCAACAAATATAAATAGATGATCTCCACAATGGCCTTGATCTAGGTCCCAGTGGCTAGTGTACCAGTCCTGATTACAGAGTAAAAATGAAGAGAAAAGGGAAAGCATGGAACTAAATATGGAATGTAACATTAATAATGTACATTTAAAATTTTTAAACACCTATTTTTTTCAGTAAAACCAAATAACAGAAAGAAAGAAACAAATGGGGAAGAAGAGGAAAAGAAAGAAAAGCTAAGCTAGGAAGGAAGTGAGAGAAATGATTCTTATAAGAAATTAAATTATCTGTATTTAGATAAATCTCATACAAAATATCTTAAACTTAGCATAAGTCAATTTATAAAGAATAAAATATTAACTTCATGGTATTCATGGCACAAAAAATTGATTCAAATTATAATGCAATCTGATTGAAATAAGAAATTACTAACATTCTATATTACCTGGAAATATGCATGGTTTTGTCCTACATTGCGAAGAATGGCTTTCTTCCAAGTTGTTAAACCTTGAGGGCAATTATTGAAGAGTACCCTTGGCTCCCAAAGTGTAACCTTTGTATGACCAAGCTAATAATGAGAGAAGAAAAGGAAAAAATGCAATTGAAATAATAGTAAATAAAATATTTTAATTGTTTTGGTCACAAAAATGAAGTATTTTAATTGTTAATATATATTAATCAAAGATATGATTACTGAAAGAAAATGAAAAAATTATAATCCTCCTATATTCTTTATTCAGTATGTTCCAACAAGTAAAATAAATCCCACATCAGATTTTTATATTTTAATGTTCATGAAAAAGTACTCAAGGTCTTATGTATTATTTTCCTAAATTTAAATTAAATCTGTTCCCCAATCCAGTTACGATGGGGAATAATGTCATAGGAGATATTTTATTTAGATATTTTGGCTATAATAATAATTAAATATTTATATATTTAGAATTTAAATATTTAGATATGTTTAGATTAAAAAATATACATATTGATGGCAGCAATAAATGATGATTATAAAGATAATAATGTTATTTTGTACCCAGCATGAACCAGATGTCATTATATGCTTAGTTCTTTAGTTGCATTTTCACTACGGTCTACCAGTCTAGAAAGTTCCCAGAGGCAAGCTAGACTATTTCTATATTATTCACCTTTAAATATATAGAGCCTGCATGAGGCCTAGTACAGACTATGGGCTCAATAAATAACTGTTAAATGATGGATGGATGGTACTATCACATTTTATAGCTGAAGAAACCGAAATTTAGGACAATTAAGTATTCTAAGTCATTCAATTATTAAATAACACTCACCAGCTCCATTAAACATATATAAATATATTTCAACAAATATATGTAATTTTTGATGTGTCAATCTAGTGTGGTCTCTCTATAACTGCAAAAACTCTTTACTATGAAGAAAGAAGTAAAGTCAATACTCCTTATGGGGAAAGAGGAGAAAGTAACAACAGCAGGGATAAAAATATATTTTTCACCCCTATGATATAACTTAATTTTTTTACCTTCATGTTGACTTTAAAAATATAAAGTATTATCAGATTTGGTGGGGTGCCTAAGAGAAAGGAAAACAGAATGGAATATTTAAAGTGTACTCCCAAACTGGGGAAGGCAGGGGGTGGAAGATAACTCTATGAAGAAAGTATATCCAGGACTAAGAAATGTGTAGATCAAACACTGAAAGGGATCTTAGAAATCACCTACCCAACTACGTACAGGGTGTTACTATGTGCTATGCAAAAGGAAATAGTTCAAGGGTATCCTAAGTATGGGAATGAAGGTGCCAAATGAAATTAACCAGAAATATTTCTACTACAAATCTTTTCATGGAGCTTAATATTCTGATAAGGTATATTTTGCTTATCTGAGAATGGAGAAGTAGTTCAGTGGGATTCACAAAATTATTTAGGCACAGGATTTCCCCTCCCCATTCCACACAAAGTACCTCACAGAACTAGTGCATCGTGACTGCATTTTGGAAATGTTGGTATTATCCATCTCTCCAATTTTGCAGGAAAGCAATCAGTAGCCAAGGAGAACCTGAACCAAAGTTTTCTAATCTCTCATTCAGTGCTCTTTATACTAGATCCTATTGTCTTTACCTATGAAATATTATTTCTTATTGTCATAGGTTTTAATATAGTATTATAATCATTTGAAGGACATGATTTGGGTAACTGGAATAATAAATTTTCAAACAAAGCTAACAGAAAAGGAAATAGTCAAGTAAGTCACTCCTTCATAAGTGAATGACAAACCTTAAATGAACATTTTATTTAATCACTTCATGTTCCTCCATCTTTGCTTTCTTAACGGTAACATTGTTTCTGATAGTTTTTACCCCCTATCCCTCTCCCAACACCCCTTCTTGGTTTCCATTGTCCTTTACATTTCTTTGTGCCTGTGTGCATGGTAGTTGAGTAAAAGGCTCCTTCAACAAGGATGCTTTAAAATTTGGAAAACTAGGAAGATTTGCTTTCCATCAAATGTTTTATTTTAATCAAATGTCATATTGAAAATTTCAATAAAATGACAAGAAAAGGAGGATGGAAAAGAGAAGAAAAATTATGGTAAAAATTGGAGATGTGCATAATCCATGTTTGGATATTCTTCTTCACCTCCTAGTGGGCTACTTCATTTCACACCCATTCAAATATACTTTTATGTGTGTTGTCATATACATTATCTTGCTCTTTCCTAATACTAGCCTTTAGCTAAATTTCTTTTTTCTATTTGTCAATTTTTCTTCAATAAACTATAAGCTCCATAAGGACATGAAAAAAAAAAAAGAAGAAGAACAACAACACTGCACAGTTGTTCTAAATTTAAGGGCTTCAAAAATTTACCTAAAGCGATCTAATTCATTATTCTGATATTTCAGAGTTTAATTCTTATCCAGTTCTGGTGTTGGGAAAGCAGAAAGCAAATGTTATCACAGTGGTAACAGCAAAAGGCTGTAAAGGCAGATAGATGTGAATATAAATTCCAACTAAGACATTTACTGCATGTATGAACTTGTATTAGTTATTTAGCCCCTCTAGCCCTCCATTTTCTAATCCATCAATTGGGTTAATAATAAATGTCTCATAGGGTTGTTGTAAAGATTAAATTATATAATACATGAATACCATTTAGTATGGCACTTGACACACAGTAATTACTCAACAAATGGTATCTGTTATTAATGCTAAGTCCAAAGTATGAAATTACTCATCTTTTATCTGTTAGAAAAAAATACACATGGGG
Source organism: Eulemur rufifrons (assembly GCF_041146395.1). Taxonomy (NCBI): domain Eukaryota; kingdom Metazoa; phylum Chordata; class Mammalia; order Primates; family Lemuridae; genus Eulemur; species Eulemur rufifrons. Next base: position 113,720,589 of record NC_091012.1, read on the forward strand.
TGAGTATGTGAGCAAATTTATATTAGTAAACTTGTCAAGTACAATTATGTAAATAACAGTTAAAAATCTGTGTGCATGTATTTACCAAAAGACAATTATAAGAATGTTAATAGAAACACTATTATATTAACTAAATATTTGAAATAATCCAAATCCCTATCAGCTGTGTAATGGATAAATGATGATATAGTGACACAATAGAATACTATTCAGTAACAAGAATAAATAATCTACAGCCACATGCATCAGCGTAGATTAATTCTGCAAACATAATAATGAACAAAAGAAGCCATACATAACAGAGTATATATGCTTTGATTACATTTATATAAAGTCCCAAACCCAAATTAATCTATGCTCATAGAGGTAAAGATAGTGATGACCCTAGGAGGGATACGTAGTGATTAGAAGTGTAGACTGGTGAGGGGGCTTCTTTTGCAGTGTTAATAATGTTCTGTTTCTAGAACCGGTTGATCTGAGGGCAAGTTACAAAACTGTTATCAGTTTATGAAGATTAATAGAATGACACATAATTTATAATATGTGCGCCTTTCTGTATATATGTCATACTTTAATAGAAATTTTTTTTAAAGAATAATAAGTAATTTACACACAATGAATAACAGTAGAACTCAGCTTATTTCAAGCTGGGAGCAGAGGAAAGACCCTACTGGTTTCTGACTGCCACTTGCCATCACTAAAGTGAATGAACCTTTAATCTCAAGGCTACCAGTGGTTTCACAGCTGAAATATGTAACAGTATCATCCAGCCCTGGAGACAGAGATGGGATTTAGTAAAAGAGCATTTGGCTTATGTTAAATTTTTAAGAACATTGGTATACAAGTGCATTCTTGGTGATTGACAGTCATGAAGTTATGGCCTTCTGGGATCTACCACAGAAAGAAACTTAAAATTACATATTGCAACTTTCACTTTACTCACATTTCTATTCCAAGAAGTATATTCTATAAAAAATAAAAAAAAAAATCTGTGTATCCTTGCTATGTAAATTATGTGATCCATTTCATACTGAATTATTAATTACTACTAGAATATTAACAATGCAATAGAGTATGGCAAAATATGATTTTCTCTATTTGTCTTTTGGTGTCTATTAAGAAAATAATTTAATTTCAATTGGCTCCCATGATGATATTACATATTTATAGAGGCCCTAACTAGAACCTAGCTTTGTTGACACAAAAGTCTTAGGTTTCTGAGTTAATTCTAGGTACATAGGTAACTATACACACATATGTATACCCAACCAATTTATAGATCTCAAAATAAAAACCATGCTCAAGGGAAATAATTACATGTGCAACACATTTTAGTGTCGACGTGTTTCCTTTAAAGACATGAAGAGCAAATTCTCCCCTTTCTGGAGCACCGAAACTTGGCTGCCATGTTACTTCACATTCCAGTGAGGAGTATGCTTCCACAAAGCCTACACAGGATGTAGAGAGAAAATAAGACATTTATCACATTTTTATTATATTTATTTTTGTTAATATACAAAATAAGGGCTGACCTAAAAATGTAATGGCATTGTATGACAAATTATTAAAATTAAACTCCAAAAACATAAAAATGCTAAGTGAGAAAGTATCAAATGAGCATAGACCTATAAGATTTGATTAAAATCTAAAATTTTTCAATTTTAATAGGCAAATAAAAAATATGAAAAAATATGCCGATGTTTAGAAAATAATAGAAAATTTATCAATGAAGCTAACAAACTCTAGGATAAAAGATGGCTTTACACATAGACAGTAGAAAATCATTTGTAATCCCTAACATAATTGCCCACATCATGTATTCCTGACATTCCAAAATACTTGTCAACATCACTCATTCATCTTTCAGAGGGAAGAATTACCATTACCAGAAACTTTTAAAAAAATGTACACATCCCTAGTATCAGGCACATTTGGTATGAACTATTTTATGTTTCAATTCATCATTTCCTTTGGAGTAAGGAAAATAATACTTGATGGAAAGAATAACTTAGTTCTTCCTTCAGAAAGAGAGAAGCCTCTGAAATTCAAAGGCACAGGATACTGAATGGGGAGATGAGTGACCATCACAAACAAACTTTGCCTTGGGTCAGGTGTACTTTCATATCATGGCAGTTTCCACAATCTTAAAAAAAAAAAAGATAGCCTACCTCCTAGTTTTGCAGTAGCCACACTGAGAGATAAGCAGACATGTAAAGGGATTGATTGACATAGTATGTGATACTCAGAAAGCACCCAGTATCAGGTGCTAGTATTTTTAATACTCTTGAGTGCAAACTCTGTGCTAAGAACCTCAATTTATAAAAAAGAAGAGAGCTGGTTATGGAAGTGCTATCAGTCCAATGGGGGAGTCCATCAGGATTACATTTGGCTGTAAATGACAAAAGGTCCTTTTGCAGTTAAGTAGATAGGGGTTTATTTATCTTACGCAATCAGAAGCCCAAGGATATGTATTCCAGATCTGCCTTAACAGGTTGACAATGCCTTCAAGAGCCAATAAGCTCCTTCTATCTTCCTATACTACCATTTCTTATTATGTGACCTTCCTAAATATAGAAAGGCATCGTGGTGGTTAAAAGAGCACAAATTGTAGGGTCAGTCTCCTTGGTTCAAATTTCAGGTCTGCCGCTTACTAGCTGAGACCTTGGGCAATTTCCTTAATCACTATGTAGATCAGTTTAATCATATGTAAAATGGGGATAACAATTGTATTTAACTCAGAGAATCATTTTGGGAATTAAATAAACTAATATCTATAAAAGTACTTGCAAAAGGGCTGGACACATAAGAGGGGGTGGAGCTAAAAGAAATTTCTGTCTATATCTCATTGGCAAGAGAGGCTGGGGAAAAGAGTTTTGAGATGAGAACATTGTTGCCCCAAACAAAATGGGGGTCCTATTAGGAACAGGAATGGATATCAGATATGGCTTTAGTGACATCTGCCACAGTAGGAGAGAGATAAACAAATAATTGTAGATGATATAACAAATGCATAACAGGAGCAGAAAAGAGGGATAAAATACCTAAATTAGCCCAAGAAAGTAGAGGAAACTTCATTATATGGAGGTGGCACTTGAGTTATGACATGAAGGATGAACAGGAACTCTGCAGAAGGAAAAAGCCTGAAGAAAGTATAAAAGTCAAGTTACAGAATAGGAAAAGAGTGGGGTATGAGGAAGATTATGATGGGAAGTAATTTTAGCAAGGATTCAATGCTACAAATAAAGCCATCTGAATGCCCTGAGAAGAGATTGAAAGCAGTAAAAGAATTATGCATCCACATCTACCGGTCAGCTTGAGGATATTTTTTTCTCTCTAATCAGCATGGTTATCTATTTTTCTTCAGGAATAATGTGCATTATCAGGGGCAGGGGAAGAAAGAAAGTGGATGGTTGTGAAGGAAACCAAAATATTTCTCCCCAAAATATAAGAATTGTTAATTAAAGGCACTGAAAATGCAGGGGAACACTATGCCTCAGTTTCTCTTTGCCTGATGATGGGACATAAATCCTTTCTACTGGAAGATAGCACTTGCTTATTGTCCCAGAGAAGGCACTAGTAGGCACCAGAGGAATCTCAGAACAGATTTTACTATCTTCCAACATTTTCTTGCCTTTTAAATGACTGGAACTCGTTTCTTCTTTGTTTTGCCACTATGACAAGATTTATTGCCCTTTGTTAAAATGCTATCTCAGCAAGGTCCCCAAGCCCCTGCCTTGAGAGAGATACTTTTTGACTGAGGTCTCTCCCATGTGATGGGTACAGCAGGCATCAATAAATTTCTGCTGTTTTTTTCTCTTGTTAGTCTGACTTTTGTTTTCAGGACAGTGTCTCAATTAAATACTTATGAGGGTTGAGAAAAGAAGTTGTATCTTCTCCTCTTCAGCTGGATTGAGCAAGGCTGGGATTGGTAGGAAAAGTATGGCATATGACCAAGGACTGAGAGAACTAAGAAAGAGAGTGACAGTGAACTGACTGAAGATAAGTTCGAGGATTGAGTGACTAGGGGTTTTGGTAAGGGTAAAGACAACAAAGACCAACACAAAACAAAACAAATAGAAGCATGAACAATACCTACAGAAAAAGTCAAAATAGAAGTGAATTCTATCTCAGAAGATATCAATCCACTCTTGCATTCTCCCCTTACAATATCTACTATCCAAACACAAGTACAAAATCTTTCATGCCTCAGAGAGAAAGTACAAGCACAATATAAATTTTAATTTAAAATTAAGACAGGCATATGATTAATTGTATTATCCAGGATGCAAAGCCAATATAGCATTAAAAAACACGGAAAAAACTCACTTTCTATTTATACAAAGAGGCAAGAACAATACAAAATTGAATAATTGTTATATGAATATTCCCAGGAAAAGAATATAAACAAATTTATGTCTGAAATACAAATTATAAATACTTTCTTCAATGTTATATGAAATAGATTTGAGTATTATATTCTTGGTACTATTAAAATAGAAAAAGACCTTAAAAACTCATGGCATTATTCTTACAAACATTTTATTTGGCACAAAAACATTAAGTGTTTGTGCCAAAAACATTAAGTGTTTTTGTGCCTCAGTGATCAGTTTAAAAAAGTAAGAGTCATCATGCATAACCCAAAGAAAATAAAAGTATAATAAATGCCAAAATCTCTCCTATAAAACACAAGAGTTCTGAAGACCATGAAAAGCATAACTGGTGCTCCAGTTTATAATACTGTAATTCCATTTCTCTTTTATATAAATTAAACATCATCATTGCATTTCCATGGCAGCCACAAGGCAAGCCCAGTCCATTCCACATTTGTTAGGATAGAGAAATACAAGGAAAATTATTAATATTAGTGTACCATAATTTTTAGAAACTCTTAGCACAATGTTAGATGGTTGGTCAAAATCTATAGCTGGAATGCTGAAAACATAAATACCACTGTTTGATACCTGTTCAAAATAAATTGAAGAAAGTTTATCTAGAATCTATGAAACGTATAGAAATATGTTCTCTTTCTTCTCTAATTATTCTCTCAGTATTTCTCTAGATTGGGGCAGGACTCAGTATTATCAGTATTACAATTTAAAAATATCTTGGTCAAATAAATCTGTAAAATATTGATGAAAGTAATACCTCATATGTTTAATAAGTTATGATCTAGGATGATGCTAAATCAATCCAGGTTAATAAAAAGATTAAACAGCCATATTAATGATCTCCAACCCTAATGAAGGGTCTGTCCTACTCTTCCACTTGTTAAATTTGTCAACATTTCCATCTATACCTCCACACTAAAATTAAGTGAATTTAATTTAATACTGAAGACTGATATCTTTTTGAGAAGGAGGTCTCTCTCACTATGTTGCCCAGGATGGTCTCGAAATCCTGGGCTCAAGTGATCCTCCTACCTCAGACTCTACAGTAGCTAATGACTACAGGCATGTACCATTGCACCCAGCTTTAAGATTGATTTTATAACACTCCCTATTACAAACACTTGTGGAGTTATATAAAATCCTGATTTGGAGATGACTGATATCCACAGAAAATACACCTAAGGCAAGATTTCTACAAACTAGGACTTCTCTGTGATCTGAAGTATAGTCTATTTAGATACTAAATAAAGAATATTTCCAAATTCGAGTTAAAGAGGGAGGTAGGGAGAAAGAAAGTAGGGAAGAAAGAAAGGAGGGAGGAACATAGAGAAGGTGGGAAGCAGGGAGATAGGGATTGATAATGGGGATGGATGGCAAGATGCATGATAGGCTGTTATTATTCTGTGGACGCTTTCAGGAAAAAGAAAAGTCCAGACAGAATTAGAAAATTGTCATAATCAAACAGCTATCCATTTATCTGGCACCTACTCTTTGCCAGGTATTATAGAAGTTTCCCACATGTTTAATCTTTATAAGATGTATTCTTGTCTCCATTTTACAGATGAGAAACTAGATGCTCATAGATTACTTTACTCAAGTTAAACTAGCTAGCGAGAAGTTAAGACTACTTTTGAAGTCTGGTCTGTCTGACTCCAAAGTTTGTTTTACTTAAGCTGGGCTTCAGCTGGTTATAAAGCACCATGTGAGTCACTGAAGATACAAAGATCTGGATCTTTCCATCTAGCTGGGAAAGCATGACATGCATATAAAACAAAGATACCATATGATCATTCAACTTCTAAGTTGTCATTTTATTTCCTCAAATGATAGCTTGTGTCCTCATGAGGTCCTCGCAGCACATCACAATGATGTTTGCCAAATTTGACAGGCTACTAGATAAGTCATAGTTTAGCAGTTACCAGAATTCATTTTATGACAGGTATATCATGTGGAATTACAGATTCCAGGGAATGGCAGAAACAAGGTAAAGAAGACAGTAACAAATACAGGGCACCATCCAAAATGGTAAATCTGAGATTGTGTTCTATAAATTAAAAAAATTTCTTATTTAAATGACAATTCTAAGTTCTTAAATTTATTAACTAGATTTTATTAGCTGTATTAGATTTTCACTATAAATAATTTCTGGATCCTTGTAAAAGAATTCACACTCAAAAATATAAGCCATTCTGAATCATATCTTATCATCATTATCAAATTAAAACTAAACAAAAATTACTTTATCCATCAACATCTGAGATGGTTCATTTTATTTGTCAACGTGGCCAGGCTGAGGGGATCAGTTGTTTGGTTGAACATCAGTCTAGATGTTGCTGTGAAGGTGTATTTTTAGCTATAACTAACTTTTAAATCAGTAGACTTTTTAACGTAATTGATAAAGATTGTATATATTCAAGGTGTATAGAGTGATGATTTGATATATATATATATATATATATATACTGAATAATTACCACAAACAAATTAATTAACCTTTCATAATGTGGGTAAGCCTCATTCAATAAGTTGGGAGCCTTAAAAGACTGAGGTCCCCAGAGGAATAATGAATTCTGCCTCTAGAATGACTTAGGACTCAAGATTGTACTGTCAATTCTTCCTTGAGTCTTCAGCCTGCCCAACTTGCCCTACAAATTTCAAACTTGCTAGCCCACACAACTATGTGAGCCAGAACCAGTTCTTTAAAATCTTTTCTCTTTCTCTCTCTCTGATATATATATATATATATATATATATATATATATAAAATACAAGAGCCATATTTTCAAATCATATTTATGAATCTAAAAATAAGCGCCCCTGATGACAGCATCTGATTTACTTCTATGCTCTTAGCACCAGTACACAATACACACTCAATAAATGATCAATGCCTGAATACATGAATGCATGAATAAACGAATGTCTAAATCAAACAAACAGAATAAACCATTACCGTTAGCTGGACAAATGGAAAATGCCATCTCTTTTCCAGTGTTTACCAGTTGCCACCCAAATTGGGCAGAACAATTCTGACGATTATATAATCTAATTGTCCCCCGAAAACATGTTTTCACCAAGAAGCCTTGTGGTCTCAATACTAGTTCGTTAGAAGATAGCTCAAGTTTTACTGGTTGGACAACTGCCATTACAAGGATGTGTCCACCGGGTGTGTTGTTCACTGTGAAGGTAAAAGACCTGTAACACAGTAAAAGTATCCAAATTTAACTGATAGCTATTTGTGAATATAGAATTCAATTACATGTAAAAATGAGTATACTATTGATTAATATCTATAATCCTTAGCATGTAATATTTCAAACTAATTCTGAAAGATAATTAGATTACCACTGAAATATGAATCCACAAATCTACAAATTAATGCACATATAGTTTCTTTGTTTTGGGAACAAATATAATATATACTACAATTATTTACACAAATAAATACATATTCCACAAAAGGACACTTAGATTTTAGCAAACAGAAATTTGAAAGCAATTCCTACTTCCAAAATTTTCCAAGCATGGTAGACTCAAATATCACTGAAATGTTAGTATTGCATGTAGGTGGAATCACATATGAAAATTGCTTGGTCTTTTGAAGTTCTTCCAAATTAGTATCTAACTGGATCAAAATATGTATAGGTAGCATATTAATCACATGCAGTAGACGATCACTTGCAGAGTTCACACAAATATTACCAAAGTTAAGGACAGAAGGCCCTGAAAAAAGGAAAAAGTGTTTCATTAAGTTTAATGTTAGCACGTGTTCATTTATTTTTTAAGTTTTCAAAATATATTTTGATCAATCTAGTTATGTAAAAATGACACAGAAAATGTTTACTATACTATAGGAAGTTATTAAGTAAGCATTTTATCTAAATGATCATAATTTAATGTTTGGAGATTATTGGCTAAAATTCAACATAATATATTCTAATTATATAGAAAATTATATGAAAAATATTAAATAGTCATTATAATTTATCTTAGTACCTTAATTTGTAATACTCCAATACCTTCTCTATTCTCATCAATATAATTATTTTATTCACTTACGCAAAATTTACAGAAATTGGTAATTTTCCCATGACTCATTGCTTAAGTTTTCCCTTGCAAATGCCAAAGGTTTTATGTCATGACAATTTTAATAATTATAAGTCTTACCCCACCTATTTAAAAAGTTTAATTTAGCTATAACTGATACAGAATAAACTGAACATAAAATAATTTCATTAATGTCAGCATGCGTGTATGTGTATATATTGTACATACCTGTGAGAATCACCACAATAATGAGTGAACATTCGTCCTCTAAAAAGTTTTCTTGTGCCCCTTTATCTTCCTCCCCTCCTACCATTCTCCATATGATCATTTCCCAGACAACTACTCACCTGCTTTATGTCACTGTAGAATAGCTTGCATTTTCTGGTGTTTTATATGAATGGAACCATATAGCATGTATCATTTTTCTCTGGTTTCTTTCACTCAGTAAATTCCCCAGCAATTCATGCAAGTTGTTGTATGTGTCAGTAGTGCATTCTTTTACATATTAAGTAGTATTCCATTGTATTTGTATATCACAATTATGTTTGTCTATTCACTCATTGATTGACATTTGAATTGTTTCCAGTTATTGACTATTACAATTAGAACTGTTATAAACATTTGTTCACAAGTATTTGCTTGAATATATATATATGCTTTCATTTCTCTTGGATAAATATCTAGGAGTGGAATGGATGGATCGTATGGTAGGCATATGTTTAATGTATAGAAACTACCAAACTTTTAAAAAGTGGGATGTGTAAATGTGTTAATGTGTATAATTTCACATTCCCACTAGCAGTGTATAAGAATTCCAGCTTCTTCACATCTTTAGCAACAATTTAAATGGTCAGGTACTTTTTTTGTTTGTTTGTGTGTTTTAACCTTAGCCATCTAATAAATTTACAGAACTATACCATTATGGTTTTATGCTGTGTTTCCCTAACAACTAAGGCACTTGTGCATTTTTCCATGTGCTTGTTTGCCATTTGTATGCATTCTTTAATGAAATGTTTCTTTAAATCTTTTGCCCATTTTCAAAATTTAGTTACTGCTTTCTTAAATTTGAATTTTAAAAGTTTTATAATACATTTCTTTTATCAAATATATAATTTATAAATATTTTTCCTTAGTCTATGGATTCTATATTTTTTACTCACATGACTACAAAACTCTTATTTTAAAAGGTTGCTGGAAGTGAGGATTCTAGAGCAGCTGATTGAGAAGCATGGTAAATCTTCTTCAAAATCAACAATAAAACTTGACAAAGTTTTCATAAACAACCATTTAAAGACTGTAAATTGACCAAAAGCACACAGCAAATTGAGAAGCATTTATTTGAGAATATCTACAAAATATCATTATGAGCAGTGGGAGACTGTGGAGTTTTAGTTTAGAGTTGCTCCCATTGCCCACACTTAGCTCTGTGGTACAGAAGTGTTACCAGAGGAAGCTGACTTTAATTGGAACAAAGGTAGAAAATTCCATACACAGAGGTGTTGTGAAAATAATAATGATTTCAACAGCAAACATTTAGAGAAGGACAATATTATGACCTCAGGTCTCAATACCGACTGGGGCAAGTTATAGAGAGAGAAGCCAGGAATTTAAGATCCAGATCTAAGAACAAGAGAGATAAAGCAGATCATAAGATCCTATTTATGCCCAGAATAGCTAAAACAATCTTGAAAAATAAAAGTAAATCTGAAGAATTTACACTTATAGATTTTAAAACTCACTATAAAATTATATAATATCAACCAAGACAGTGTAGAACTATAATAAAGACAGACATATAGATCAATGGAACAGAACTTGGAATTTAGAAATAAACTCTGACATATATGATCAATTCATTTCATAATAAAAAAAGTACCAAGGCGATTCAATGATGAAAGATAGTATTTTAACAAATGATGCTGGGACAACTGGATATCCACATACAAAAATATATATAATTAGATCTTTATTTCACACCATAAATAAAAAATTAATTCAAAATGGACTGTATTCTTAAATATAAGATCTAAAATTATAAAAATTTTTAGACAAAAAAATAGGAGAAATTATTTGTGACCCTGGGTTAGGCAAATATTTATTGGGCATGATACCAAAATCATGATCTATAAAAAAGAAAGTTGATAAATTCAATTTCATGTAAATTTAATACTTTTGTGCTTTAAATAATATCATTAAGAAAATGAGAACAAAATCAAGCCATGGACTTAGATGAAATGTTTGAAAATCATATATTTTTAAAAAGAACTTGTATCCAAAATATATAAACAATTCTTGCAACTGTATAGGAAAGCAAATATTCAAATTAAAAATTGGGCAAAAAATTTGAAAGACATTTCTCCAAAGAAGATATATGATTTATTTTTTTTTTTTTTTGAGACAGAGTCTCTCTCTATTGCCCAGGCTAGAGTGAGTGCCGTGGCGTCAGCCTAGCTCACAGCAACCTCAAACTCCTGAGCTCAAGGGATCCTCCTGTCTCAGCCTCCCGAGTAGCTGGGACTACAGGCATGCACCACCATGCCCGGCTAATTTTTTCTATATATATTTTTAGCTGTCCATATATAATTTCTTTCTATTTTTAGTAGAGATGGGGTCTCGCTCTTGCTCAGGCTGGTCTCGAACTCCCGAGCTCAAACGATCCGCCCACCTCGGCCTCCCAGAGTGCTAGGATTACAGGCGTGAGCCACCGTGCCCGGCCAAGATATATGATTTAAATAGACATTTGTCTAAGTAAATACACGAAAATATATTCAACATTTTAATCATTTAGGGAAATGCAAATCAAATCCACAGTGAGTTAACATTTCACACCCTCTGGAATGGCTATATTCAAAAAGACAGAAAATAACAGTGCTGGTGAGAATGTTGGAGAAATTGTAACACTCATACATTGCTGGTGGGATTATAATTTGGTGCAGTTATCTTGAAAAACATTTTGGAAATTTCTTAAAAAGCTTGGTATAAACTTACCATATAACCTAGCAATTTCATTCCTAGAAATCTAACCAAAAGAAATGAAAATGTATGTTTACTCAGAGAATTTTATGTGAATGTTCATAACAGCATTTTTCATAATAGCCTCAAACTGGAAACAACTCGATGTCCATCAACTGATGAATTGATAAACAAAATGTGGTATCTTCATAAAATGACATGCTATTTAGATATGAAAAGAAACAAAATATTGATATATACTACTACATGGATGAAACTCAAAAACATTATGCTAAGTGAAAGAAACAATATATGAGAGACCATATATTGTATCATTCATTTATATGAAATATTCACAATAGGCAAATCTAGATAGAAAGTTGATTAATGGTTGCCTGGGGCAGCAGGTAGCAACAAGGAATAACTGCATACAGGCATGAGGGTGATGGCAGCATTATAAAATTGAATTGTGATGGTTGCTGCATAACTCTAAATTTACTAAAATTCATTCTCTCAACCATACTTAATAAACATGACTACTCAGGACTTGTTACATTTCCAAAGGTGATCCTTGCATATTTTAAACTGATGAATTTCATGGACTATAAATTATACTTTAAGAAATCTTTTTTAAAAAACAAACTGCAGTAGATTTTTTTATATTCTTACCAACAATGACTTGATGAATGTGCTTTGGTGTCAAAATTATGGTGCAATCATTTATTTCTTGGGGTGTGGATGGCTCTGATTTAAGTGTTTCGTGAATCTGTAAAAAAAAATTCCATTTTTCCAAAATTAATCATTCAATATTAGCAAAAGCTATTTTAAGAATTCTCTTGGTATAACCAAATGTAAAATATTGCACATACCTTTCTTCTTAGGGATGCTTTCTCTCTAGATGCTATGTTCCTGGTACTTAGCAATTGATTAGGATTGATCAGACACTCTGCTGAAGAGAGCTCCTCTTCCGCTTCTGCTTCTGAGACTGAGGGTGACTTTAAACCTGATGCTGGCTGTAAGCCTAAATCTATATCATTATGTGAAAACACACCTTCCCTATCAAAATAAGAATAATAATAAGTAATTGAGTCCAAGTCATTTAGAAAATATATCTGTAAATACAAACATTCCCCATGCACATGCTGCTGCCACCTCACTTATATTCACTTAACCAGAACAGTGCACTACTGTGCAGAAAATTGTCCTCTGCTGAGGGTTCCCCTTTCTCAAGCACCTCACCAAGGAAGTTACGCCCATCCCTGCCACACTCAGGGACAGCTCACAGTCAATGACTGATATGGAGCACAAAAGACAAACCCCTTTGGGGCAGTATAATTTGGGCTGAAGAGACCCTGGGCATTAGGTTCAGTGTAAACTTTATTTGAAACACATCCTTCCTCGGCTCTCTTCCCTGCCCTACTCTGCTTTCCTCATTCTGAGAGCACACTCTCCATAAATCACAGGCACTGGATCCCTATCTCAGGATCTGCTTCTGGGTAAACCCATCTAAGACATCTCCAAATCAAAAAGTAACAAAAGACATAAATGTAGTTAAAGTAGTTCAATGTTTTGCTTTTTATCATATGTTAAAATGTCATTTAAATCACTAAAAAGAAACTAAGGAGTAAAGAAAAAATTCTGTCTCTGTAGGCACCATGATCTGTTGTATATTCTTTGAGGAATTGAACTTTACCTCTCTGTTTTTTTCTGCAGGCGTAAACTTCTTAAATATTTAATATATATTGCATAGTAGTAGTTGTGTATTTTCTTTTCCATTTTTTCAAATTCAGTATGTGCAAAATCAGGATCCACATAGTTATATCTTGGAATCTTTGTGAAAATCGTCCTACAATATAATCAATTCATGTTCATATTTACATACATGCATTTATTCAATCATTATTTATTGAGGACCTCCTAGCCAATTTCTATTTCAGATGTTGTGCATAGAATGGAGACAGGACTGATTCTAGTCCTTTGTCTCATACCCGATATTAAGACATTACTACATGTAGAAGTAGAGTAAGACCTAATTTTCTTCTTAATAAGAAAAATACTCCCTCTTCTTCAGGTCATTGGGATGTAATGGCACCCGTCTTAAGGCCGTCCTTGGGAAATTAGGGAGGCAACTTGAACAGTTCTAGATTACAAATGGAACTTAAGAAATTAGATCTGAATATGACTAGTGTTTCCTGAAAGTTAATTATTTTTAGATCATTATGATCAAAATTAGAAAAAATTATATAGAATAATGAATCATTTTATTAAACATGCTACTTCCTTAAAACCTCAGAGCTTATGAAATAATCATCAATAATAAATCTACACAGAGCAAACAATCCAGAAAAGGACCGCAAATTACTTCATATCTCATAGTCACTCAATTGGGTTCATGCTCTTCTTTTTTACTCACCATATATATTCAATACAAAACAAAAAGTGCAATTATTCACACTTCTGGACTTGATCTACCTCAATACTCAGCAAATTTTATTAATCACTGAGATTCTCACCCTCAATAATCAACACATAAGTATGAACCTTTTAGTCACACAAATAAAAATTAATCTAATTTTTCTCTTCATCTTCAATAATTCTTCAATGTGTACAGTAAGACAGCTTTAACTGAGTTAAAGTCTTTAAGAGAGAGAGACAATAAGAAAGAAAAATACTTTGTTATTCAAATAGTTGTTGATATTTAAATTTCCCTTCAGGCTCAGAGATATATCACCAGGTTTAGAACCTAGAAATAATTCCTATATCGAAAGTACTGAGGTCTCTAACAAGGAGAAGGAGAGAGACATGGAAAGGAGTAGTGGATTAAATGCCTAAAGTGGAAGAGAGCTATTAACATATCTAAATCCACATATCTTTATCCACTCCTTAAAGAATAAACATCTAGAAATATCTCTGCAGCTTGGATAAGTGATTTTTTTAAAAAAATATGCGAAGTATAGGGGACAAAAATTACTGTGGAATAAAGCATTTTTCCTCATTTATTCACTCAAAAATATTTACTGAGTGTCTACTATATTCCTGACACTGTTCTAAGCACAGGGCATACTGCAGTAAGCAAAGCTAGACAAAATTTCTTACCTTATTTTCTTCTCAAAAATTGAAAAGGTAAAATGCATTAAAAATAAAATAGCAATTACGATTACCAAGAAGTATACTATAAAATTTATTTCATTACTTAAAGTTACTAGTTGCTAACCAGAAAATAATAAGACTAAATTTTGTCTTACTATTAATGGGGAAAAGAGTTCACTGAGAAAAATAATTATGGTCATGGGATGAATAAGAAATGCTTTGCCTTATTCAAAGAAATTCTGGCATTTTTAGACCATCTAATTAATATAGGCATAGACAGAAACAAAATGTTAATATTAAATTAACACCTCAATATAGAAATATTTATATGAGCTTAAGAAAGAATTGAAAAATATACATAAATAATTGTTTCCAGAAGCCACCTAGGCAGGAAGGGAGGGGATACAATGAGCCACAGGGAAAGATAGACTTTCTTTTTTTATAATATATAACTATTTTAAATGGAGTCTGAGTGATTTTTATGTTTCTGTGTTTTATGGTACTTGTCAAATTTTAAAATAAAGGAAGGCTGATGTTGATAGAATTTGTAAAATAGAGTAAGCTTGACTACAGAAAAACCTAGAATTTTCCTACTGTAAAGAATAAAACAATTATGTGCTAATAAACAAATGGCATTGCAAGAAAATGACTGCAAAAGTAAGTGAGCTTAATGACTCATCAAAGCTAAAGAGACAAGTGCAGAAAGCACAGGGACATTACCAAGTTTAGATAGTCTACCAAGTACCATACAAGTAGGTAGAAAAGATATGTATTTCAGTCTGAAATGTATAAAAATCATTCTTGGGCTCAGGGCCTAGAAAAGGTGTCAGGATGCCTGGTTCACTTCTCACGAACCATTGGTAAGGCAGGAATTTCTCTGAGGTTTAGACAACCCCTTGTGCGGTTTACCACCCCTTACAGTCTTCATTGTAGAGGTTTTAGTTCAGTTTGTGAAAGATTATTGGAAATGTGCCTTTGAGGGAATGAAAGATGATGATGATGATGATGATGATAATGATCATGACACTATGATTGCTTTTCCACAATTTTATATTTTTTTTACTTAGATAAATTCAAGTTCCCAACCATACTTAATAAACATGACTACTCTGAGGACTTGTTACATTTCCAAAGGCAATTATTTCTATCATTCTTCTATACTTGTCAGCAGCATATTTTAAGAAGCATTTTGTATACCATTCACTTCCTGGCAATGACACAGTAGAGGTAATGAGAGGATAGATAAAACAAATACAGTGAGTGGCATTCAACAACCATCTCATTCCATGTAAAAAAAAAATGAGAAAAGAAACTTTTATTATTATTTGTATCATCATTAATTTTATATTGCAGAATCTCAACAGACCACTGCATAATATGTTGGTCATTATGTTTTTCAAAACTTCAAGTTTTTAATATTGAATGTTACCTGAAATGTTTATCAGGGTCTCCAGACCTGATACTTGCAGCTCGGTCATTGGGAAAGGCTATCAGCGCATCCTTCACTGACTCTTTATTTGAGCGATGATCATGAATGTATGTCTTCGCTGATTGAAGCATTGCTACAGGTGCAGAGTCCTTGTATTTTGTCAAGTCTTTGGCCACAAACTGTCCCGTGGGATTAGTGACCAAAGGGGATATACCTTTACAGAATTGAATATTAAGTTTATATATGGTATTTTCAATTTTAGCTTTCCGAGCAATATGCATGAACTAATTAATGCACTAAGTAATTGGTTCTGACTTAAATGTTAAACCCCTAAACAAACATATTCAGAAAATACAAATAATTCATTAATAAAGAGACCTACACAAAACAATTTAGCAAAATAATGCATGCATAAATAATAAAAATACATGCATAAAAAATAAAACATTATAAGTTGAAGAATTTAGGTTACCCATATGAAATTAATTTTAATTTTTATAAGTTAAAGACAGTTGAATATCGGCAGTTTCATATGGTTTAATGTATAAAAGATAATAGAGGATTAGATGAAACAGTAGCAACAAGAAAATCCATGGAGTGGTCAAAACCAGTTTATATTATAGGCTCAAAAAAGTAAAAAGAATAAAATATAAAGAGCATTAAAATATTCGATAAACTGTATAGATCATTAAATGAGTGCTATTCAAAGTGTGATCCTCAGAAAGGCAGGCCTGCTTAATTATTATTGCTGGGATATAGACCAGTAATATGTATTTTAACAGGCCTTTCAGGTGATTTTGATGCATGTTAAAAGATGAAAACCACTGGATAAGACCACATTTGATATATATAACTAATCAATTAGTACACTAAGATAATTCTACATTAACAAAAATATCAAAATGAGGTGAACATCACACAGTAGCATACCAGGATTAATTTTCATCACAACTCTTTTGTTGGCTGTTTTGCAGATGCTGCTGAAATCTAAATATATGTGATGAAAAGGCTTCATCGATGAAGACAGCAAATTTTCATCTGCCACTAAACCAATAATCTCTAACAACTGCTTCACTTTAAATACTCCAATTTGACGTGGAATAAATGAAAATATTAAACTCTAAAATAAGAATAGGAAAAGTAGGCAATATTATATTGTTAGGAAAAAATGAAAGAAAATTCCAAAAAAAAAAACAGTTCATAAAATTTCAAGGAAAGCTAGTTCATAATGGTGATATGGAAGTACATTAGAAACATACAGCATTGACAAACATCTATAATACTTATTATGGGAAATTATTTAAGAAAAATTAAGAAAATAGTACCAAAGCACTTTCAGAATGGCAGATTAAGGACCTCCAAAAAATCTACTTCTCCACAAAAGGAAAGAGAACACTGGCTAAAAATTGTCAAAATGAACTTTCTCAGATATCTGGAAATTGCCTAAAGGCTAACAAAAATCCAAGGAGGTATTTTACTTTCTTTGCTATTGTGAAGGGTACTGAGTCTTTGATTTGGTTCTCAGTTTGACTGCTGTTGGTGTATAGGAATGCTACTGATTTCTGTACATTGATTTTGTAATCTGAGACTTTGCTGAATTTGTTTATCAATTCCAGTAGTCTCATGGCAGAATCTTTGGGGTTTTCTAGGTATAAAATCATATTGTCAACAAAGAGCAATAGTTTGACCTCTTCTGCCCCCATATGGATGCCCTGGATTTCCTTCTTTTGTCTGATTGCTCTGGCTAGGACTTCCAGCACTAAGCGAACAGAAGTGGTGATACAGGGCAGCCTCGTCTCGTTCCAGTTCTAAGTGGGAATGCTTTCAATTTTTCCCCATTCACTATGATGTTGGCTGTGGGTTTGTCATATATGGCTTTTATCATGTTTACATAAGTCCCATCTATGCCTATTTTGTTAAGTGCATGTGCACATATAGTAGTAACATTCATCGGGTGTCAGGCAGGTGGGAGAGGGGAGGAGGAAATGGGTATATTCACACCTAATGGATACGGTGCACACTGTCTGGGGGATGGACATGCTTGAAGCTCTGACTTGGGGGGGCCAAAGACAATATATGTAACCTAAATATTTTTACTCCCATAATATGCTGAAATAAAAAAATGTTAATACAAATAAAACATGCATAACATTATCAAATAGAGAATATAAAAGTTGAAAACCTCTTTGGTGAATTTTTCCCATATATACTGAAAATATGAAATGTGATTTTTAATTCATTAAGGTTTCTAAAAGTGGGTTTTTTTTTTCAAGAAAGAAGTTCTTTCCCAGGCCTACAAGCAGAGGAGGGCAGAACTCACTACTCTACTACTGTACAGATCTTCGCAACCTGGGATCTCAGTTTGGATGGCTGCCCTTATAATGAACAACATAGAGTTTCTATACTTTCCTTTAATTCCAGAAACAGAAAATATTAATGGGTCTCTTGGGAAAAGAGCATTCATGTTTTCTGCAAATTGAGCACCTCTCCAATGGACCAAGTTACTGGGTCATTGATTACCAATCAGTCAAAGGCTCCACAATCACAGTGCCTGATGGCAGCAAAAAGAAAATCCATTAAATGAAGAATTTGATAAAGATCACATGTCTCATGCCATCTGGGAACTTTATATTGACTCAGATTTCTAGAATTAAACTGCTAATTTGCTCATCTAAAGACTAGATGGATAGAATTATATAGATTTTACTACAAGAGTAATAAGAACTGTCTTGGTTGAAAGAAAAGGAAATTTTTTAAATGATATTCCATGCTAAACTGTAAAAAACTCTGAAGGAAGAAGGTTAGGCTCATGGCTCAGATATGAGCATTAGCCTGAAATCTAAGCATGTAAGCAGAAGCTTAATCAACCAACAAGAATTATACTGTTGAAGATTATTCTGAACCTTAAATACCAATCGCTGATTATAGAAATCTCTTCTATTTACCTAAGAATGGCAATTCTGCTTTTGATATAACAAGTTGAGTGCAAAGTCAACTAAACTGACTTTTTAAAACTCTTTGATAATACAGGTTTAAAATATCATTCAAAAAAAGATTTGATAAAGTTTTAATGCCCTAACTTTATTGTTCTTAGGTAAGTAATTTAGGGGAATAATATTTTTGTAACAAATTAGACGTAACTATTGAAGAAAAGAACAGTGATATATCTGTCTCAGTGATATAAGTAATAAAATCAGGAGGGCCCGAATTTTAATCTGGATCAATATTGCCTTCCTTTTTTGCTTAGGAAAAATGAATTATGGCTAAACATCCAAACTAAATCTGCTTCTATAAAAAAAATCCAGGGAGTGTTTATTTAAGGAAAAATGTCTGAATCTCTGAAAGAACAGAAGGCTTTTTGGCATTTTTACTTGCTATAATCCCATTCTCCTAAATCCAGCTTTGTGGTCTCCCTGAAAAACAACAGTCTTGCCACTGTGCTAGCTGTGAAAATCATTAGCCTAGAAGCCAATGGAGGGAGAAAAACATGGGTTTGAAATTCTCCAAAACCCTCAGCCCCAGGAAATTGTACCTATTTGTTCTGCCTGGCAGCTAGGTAAAAAGCCTGTTATGAGGACATCTCTTTATATGACATGATTCAGAGCTCACATGTGTGAACAACCTTTTTCTTAGGGTTTTGTAAAAAAATATATATATATTCACACACACAGACACACATACACATACACACACACACATATATGTATCAGCATATATATATATATATATACACACACATAATATTTCAGCAACAATTGTTAAACATCACAGTAAGCTGAGGTGGCATTATCATTTAAGGCTAAAAAGAGGCTAATCATAAATAAATAAAATAAGAAAAATAAACAACTTGAGAATGAAATATTCATATGGTATATAAAAAGCTTTGACATCTTCCTGGGAACCTAGATTACCACACGCATCTCCAGAACAGTGTATACACCCAGGAAAGACTTAAGAAACCTCTAATATCTGACCTCTGGCTGACTGTGAGGCTCTTTACAAAGAGCAACTGAAGGCTGGAAAGGGTTACAAACTACCTGACAGAACATTAAAGACATGCCCAAATACTTACATAGAGGTTCTTAAGAGAACCTCTGTCCTATCATTAGCTGAACACTAAATTGAGTACAGACTTTATTGGCTATGCACAATAAAGAAAACAATCTTTGCAGAATTACTCTAAAAAGTCAATAAATAAACAAAATAAAAATAAACAATAATAAATAGTAGAGTGAGCTTATTTCCATAGTTGCCAAATTATATAATTTAAAATGCCTAGTTTTCAACAAAAGCAATTATAAGACACCCAAATAATCAGGAAAGCATGGCTAATACATAGGAAAAATGCAGTCAATAGAAAATTCCCCTGATGAAACCCAAATGTTCAACTTATTAGACAAAGATGATAAGTCAACTATTGTAAATATGTTCAAACAACTAATGGAAAATAGGTCTAAAGAACTAAAGGAGGCCGGGCGCGGTGGCTCACGCCTGTAATCCTAGCACTCTGGGAGGCCGAGGTGGGCGGATCGTTTGAGCTCAGGAGTTCGAGACCAGCCTGAGCAAGAGCGAGACCCCATCTCTACTAAAAATAGAAAGAAATTATATGGACGGCTAAAAATATATATAGAAAAAATTAGCCGGGCATGGTGGCGCATGCCTGTAGTCCCAGCTACTCGGGAGGCTGAGACAGGAGGATCGCTTGAGCTCAGGAGTTTGAGGTTGCTGTGAGCTAGGCTGACGCCACGGCACTCACTCTAGCCTGGGCAACAGAGTGAGACTCTGTCTCAAAAAAAAAAAAAAAAAAAAAAAAAGAACTAAAGGAAGTATATGAACAATGCCTCACAAAATAGACAATATCAATAAAGTATATAAGTTATATTTAAAAACCAAATGTTCTGGAGCTGAAGAGTGCATTAACAAATTAAAAATTCACTAGGGACTAAACAACAGATTTGAACTAGCAAAAGAAATAATCAATGAAGTTTTAAGGCAAGATATTTGAAATTATTCAGACTAAAGAAGAGAAATAAGGATAAAGAACAGAGTCTCAGAGATTTTTAAGAAACCATCAAGCACGGTAACATATATATGATGGGAGTCTTAAAAGAAGACAAGAGGAAGAGCAGGGCAGGAAGAATATTTAAATAAATAATGGATCAAAGTTCAAACATTTGATGAAAAAAATTAATGTGCATATCAAAGAAGCTCAACAAAACCCAAGCAGGATAAATCAAAGGGATCTAGACCTAGACATGTAAAAGTCAAACTATCAAAAACCAATGATGAAGAGAGACTCTTGAAGACAGCAAGAAAAAAGTTACTTATCACATACAAGGCATCCTGAAAAGATGAACAGCTAACTTCTTATTAGGAACATTGGAGGCAATGAGGCAGTAGGAAGACATTCAAATACTGAAGGAAAAAAACTGTCAACTCCAAATTCTATAGCTAGCAAAACTGAAGTATAAATTAAGACATTTCCAGATAAATATAAATGGAGAGACTGTGTCACTAGTAGACTTGCATTCAAATAATACTAAAGGGAATTCTTCAAAATGAAATAAAAGGACAGTTGATAGTAACTCAAATTCAGACAAATAAATTAAGAGCACAGGTAAAGGTAACTACTTACATAGATAAATATAAAAGACAGTATAAATGTATTTTTGTTGGCAATGCTTTCTTCTCCTATCTGATTTAAAAAACAATGTGTAAATAAATAATTATTAAAAACTGTTGGTGAGCTTTTAAAGAATAAGCATATATAATTTGTATGACAATAATAACACAAAGAAGGAACAAGGAACAGAGTTATATTGAAGCAGAGATTTGTATACTATAAAAATTAAGTTGATATTAATCTGAACTAGACCCTCTTAAGCAAAGATGTTAAATGTAAAAACCAGGGCAACCACTAGAAAAGTAAATATTTAAAAAATTTAGTAAAAGAAATAATGAAGGAACTAAATGTTATATTACAAAATATCTACCTAACACAAAATAAAGCAGCAATGGAATAATAGAGAACAAGGAGGATATAAGAGTTATAGAAAAAATTGAAAAATAAGCAGATGTAATTCTTACATCACTGGTAGTTACATTAAATATAAATAAAGTTTTTTTACATTTCTTTCCCCCAGCTTTATTATAGTATAATTAACAAATAAAAATTGTACATATTGGCCGGGCGCGGTGGCTCACGCCTGTAATCCTAGCACTCTGAGAGGCCGAGGCAGGTGGATCGCTCAAGGTCAGGAGTTCGAGACCAGCCTGAGCAAGAGCGAGACCCCATCTCTACTAAAAATAGAAAGAAATTATATGGACAACTAAAAAAATATATATAGAAAAATTAGCCGGGCATAGTGGCGCATGCCTGTAGTCCCAGCTACTTGGGAGGCTGAGGCAGGAGGATTGCTTGAGCCCAGGAGTTTGAGGTTGCTGTGAGCTAGGCTGACGCCACGGCACTCACTCTAGCCTGGGCAACAAAGTGAGACTCTGTCTCAAAAAAAAAAAAAATTGTACATATTTATAGTGTATATGATATTTTGATATATGCATAATTTTGAAATTATTAAATCAAGCTAATCAACATATCTTGTTTTTGTGTGGTGCGATCATTTAAGATCTGCCTTCTTAGCAATTGTCAATTATACTTTATGATTAATTATAGTCAGCATGCTGTATACTACTAGATTTCCAGAACTTATTCATCCTAAATGAAACTTTGTACTCTTTGTCTAACATTTCCCATTCACCACCCCATACCCGTGCAACCACAATTCTACTCTCTGCTTGTATGAGTTCAACTTTGTTAGATTCTACATATAAGTGACGTCACACAGTTTTTCTCCTTCTGTACATGACTTATTTCACTTAGCATAACATCCTCCAAGTTCATCCATGTTGTTGCAAACGACAGAATTTCCCCTTCTTTTAAGGCTGAATAGTGTGTGTGTATGTGTGTTTATTAATATATATATATATATCACATTTTCTTTAAAGAAAATGAAGTTGGTTGCCAGAGTGAGCAAACTACACAACCTATATATTGTCCACAAGAGGCATACATCATAGACAAAGACACAAATAGGTTGAAAGTAAAAGGATGACAAAAAGAGATGTTATGTAAACAATACTCAAAAGAAAGCTGGGTTGCTTACACTAATATAAGACAAATGGACATTAATACAAAAACTGTTACAATAAACAAAGTACATTTTATAAAGATACAATAATCAAGACATCAGGAATGCATAATTATAAACATATAAGTACCTAATGACAAAGCCCCAAAATACATGAAAAAATTGACAGAAGTGGAGGGAAAAATAGACAATTCAACTATAACAGTTGGAGACTCTGATATTCCACTATAAATAATGATTAGGAAAACTAGGTATATGATTAACAAGGAAATAGAGACTTGGGAAAACATTATAAAGCAAGTAGACCAAAAATGCTCCACTACCAACTTTACATCAGTACAAAGGAGTATAAGGGAATATGATCAACAATTGTATGTAAACAAATTGGATAACCTAAATGATATGGGCAAATTTTTAGAGTGACACAAACTACTGAAACTGACCCAAGAAGAAATAGAAAATCCAAATAACCCTTCAACAAGAGATTGAATTAGTACTAAAAAAATTTCTAATAATGAAAGCCCAGAACCAAATGGCTTTGGTGGGGAGTTCTACCAACCACTTAAGGAAGAATTAGTGCACCAAAACTTCACAAGCAATTCCAAAAATTAAAGAGGAGAAAGAGCACTTCTCAATTCATTCTATGGCACCAGTTTTACTTTGATCTCAAAATCAAAAACATTTCAAGAAAATAAAACTGCAGTCCTATGTCCCTTATGAATACATATGCATAAATCCTCAACAAAATACTATCAAACTGAATCCAGCAACATATAGAAAGGATTATACACTATGTTCAAGTATGATTTATCCCAGGTTTAACATCTGAATATCAATTAATGTAATATACCATCTGAATAGAATAAAAGACAAAACCACATTATTATCTTAATAGACACAGAAAAAGTAGTTGACAAAATACAACACACTTTCATAATAAAAACATGTGACAAACTAGGAATAAAAGGGAACTTATTGAAGTTTATAAAGGCAATCTATGAAAAACCTACAGCTAACATCATACTTACTAATGAAAGATTAAATGCTTTCCCCTTAAATTAGGAACAAGACATGATATCCTCTTTTGCCACTTCTATTTGACATTGTACTGGAAGTTGTAGTTAGGGCAATTAGATAAGAAAATAAATAAGTAAAATGAATCCACTTTGGAAAGAAAGATGTAAAATGACTACTATCCACAGATGACATGGTCTTGTACCTCAAAGAATCCACCAAAAAACTACCAGAACTGATAAATGAGTTCAGCAAGTTTGCAGGAATCAAGGTCAGTATGCAAAAAACAACTGTATTTATATACATTAGCAATGAATAATCCAAAAATAAAATTAAGAACTCAATTTTATGTATATAATATCAAAAATAATAAAATATATAGAAATGAATTTTAAAAAGAATTATAAAACTTCTACACTGAAAATTACAAACATCATTGAAAGGCATTAAAGAAAACATAAATAAGTGGAAAGACACCCTATCTTTATGAATCACAAGATTTAATATTGGTAAGATGGAAATATTGCCTAAATAGATTTACAAATTCAACACAATTCCTTTCAAAATCCAAGCTGCCATTTTTTTTTTTTGCAGAAATTGGCAAGCTAATGCTATAATTCATATGGATTTGCAAGGATCTCAAATTAGCCGAAAATATTCTTTAAAAAGAACAAATTTAGAGGGCTTACATTTCCCAATTAAAAAAAAACACTACAAAGCTGCAGTAATAAATATATTTGGTACCATGATAGAATAAACATAGATAAACAGAATTGTTAGTTCAGAAATCGGTATATTCACAGTCAATTGGTTTTTGATAAGCATTACAATATTCTAAGATAACTTGGCATCTATATGTAAAACAATGAATTTGGACCTCTAAATCACACCATACACAAAAATTAACTCAAAATGGGTAATAGATTTACAAGTTTGAGCTAAAATTCTTACAGAAAAACAGGAATAAAACTTAATGACCTTAAATAGTTTATGCCTACTTGGATATGATACTAAAAGCACAAGAAACAAACAAAAAAAAAACCTAGATAAATGGGACTTAATTAAAATTAAATACTTTCATAATTCAAAGAACACTATCAAGGAAGTAAGAAGACTCCCACAGAATGGGACAAATATTCACAACTTATATGTCTGATAACGGATTTGTAGCCAGAATATATACAGAACTTTGGCAATTCAACAACAAAAGACAACCAAATTAAAAATGGATAAAGGATGTTCTATTAGTTTCCAATTTTTGTGATAACAAATTATGAAAAAATTGTGTAGGCTCAAATTTCTTATCTTACATTTGTGTAGGTCAGAAGTCCGATACAGGTCTCAGTGGACAAAAATAAAAATGTTGGCAGGACTGTGTTTATTTCCGGAAATGCTAGCAGAGAATCCACTTTCTTGCCTTTTCCAGCTTCTAAAGGCATCTCATTCTTTGTCTTATGTCTCACCTGTCATCTTCAAAGCCACCAATCAGTGGACAGTAAAGTTTTACTCACATCACATCACTTTGACACTGACATTTCTTCCACACCCAATTTCTACTTTTAAGGACCCTTGTGATGATATTTTGGTTCACCCAGATAATCCAGGCTAATTTCCCTGCTTTAAGATCAGTTGATTATCAACCTTAATTCCAATTGAAACTTGAATTCTCCTTTGCCATGGAACAACACATATTTATAAATTCAAGATATTAGGATAGGGATATTTTTAGGCAGTCATTATTCTTCCTATCATAGATATGAATGAACATTTCTCCAAAGAAGATATACAAATGGACAATAAGCACATGAAAAGAAATTCAATCATCATTAGTCACTGGGGAGATGTAAATGAAAGCTACAATGATATGCCATTTTGCACCCACGGAGATGGCTATAATAAAGAAGAACAGTAACAAGCGTGGTTGAGGGTATGGAGAAATTAGAATGTTCACTTATTGCTGGTGAGAATATGAAATGGTATAGTCCCTTTGGAAAACAGTATGATGGGTTCTCAAAAAGTTAAACACAGAGTTTTCATATGACCCCAACAACAACTCCACAACTAGGTATACAGCATTTCAAGAGTATTAAAAATCTGTCCAGGCCGGGCGCGGTGGCTCACGCCTGTAATCCTAGCACTCTGGGAGGCCGAGGTGGGCGGATCGTTTGAGCTCAGGAGTTCGAGACCAGCCTGCGCAAGAGCGAGACCCCATCTCTACTAAAAATAGAAAGAAATTATATGGACAGCTAAAAATATATATAGAAAAAAAATTAGCCGGGCATGGTGGTGCATGCCTGTAGTCCCAACTACTCGGGAGGCTGAGACAGGAGGATCCCTTGAGCTCAGGAGTTTGAGGTTGCTGTGAGCTAGGCTGATGCCACGGCACTCACTCTAGCCTGGGCAACAAAGTGAGACTCTGTCTCAAAAAAAATAAAAATAAAAAAAAATAAAAATAAAAAATAAAAATCTGTCCACACAAAAACTTATACATGAATGTTTATTGCAGCATTATTCATAATAGTCAAAAGGTAGAAACAATCCAAATGTGCCTCAACTGATGAATGGATAAATGGTAGTGTATCCATATAATGGAATTTAATTTGGCTATAAAAATGAAAGTATTGATACATACTACAGTGTGGATGAACCTTGAAAATAATATGTTAAATGAAATAATCCAGACATAAAAGACAACATATAAATATAACATTCATATAAAATGTCCAGAACTGAGAAACCCATAGATACAGAGAATAGATTAGCATTTGCCAGAGGCTGATGATGAATGGGAAGGAGAGTGACTGCTAACTGGCATGGGGTTTCTTTTAAGGGTGATGAGAATGTTGTGGAATTAGATAGAGCTGATGGTTACACCGTGTGAACATACTAATACCACTGAATAGTATACTTTAAATGTGTGAATTTTATGGTATGTGAACTACATATCAATAAAGCTGTTATTTTAAAAAGAATAATCTTAACACATTTCTAAATAGTCAAAGGCTATTTGACCAGTCTGTGCAGGTCACAGTTCTCTAGTGTCTACCACATTTCTTACTTTCATATTTTTACTAATTTGAAAATTATTAGTGTTAAAGAAATCCAGAAATGTAAAGAATAACAAATAAAGTTGGGGACTTAGCTATCAGATGCGTGTGTTTTTTTCTTTTTTTTTTTTTTTTTTTTTTTGAGACAGAGTCTCACTCTGTTGCCCAGGCTAGAGTGAGTGCCGTGGCGTCAGCCTAGCTCACAGCAACCTCAAACTCCTGAGCTCAAGCGATCCTCCTGTCTCAGCCTCCCGAGTAGCTGGGACTACAGGCATGCGCCACCATGCCTGGCTAATTTTTTCTATATATATTTTTAGCTGTCCATATAATTTCTTTCTATTTTTAGTAGAGGTGGGGTCTTGCTCTTGCTCAGGCTGGTCTCGAACTCCTGAGCTCAAACGATCCGCCCACCTCGGCCTCCCAGAGTGCTAGGATTACAGGCGTGAGCCACCGCGCCCGGCCGCGTGTGTTTTTTTTCTATTTTTTTTTTTTTTAATTTCAGAGTGTCACGGGGGTACAAACGTTTTGGTTACATATATTGCCTTTGCACGCCCATGTCGGAGCTACAAGTGTGCCCAACCCCCAAACATCACGCGCCATACCCAGATATGTTTTAAAGATGTGTATGTTTAAAGATGTGTATGGAAAAAATATATAATTGAGTTGGTAGGTATAAGAGACTTGGATAAAAGGAAATGTAGGAAGCAGTTAAAAAGAAAATCTTTAGTATTAATGTGGTTAACATTTGCTGTTTTTCTTATTAATTCTATCCAAATTTGGAGGAGGGAATTATACTAATGATGCAGTAAGAGATGTAAATAGGAGCTGCATGTGTACAAGAGCTCTTGATTGCAACTGGGAGAAAGTTCTCATAGGTAACTTTATGAACCACATCACTGCAGTGGAGAAAAGATGTAACATAAGAAACTGAAAGCACTCATGTTTGCTGTGTTTAGAGCAGGGTTTGAGAAACTATTTCCGTAAATTGCCAGACAGTAAATATTTTAGGCTTCATAGGGCATACAGTCTTCTCACAACTACTCATCTCTGCCTTTGTAGCATGAAAATAGCCTTAGACAATAGAAGAACAAAAAAAGAACGGCTATGTTCCAATACCACTACTTACCAAAACAGGCATCAGGCCAGATGTGGCCTGTAGACTATAGTCTTCCAGCCCCTGGTTTAGAGGATCTGGGAAAGAGTTATCTGTGTAGCAATTGAAAACAAACAAACAGCCCCCGTCATCCACAACCCGGCCTAGTCCTCACAGGTATGCCTTGGTGTTCTCTTTTTCTGCTTTGCACCAACAGTATAATTTCTAAACCAGGTAACTATCACCAGTTTAAAATTTCAAAATTCTACTCAACCTTCAAGGTCTGGCTCATATGTTACTCTCCTATGGAGACCTTTATACATGGCTGGAAGTAAACTCTCTGTTCTCTGAGTTTCTATATCACCTTGTTACAGCTCTCTTTTAACATATTTTACATTCTTCTTAAGCCATACCTGTTTGTGTATATGTCTTATACTTCTGTACTACATTAAAAATATCTCAGAGGCAGTAACTATGTTTTGCACTTCTATAAATTCCCTATAGTGTTAAATGTCTTCCCTAGCACATGACAGACATTTAACAAATGATTATGGATTCTCTATGAGTACCTATATAAAAGTATTCACAACTGGGCCACAGAAGAAACCCAATTTATAAACACTGGTAGAAAAGATACTGTTTATAAATCTTCTGCATAGCATTTTAGCAGACCTTAAAATATTCACTGCAATGTGAAAGCAAAGAAAAATTATCTTACCTGACTACATCCTTCATTAATCGTGCCCCTTTCAGGATCAATTTTAAACTGTGCAGTTTTTTTAAAGCGGTACGTCACAGGAAGTGTTTTGGATTGATTTTGTATAATACATTGAATCTCTGAACTTTCACCCATGACACAAGGTGTAAAATTAAGGACTTTTCCTGGATGAAAATGTAGTAAGACAGGAAGTCCCGAACCTGTCAGTGCTAATTCCACTTTCTGAAATCGATCACCTGTAAAAGCAACAATAGCTATTGAACATAAAAAGTGTCTGGGGAATCCAGAATATATTTGCTTAGTCCAAATAGTGTCATCTGAAAGACCTGATGAAAAATGGGTAGCTCATTCAGTCTTTTCATTTTACAATATCATTGAGTGCCTTCTCTGTGCCAGGTACTCTTCTAGGCCTTGGGGATACAGCAGTGCATAAAAGAGACAAGGTTCCTGCTCTCGTGGACTTCACATTCTAGTGAAGTGGCATTGACAATAACAACCAAATAATGCTACATATTGATATAGCATTTCATAGAGGATAAATGCTAAAGGTAAAGGTAAAATAGGATAAGACAGATACAGTGCAAGGTCTTGGGATTCTGTTTTATGTAGAGAGGTCCAAAAAGGCCTCTTTGATAGGAAGACATTTGAGCAAAGAGATAAAGGGATTCTGGAAGAAAATCATATGAAAATCCAGGAAAAGTGTATTCCCAGCAGATAGAACAGCTAACACAAACACTGTAAGGCAGGAACTTGCTTAACATGTTCACAAAACCCTTAGGAACCAATATAGCTGGAGAAGAGTAGTAGAAGAATGGTGAGAAATAGTCAGATTTTAGATACATTTTTGAGAGTAATGTTAATAAGATTTGCTGATAGATTGGATGCAGGATAGGAAAGTGAACAGATGATAAGGGATGACTTTACGTTTCTGGCCTGACCAACTGAAATGATGGAATTCCTGTTTCTTAAAACAAGAAAGACCGGGGGAGACACAGGTCATCGGGAAAGGAGGAGTTCTGTTTTGGGCATGTTAAGTTGAGATGCCTAGTAGATATTCTAGTGGAAATGTCTACTAGGCCACTCTTATGTGTTCTCAAGCTTACAGCAAAGATGAAGGAGGAAGGATTGGGGGCTTGAGGAGAGAATAGAAGGTATGTGATATTCATCTCAGAGTGTGAGAAAGTGAATGAATGGGGGAATGCAACAGGAATGTTAAACATCTTAAAGAACCCATTGGGGTTAGTGGTTATAGATAGAAAGTGAAACCTCTCAGCAAGGTTTTGTGTTTTTCTCCAGCACAATCAGCTGCCCATGTGCAGACCCATCATAGACTAAAAGTTGAATTAATACAATTAGAGGGTTTTTCCACTCAGTCACTATGGGACTTGGGCCAAATAGATTTAAGTGTACATGGAAAAGAATGATTAGAATAATGGACAATGGAATACAAGCTGAATATAAGCAGGAATATAGACATGAAGTTTTTGACACTAGAAAGAAGATATGAACTATCGATTATAGGCTCTAATTGGGGGAAAGAACAGTTTTGCAGAGAGAACAGTGTAACTAGAACGCAAAAAAAAGTTTATATATTATTACTGATGCTCTTAATTTATTACCTTTAAGGCAGATCTAGCACCTCCATCTCTAGCTATTCAAAACTAGATTCACCTGCAAAGTTTGTACAAATGTTCTAAGAGAAGCAGACAAAGCTTGATACTACAAACCATGACAGAAATAGTAACAGAGCAATTAACTTCTGCCCTAGAAACACAGTTAAATCCTGCTCAATATCACTTGTACTGACATACAAATCGTCTAGACTCTTGACTTGCCTAAGCATCAAG
The DNA here is from genome assembly GCF_041146395.1 of Eulemur rufifrons. Classification (NCBI taxonomy): domain Eukaryota; kingdom Metazoa; phylum Chordata; class Mammalia; order Primates; family Lemuridae; genus Eulemur; species Eulemur rufifrons. The sequence continues at coordinate 113,751,362 of NC_091012.1, forward strand.
GACGGACCTAGCCTTCTTTTGCATGGCTCATTTTCCTAAATTTGATCCCTAATCTGCCTATTTATTTTCTCTTTGATCTGTTTTGGTAAGCTGAACTCTAATTCCCATGCCATTTTTTTCCCCTCACTGCAACCAACCCAATGTTATCTGAGAACGTAAAAAAGTATAGTGTATCTCAACATGTGGCCTGCAAAACATATGCACTTGTCAATGTCCTACAACAGGGTGCTGCACCCTACTTACTAGACCTCTAGATTTTGTTCTTTGACTGTTTCCATATGTGGATTCTAAGAGAGCTGAATATCTGGTCGAGAAGGAATGGGTCATTTATTCACATACCAATCACTAAGAGAAAACCTAGGTATACATAGAAAAAGAAACCAGGTTTTTTTTTTCATTCCTTAAACTCTAGATCATCATCTATATTTAATGTCATTTTAAAATTATAAAGTCATCTAAATTGTAACCTGGAAAATTATTATGTAAATGATTCTGAGGTTGATTTCTTTTTTAACATGCCACAGATGACACTTCAAGGTTCTTGAACATGTTTGCATTTTTGTTATATTCAATTGTATATTTTTATTAAATTGCCTCTACAAATATTGATGTTCAAATTTCTAAAAAATTTAAACTGCTACACATTTGGTTATTTTGTTAATTTCACACTTACCTTTGACGGTTTTACAGTTATCATCTCTCAAAAATCCATCTTTACTTCCTACAGAATCAAATCTCATAAAGAGAGCATAGTCCTGCCTGTGTGAAGGTTCAATATCCTTTTTACTATCGATCATTAACCTGTAAAAAAATCACAGTCAGTTAATTTTAGAGTAAAGGGGATACACTTTATTATTTCTCAAAAGGGAGTATCAACCCAATCTTTAAATCTATGCAAGAAAATGAAAGTTAAGAAATAAAAATACAACTGTGATCCATTTCCAAAAGTACTGCACAGCTAGAGAGAATTACCAAAAGAAGGCCACAGGTGTAAAGCTTCAGAAAAATGAGTTTGTGCCAACATTTGCAAATGAAGAGTAATTTAAATACACTAAGTCCTCAAGGTCTAGCTCAAATGCCACTTTCTCTGTACAGGATTTTCTTTCCAGGCAGAACTCATCTCTAGCTGAGGCCTCTGATTACTTCTCTGCAATAGTCCATCTTACTGCTTGGTGTAATCAAAAACCTCTGTTATATATTTGTCTTCCCCAGTGTACTAAGTACATATTTCCAGCCACGTTCTTGTTAGTGAACAACAAGTAATTTAGAGAAAAAGATTTGGTAACAGTTAAATCTTGTTAGAGGAAAAAAGGAAAGGAAGGGTGGAAAGATGGGGAATAGGATCAAAGACAGGGATGGGTTACATCATAGGCCTGCACATTGGCTATTTTACCTGCCCTACCTAGAGGTCAGCTCTTCTAGCAATGCATAGGCAAATGGCTGATGTGCTATATTAAATGGGAATACAAATGGTGTGTTCCTAACATGTTTAAGACTTCAAATAATACTCATACCTATGAGTCTATATTACACTCTCAAAATATTGTAAGTTAACATGCTACCATAAAAAAGAATGGTGTATTTGGAATTTCAAAGATTATGCATTAAACAGAATCTTATAGATTTACCAAAGAAACTTCCTGTATGAAGGTATCATTAATAAGGCAATTGTGGATATACAAACAGAATAATTACTTGATTTATTAATCTCCTTAAATTAAACACAACTCAATCTTCAACAGGCAATTGATGTCACCAAGTGACCTTGTTCCACAAAAAGAAGTATATTAAATATTACATTCTCACAAACAAGGGTAAACATACTTGCAATTGGATCCGTTATTGACACACACTGCAATCTACCAAGGTGTTGCTGAAATTGCCACTATACATTTAAAACATTTCCAAAAATATTTTCAAACTAAATAACAAAACAAAGAAAGTGGAGTTGTGAAAAATATAAATTGGCTTAAGTGCTAGAAGTCTATATGAATTTCAGCAAACTAGTGTTGTTGATCCCAGCAGGTGCTATAGGCTTAACAGTCATGATTGTCAGCGAGGATTTTGCCCTGCCAGGAGCACTGCAACCTCTTTGGAGACACCTAAAACAGAACTGCATGCACCTGACTATTCCTACAAGAACAACAAGGTCTTGGTTGCACAAATTAGTTTGAGGCCACAGTCCACAGTTTTCATTTCCACCACCCCATTTCAACAAGATCTGGAGAGATTTTTAATTTAACATGAAGTATTTAGAACCATATTTAGAATTATTGGAAATACCATTAACCATGTTAGAAACATCTAGAATCATGACAAGAAAAATCTAATTTATGCCTTCTGGCAAGTTTTACTATGACACTATTAAAATCAATCTGATTAAAGTGTGGTTAATATAGTTCACATTAAAATACTTAACACTGCAATAAAATTAATGTTTGCTTACTTTGGACTGAAACAAAATGTAATTACAGTCTTTTGATAAGGTAGTAAAGCCCCTTCATTAGGAATACAGGTGATAAGAGCAGTAATATCTACGTCCTTTATTTTGTTTAAGTAGGTGAGATTATTTAAAGCAATATCTGTTCTTTGTCGAATATTTGTACCCTGTAATATAAAATCAGAAATAAAAGAGTGAGGCAAAAAAAAAAAATAAAACAAAAAATATTTTAAGATGAGGTCACAAAATAATTATTGAAATTTCAGAACTAGGGAATACAGAATATCTGCCTTCAAAGTAACATTTATACATAAATTTGACCAAGGCACATGATAAAATTTAAACAACTATTGAAAAATTGGTGAGAACATAAATTCCCACAATTAGCTGCTGATCTATGATCTATAACAAACACTTCTCTAGCTTACTTCAGATATATAATTACTATAAATGTTTACATAATTTCTGAAGTTTTTCAGGTTACCACTGGATACACAAGAAATCAAATCTTTCTACCCATGTTAAAACATATTTTGATTAATAAAACAGCTTATTGGTTATTAGTAGATTTAACACAATCTATTTCAAATCATGATACCTGATATTCCTCTGTTGCACCATTTACTTACCAGTTCTTCTCCCACAGAATTATCTTGCATTATGGCCACCCAATTTATGGGTTCTGGGCTATTATTGTAAAGACGTGCATGTTCAAGTTTTGATGTTCCAAAGAAAATAGAACCAAAACGTATGCATTCCAATTTTTTGTCATAATTCATGTTTAACAATTCAATAATCCGCTCAACTACATGAGCTTTGATATTCAAGACTACGTCAGGACGACCTTGCAAACTCACTCTACAAGATAATGAAAAATGCACATAATATGTATTTTTTAATTAGAAGTCTATATACTTTATTTTTCCTCCAAATCCTTGGAGAAACAGAAATTTTTCAGAATCACATTATAATTAAAATTCAACAGTGTAAAAGCAGTTCTTTTCACGTATATGCAGAGGTTATCAGGTCCTTTTGTCTATCTGAATTGGCACATTGCAATGGAATATGTGCAGCCTGATTCATTGCCTACAGGAAACAACGATGGTGGAAAATAATCTCAATCTCATGAATTGACCCCAGAAAGAATGCAATGGTGTGTCCATATCACTAATTATTTCATAAATACTAGTTAGATGATTTATTAATATAGTGTTACATCTAGTTCCTAGAATTCTGAGATTCTTTTCTAAATCATCCTACCCTCCAAGTCCAACAGCCAATCCCATCCCGAACCTTCTCATTCTTCTAAGATGTAGATCTTTTGTAAAATTCATGAACAGTGGTGTTTCTTTCTCTCTTACGCTTTCACACTCTACCCTCCTCCTCAAAGTTATTCTCAATCCTTCCATGTTTTATCTGCCACTTATACATGGATGACCTTCAAGCCAATACAGGTTAAGTATTCCTAATTCCAAATCTGAAATATTTCAAAATCCAAAACTTTTTGAGTGCTTATATGAAATTCAGTCATATTTTCAGGATTTTCAGGACTTTCAGATTATGTTGAACCAGTAAGTATAACGCAAATATTCCAAAATACGAAAAAATCTGAAATCCAAAACATTTCTGGTCCAAAGCATTTTGGATATGGGATACTCAACCTATACATCTAGACCAAATTTCTTTCTGGGGCTCAAGACAATTAAATTTAACAGGTCCTAACCAGCTCCATCAGTATTGTGAAAAGAAAATCAATTCAAACATGTCAAAACTGAACTCAAGATCTTTCTCACAAAACTGTTCCACCTCTTACCTTCCTTTTCTACAATCAGTTAGCAAATCTAGACAAACCTTCCTTTATAACATATCTCCAATCTGCACACTTCTCTCAATCCTCTCAATTTGTACGTTAGCTCAGGCCTTTATCATTTCTCTCTTGCTGTACTATTATAGTTTCTAGTCAAGATGCCCACTTCATATTTGTACTCCCTGGTCTGTTTTGCACACTGCTACTAGCATGACCTTTCTATTAATAAAATGCAAACTAATCAAGACACTCTCATCTTCAAACCTTCCTCAGACTTCACAGCCTTTATGATAAAACATAGACTCCTATCAGGGTTCACACTTGTTTCTCACACATTTATAACTGTGACTTTCAGTAAGAAATGTATTTTACATTGCAATGTAGGAACATACATACAAACACATACTCACACATAGAAATACATTCTGATATTTTAATTTGTTTTTTAAAAATTTTGGTGGTAACCCCATTATATTGGTTGCACATTCTGCTAATGAATTGAAACATAATAGCATTAAAATGCTGGCCTATAAAGCCTTTTACTGAACCTTGCACCATTCTGTTTTTCTGGTCTCATCACCATCACTCCATACTTCCATCTCTTTGAATCTATATTGCCACAGATTCCTCAGTGTGTAATACTGGCTTTTTGCCTCTAAGATTTCAAGTCTGCTACTTTTCTGCCTGAAATCCCTCCTCTAACCCATGCTATCACCCTCCTCCCCTACACACACAGACACACACACACACACACACACACACACACACAGACACACACACCCCATATTGCACCGCTGCTCTTTGCCTGGCTGATTCTTACTCACCAGTAAGTGTTTGGTTCAAATATAACCATCTTAGTGGAGCCCTTCCCTGGGTCCACTCTCCCACCTCCATGAAATCCTAACTAGAAGATCCTATTATGTGTACCCATATACCATTTTCTAGTTCTTCCCATTTCTGAGAGGTTAGTGCTTGGCAAATAGTATAGACTCAATGAATGAATGTTGAATGAAAGAACAAAGAAGCTACCATACAATCAAAGGCACATCTTAAGGTTGAAATCAGAAAGTATTGAGATCCATATTGGAAGTAAGAACCTGAGCATATACTCACATTGCCTTTTCATCTACAATTCTTGGCTGGTCTGTACAGAAATCCACTTTAATAACCATTGATGACTTAGGCTCCACAATACCACTAGCTGGAAAAATGAGGATGGGTAATTGGCCCCGGTATTCTGTCTTAAATACACCTAAGGGGAACAAGAGCAGATGGTTTACATCTGGACCCTTACAATGTTGCATTCACACTCTTACTAGGAGACCTACACACGTTACAGAGTACATGGCCTACTGTTTACCAAGAATAGCAGCTTAACTTGTAAGTGCAGTCTCTGAGGTCACCCAGCACATGTGAGCATAGTGTTAGGACTCAACCCTCATCAATAGCTAAAATATATTGTCTGCTTACTATGTACAGATACTTATGTTAAGAGCTTTTCATGTTATCTTATTTAATCCTCATAATCAATCTGTGATATAATTTCAATCATTACCTCCATTTTACAAATAAGAAAATAGAAGCTTAGAAATGTTGAGTGACTCGCCCAAAGTCATACAACTAGTGTGGTAGATTAGATTGTTGACCCCAATTGTTCACCCTTCTCTACATCCATATCCCTACCCTATCATATACAAAGTATGTTTTCCTATTCCTTGACTTTGGGCTTGATCATGTAATTTGCTTTGGCCAATAACATGTGGGTGGAATTGACAGCATGCCAGTTCCAACTCAGATGCACTTCTTCCACGGGAATTGGGAAGAGTTTCTCCTGAGTAGCTGCTGTCTCTCTGGCCTGTGCCCTAATGAGCAAATGAGGAAGAGAACCACCCAGCTGACCCACAGACCTGCAATGAGAAACAGAACAGTCCTAGCTTTCTCAGCTTGAAGCAGAACACCTAGCTGAGCCCAGCGTAGATCACTCAATTTCCAGCCAATCCACATACACATGAACAATTAAAAAATAATTATTATTTTAAGATATTTTGGGGTGGCTTGTTACATAGTGATAGTTTACTACTACAGGTAGTAACTAATAAAGCTGATTAACTAATAAAGATTATCACTTGGATGTTTCTTACAACAAGGGTCACACCTATAGCCACTACCACTTTCCTACAGATGAATTTATCCAGTTCACACAGGGTAAGGGCAAAGGGGAGAGGTTTTTGGAGTCAAATGGCATATGAAAAGGAGGCTACAAAGGTTCCTATTCTGAAAGCAGAAATATTAATAGATCATAATTAGTGGTAATGTTTGGTGCCTATATTAAAGCATGTGATCCTTGAGATCAGATACAATCTCTTTTTATCTCTGTGGTCCCAGCCTCTCCACACTCTGCTTAGCACTAAGCAGTGCTCAAAATGTGTTCAACAAATGAAAGCAGCCAATCACTAGTTTCTTTATTATCATTATAAAATATCAACACAAAGGAGCATGCTGCCAACATAAACAATTTTGCAAATTCCCAATTCACCAGTTTTAAATCACATTTTTTGACATTTTCCAAAATTATTCATTTAACTTAGACCAAAATATTAGCATTATAAAATTACTGAAAATATAAAAAAGACAATATTTTTAAAATTCAAAGCTACAAAATTTGTTAATTCAATCATTTTTATAGAAGTGCTAATGACAATATTTAAAGTTCATTTTTTTCTGTCATAAAATAAACCAAAAATCCATAAAATTATATCCCTTTTGAATAAATATTATGACTCAATTATCTAGAAAAAAATAGCTATATGATCTCAGTTAAGATTGAGTCAGTGAAATAGTTTCCTATATTGTAACCATTTAGGTATAATTTGACAAAAGAGTGTAACTGAATGTTTCAAAAGCTTGTTCAGGAACAATCCAAAATCCAAAAGAACACTGTTCAATTTTCTAAATATATTAAAAGAGCAAGTATGTCAACATTACTATGTTTAATGTAACTTTGACACAAGGAACTATTTCTCTGTTAAGTTTTTAAATTGCTAACAACAGGAGCAAGGATATCTTCCTAAGAGTGTCACTGAAAAAAAGGTAACAAATGGAACTTGAGAAGATGAGGGCCTGTTGTAGAAAAGTAACAATGAGACAGAGAAAAGTGGGATTACAGACTTAATTAGGAAGTGGATAGACAGGCTTTACTAATTGACTAAGGGGGTAGGAGGCAAAAAAGAGACAGATGTTGAGGATTTTGCCAATTTTCTAACTTGCCTAAATATATGGTAGTGACATTCAATGACAAAGGAAAAAGGAAAAAGGAGAAGTATTGGGGGAAGCTGCTGAGTTTAGCTTTAGACTTGCTAAGTTTGAGAAAACTGAAGGATATCCAAAATATTGTATAGATCTGGGAGTAGTCAGTGAAATATATAAAAAAAAAAAAGGAAGTTGTTGAGGAAGTGTGCATTGACTGAGGAAACATGAAGGTCTATGGCAAACGCCAAGGAATATTCACATTTAATGTTCCAAAAGAGCAATAGCAGTCCACAAAAGAGAATTGAAGAGGGGAGATGTAGTAAAAAGAGAATAACTATAACATCAATAGCTAATATTTACTGAGTACTTAATATATGCCAGAGAGTGTGCTAAGCATTTTATTAATCATCACCACAATTAGAAGAAGAAAGCTCTATCTTTATCACTAAAGCATAGGTGAGGCAATGGATGCTTGCACAGAGTAAATTCCTTGCCTAGAGCCTCCCAATTAGTAAATGGTGCAACCAAGATTTGGGCCCTGTTCAAGCTCACTCCAGAACCTGAGATATTAATTACTATTCTATATAAGAGAGTGAGGGGGTCACAGAAGCCAAAGGATTTTTTGCTTTGTTTTGTTTTCCCAAGAAAATAGCAGTGGCCAACTATGTCAGACGTTGCTAATAAGCCACGTAAAGTAAACAAATGGACTTGCCCACTGAACGACCTAGGAGAGCACACAAGATGTGAGGGTACTCGTAGCTATGGCTGAGATGAAAGGTCCTTTACACAGATTTGTGTATTTTTTTTAATCTGGGTTGTTCTGGGAGAAAAATAATCAGAATTACATTTCAAACCCACCATTCTAGTGTCCGTGTGGAGGATGGATCTAGTTAGAAGTCTATGGAAAAAATGAAAAAAAAGATAATATAACACACTGGAGTAGGATACACACTGGCAGAGACAGATTCAAGAATAAGTAAGAAGTTACTTGGTTCTATGACACTATTATTTTAATTTATATTGTTAATTTCTATATATGTAAGAATCATCATACTATGACCCTACTTCTCTCTTTCTATATTAATTTCTTCAGAAATTTTTTGAGCCCTGCCAGGCACATAGGTCTTATGCAGAATTGGTCCCTAGGACAAAGTGCAGTCCTCTGCTTCCAGTTTAGATAGGTCAACATATTGAGGGGGACTTCTCAATGATTTCTATGTAGATAGATCGTAAGCCCTGAGAAAAATAGGCAGGAACCTAAAAAAAAAAAAAATCTGGGTTGTTCTACCTCCTTTAGAAAAGTAGCTTAGACACTGGGTGGTGAAATATACATTGCTACCTTGCCTATCCTCCTCTAAAATACTTTTACAAACTATCTACAAAGTATATTTGTGTCAAAGTATCTGTAAGAACTAGCCAGGGTGACCAAAGTCTGCAGCTAAATAGGATGCTATTAAAAATCAAGTGTCATGTACCCAAGGCCATTGTTTATTTCTTGTTTTGCTTTTTTTTCTCATTTCCTTGGTCTAAGCACACCAAAGATATACCAGGCTCCACAGGTCTCCAAATGACTAATTTTTGGAGACAATTCAGAATGCTTATATGGGATTAAATAGGTTATTTTTGAGTTTAATCACCTTTCGTCGAAAGCTTAATCGTTCTTTACTGAAACTCTGAGAAATCACTGAGTCAAATTAATTAAACAAATTTTTACTGATTGCTTGTTATATGTTCAGGATTGTATCATGCATGAAGAGTATACAGAGATTCCATGACATCAGTATCCAAGAAAACAAAATTGAAGGCAAAAACCATGCACTGAGAAAAAGTAGGGAGTGCTTTTCTGGGTGACTAAGGACGATCCTCAGGACCACTTCTGGGTTTGGTTCAGTTTAGCAAATTTCCTGGTTTACAGATAATGTCAGGCTTTTCTAGACAGTGAAGTAGAGAGATGATGCTGATGATCAGGGGAAAGGGCAGAGTGGGCATTAAGAACAAATGAGAGGTCATATATTTGGGGTAAAGTAGCCCAAATAAACCTAAAGGTTGATGAGTTCTGAGGTAGCTGTTCAAACCCAGAAATGGAGTGTAAGGATAACACTTAGGGACTTTAGAGACTGTTCTACATTATAACACTGTAGTAGAAAAGGTCTGCTCAAATAATCAAGGATGCTCAGGCAAAGAAAGAAATGATTGCAATTCAAGGCATGTTAAATTAATACTGTTTCTTTTCAATCTTCAAAGATGAAAGCTAAGAGACAATAGAGGTATTATCATACCATAAAATCATAAAATTAAACATTGAGTTCATTAACTCACAGAGTACTAATATTAGATACATCTTCAAGAATGAACCATATCTTTTCAGAAAGAAAAGACAAGAACTATTTTGCATACTCAGGAGTATCCTTAGGAATCATTTTTATAAAGGGCAAGAAAACAAAATGTGTTCAACATTTGGCTAAATCCATGGATGTTTACTCCATAAAAGGCTATTAAAATAAACCACCAAGAAGTTGTTAAATAGATAAATTTTGGAGTCCATAAAATCAAAGATAATAACACCAGTGACACTACCAGAGAGAGAAAACAAACCTGTACAAATTATTAACCTGCTGAGTATGGATTTTTTAATGTCCTATTAAGTACACATATAAAATTGTAAGCATCTGAACTTTGACTCTAAACCTATAAAAAATTTGTCACATAAAATGCTTTTCAAAAATTTTATTAAAGTCACTTTGGTTACTGAATCTCTTTTCTGTGTGTTTTTCTTCATGAATATGCATTGTTATGAATATTAATATGCTTGTAGATAATAAGGACTTTATGACTCTTCACAGGTACTTATTACTGTAAATATAATGCATACTATCAATTTTGGTAATGGTGGAAAAATAATATGATTCAACTCCAAGAATGACAGACAAACTCAACACTAAGAAAATGTGATTCATTGATAATAGTTAGTTTCAGTTTGTGAGGTAATAGTAATTAACATTTCACAGTATTCAATTATAACAATAAACCTAACATAGTATAAATACTATTTACACACAAAATGTTAACACAATATTAATAGGCAATGTGGATTGTTTTTCCTAAAATATATGGACCCAGGTCTGCAATTTAATTTTATTTATTCTATTTTATTGGGTAAAATAATACTAAATATCCAATTAAAATTAAAAACCTATTTATTTTTTACTTATAGAGAGCTTTCATATGAAATCATGCTATACAACTTGGTGAGATTTTAGGATGACATTTAGGATTTTAGGATGACATTCATATTAATGTCATCAAAACTTTGAAGGATTTTGAATAAATAACAGTTAAGAGAAATTTTTGAAAATAAAATAATACAAACAAATATCTCTCAATTACATATCACTACTCTAAAATATAACCTGAGAGTCTAAAGGACCATATAGCCCATAATCGCCTGCCATAAGAGATTCTATCCTTTACCATTGGAGTCAGATCACAAATGGGCCTAATCCTCTATAATCCCAAAGGCATTAGACATTCACTCATTTAAAAATCAAAGTATGGAAAGTGGAATGAGCAAAATTCAATGAGGAACAGGTATCAGATTTATTCCTTTATACCCTAGGAAGAAATCAATAAAGTAACAGACTGCCTTTGTTTTAATAATTCTCAATGCTCAGAGAACATTCTCAGTTAGTGGAAAAGAGGTTTGAATTTAAGACCTATTTTATGTATTCAACAAGCAGTCTCAGAAATACCCTCCCTGTCCAGAGCTAGTCCTTATATCAGATCAGGAGAAATAGCAATCTTACAACCCCACATGCTGACCATCTAACCAAGAGACTGAAGGGATAAGTGATTTTATGCTTACTGTATGCTATCAATGAAAAGCATATATGAACATATCTTTATGGAAATTCTTAGGTCATAATAAGAATCCCTGGAAATAATCCAGTCTGGAGAAAAGAGAAGCATTTATTCTTTCAACAAAAAATTAATAAAAGCCTTCTAGGGATCATGATGTGAATTCAAAGTTGAATATGATAGAGAAAGAGGACCAATATTTATTGAGTGCCTATAATGAGCCAGGTACCATATCACAACTTTAAGTATGCACATAATTAACCATGATACATTTTATTAGCTTTACTTTATAAATGAGGGATCTCAAGTTCAACATCTTTAAAGACACTTGCCCCAGATCACACAGCTAGTAAAGCACTGTGCCCTAATTCTGTCCCTGGATGGCTCTAAGAACTATGTCACTTCTATGACACCAGCCTGCCTCCTATCCTGAGGGAGATCACCAGTCATCTGAAAGTCAGCCTCTATTAATCAGGATAATAAGGAGGCAGGTTAATTTTTCCTGAATTATTGCCTATCAGTCTTTTACAGTCATATTACTTAGGGTCTTTGGTTTTGAGTTATTTCAAATGATAGACTATTATGGATGAATCAGAGAATCTATTAATTATACAAGGTATACATTTCAAATAACACCAACTCTTCTAAGAATGTAAGTGAATTTATATGACAGAAAGTATTTACCTGGAGCTTTGCCATGGTTAACGATAGTAACCTCTCTACAATATGCTTTACTATTGGCAACCAATGTGCCAAAATTAACTACTGACTCAATTTCCAATTGACAGATTGGAATCAACCTAGGGGAGAAGAAAAGAAAACCACATAATTAATTTAACAATCGTAGCAACCCCATAGTTAAATCTATAGGGGAACATATATAAACACTTTTATCCTAACTCTTAAAAAGAAATTTCAGTTTCCTTACAGTTCCACTGATGACATACTTGTCAATAAAAGGAATTATGAAACAATATGAAAACAAGGTAATGAGACACATTTTTAACAAAGAAATCTAACTTTACTCATCTAAGTGCATGGTATACCAGCTCAAATAAATAAAGTAGTTTGAATGATGCCAAATCTGTAAACTAAAAGAAGGCAGTGATGCTATAACATAACACCTGGGGTCTAAAACAATATCTATGTACAAAATGATACAATTGTTTTTTTTTACATGTGTCTCTAAAAGGTTCACTGTAGCATATCTGTAGCATGTGTTTTCATACATGTTTTAAAAATCAATTATTGTCCTACATACACATCTCATAAGGATCCATATATTTTCTACTTGGATAGTAATTTATAGTTTACAAAGTACTGATTCAATTTATATAACATATTTGTGACAAAATTTTAAAAATAAAAGACACATTAGCAGCTTTCACAGTTTAGGGATCATAAGGCAGAAAGGAGTGAGTATAGGTGTAGTTATAACAAAGCAACAGGAGGGATTCTTGTGGAATTGGAACTGTTCAGAATCTTGACTGTGGTAGTAGATACAAGAACCCACATAGGTGATAAAAATGTATAAAAAATTAATAACACAGACACAGACACATTCACATACAGACACACACACACACACACACACACAGTTCCAGTAAAGCTGTGGCAATTTTAATAAGATAGGTGGATTGTATCAATGTCAATTTCCTAGTTGTGGTATTATCCTACACTTTTGCAAAATGTTATCCTTGGGGGAAACAGGAAAAAATACATAAGGGATCTCTTCTGTTTTATTTCTTACATCTGTATGTGAATCTTCAATCATCTGATTAAAAAAAAAAGACACATAGCAGCAAACTTTCTCCCTTCCTCTCTTTCTCCCTCCCCCTCTGTCTTCCCCCACACCCCCCCAACATTTTCCTTCAACCCTGTCCATCACACTGTTCAAGGGGGCTAATGCTCTTCTTATGTTGCAACTGTGGTGAAAAGTGGGCTTCTGATGAGAGGGGAAATGAGACAAAATCTCTGTTTTCTAGGGCAGAAGCATCTTCAGCCCTTCTCTCCAGGAGTAGCACAAACAAGAAAATGCGAGTGCCAGTCACAGGTAAGTCAAAATGCCGAATGCACCAAAAATGGCCCTACTTAAACTGCAAAATGAAAATTAGATATTTATAATGTGTTAATAGCTTCTTTCCTACCATATGTCAACTGTTTGATTCCCATTAAAAATGGGATGGTATGCTAAATCAGAACTTCTCAACAAAAGAGAACCAAAATAATTGCATATCTAAATTTTGTTTATGTAAATGAGAAAAACATAAAGGAAATTATAAAAAGGTTTATGCCTAATACTATGTAATAAGCAGAAAATACTACAATATTAACTCTGAACAAATAGAGAAAAAACAATAATACCTATGGAACCACATTTTGCTGGGAAAAAAGAAGATCATACGTGTATGTGTATGAATAAAAACACTTTATATTTTAACACTAACTTCAATAGGTCATTTTACAATAAACAGAAATATATGTTTTTATTATAAAAAGAAAACAACAAATGAATCATCATTCATGCTGGTCAAATAATTTGTATAGACATTAATCTCCGAGTCAGTCACTTAGTTCTGGGTTATTATGTCCACCTACTTTTCTTAACCAGTCTCAAAAGAGCAGCATTTTGATTTTTTTAAGCCAAACATCTGCCTTATTTAAAATTTAGTGACATGAACATGAAATTACTTTAAAACTAAATTAAAATGTTAATGCAAGCTTGCAAAAATCCAATTAACAATACATTCAATTGCTGAATGTTTTAAGTTATTTTAATAAAAAATACTAGAGAATGAGGCCTCCATTTGTTTTAAACTCCACAATATTCTAAAAGTTTTCCCTCTAACTTCAGCTGTAAGGAAACTATAAATACAAGGCAGAGAAAATACAGAATATTACTTTGTTATTTTTATTTGATGAGTGTTCACAATGTCACCATGAAATATGAAGATTACATACCCGATTAAAGGGATTTCTATTGTCTTATTTCCTACTAAAATAAGTAGTTGGTCAAAACTGTCTTCATTTTTATCAGGATGATATTCCACCACAGCTGTCATCTGAAGGCCAGAAGCAAGTGCTTTATCCAGACTGGGCAAAACCAGTTTGAACTTCAGTGAGAGAAAAAGAATCAAATTATACATCTTAACTCCTTATAAGGAAATAATGTGAGCAACTGTAGTTAGGAGTATATACTATTATCAAAACGTAGCTCTTATTCCTGCACTAAAGGCAAAGACTTTTTAATTTTATCTTGAATTGGCAAATAATAATTGTATATATTAATATTTATGGGGTACAAGGTGATATACCAATACAAATATACACTGTGGGATAAGCAATCAGGCAAATTAACATACCCATCATCTCACATACCTATCATTTCTTTGTGGTGAGGACATTTAAAATCTACTCTTTTAGCAATTTTGAAATATATAATACATTATTATTAACTATACTCTCCTTGCTGTGTAATAGATCACCAGAATAAGATCACCAGAACTTATTCTTCCTGTTTAATTGAAACTTTGTACTCTTTGACCAACATTTTCCCTTTCTCTACCCACCCTATTCCCCAGCCTCTGGTAACCACCATTCTATTTTTTACTTCTACAAGTTTGAATTTTTAGCTTCCACATCTAAGTGGGATCATGTGATATTTGTCTTTCTGTGCCTAAAAATATATAATTAATGCCCATGTTTATATCTGTCAGATTCTAGATACTTAAGACATGTTTTCTACAGTACACAAATTGAATCTGACCAGGCAGTTGAGAAATATGTAAATGCTCATGGGCCACTTTAAAAATATGAGATACTTACAGAACTGATGTGGTCTCTATTCTAAGCAGCTTAAAATCTAATACAAAAAATGAAGAGCAACCTAATAAAAATGTTGCTTAATCATATACATCTGCCATCCCCAACACTCTGGAGCTGTACTGGTCCCTGGTCTGTTAGGAACAGGGCTGCACAGAAGGAGGTGAGCAGCAGGTGAGCGAGCTAAGCTTCATCTGCATTTACAGTCACTCCCCATCCCTGGCATCACCACAGAAGCTCACCTCCTGTCAGATCAGCGGTAGCATTAGATTCTCACAGGAGCTCGAACCCTACTGTAAACTGCGCGTGCGAGGGATCTAGGTTGTGCTTCTTATGAGAATCTAATGCCTGATGATCTGAGGTGGAGATGAGGCAGTGATGTTAGTGCTGGGGACCAGCCATAAATACAGATTATCATTAGCGGAGAGGTTTGACTGCACAATAAATGTAATGTGCTTGAATTATCCTGAAACCATCCCTCCACCCCCAGTCTGTGGAAAAACTGTCTTCCATGAAACCGGTCCCTGGTGCCAAAAATGTTGGGGACCACTGATATATTAATACACACATAATATATACATGCATGCATATACCTATGTATATTTTATATACAGAGAGAATATAGTATTTTAGATACTTTTTGTATGAGAGCTTAGGCTTCACAACTTGAGAAAATATAAAAGAGGAATAGACCAAGGAGGAGAAAAACACTTTTGTTCTGGTAAAGCACTCGTTAAACTCGAGGAAATACATGAAGGGAGAAAAAGGCAAACTGATATCTGTTGTGCACTTACGATGTGTCAAGCATTCTACATCCATTATCTTACATAATACACTTCTACAGTCCTGTGGGGCTGATATCAAGGCTCTCAGCATATAGATGATGAAACTGGGACCTATAGAGTGTAATTAATGTCTAAAGTCACTCAGGCAGCAAGGATTCAAAAGCACTTATCTATCTGACTCTAAATCTTAAGCTCTTGTTTCCCCTCAACTGGTAAGAGTCCCCCTCTACTGCATATATAATCTCTTTCAGGAAGCAGACTATATACTCCTTGAAAATTAAATATACACCAGAGACTAGTTAAGTGCCATATGAATGATGCAGACTTAAGTATCCTGAAAATCCATGACAGAACATGATTTACTGTGGGTTAGAAAGGAGTGTACTTGACCTAGGCTTAGAGGATGGAAGTTAAGGTGGAGAAAAAGCAAGGAAGGTGCTCATTATGGGGATAGGAATATCTCAGACACAAACAGAGAAAAGAATAAGCAAAATAGTCTCTCAGAAGGCAATTAATAAGCCAGCCTCGCTGGGCAAAGTCCTCAATCAGTAACAATGAAGGTCATGCCGAAATTAATTAATCAGGGATTCTAATGCCAAGCTGAGTCTAAACAGTGCTTTGCAGCAACGATGGCTATAGAGAAGTGGAGTGATTTATTGATAACACTGATCTAAGAGCGTCATACTTCCAGCAAACAATGATTCTGATACCTCATTACTCATAACTACCAAATTCCAACTCTTAACCTCCCTGTACTTACAGAACAGAAGGAAAACAAGGGATAGAGGATGTCCCACATAGGCCTTTGGGAAATCCAGCACCCAAAGTATCTTCCTTTAACAAATCTATAGCTTCAAGAAGGAAACTAGTGCTTCAGAAGCATGTGCTTTTGGTCAAATTATCACTTGCTGGGCACACTTAGTGATATGCAAAGGTGTGCAAGGCATCATCCCTACTCACAGCAGCTTATGAGCTGACAATTGAGTACTAATATTTACCAAGAGTCATAGGGACACAAGTCCCAAGTATAAGGAATGTCTATAAATGCAAATGGTATCCAGTAAGACAGAAATAATTTGGAAATAATATAAAAGAAGACTTCTTAGAGAAAATGAGACTTCACATTGACCTTAAAAGATGGATAGAATTTGGAAAGGGATGATTATTGCGGGCAAGAGGGAATGAAAACATGGGTCAAAAAAAAGGGAAGTCTGTGTCGTAGGGAAGAGGGTGCAATTATGAGTAAGACAGGCCTGACCAAACCAGACTTGTCACACAAGTCAGCAAACATCTTAAGGACAATGTCAGCAAGATTGAAGCATGGTATTAAAAATCAGGCACAGGACTATCAACTATCTATTTCTTGAAAATAAGAAATGTGTCATCTTATTTTTCTACCAGAAACCCACAGCAGATGATATATGGTAACGTATATGGCACATAGTGGGTATTCGATACATAGGGTCAATGCAGGTCCTTGAGCCATGCTGGAAAACAAGCACTGCTGTGTATTAGGAGATTCATTTTCTAGTTAACTAATATAGTGATGATGGCAATGCCCTTTAAATAGCACCTTGA
This sequence comes from Eulemur rufifrons, assembly GCF_041146395.1. Taxonomy (NCBI): domain Eukaryota; kingdom Metazoa; phylum Chordata; class Mammalia; order Primates; family Lemuridae; genus Eulemur; species Eulemur rufifrons. Next base: position 113,768,898 of record NC_091012.1, read on the forward strand.
TTTTACTTATTAATTTCCCCCAAGACAGTTGATATTTTTTCTCTAATCCATTTCTTCCCTAATTCTCTTTATGCCTATGAAGGATCAGGAGTGTATATCATGGTCTTGCAACAAAGAAAAATTCACACTGGTGTTGGCTTCTAACTAGTAAACATAACTGGCTATTTTCTCTCAATGTCAAGAAATGTGGTCTGATTTTTTTCCCATTATAACTCTGGATACAAACCAAAATAAGACTAATTATAATTTTTGTTCTTCTTACTGCACAGAAACCATCCATACAAGTGTCCCCTGAACATCCATAAAATAGAGTTTGTCCACATCTAGGAATTACCGTCAGTTTGACTTTCAAAAGAAAGTATTTTCAGATATATGCTCAATTGCTGAATAAATATGTGCTAAAGTGGTGAAATAATAAAGCTTTTCTCTAATTTTACAGTATCTGGAGTAATCACATATTGTTTGATTTAAAGAGAAGTTAATAGTCTCTTGAGGTGTACTTTTTAATAAAAACATTCAAATACAAAAATCATTAAAGCAAGATTTCATTTATATGAACGTCAAGAATAAGCAAAACTAACCTATGGTGTTAGAAATCAGACGAATGGTTACCTCCATGGGGTGATTATTCCAAGTACTGTAAGGAATGGGCGCTAGAGATCTTCTAGGGAGCTGAATATATTCTATGATTTGTTCCAGGTGGTGGCTAATGGAGATGTAGATAGATAGACAGATAGATATAGATATACACACACATATATATATTTATAAATTCATCAAATTTATGAATTCATCAAATTCATTACGTTTGAGATCTGTGCACTTTAACGTAGGTAAATAGTAGATCAATTTTTTAAAAGAAAATAGGAAATAAAAGTCATTTTTCTAATTGCCCTCCTAATCACTAACATAGGTTTTTCTATGTATGTACAAGCAAATATATGTAATTTTAATTAAAAAACATGGACATCTTTTTATTTCTGTATATGTAAGCCCAGTTGCATTCAATGTTTTTATCATTAGGAATATCTCCTGAAATTTTTCAGTTATTTATTGCTTAAACATCAAAAATTCTTATCACTTTATCCTTATCAAAAGTCTTCCTGAGAAGGAGTGATTATAATGAACTAATATCCATCCTTTCACACACGAGGTAAAATAACACAGTGAGATAGAGATGAAATTTTGCCCACTACTAAATTAGAAGATATTAATAGAAACAGCCTCTCAGAACATTAATTTTGATGATGGCTAGACTAAAATTCCCACATTAGTTTCTAAGTACTATGAGAGCAGGGCTGTGTCCATCCTGTATTCTTCACACCTACTGCCTGTTATATAATAGGTGCTCAACAAAAGTGTTAAAATATGAAATAATAAACCTTCCCACTAATCCTACAGTTTCTGGAGTAATGAGGCACTTTATGATTCAAAGGGTAGTTGATAGAGAATTTTGTTTTCACAATGCTTAGGGCAACTACAGAATTATAAAACCAAGTTGCATAGATTTGAGGTTGTTACAAGTAGACAGTCATGGATGAAGAAATAGGGAGGCTCTAGAAGAAATAGGAAGGTTAGTTTCCCCTAGCAAACGGGAAAACAAAACAAAACAAAAAATGAAAGCGCGCGCGCGCGCACACACACACACACACACACACACCCCTAAGTCATTATTCCCCGGAAGCACCAATCTTCTCCCATCCCCGCAGGAGCCTTAAGTCTACTCCCCGGGAAAAAGAGAGGCGCCTAGGTGAGGAGGCGCTCTCCCAAGGTCCTGCACCCCTTAGTGTGTCACCTGTGGTTTGACAGGCTCCTGAAACCGGATCTTCTGTGTGCCACGGCCCAGATTGTGTACAGTAATGGGGAGGCGGTACACTCTTCCGGCCAGAGTGTCCAGAAACTTCACTTCCAACGGGGACACCCGCAGCTGCATGTCTTTCTTCGGACCCTCAATGTCCAAGGGGATGAGAGAGCCCCTTTCTCTGTCCATGGCTGCCCTCTTGGTAGCCAACAGACTCGACGCACCAGAGATTAGCGGGGACGACCGTCGCTAGGCAACCATCAGACGCGCCGCGCGCAGCTTCCAGCCCCGCCCTTATTGGCGCTTCCTAGCGGCGGGAGTTGGCAATTCGACTAGAGGCTACAGGAGCCTGGCGAAAGAACGGGGGGTGGGGCGAGGGGGTGAGGGGTGGTTGCAGGTGTCACCAGAGTTACTGGAAAACACGCTGTGGCAGCCTAAACCTCAGGGGCATCTCTCACTTTGCCGTGGCCTGGCAAGATTTTAAGATGGCATTGGAGGAGTGGGCATTTTACAGGGCCTTTCCTAAGACTAAGTTTAAAGATCAGTGGAAAAAAAAAAAAATCAGTGAAAATGATGTGTCCATGGGGTCTATTAAGGCAGCAAGATGTAACAGAAACAGAGGAATTCGGGGGAATAGAGTCAGGGACCTGTTTCTGTTCAGTAAGCTTTAGGCCAGAGTTTCTCCATCACAATGTTGCTTTACAATACCAAAATATTGGATTAATATAAATACCAAAAAAATAGGGATGGAAAAAATAATTTAAAGTCTATCCATGATGGATAATAATGTAAATCTATGTGTACTGACACGGAAAGATATCCATTATATAGTAGTAAGTCTTAAAAAGTGACCAAACAATATGCATATTGTCATGCCTGTTTCTAGTTAAATACACACACACACAATGTAAAGCAATCCTCAGGGTCTTTTGTTAAATGCAGATTCCGTTTTAGTATATCCAGAGCAGAGCCTAAGAATCTGTATTTATATTAATCTGCCAAGTGATTCCAATGCTGCTGTTCCAGGGACCACACATTGATTATAAAGGCTTTACGAACTTTTTAAATGACTTTAGGTGTAAACTTCTTCATTTGTGAAATGAAAGTGTTGCTCAGGAGATAGAGATCAAACATCTTCATTGCTAGATGAGGACTTTTCCAGCAGGCTCTAATTCATAATGCCCAATCCCTACTCTCCTCATTCTTCCTCTTTTGTGAACTCAGAGTTTCAAAACATACCAGGTACTTTCATTTTCTCCTTGCTACAGCACATTATGTTTTCTCTGTGGATGATGGCCTCTCCATCTATCACCTAAAGAGTTATTCATCCTTGAGACCTAAATATCTTTGTAAAACCTTTCCCACAACAATTTCACAAGATTCTCATAATACTGAGATGATGAGTTCTTAATTCACTTTCCACAAGAATGTGGAAATTAGTAAGTAGCCCAAAATACAAAGGCAAGTAGTCAAATTTCTTGGACTTCAGCCCTGATATAACCATAAAGCATCCATTCTAACTGGCCTCCATTCTAATTGGTAAGTACCCTTGCTGTACCAAAAATTAAATATTCCAAATATCACCAATGATAGTGTCCCTCCTTAAAGTCCTCAGAGCAGGTATAACATGGATCAGCTATGCCCTCTTGAACAGTATTCATAACCTTGACCAGAAGAATAGAGGCAAGACCCTAGGAGAAGAAACTGAGAAATTGTTTTGGAGCAAAGAAGGCAATATATTTGGAAATTCTGGGAAACTCTGGAAAGGGATTATTTTGAAGAGAGATTGTCTTAAATTAGGTTCTTACTTCCATGTCCAGCAAAGGGCTATGTTCTAAAAATTGTGTTCTTATTGGGGTGTGTGCATGTTAAAGTAATTTTGAGATAAATTTTCATTGGTTTCAATGGTTCCACTATTCTTGAAAAAGATTGTATATGGCATTTAATATGCCTTTGGCTAATGATTCTACTAAGATTCCCAGATCTTCTCTCTTCCGTCACTCTCTCTACTCCCTTATGAAAATTTTTCAGCCACAAAGATAAACTTAAAGGACCATAGAATTGGGGTCTCCTCAGACCCTAATTTCACATCCTGGTAAAAACTAAGGTAATTATCTACAACAATTTGCTAAATGTGATTCCAATGAACTGTAAGAGTTATTATTCCACTTAAACTCCCATTTTATTAGGAGGACATGGAAGAGAGTTCACCATATGCTTTCAATTTTTATTTAAGGAGATGCTACAGATGGAAACAATAGTTGATGAAAATATTACTCCTGGAAATTCAATTATACATATATTCTAAATGCAATCAACAGAAATGGGACATACAGAATACCTCATGCTAAGGCTAGCACCCTGTGAAAGCCAGATTTTTCATTTGGGATGTGACCCCAATTTTCAGGTTAGTAATATGAAAAATACTCAACTGTGAGGTCTCAATAACTGAATGTATGTTTTAACAAAAGCTACCACGTATTTAATTATTTTTAAAATTTAATTACATTTGACAAATACATGGTGCTTGTTGTGTGTCAGGCATTTATTTAAATACTTTATGAAAAATAAGTCCTTTAATCTTCCAAAAACCCTCTTGAGGTACTGTTATCCCTATATTACAGATGAGAAAATTGAGGCACAAAAAGGTTAAATACATTGCCCTGGGTCATATTACTAGTTAGTAGCAAAGCCAGAATCTGTTACTAGGTGGCACAGTTCCAGAGTTTGTTCTCCATAATCACTACATTATACTTCCTTCAATAGGACAAACACTACACAAGAGTAGAGAAAGAGCAACCTATGAGAATCTCATAAATTACACTATATAGGTGCTTAGCCACTTAGCTTATGAATAAAATCAGTTGGAGAAGTCAAAATATTCTTATACATTATAAACATATTAAAATTTAAATTCATATTTATATTCCTAAGTATATTCTCGATATATACATGAATATATATTTTAATATACATAGTTTATATAGTCTTATGCATTAAAATATATATTATACTACTCTTGATCACTTAACATGGTTGTAACAGCCTTTGTTCCTACTTATATATTTTAAGGTTTTGATCTATTAAACCTCAAATCCACCAGAAGTACTGTTCAAATCTTATTGAACTTTTCCTACTTGTTTTCTGTCCTATTTTACATGTGATATATGTCGTGTCTTATTGTCTTGGACAGAGGTCATAAAATGTAATACCAACAATTTTGACCACTATTTTATGATATACATAGGTTTACTTGATGCTTGTTAAGGTAACATTGAAATAAGGATAAACATATACACTATACTTACAAAACGATTAATTAACAAGAGTAACCTAACTCATATCCTTATTTTATTTATTTATTTATTTATTTATTTATTTTTTGAGACAGAGTCTCACTCTGTTGCCCAGGCTCGAGTGCTGTGGTGTCAGCCTAGCTCACAGCAACCTCAAACTCCTGGGCTCAAGTGATCCTCCTGCCTCAGCCTCCCGAGTAGCTGGGACTACAGGCATGCACCACCATGCCCGGCTAATTTTTCTATATATATATTTTTAGTTGTCCATATAATTTCTTTCTATTTTTAGTAGAGATGGGGTCTCACTCTTGCTCAGGCTGGTCTCGAACTTCTGAGTTCAAACAATCCATCCACCTCGGCCTCCCAGAGTGCTAGGATTATAGGCATGAGCCACCGTGCCTGGTCTTATATCCTTATTTTTATACACACAATTCCAGGCTAAAAAATTTATCTTTCCTTCTATGATCACTTTTGAATGAAATATTTGTGTGCCTTTACCATGATTCAACCAGGTGAAAGTTATGAAAGGCCCTGGAATTTAGCCCCACTCAGTACCTGAGCAAAAGTAGCTGATACTATTATGTGCTTACCCAATAGTGATTCATTGAAGATAAAAAAAAAATTGTTGCTAAATTTTAATTTGCTAATAAAGGAATTAGATAAGCAGTTGTTTGAAGACAAGGTGCCCAGCCCCATGAAATGAATTATTGGTCATAGGTTAGGCAACTATGACAAACCATTTCTTTGATAGATCATCAATTTTCCAGTTGATCTTGAGGTTTGACCTTGAGACCCAGCTTGGCTAATATGATCTAAGAGTAAGTCAGCAAGAAGTGTAGATGCCTCTGGGACAGTTTTGCTAGTGAAAAGGCCAAATTCACCTTTTCTCATTCTTTTTGCCTTAAGATGGGATGTGATGACTGAAGATATAATAACTACCCTTCAGCCACGAGTCAACAGGCTGGAGGAAAAAGAATAAATACACTAACTACAGGGGAGCAGAAATATAGAAATTGGCTGAATCTTTGATGGAATCACTTAGCAGATGAATCAGTGCCAGCAATGGTCTATGTCTAGAGATCATGCTATGAAAAAAATAAAAAATAAAAAAAAAACAACCGACACATATTTATTTATGTCCCTATTAGTAAGTATTTCTTTTACTTGTATCAGAAAACAAATCCAATCAATATCACTAAGGAGATCCTATACACTCAATATATTGGTTATAATCACTAATCAACTAATAGAATGTTAACCAACCGGCTACGTTCTTAGCTCACTACCTTCATCCTATTCTACCCACATTGCGTCACTGTGATCAACACTATGCATAATAGCAGACTATAGCGTTCCATCAACAACTTGTCATTCATTAATTCAAAAATATATATTTGTTATTATTGAGCACTTTCTGTGTTCCTGGTACTCCACTAAACAGCAATGAAAAAAATATGTAGAAAAAGGCCAGGAACATTCTCGCCCTAACAGAACAATGTAGTCTAGATACTAATCACATAATCATAAAATAAATACATTTGATATAAGTCTAATGAAAATACGTATGTCTTCCCACAAGTGCACAACTTAAGGAGATTTAACTAGTCAATGAAATCAGCAAAGGCTCCCTTGAAGAGGTAATTTATGTTTTTCTGCTTGTTAAAGAATGAGTACATTCATCAGGGATAGTGTCATGTAGTTTTCTTTTCTTATAATGTCTTTGGTTTTGGCATTAGAATAATGCTGGCTTCATAGAATGAGTTGAGAAGTACTGATTCCTCTTCGATTTACTGAAAGAGGTTTTGTGGAATTATTATTTCTATTGCTTTCATTTCTTCTCCAAATGTTTGATAGAATTCACCAAGGAAGACATGTGAGCCTGGAGTTTTCATTGTGGAAAACTTTATAACCACAAATTTCCTTTGTTTTAACAGATAAAATGTTATTCAGGTTGTATTTTTCTTGTGTGAGCTTTTGTAGTTTCTGTCTTTCAGGAATTTATGTAATCATATATGTCATTAAATTTATTGGCATAAAGTTGGTTGTAATAACTCTTTATTTTATTTTATTTTTTTATTTCAGCATATTATGGGGGTACAAAAGCTTAGGTTATGTATATTGCCCTTGGCCCCCCCAATCAGAGCTTCAAGCGTGTCCATCCCTCAGATGGTGCACATTGCACTCATTATGTATGAATATACCCATCCCTCCCTCCCACATCTTCCCGACACCCAATTAATGTTATTCCTAAATGTGCTCTTAGGTGATGATCAGTGAAATCAATTTGATGGTGAGAGAAGAATGGCCAACAAACATATGAAAAAATGCTCAACATCTCTAATCATCAGGGAAATGCAAATCAAAACCACAATGAGATATCACTTATCTCCAGTGAGAGTGGCGTTTATCAAAAAGTCCCAAAACAATAAATGTTGGCGTGGATGTGGAGAGATAGGAACACTCACACACTGCTGGTGGGACTGAAAACTAGTGCAACCTCTGAGTAATAACTCCTTATCATTTTAATATATGTAGTGCTAGTTGTGATGTCATCTCTCTCATTCTTGACATTGAAAAGTTATGTCTTCTCTATTTTTTTGATCAATCTGGATACAAATTTATTAATTTTATTGAAGTTCTTAAATGACCAACTTTTAGCTTCATTTATTTTCTCTATTTTTTTGTTTTAATTTTTTAAATCTCTATTCTAATATTTATTATTTCCTTTCTTCTGCTTACTTTATGGTTCCTTGGCTTTTATTTAGTTTCTTAAAGTAGAAGCAGAAGACATTAATTTAAGATATTTCTTCTTTTTAATATAGGAATTTAATATTATAGGTTTCACAATAAATATCGCATTGGTTGCAACCCACAAGTATAATCCATTGTCTTTTCATTTTCATAAAGTTCAAAATACTTCCTTATTTCTCTTTTGATTTCTTATTTGACACATAGGGATCATGTAGAAGTATATTACTTAGTTTTCAAACATTTATAGATTTTCAAGACTTGTTTTTAAATTGATTTCTAATTTAATTTCATTGTGATCAGAAAATATACTTTGTAAGACTGAAATCTTTTAAATTAATTAAGACTTGTTTTATGACAAATAATATGGCCTATCTTGGTAAACATTCTATGTTCATATGGAAAGAATGAATACTCTGGCGTTGGGTGGAGTGTTCCATACATGTAAATTAGTACAAGTTAGCTGAGAGAGTTTTTCAAGTTCTCCATATCCTTACTGATTTTCTGCCTACTTGTTCTACCAATTATTTATTGGCAGAGGGGTACTAAAATGTCCACCTATAATTGTTGACCTGGAGAAAGATGGAAAGTGAAGTGAATATTGCCATTACTCCCAAATATCTTAATATATTTTCTTCTACTCCGCTGTGCCACTATGTAAAAATCATGTGGTTTGGAAGGGATCGATCCCACCTAAGGCTCCAGAAGCAGACAATGATTTTTCTAAGCCAATCAAGTTATCTTTGCTCCCTTCTCAGAGTGATTCAAGTACAGCAGTCCTCCATTATCCTTGGTTTCACTTTCCTCAGTTTCAGTTACCTGAAGTTAACCATGGTCCAAAAATATTAAATGGAAAATTCCAGAAATAAACAATTCATGAATTTTAAATTGCACACTGTTCTGAGTAGTATAATGAAATCTTGTGCTGTCCCACTGTATCCTGACTGGGATATGAATCATCCTTTTGTTCAGCATACCCATACTGTAGACACTCCTGCCAGTTAGTCACTTAGTAGCTGTCTTGATTATCAGATCGACTGTCACAGTATCATAATGCTTGTATTCAAGTAACCCTTATTTTACTTAATAATGGCCTCAAAGCCCAAGAGTAGTAATGCTGGCACATTGTTATAATTGTTCTATTTTATTATTAGTTACTGTTGTTAATCTCTTTCTATGCCTAAAATTCATAAATTAAACTTTACCTTAGGTATGTATGGATAGGAAAAACATAGTATACATAGGGTTCAGTCCTATTTGCAGTTTCAGGCATCTACTAGGGATCTTGGAAGGTATTTCCCATGGATAAGGGGGGGACTACTATATCCCAGGGGAAGCCAATTAGTGTGTGACATTCTCCTAATTAATCAATCTTGTTCTAAACAAGATTGGTTTAGAACACTATTTAGGTTACTGAGTTTCAACTAGAGGTTTGTTGAGGGCTTTTTGAAATAAAATATCTATTCTATTTTGAAAGAATAACTGTAAGGCATCATCATTCTTCCATTTTGGATGTTGTGGTAGGTAGATATGATGACTGAAACTTCTGTAGCCATTTTGTCACTAAGAAGAAATCCAGTCTCAGGATATGGTTGATATCATGAAGTTGGGGCTGTAATATGATAAAACTTTATGATAAATATCAAGGTCCATATTATACCTAGACTTTTCGTTACTTGGGCCAATAATGCCCTTTATTTGTTTACCTTATTTACACTGAATTTTCTGATACTTGGAATTGAATATATCTTGGTTTAGGAGGGTACTGGTAGCACCATCAAGCTTAACATACTGTAATTTTAAAACTTGGATAAAATAATTTGAAAATATATTAATATTGTAGAAAAATTTATTTAACAAAAAATTATGCTAAAATAAAATAAGCCAACAAGATATGATCTGTTAATTTGTCTTACTCTAGGAATTTACAAGATTTAGATCTCCAGATCTTTATTCCTATTTGGGTATAAAACTTCATATATATATTTCTAGAGGAATATAAAACAGAAGGCCTTGGAATTGAGGGACACCAGGCAATTGTGGAGGACAGGGTACTGTACTGAAAATTAGGGGATTATTGAGTGTTAAAACCTCTCCGCATCCTTACATCATTGTGTGTGTGTGTGTATCACATCAGCCAAGCTTCTTATAAGACCTGGAAAGAAGGATGTGACTACTCCAAGGGAAAATACATAAAGACATTGCCGTTGGGAGTTTTCTAAGAAAATACTCTGACTAGATCACCATTCTAGAAAGCCTACAGTTAACAAATCCACCTATGTGTACAGAAATTTCATCATTTTAGTATCTCACTCTTAAATATCAATAGATGACCAAGGCTCAACTATCAGCTTATTAAAACTGCTAACATTACAAACAGAGACCAAAGTAATGATGCAAAAGAACTGAAAGAAACAAGAAAGTATACTGGAATAACATCTTAAAAAGCAGAAAAAGTTATTTATATCTTCAGAAAGATAATAGAAAATATTACAATCACGAATTGAGAAGAGGATGCCAGAAATAGAACTCATGGGAGTTAAAAATGTGAGTGGAGTTACGAGAAATTCAGTGCAAAATTTGGAAGAAAACATTGAAAAATATATCTTTGAAGAGATGTCAACAAACTTTTCCTTAAATAGCCAGATATAACTACTCAACTCTGCAGTTCTTGCGGAATAAATGTGACTGGATTCCAACAAAACTTTATGTAGTAAAATTAATGGTTATCTTATGGGCCATAGTTTGCCAACTCCTAGCCTAGAAGAAACATCAAAAAGCCTAAGGGATGGAAATGAAAAGGCAGAAAAAAGCATCAAAAGATGAGAAAAAATCCAGATGTCCAATAACAAAATAATAGGTATTTCAGAAAGTCAAAAAAAAAAAAAAAAAAAAAAAAAGAGAGAGAGAGAGAAAGAATCAAAGAAGCATTTAAGACAACTTTATGTAATTTAAAGATATGATTTTCCTTATTGAAAGGTCCCATTATTTCTTAGTACCATGGATCCAAATTTATGACAAGATAAAAATGTGGAAATTTCAAAGCATAGGAAGGAAAGAGAAGATCCCTAGAGTTTCCAAAGAAGAAAAAAAAAAAGTATACATGCAAAGAAAGAGAAACCAAAATGGTTTTGGTCTTCTTCAGCAGAATATTGGATGCTAGAAAATGTTGCAGTAATGGCTTCAAGTATTTAAGAGGAAATTATTAACCTATGCAAAGCTAACCTATTGATTAATTGTATGGGTAGATCAATGGCATTTTCTGATAATCGAGGCCTCAAAATTTTTCCTCACCAGCCCTTTTCCTGGGATACTATCTGAGAGGATGTGTTCCACTAAAATGAAGCCAAGAAAAAGGAAAACATAGTATTCAGGAAACAGGGCGTCTAATACAAGAGAGTGGAATTATAAAACCACAGGGGGATGGTGAAAGGATGATTGCTATGCAAAGACTTAGCGAGCAACCAGTGAAGATTGGAGCAGGTCAGAGGGCTACAGAAGAGGTGTCTCTAGGAAAACTGAATGGACAGAATTCTTGATGACTTTGAATGTATCGAGAAGTAATTTAGACAATTGGGTGCAGTTCGAGGAATAAATTAGTGATAAGCACATAGAAGCAAATTGAAAACAGAAAAAAATACTAATTCCTTGGAAAAATAAAAAGCTATGCATGAAAATAAAAATAAATTATTACTTGGCTTAACATGAATATCACTAATTGAAATATAATAATATAAATGTAGAATGCTAATCCAAAATTATGCTATAACTGAATTGGGAAGATGATGAGGTGGGAAGTGTATGTATGCGAAGAGGAGCTTGCTGGTGAAAAAACACTAAATTATCATTTTTTAAATAAAAAATAACAGCATCAAATGCTGATGAGGATGTGGAGCAACTGAATCACTCAATAATTTCTGGTGGGAATGTAAATTTTACAGCCACTCTGGAAAATGGTTTTGCATTGTCTTATTAAATGTAGAACCATACAATCTAAGGCCGGGCTCAGTGGCTCACGCTTGTAATCCCAGCACTCTGGGAGGCCAAGGTAGGAGGATTGCTCGAGGTCAGGAGTTCGAGACCAGCCTGAAAAAGCGAGACCCTGTCTCTACTAAAAATAGAAAGAAATTATACGGACAGCTAAAAATATATAGAGAAAAAAAATTAGCCAGGCATGTTGGCGTATGCCTGTAGTCCCAGCAACTTGGGAGGCTGAGACAGAAGGATTGCTTGAGCCCAGGAGTTTGAGGTTGCTGTGAGCTAGGCTGACACCACGGCACTCTAGCCAGGGCAAAAAGAGTGAGACTCTGTCTCCAAAAACAAAACAAAACAAAAACAAAAACAATCCATGCAATCTACCAATTGCAGTCATGGACATTCATACTAGAGAAACACAAAGTTATGTTCACACAAAACCTGAATATTCATCGCAGCTTTATTCGTAATAGCAAAAACCTGAAAACAGTCAGTGCCCTTCAGCAGGTAAATAGTTAAACAAACTTTGATATATTCATAGTGTAGAACACTACTCAGCTGTGAAAAGGAATGAACTATTGATACACACAGAATCATGAATGAATTTCCAGAGAATTATGGTTAGTGAAAAAATCTATTCCCAAAAGGTTACATGGTGCATGATTCCCTTCTATAACATGTTTAAAATGACAACATTTCAGAAATGGAGGGCATATCAGTGGTTAGGTATAAGGTGAGGCAGAAGAAAGCTGGATATAGTCAGAAATGGGCAAGAGAAGGGATCCTTGTGGTGTTGGAACTGTTATCTTGACTTTGGGTATGCATATATGAACCTACAAAGGTGATAAAATTACATAGAACTAAATGTACACACATACATAAACACACACATACATATGAGTACCGGTAAAAGGGGCAATCTGAATAATGCAGGAGTATTATATCAATATCAACATCTTGGTTATTATATGATACTATAGTTTTGCAAAATGTTACCATTAAGGGAAACTTGGCAAATTTTACACTAGATCTTTGTATTATATCTTACAACTGCATGTGGATCTGCAATTACCTTAATACAAAATTTAAATTAAAAAAAATTTAAATAGAATGAAATTTTAAATAAACTTAAATAAGTAAAATTTGTATAGTATTCTCTACTCCCAGAAATGTTACCATTGGGATATCTGGGCAAAGTGTGCATGAGGTCTCAAAATAAAATAAAATAAAATACCTCATTGTTTGTTCACAATACTCTGTATGGCCAGTGCAGCACTTTGCTCAAAATTCTAAATCATTCCACTTTTGTTGTGCATTTAAAGGTAGATTTACTTTATGTATAAGAGTGTAATTCAGCCAGACAGTGTGAAGAACATATAAAATCCTGCAGAGACAGCATCCCCTGTGAGAATTTGTTCAATAAATTTGTGCCAGTGAGGCAGATTGATTATCTGGTTTCCCAATGTTTCAAGTGTCCTCCACTATATTTATAGGTAGCTGTAAGTTGTCTGTTGTTTTCTTGTGGTAATGTAAATAGCCAGTGAGTGCTCTCTTGGTTGACTTATGTAGTAGCAAAATGTGAAATCAGCAATAAAGTCCTTGATTCATTTTTAGTTGTAACCTTTCCTTTCCTATGCTACATCAGGTTTTGGTATAATCAAAAGTGTTAGTAAGCAATTGCAATTGTATTTGGCATCCTTGACTGGACTGGTTTGTTTACTCTAAGTAATTCAAGCCTCCCTTTCCCTTATGGGCCACTAACATATCATCCTGGCCAGTATATTGAGTTGTACTTCCTTACGTGGTAGCCTTAAGTAGCCTTACACGGCTATTTAAATGAAAGCTTAAATTAGTTAAAATTAAATGAAATAAAATATGTAGCTCCTCCATCACGATAGCCGTATTTCCAGTGCTCACTATCCAGTAATGCATGCTCTAATATTCCATGCTTCTATAATTCTTTTATGAGAACAAACCATTTCCAAAAGCTTCTGTGGCAGGAGAAGGAATTGGCAGTGGTATGGTCAGTTCATGTTAAATAATGAAAACTTGTGTTTTGCCCAGTAGAACAATACACACGACTGGAGCTGAATGCATGTACTTTATATCTTCATTTCATTTAAAAACTGTATTTATGAGTGTAGCACAGCACTAGGTATATGTACCTTTAAAACCATCAATACTTGTCATGATCTTAGAGGCCTAGGAGTATTCTCTCTTTTCTTACTTTTGAAATATTTATCATTCTTTCTTATCTTCTTTTATTATACTTTTAGACTCTGACCAAGGAACTATGGAAGTAGTTATAGAGTTGATTTTTTAAACTTATTTTTAAAATAAATAATCAAACACTGCTACATTTAAACTAAAAAATAGCACATACATAAGAAAATTAAATCAGTCACTAGAAGAGTGGGTTCATTAAATGATATTTAATTTTCAAAGTTGAGAAACCTTTTTTTCCCTAGTCCTATGGTGTCTTCACATAGGAGTCAAGAAGGGGAAAGAATGTTCACTTTCATTTTGTGGCCAATGTCAAGGCAAAGTAATAGACTCTTTTACCCAAACTGTCCAATTCCTCAATTATCAATTCTTCGCCGAGAAGCTTGTAGTGAGGGAGAAAATTTCAAATTAGAATTTGTGGGTTGAGATCATCTTATATTTCAACTAAGCTATTTGTCAGAGATTAATCCTTCTGAAAGATGGAAGATTATTAGAAAGAATAGTCAATCTTTCTGTTAATCCAATTAACTTGTTTAATCTCAATGTGTAGAATATTCTTCTAAAGTCTCGTATTCACCCATAATCTAATTCAGAGATTCTCAGTCATTTTTTTTTTTTTTTTTTTTTTTTTGGAGACAGAGTCTCTCTCTGTTGCCTGGACTAGAGTGCCATGGCATCAGCCTAACTCACAGCAACCTCAAACTCCTAGGCTCAAGCAATCCTTCTGCCTCAGCCTCCCAAGTAGCTGGGATTACCGGCATGCACCAACATGCCCAGCTAAGTTTTTTTTCTATATATTTTTAGTTGTCCAGCTAATTTTTTTCTATGTTTAGTAAAGACGAGGTCTCACTCTCTCTTTTTTTTTTTTTTTTTGAGACAGAGTCTCACTCTGTTGCCCGGGCTAGAGTGAGTGCCGTGGCGTCAGTCTAGCTCACAGCAACCTCAAACTCCTGGGCTTAAGCGATCCTCCTGCCTCAGCCTCCCGAGTAGCTGGGACTACAGGCATGCGCCACCATGCCCGGCTAAATTTTTGTATATATATATTTTAGTTGTCCATATAATTTCTTTCTATTTTTAGTAGAGACGGGGTCTCACTCTTGCTCAGGCTGGTCTCGAACTCCTGACCTCGAGCGATCCACCCGCCTCGGCCTCCCAGAGTGCTAGGATTACAGGCGGAGGTCTCACTCTCTTGCTCAGGCTGGTCTTGAACTCCTTACCTCAAGCGATCCTCACACCTCAGCCTCCCTCTCAGTCACTTTTCAAGATTTTATTTAAAGTTTTTATTTCTCTGGTACCTTGAGATAATTAAATGGTGGGTGTCTGGGAAGTGCCTGGATGTTCAGATCATCCTCTACTTACCTTTTGATGTGGGCTTCAAAGGATCAACATTAATTTTTTTCTGCTCCTTGTTGCAAATATTTTTGTGTTTCCATCAAGGTTCAACTTCCAATTTTTCTTTATAAAATGAAGAGCTAGTACCAAATGATTGACAGTGAGTTTTCTAGATTTAAATTTCATTTTCTATGATTCTTCATCTAAGTAATTCTATTGTAAGTTTGTTCTGTGTCTTGAAGTTACATGTGTAAAAATCAAAGGTAATGAATTAATCTTGTTTTTGTTTTTAAAATATTTTTAAATATACATGCAACAAAATTCACTCTTTTTGGTGTGCAGTTTTATGAGTTTTGACAAATGTGTATAGTCATGTGACTGCCATTAAAATCAAGATATAGAACCCTTCTATCACTCCAAAATATTTCCTCATGCCCTTCCCTATTGCTGACCCCTAGCAAATACCTATCTGCTTTTTGTGCTGAAAATGCCTTTTCTTTAAATTCATATAAATGAAATTATGCAGTATGTAGCTTTTGGAGTCTGGTTTATCTCAGTATAATGCATTTGCGATTCATCTGTGTCATTACATGAATTAGTAGTTCATACCTTTTTATTGCTGGGTGGCATTTCCTGGAATGGCCTTGCATTAGAGCACTACCCAACAGGACACTGAATACCAAAGTGGATGATAGGTTCGGCTAATGATAGAGAAGCCATTGTATGGTACAAGCCATGAGCAGTAGGAACCTCAAATTAGAGAGTGGAAGATCAAACTTGCTATTAGGTATCTACAAGATAAGCCAGTAATGGGTACTCCTTAAGAGGAGGACAGGACACCTGAATTGCCAAAGCTGTGTTGCATTCTGATTGACAATTCAATTGCATAGGAGTCCTAGGTGTGTGGCTGTTGTTCCTGCCTCCTCTGTTTGTTCTTTTTTTTTTTTTTTTTTTTTGAGACAGAGTCTTGCTCTGTTGCCCGGGCTAGAGTGAGTGCCGTGGCATCAGCCTAGCTCACAGCAGCCTCAAACTCCTGGGCTCAAGCGATCCTTCTGCCTCAGCCTCCCGAGTAGCTGGGACTACAGGCATGCGCCACCATGCCCGGCTAATTTTTTCTATATACTTTTAGTTGTCCAGCTAATCTCTTTGTATTTTTCGGTAGAGACGGGGTCTCAGTCTTGCTCAGGCTGGTCTCAAACTCCTGACCTCGAGCGATCCTCCCGCTTCGGCCTCCCAGAGTGCTAGGATTACAGGTGTGAGCCACCGCGCCCGGCCTGTTCATTCTTAAAACAAATCCTTATGTCATGAAGCAAACTGAGCATATGTCTTGCAATCTGAAACATATGTACAAAAAACTATGTTACAAAATGGAGAAAATTAATCCTTTAAAAGTGATGTTCTTGAGTTTGGTGTTAATTTTGGTAACATATGAAAATAAAAGCTCTACTTAGTTTTTTTTTTTTTTTTTTTTTTTTTTTTTTTGTTGAGACAGAGTCTCACTTTGTTGCCCAGGCTAGAGTGAGTGCCGTGGCGTCAGCTTAGCTCACAGCAACCTCAGACTCCTCGGCTTAAGCGATCCTACTGCCTCAGCCTCCCGAGTAGCTGGGACTACAGGCATGCGCCACCATGCCCGGCTAATTTTTTCTATATAGATTTTTAGTTGTCCATATAATGTCTTTCTATTTTTTAGTAGAGACGGGGTCTCGCTCAGGCTGGTCTCGAACTCCTGACCTTGAGCGATCCACCCGCCTCGGCCTCCCAGAGTGCTAGGATTACAGGCGTGAGCCACCGCGCCCGGCCTCTACTTAGTTTTTAAATAATTTTTCTGACCTCTTCTTTCCCTATTGTAGAACAAACTATTACAGAAGCATATTCAATATTGGTTTTTCCTTATTTATCATTGCGTTATGTTTGTAAGATTTTCTCTTTTATGTTTATAATATTTTCTTATAAATTAGATATTTCATCATTGGTTTCTTGGCTTTTGTGTTGTTTTTAAAGTTTTTGATGTTTTGAATTAATCATCCATTATTTCAATTATAGAGTAACAGATTTAATACACACTAACTTAAATGTTATATAATACTGACTAATTTTCTTTGTTTTAAATACATGTCTTGCTAAAAAAAAGTGGTTTGACATTAAAGAAAATCATTAAAGGAAAAGTTTTACCTGCCTATAATCCTACCCTCTAATATAACCCTTTGAATTTCTTCATTTTATCTCAATTTTTATCCACTTTTCACTTGAAATGGTAGTTAATACACTATATGAATATTTGTATGCATCCAGTTTATTTAATACTAGTTTTAAAATATTTTCTCTGCAATTATCACTTTTAATCATTTCAGTGTAATACCCATCAGTCTGCTATGCAAATATGACATAAGTATTGCATCTTATAATTTTTATAAATTTATTCCTTTATTTTTATTTTTTCTCGACATAATGTGTTAGTCTCCAAAATGACCCCCAGTGATCCTCACCTCCTGACATTCATGCCCTTATGAAATCCTTTCCAATATAGAAGAGGAAAAACCTGCACCCCATGGGATACTGTGGTTCTGACAGTGTGTAATATCACAGGATAGGCTGTACAAAAAATTGCAACTTCTTCCTTGTGCTCTTGAATTACTAACTGTGGGAAAAGCTAATAGGCATATATTGAGGACACGCAAGCAGCCTTGTGGCTGCTCTCCTCATGAAGAAAGGAAATGAGGTCTTTTTTCCAAGAGCCAGCACCATCTTCCCAGCCATATAAGTGAGTAACCTTGCAATACGATCTTTCAGTCCT
Organism: Eulemur rufifrons; assembly: GCF_041146395.1. Taxonomy (NCBI): domain Eukaryota; kingdom Metazoa; phylum Chordata; class Mammalia; order Primates; family Lemuridae; genus Eulemur; species Eulemur rufifrons. The sequence continues at coordinate 113,787,067 of NC_091012.1, forward strand.
AGTCAAGCTTTCAGATGACTGTAGCTCTGTTTGACATCTGACTGAGAACTCATAGGACACCCAAAAATGATTACCATACAATATATTACTGTCACTTACGAAATAGATTTGCTATCTGAAATCATCTGAATGCAAAGTTATGTCAAAATTATAGAAAGATATAAGAGAGAGCACAAATATCACAGGCATTATATATCATATCTGAATATATCACTATCTACATACTGAAATTTTTCAAAGCATACAATAATATACACATTTTTTAAATGTACATATTCTAATACTCTCATAATTTTTTCTTAACAATACATATCGATCACCTTGTTACTATACATATATATCTAAATAATCATTTTGATGGTTCTATATTATTCAGTTTTGTAGATACACTCTAATTTATTTTACTAATTCCTTCTTTGGAATTTACATCATCTCCGTCTTGGTAGTGTTATACCATGCTGCAATCAGTACCTTTTTAATTTTCATTTGTTTCATACTTAGTTGTCTGTGTGTTTTTCTTATGATTAATTTTTTGGTGCTTGGGTGAAAAGCATATGCACAGATATTTATAATGGTGAGACACGTTTAAATTTATTCTTATGGAGGGTATGGGGTAGTCTAGCAGTATTTGATTCCTAAATTTTCCCTGATACTTTGACATTATTCATTGAATAACATTCAGTATCTGAAGTGATTTAAAATGATTCCTTTATGATATACTAAATTCTCTTATATACTTAGGCCTGCCTCTAGATTATGAATTAGTTATGTGATTTTGATCTATCAGCCCATTTAAATCCTGGTGTTTCAATGTTTTATTTTAAATTATAGAAACATTATACTACTCTTTACTATTCTGTATAGAAAGTTCTACTTCAATACATCAATTGCACAGATTTCTTGACTCTTCTCATCCATTGAATAGTCTATACTCCTAAATAATCTTTTCCTGTTTCAAGAAATAAAAGGCTTTTTGTGATATTGAATTGGGATGACCTTAAATATATAATTTGGGGAAACTGATATATTTATTTATTTATTTATTTATTTTTGAGACAGAGTCTCTCTCTGATGCCCAGGCTAGAGTGAGTGCCATGGCGTCAGCCTAGCTCACAGCAACCTCAAACTCCTGAGCTCAAGGGATCCTCCTGTCTCAGCCTCCCGAGTAGCTGGGACTACAGGCATGCACCACCATGCCCGGCTAATTTTTTCTATATATATTTTTAGCTGTCCATATAATTTCTTTCTATTTTTTAGTAGAGATGGGGTCTCGCTCTTGCTCAGGCTGGTCTCGAACTCCTGAGCTCAAACGATCCGCCCACCTCGGCCTCCCAGAGTGCTAGGATTACAGGCGTGAGCCACCGCGCCCGGCCGAAACTGATATATTTAAAACATCAAATTTTCCCATTCAAGAAATAACCTGCTTTACCATTTAAGTTTACCTTTATATGCACAAGTATTGTGAATAGGAATATTTTTTCCATTATTATTTAATTAGCTATTGCTGGCATTTATATTAAGAAAGCTTAATTTGATTTATTCCCATTTCATCTGGCATCTGGTTTCCTTACTAAACTCTGATTAGTTCTAATATATTTTCAGTTATTTTTCAAGGTTTTCTAAGTAAACAGTTTATCAATCTCATATAAAGGTAATTACTAAGATTAGTTCTAATATATTTTCAGTTATTTTTCAAGGTTTTCTAAGTAAACAGTTTATCAATTTAATATAAAGGTAATTACTGTTTATCTTCATGTCGAGCATTTATGCATCTCCATAATTATCATCATGATGGTCATCATTATTATCTCCATTTTTATGGTTGCATTATTTTGGTCAGAACGTCCAGAATTATATTGAATCTTTATGGTGATATTAGGTATCCAGACCTTATTCTTACCTGTAAGGAAATGCTTATAATATTTCAAAATTACTGTGTCAGTTGAGAAGACATAGGACAAACTCAAAGGAAGTAATTTATTATAGTTGAGTCAGTACAATCTGTATTCCTATCTCCTCATGTGCCTTCCTACCCTCTACTCCACTATACTCAAACCACTCTTGCAAAAAATCACCAAGGGCAAATCCAGTAGACACTTTTCAGCCTTTTTGCTAATGAATACTGCAGTATTTTATACCATTGACCCCTTCTACGACTTGTACCTTCCTACCTGGGTTTCTGCAACACTCCTCTCTCCTATTTTCTTCTATTTCTCTCTGTCTTCCTCAAAGCTCTTCCTCCATTCACCCTTTAGAGGGCAGTTTTCTTTTCTCTTTGCAAGATATTCTCCCTCAGTTCTCTTATCCACTGACAGGTTTCTGGAACTGATCCAGTATGGTGACAGTTTTGACCTCGGAACATGTTAAACGGCACTACAGGTAAAAATAAAGTCTACAGCCCGTGATGCACTTCCAAGCCTGGCTTGTTAGCTCTTGTCCACAGCTTTTGTGATGAAATATCCTAGAAAGTTCAGACAGGGGCTCAAGATTGTCAGTTTCATCTGGCTCCAACCAGTTGTCTCCATTCCAAGTTTCAGGATTCCATTTTTAGCCTGAAATTTCACATGAGAAACTTGGTGGGCTTGCAAATTTAACTGTCATTGTAATTCAGCAACCCATATACTTAAATTTTGTGCTTGATTTTCAGCAACATCAACCCTGTGACTACATGAAATAAGAGCTTCTTTTAGGAGTGTCATGGAAGCTCTTTGATTCGTGGACTATGACTTGAGCTGGGATTTAACAATCTAGAGCTTGTCATTTTCTCTTTGTAAGCACTGAAGTGAACTACAAAAAAAATCTATTCCACACCACGGTCCTTTTAGTCATCATTACTGTCATAATAATCAAGTGCAGCAGCCACTTGGGCTCCTAAGGCACAAATTTCAGTTGGCATTTCATCACAATCAACCACAAGTGATAGCTTGATTAATTTTGGGGCCTCGGCATGCTATGTTTTACATCGATTTTCCCATTGGCAAGGAGCTCAGCGCTGTGCCCAAGCCCAAATGCATGAACAAACTGAAATTCTATCTTTAACAGTCTATGTCCTGGGTCCACTACTGGCACCAATTGTGTTTCAATCTGGATCTGACTGAGAAAAGCCACATTATAATTTGAAAAGGGAAAGTTTACTATAAAGAATTATTAAGTACAACATAATGAATTATTAATAATAATATAACTATATTATTGACATTGTGAAGGATTGGCTAATAGAAAAAAAAATGGCTTTAGAGAATATAGAAATAGCAGATGAAGCAGGAGCCACTATGCGAGGATTAAGATAGAGCACCCTAAGAAGACACCTCTCCCCCTAGGGCTGAGATCCAGACCTTCTTGGAGAGAGTATAGCCATGGTTCACTGAATGGCAGAGAAGTTGCTGGGGTATCACATTTGAGGAACTTTCTGGAAATTTCTCTGTAGGGTGAGGAGGAAAGTTGCTCATGCTACAGAACAGCTTGAGGGAGGATACCAGGGGAAGTCACTTACTACCGGTGGATGCTACTGGCAAGACACTGGAGAAACTCCCTGTGCTGCAGGAACCTAATGTCAAAGAAAGCTAAGCATGCTGCAAGAGCCAGCTGAGTCACCACACTGGAACCAGGAAGCATTACCTTTTTTGTTTTTATTTCAGCATATTACGGGGGTACAAATGTTTAGGTTACATATATTGTCCTTGCCCCGAGTCAGAGCTTCAAGGGTGTCCATCACCCAGACAGTGCACACTGCACCCATTAGGTGTGAATATACCCATCCCCTCCTCCCCCATCCCACCTGCCCGACGCCTGATGAATGTTACTACTATTTGTGCCCTTAAGTGTTGATCAGTTAAGTCAGTTAATACCAATTTGATGGTGAGTACATATGGTGCTTGTTTTTCCATTACCTTCTACTGAGAAAGATTCAGTGTCAGTTGGCAAAGGAAAAATATTTAAAGAGCCCAGATTCATTTTCACAGAGCAGTCTAAAATTGTGCATTTGGAGCTGAGAAGTAATGAATTGATAACCAGTACAAAAATATATAACGTGCAAAGTATTACCAATGCAAATATTTTCTTCCAGTGTTGTTTGTCTTTAAATATTGTTTAGAGTATTTTTTACCTTGAAAAGTTTTAAATTTGTAGGTTGTCAAAGTTGTGGGATTTTTCCTTATGATTTATAGAAAGTTTTAACTTTTAAAAAGGATTTCCCTTACCAGAAAATTATAAGGCTATTCTCCAAAATTCCTTTATATGTATTTTAAGCTTAATTAGAATGATAATTGTTAGAAAGTATATGTGCTAGATTTAATCCCTGCAAGCTATTTAAATTCCTGGAGTTTCACTTTCTCCACTGCAATGTGGGGGGGAGGGGCGTAATAATGCTTACCTAATAAAGCTGATATGAGGATTAGATATATCCTATCTACACTATTGATTGGAGTACTCGGCACATAGTAAGGGCCTACTATACAGTGTTGATTAATGGTTTTTAGAAATTGTTGGCGTATTTTTCATTCAAAATCACATTATTATAAAAAAAATTTCTCAAATGTAATTATGCTTCATTTAGTTGTTTTAAAATTATTTTTTAAAATATTGAATTTTATAGATTATCTTATATACATTAACTAGTTTTGATAAAAAGATGGATAAGACAATGTTATTACAAAGAAAAATTTTGTAGTGATTTTCATGGTATAATTTTCCTGTTTTTAACATTTCTTAAAACCATACGATAATATGTTACCCATGAATTCTATATAATTCCTGCCCTATCTTGTACAATCACAATGCTTAAATAACATCTTCATTTTCCATGAAAAAATTGAACATGACCTATGTTCTGATATAATTTTTATATTTTTTTGAGATATTTTATTAGCTATAGCAGGAAATCTTGTATTACCCAGTGTATTGGATTTTTGAATATGTCAGCTTGGCTATGTTAAAGTTCTCAGTTAATTTAAACATGAATCTAAGTATTGTTATAAAGGTATTTTGTAGATGTGATTTAAGTCTGTAATCTACTGATTTTAAGTAAGATAGATTATCCAAGATAATTAGGGTGAGCCTGCTTCAATATGTTGAAAGGCATTAAAGGCAGAGATGAGGCTTCCCTGTAGAAGAATCAGTTCTGCCTGTGTACAATAGCAGTTCTTGACCAAGAGTTCCAGCCTGCCCTGATGTCCAGCTCTATTAATTTCAGACTTGCCTAGCATGCCTTCACAATCATGTAAGCCAATTCCTAGCAATAAATCTCTTAACATATATCTCCTAATGATATTGCCTCTCTGGTCAAACCTTGGCTATCACACCCACAAAATATACAGTATTTTAATTCTTTAAAATCTCTACCTTCTCAAAAGAAAGATTAGAGGTAATCTGCTAAGTAGAGAAGCTGTCACTTCTAATGTGTCTTAGTCTGTTTTTGTGTTGTTATAAAGGAAACTTGAAGCTGGGTAATTAATAAAGAAAAGAGGATTATTTGGCTCGTGGTTCTGCAAGCTGTACAAGAAGCATGGCACCAACATTTGTGTGATGAGGCACAGTAATCACTATAGCTCTGTGAACCACAGTGAAGCCATCTTATATGCAGGCTAGTGCAGCCATCTTGTGTATGGACTCACTGTTGTGTGAAGTTAAAAAAAAAGAATACATAAATAACAGAAAAAAAATTTATACAGTGATTAACTTGTAAGTGATTGTTTAAAATCATTAGGTGTGTATAGTTACATTGTACTACGCTTGGCAGTTCCTTGGAAAAATGTTCCTTAGATATTCCTCAAAGAAATGTTCCTTGATTTAATGTTTGCTATTTGCTTCTGTAAGTTTGCTTGCTTATGAATTATTGTAATCAACATGTTCTGAGCTGTATGTGTATTGTTAGTATTGTTAGTGGTAAAGGTATATAACCCCTGCCCACTTTAAGATCGGGGCCATTCTCTGTCTCTGGACTTTCCCAGAACAGGGGTGGTCGCTGGCCAGCTAATAAAGACTCCTAATTTGGCTCAATTCGGTCTTTAGGTGGTCATTTCTCGCATCTTAGGCTATAACATTTGGAGGCCCCAGTGAGATCCGCCCTTATACAGGGTGCTTGGTGACCACTGGTGTCTGGGACCTGGTGTGGGGTCGTGTGCCTAGCCTAGGGGAGAGCTCCTGAGAGATGTTCCTCAGCCCCAGGCAACAGCCAGACCACGCTCCGGCTGCCGACACCCCCAAATTAACGAATTCCCTTGGACGAGTCTTCCGGATTTACACCGGTGAGTGTCTGGTTTGTCTGTCTCTGGTGGGCCCATTCTGGTGTTCTTTGGGAAGGCTGGACGCAGCTAAAATCCCAGGAGCAAGCCCCAAGGAGTGAGACGTCACTCGGGGTTCTGGTCATTGTTTTCGGACTTGGAACACTGTTTTGGCCGCGAGGCTGAATCAGCAACTATTTGGTACCATGCCAGATAGCTTGGTTTTTCTGAAAACTTTAGGATTTTGTTTTATGTTGGTTTGTTACTTATGGTTGACTTGTTTTATGTGTGTTGCTGTTAGAGCGTCGTCTCTGTCTGAGTAACGTAACTACAAATAGTGTTGTTGTCTTGTCTCCCCTCCCGACTGTCACCTGGATGAGAGATGTGAGAATGTTATAGCCCCACGGCTGATTAGCTATGGGGTTTGAGTGGGTCCTAACCTGCGGTTCTGTGGCGACGTCGTACGGCATAACGGTGACTCACCCTCTGGAAAGAGTGGTGACCTGCCCGGGCTTTATACGGGAGCACCTTCAGCCAAGATGTGCCTAAATCTCCGCGAGGGGAGCAGCCAGGTGGACACCTGAAAGTACACCCCACCCTATGTGAAAATCTGTCTCTGTGCCTCTGTGTCTTGTCATTGTAAAACTTTATAGCATGAAAGAGTGTACAGCAAATCATGCTCAAAAATCTCTGTGCCAGATAAGTTTAAACTGAAACCTGATAAAGTGTTGCTCTTATTGTAACAAAAAGTAACTGTGAAAAACAAAAAAAATTTTGCCGGTTGCCACCACGTCGGCGCCTGTTTCACCTAGCAACAACGCTCATTTTTCTCCTTCTCCTCCTAGCCAGTAAATCCACTAATTTCTCCTTCTCTCTGTTGCCGTTCCAGTCTGTTACCTATGGGTTATAAAGAATTCATTGTAAAAACTGCCCTCTATCCAAGGGGGGAACCACCTCCCACTCCAGCGCTGAGTCACTGGTATTCTTTTAGCCCAGCTTATTGCCCAGATTGCCAGTTATATTTATTAACCACAGAACAGGGTCAAGGAGTGCCTTTGTGGGTTTCTCGACAGCCACTGCTATCCACCAAGTACGGGCGAGTGTTCTTGAGGAGTCTCCGGAAGCTGCCGACACCTGCTCTAGTACCGCTGTGAATTCTGTGGCTTCCTTTAGCCTTTCCTTGATTTTACTTTTTTCATGATAGGTTTAGTCTACTTGCTACCAGGCTTTTTGGCCCTGGTGTTTGGAATAGGACTTTATGTCATAGCTCCTAAGAGAATGGAACAGGTTCTGTTGATGCTTCTATACTAAACTATGATAGGCTCGGTCCTCCTTTTTAAAACTCTTTCTTGGTTGCTCTAAAAAGTCCACCTGAAAACAAATGACTTTCCAACTCACGTATAGCCAAGTGCTGTTGCTAGATTCCCCCCAGGATTTGCTTCCTAAAGACAACTGCTCTTAACCCTGCCACTCTACTGCCAGACGATAAACCGGCAGAGCCACTACATAACTGCCAATCTGATATCAGAGTCACTGGCCAATCTGAAAACAGATCTCACTGATCGGCCATGGCCAGGCCCTGATAAAAAATTATACACAGATGGAAGCAACTACGTGTCTGAAGGAGTCAGATATGCAGGGGCAGCTGTGGTCACTGCTGACCAGGTTATCTGGGCACAAGCTTTGGGACATGGGACTTCAGCCCAGAGAACAAAACTTATAACTTTGACCCAAGCCCTGAGGTGGGGAAGGGATAAGACTCTTAATATCTACACCAATAGTAGATATGCCTTTGCTACAGCTCACGTGCATGAAGCACTCTATCAAAAACGGGGCCTCTGGCCGGGCGCGGTGGCTCACGCCTGTAATCCTAGCACTCTGGGAGGCCGAGGTGGGTGGATCGCTCAAGGTCAGGAGTTCGAGACCAGCCTGAGCGAGACCCCGTCTCTACTAAAAATAGAAAGACATTATATGGACAACTAAAAATCTATATAGAAAAAATTAGCCGGACATGGTGGCGCATGCCTGTAGTCCCAGCTACTCGGGAGGCTGAGGCAGTAGGATCGCTTAAGCCGAGGAGTCTGAGGTTGCTGTGAGCTAAGCTGACGCCACGGCACTCACTCTAGCCTGGGCAACAAAGTGAGACTCTGTCTCAACAACAAAAAAAAAAAAAAAAAAAATGGGGCCTCTTAACCTCAGAAGGCAAGGAGATAAAAATAAACTTAAAATATTGGCCCTATTAAAAACAATCTGGTTACCAAAAAAAATAGCTATTATTCATTGTAAGGGACATCAAACTACTGATTCCCCAGTGGCACAGGGAAATGCTTTTGCTGACACAACAGCCAAAGAGGTCACACAAAAACCAGTGGGGCCCCTCCAGATTCTCCCTGTCTTGCCAGAACAGCTCTTACCGTGTTCTCCAAGCTACATGGAAGAAGAAGTTAAAATTAAAAAAAGCTGTAAAGACTAAAACTGATACAACAGGCTGGGAAATTCTCCCAGATAACAGGGTCTTGGTCCCTGAGAGCCTGGGGCGAAACTTAATTAAACAGATTCATCAAAACACTCACCTTGGATGCACGAAACTGACTGAGCGTCTTCAGAAGGACTACTATATCCCCCAGCTTCATCAGATGGTTCGACAAGTAACGGCAAGATGCCCCAGCTGTGCACAGGTAAATCCGGGTAACGACATTAATCTTCCCCTAAAAACTAGGTTACAGGGCCAAGCCCCAGGAGAACAATGAAAAGCGGACTTCACTAAAGTGAAACCAGGTAACTATAAATACCGGTATTTACTTGTGTTCGTCGACACATTTTATAAATGGACAAAAGCTTTTCCTACCAAGTCAGAGACAACACAAATAGTTATAAAAAAGTTAGTGACTAAAATTGTCCCCAGATTTGGCCTCCCATTAATATTGGGGTCTGACAATGGCCCAGCGTTTATCGCCAGAACAACTCAATTGTTGGCCCAGATGCTAAAAATTAATTAAAAATTACATTGTGTCTATAGGCTTCAAAGTTCAGGGCAGGTAAAAAAAAAAATAAATAGGACTTTAAAAAAAACACTAAGTAAACTAAGGTTAAAGACTGACAAATACTGGGTGAGCCTCCTTCCTTTTGCCCTACTAAGATCTAGATATACCCTTTATGTAAAAGGACTGACACCCTATGAAATCATGTTTGGCTGGCCTCCCCCACTCATCCCCAAATTAGGGGAGAAATAGGTCACAAAACTAGGGGATTCGGTACTTCTTAAATTCCTACAGGCTCTCCAGTCAAGCATAAAACACAACCACGAAATGGTAAAGGCAGCGCACCCCGGGCCTTCTAACCTTCCTCCTAAGCAAACTATATTCCAGGTGCAGCCCCGGGGACCTTGTGTAGATCAAGAAATTACAACCAGCGACCTTGGAAACAAGGTAGACCGGAGCACTGCCAATAATCCTTTCTACACCCACAGCCGTTAAAGTCGCTGGCAAGCGTCATTAGATTCATCATTCCCAAGTCAAAAAGGCCTCACCAGAGCAGCAGCCTGAGACATAGAACATCCAGCCATCCGGAGATCCTCTAAAGATAAGACTATCTCGTACATCTATTAGTTCCTTGTAATTCATGAGACTGTGGGATCACCACATCAACCTCTAAACTATACCTAGGTGCTCACCCAAACGGTTGATAGAACTATGGTAACTCACAATTCTACCATATCACAGCCAGTTCTTCATTTTGACTTTTGTCAGCTGTTTAGGTGTAACTCTTTACAGATGGGGCGGAAAATCCAAAGCCTCCAATATTATACTTGCCCCTCCACTGGGCCCCCACATTGCCAAGTAGAAGGCCATTACTATTATGCCAAATGGGGTTGTGAGACACTGGCCTCTTGAAAAAATAAAAATCCAGACATCCAACTAGTGCGTAAACAACCCGGATGTGACACTTTAAATTCATGTAATCCTGTGTCTATCACCATCACCCATTAACAAGCTCAGAATGGGGCCTCAGAAAAAACTTAGGGCTTCTGGCTATATTCCACAACAGGGGACTATCAGGACCCAGGAGTCTGTTTTATTATACAAAGAGTTCGAGCTGTCAAACTTATAATCCTCCAAAGTCACTGTCAACATATTTGTAACTCTCTTATTGTCCTTAGCAAGACCTTTAGTTTTGTTTCCCCTAACCCTGTTAGTGGGTCCGTGTGTTCTAAATTACCTGTTGGTGCACATATAAAAAAAAAAAAATACAAAATGTTAAGCTCATGATATTACACACCCATTATCACCATATATGTGGAAATAAATCAAAGATTTGATTTCATGTGAAAACCAGTGGGGAATGTGATGAGGCACAGTAATCACTATAGCTCTGTGAGCCACAGTGAAGCCATCTTATATGCAGGCTAGTGCAGCCATCTTGTGTACGGACTCACTGTTGTGTGAAGTTAAAAAAAAAAGAATACATAAATAACAGAAAAAAAATTCATACAGTGATTAACTTGTAAATAATTGTTTAAAATCATTAGGTGTGTATAATTACATTATACTACACTTGGCAGTTCCTTAAAAAAATGTTCCTTAGATATTCCTCAAAAAAATATTCCTTAATTTAACAGTTGCTATTTGCTTCTATAAGTTTGCTTGCTTATAAATTATAATCAACATGTTCTGAACTATATATATATTGTTAATATTGTTAGTAATAAAGATATATAACCCCTGCCCACTTTAAGATAGGGGCCATTCTCTATCTCTGGACTTTCCCAGAACAGGGGGTGGTCACTGGCCAGCTAATAAAGACTCCTAATTTGGCTCAATTCAGTCTTTAGGTGGTCATTTCTCACATCTTAGACTATAACAATTTGCTTCTCACGAGGGCTGTAGGCTGCTTCCACTCATGGTGGAAGGTGAAGAGGAGCCATTTTATGTGCAGAGATTGCATGGCAAGAAAGGAAGCAAGAGGGCAAGGGGAGGTTCCAGGCTCTTTTTAACAGTCAGCTCTCTCAGAGGAACTCTCCCAGGAACTAATAGAGTGACAACTCACTCAGTTCTCCATCCCCTCCCCAGGGAGAGCATTGATCTATTCATGAGAGATCTGTTCATTCCCATAACCCAAGCACTGCCCATTAAGCCCCACTTCCAACACTGGAGATCAAATTTTAGCATAAGATTTGGAGCGGGCTGGGTGTGGTGGCTCAAGCCTGTAATCCTAGCACTCTGGGAGGCCGAGGTGGGAGGCGGGAGGATTGTTTGAGGTCAGGAGCTTGAGACCAGCCTGAACAAAAGTGAGATCCCATAACTAATAAAAATAGAAAAAATAAGCCAGGTGTGGTGGTGCACACCTGCAGGTCTAGCTACTTGGGAGGCTGATGCACGAGAATCACTTGAGCCCAAGGAGTTTGAGGTTGCCATGAGCTACGATTAATTACACCATTGCACTCTACCTGGGATGATAGAATGAGCCTCTGTCTCAAAAAGAAATTTTTTTTTTTGGAGAGGTCAAACAAACCAAACTATAGCATGGTGGTAGGAAAGTAAGCAAAGCTGGGCTAAAGAGTATTTAGATAGATTAAAAATAATAAACCACATTTACAAAGCACATTTAGGAATTTAATTAGAATCTTAGAAGTAATATAAATAGTATGGTAGACTATTGGTAAAAAAAGAGGGATAATATTGCTTGTCTAACATAACCACTGTTAAAAGCTTTCCCTGTGGTCATATGCATATGTGCTGTCATCATAAAGCAAATATAATTTTTTTTTAAAAAAAGCATATTTGCACTTCAGTTCTTGAAAAGGTAAATTTCTCTTTGTTCCTCCTATTAAGCAGAGCTAAAAGCCCGATACATAATACATAAAGGACACACAGAAACACCTTCCAAAGAGTTGGAAAGAATGAGGCAAATTGGCCAGAGACCTTGGCACTTAAAGAATTGTAAGGCAGTGAGTTCCCTGAGTTTTAGTTTTCCTCTTGCCTCCCATGTATCACAGACAAGATGCTGGGAAAATTCACAATCCAGAAAAGCCAACAGGTACAGACAAAAATGTTCCAATAAAAGCCTGTTTTCTGTAGCTTAAGCACCAGAAAGAAAGAAAATTCTGTCACACTTAAAACCAGAAAAATCTCAACTTGAGTAAGAAAAGAAAATCAACAGACATCAACACAAACTTGACACAGATGTTATAACTGACAAAGGTTTTAAAGCAGCTAGTATAAAGATAAAGATAACCAAGGAGCAATTACAAACGCCCTTGAAACAAATCAAAATAATAGAACATCTTAGCAAAAACTTAAAAAAAAAGGAAGACGTAAAAAAAAAAAAAATGGACGTTTTAAAAACAAAAAATATAACCACCAAACTAAAAAAACATACAGAATGGATTTAATAACAGAATGGAGAAGGCAAATGAAGGAATTTGTGAATTTGAAGATAGTTAAAAAGAAAACAACTAATCTGAATAATAGAGAGAAAATAGGCTAAAATAAATATAATAAGAGAGGCTTAGAGATCTGTGGGTCAACCAAAGAGTATTTAAATTTTGTATCATTGTAGTCCAATGAAAAGAGGAGAAAGAATATAGGCCGAAAAATGTTTGAAGAAATAATGACAGAAAATTCCCCACATTTGGCAAAAAGGTGAAAACTTAAAAAGTAAAAAAATCTGAGCAAACTCCAAACAGGATAAATCCCAAAGAAGTCAACAACAAAATACATTGTAGTAAAATTTCTCATAATTAAAGATACAGAAAATATTCTAAAGCAGCTAGAGAGAAATGTCATATTACTTATAGAGGAACAACACATTGAAATTTCTATTCAGAAACCATGCAGTCCAGAAGGATGTAGCACAACATTATTCAAGTGCAGAAAAAAAAATTGTCAATGCAGAATTCTATATGCTGTAAAAATATATTCCAGATAAAAGGTGAAATAAAGACTTTCTCAAATGAATGAAAACTAAGAGAATTCATCATCAGTAGACAAACAGATAAGAAATAACAAATGGAAATATTGAACATTAAAACTCAATAAAGAACAACAGGAAAGATAAAAATGGGGGCAAATATAACAGACTAGCCATCTCCTCTTGAGTATGTAAATTTTTTTATCCACTTTCTTGTTTTTTTTAATTTATTTAAATTTCAGCATATTACGGGGGTAGGAATGTTTAGATTATGTGTATTGTCTTTGCCCCACCCGAGTCAGAGCTTCAAATGCGTCCATCCCCCAGATGGTGCGTACCGCACCCATTACATGTGTATACACACCCATTCCCTCCTTCTCCCTCCCACTTGCCTGACACCTGATGAATGTTATTATTGAGTATGTAAAATTATATTTGATAGTTGAAACAAAAAATACAATATAGTCAGATTGGGAGATGGTAGAGAGGCCTAAATGGATATCTATATCTAAATATCTAAATCTATCCATATATAAACCACTAATATTGTATATATGCAAAACACTATAGATAAGTCACAATTGAATTCTAAAAAATTATCCACTTAATCTACAGGAAGCTAAGAAAATGGGAAAAAGGGAATGATAAAGAGAGGAAACAAATAATAAAATAGCAGATTTCGTTCTAACATATCTATATTTATATTAAATGTAAATTATTATTTTTTTTTTTTTTGAGACAGAGTCTCACTCTGTTGCCCAGGCTAGAGTGAGTGCCGTGGCGTCAGCCTAGCTCACAGCAGCCTCAAACTCCTGGGCTCAAGGGATCCTCCTGTCTCAGCCTCCCAAGTAGCTGGGACTACAGGCATGCACCACCATGCCCGGCTAATTTTTTTTACTATATATATTTTTAGCTGTCCATATAATTTCTTTCTATTTTTAGTAGAGATGGGGTCTCGCTCTTGCTCAGGCTGGTCTCGAACTCCTGAGCTCAAACGATCCGCCCACCTCGGCCTCCCAGAGTGCTAGGATTACAGGCGTGAGCCACCGCGCCCGGCCTAAATGTAAATTATTTAAATCTGCCAATTTAAAAAGAGATTGGATTTTTAAAAACTCTTCAAATATCATACTATAAGTGGTTAAAATTAAAAGGATGAAATAAGTTATATCATGTGCTCGCCCAAAAAAATCAGAATAACTATTGCATAGATAAATAAATAGCTACAGATATAGGTATAAAGACTTTACATATAGATAGATTTAGATATACAGATATAGATCTATATACATGTATATATATTTATATATACACATATGTGTGATATATATGCAATATATTTAGTGTGTGTGTGTATATATACACCATATAAAGTAGTCTTCATTGCCATGAAAATTACCAGTGACAAAGGACAAAGGACATTACTTAATGGTAAAAGAGTAAATACACCTTGAAAACATAGCAATACTAAATGTATACACCAAACAACAGAGATAGAAAAATACATGAAGCAATTCTGCTAGAACTGAAAGAAGAGGCAAATAAGCAATTAAAGTTGGAGACTTCAACACACCTATCTGAGGAACTGATAGAATTACCAGGTAGTTAATCAGAAAATATGTAGAAGAATTGAAAAACATCATCAACCAACATGTCTAATTGACAGAACACTCTACTGACAATAGTATAATAGGCTTCTGGGGAAAATATTTGCAAACCATATATAAAAAAAGTATATAGGTTATATAAAGAACATTTGAAACTTGTAAAAAAAAGTCCAATTAGAAAATGGGAAAAAGATGCAAATAGACATTTCACTGAAGAGGATATACAGATGGCTAATAAGCACATGAAAAGTTGTTAAACATCATTAGCCATTAGGGAAACACAAATAAAATGCCACACTGAGATATCACTGCACTTCTGTTGGAATAGCTATAATTAAAAAGAATGACAACACAAAATACTGGCAAGAATGTGAAAAAATGTATCACTCATGCATTGTTGTTGGGAATATAAAATAGTACAGTTACTGTGGAAAACAGTTTGTAACTTTTATATACCATTAAATATGCTATTACTTATATGATACAACAATTGACACTTTTGGACGTTTGTCTACACAAAAACCTGTACATAAATGCACATAAACAAAGCCTGTACTGAAATGTTTATAGCATCTTTATTTGTAATAGTTAAAAACTGGAAGATCCCAGATATCCTTCAGTGAATGAGTGGTTAAATTTGTTGTACATACATATCATGGATTATTACTCAGCAATAAAAATGAACAAATTATTGATACACAAAACAACTGGGCTGGGTTGTAATGGCATTATGCTGAGTGAAAAATGTCAATCTCAAAATGTTACATACTAGGTGATTACATTTATGTAACATTCTTGAAATGACAAAATTATACAGATAAAGAACTGATTAATGGTTGCCAGAGGTTAGGGACATTACTGCTGTAATGGAGTAACAGAGGGAATATCTTTGTGGTGATGGAGCTGTTCTGTATCTTGATTGTTATGGTGATTATGTGAATTTATACGTTTTTAAAAAATGCATAGAACTACATACACACACATATACATGCACACGCCCCACAAATCAGTGCATGTAAACACTGGTGAATTCTGAATAAACTTGTAGTGTAATTAATCATATTGTACTAATGTTAATTTCCTGGTTTTGATATTGTAGTATAATTACGTAAGATATTACCATTTTAGGAAGCTGAAATATGTATACAATGACATTGGTATTATTTTTACAACTTCCTTTGCATATATAATCATTTCAAAACAAATATTAAAAAACTAAAAGCATACTGCTTGTTCATATATTCAGGTCATAGCAAGTTCCACTTGAGCATCATTATATGTTCAAAACTAAACACTATCAGTTTTGATTCCATCTAACTTAAGATGCTCTAATGCCAAAATCATGGCAATACTAGACATAACACAATGATGCAATGAGGATACTTCGAATCTGAAAAAGCCAAACATAGTATCTGTTTTTAGCTTTGGGAAATAAGGTGTCATGGTAGCTTCATACCTGAATAATTTTGGAACCTATTAGCAAGCCAATTTGTTAGATTCTAAATACAGAATTTTTTCAGGTAATAAATGTAGAATAAAATTAATTTGTGATTATTTTGAATAACAAATCATCTGAAACCTTATGTGTAAGTGTTCACATACGCTGTGTGTATGTGAGTGAGAGAGACAGAAAGAGTGAGAAAGGGGGAATGTTGATTGTATGTTTTGTCTTTAATAATGTTGATGATTCAATTCCGCTGCAAGGAATAGAAAGTGCAATTCAAACTTCAGATCTGCAGATGATAGAAACCTATGCAGGCTACCTAACATAATAGATGAACAAGAGAATCAAGGTTCAAACATTCTTGACAGACTGAAACTAACAAGCCAGAATTTAATTTAAAAATTAAAACAGAGAAAAACAGAGACAGAATCCTGGCAGGATAATATTTGCCCCTGTGTGTTAGAGCACAGGTTTGGTGATCAGACTGCCAGGGTTTAAATCGTGGTACCACTATTAACTGCTAATGAATCCTTAGTAATGACACTTCTCTGTGCATCAATTTCCTTAATTGTTAAGTGTACATGATGATGATGATGGTGATAAAGGTGACAGTGATAATTAAGATGATTATGACTGATGATGCCTACCTCAAAGAGTGACTGCGATGATCAAACAAAATAATATATAAAGAGCACTTAGAATAGTCTCTGGCACCAGTAAGCTCTCAATAAATGTTCATTGTTGAATTAGTTGGTGGTGGTTGAAAAATTTGCATGCAAATAAAGCCTTTAAAGTCACATACAGATAAAGCTGAGAAAAAGGAAGAAGCCATGAGGTGTGGGACATCACCATTTCCATTTGAACCAATGATCTGATGTGACGTGGAAAGTGTAATAAATACACTTTAGTCCATGGGCTTTGGAGAAGGCCTAACCCAGGGTCAAGGCCTGCCTCTGACATTTACTAGCTCTCTGTCTTTAGGAAAATTATTAAACCTCTCTAAGCTTTGTTTCTTCATTTGTAATATAGAGTAACAGTAGTGACTACATCACAGAGTTGTTTTAAGGATTCGAAGAGACATTGCACAGACTTGGAACATAGGGCTAGCTCAGCAATGATATCTTCTCTTACTACCATTGTGTAACTGCTATAAAAGCTGTCCTTTATTTCTAGAATATAGTGCAAGACTTTAATGTCACAATATCCTGGAGAACTCTTTAAATTTTTAATCAAGGGAAGAAATATTTCCTTTAGCTTAGTGCTAATCTCTTGGCTATGCTAACACAACATTTCTGGAATAACAAATCCTGCCCTTTCTTCCTTCATGAAGTTTCTTGGTTCCATTCCTTATACATATTCCTAATGTTACTTCCTATTTTCAGTTCAGGTTATTGACAGCATTGGCCTGAATTATGGCAATTGCCTTCTAAATATTTTTTTCATTTTTTAAATAAGGTGAATCTTAAAATGATGGAGGGTAGGCTGAAGTCAGTTCTGAGAATTATAATTTCTCAATGGATAGGGTGGACTACTATCAGGTTATTCTCATATAATTACCTCCATTCTTCTCACTCCCGTCAGAATCCGTCCCCACAGCATCCTTGAGCAACACAAATTGTTTATATAGCAGGTTGTTGATGGGGATGTGGTAAACATGTCTTTCCACCTGCTGCTGGACCAAGTTTTCAAAAATAATGCTTTCAGTTGTGTCTTTATAGGTTAATAGCAGTGTATTTATTAACCACTCACTATTTGTCAAGCATACATTATTTCATTGTATCTTCAGATGAGAATAACTCTTGAGTTTATTTTAAGTTTGAGGAAACTGTAACTTGGAAACATAACACCACTAGAAGAGAAGAAGAAAGCTGAGATTCAGTGTCACGTCTGTCAGCACAGAAAGCCCAGAAAAATGACTATTTCCTGTGTGTATCTAAGGAAGCTTGTGTGTTGGGTTTCATATAGATTACCACAAGAATATAAAATACAGTTCTTGCCCTTGCCCTCTAGTTGTTTTTAAAGAAATGGGTGCATAGGTAAAGTAAACTTAAAATGCTCAGAATACTTAGTTGTTATTGCGTGTGGTATCTTCTTAAAACTGCAGCAGGCATACAGAAAAGAAAGAGCCCAGTTTATCAGTTATAATCCACTGAAAAAGGTGGCATGTGGACAGGAGGATGAATTGAATTTGTATGCCTAGACTCTCACTCTTCTGGAATAAACTTGCTCTCAGAAACTTAGTTCTCATGTAAATAGCTTCAGTGTTAGGCAAACTTGACATCCAGGGTGCACATGACTTAGAAAATTCTCAAGCTGAGAGGCACTGTTCCATAAATATATATTTTTTTCTTGTAATGAACTTCAGAGAATGAGGGCATTGACAATTAGCTTCTTTAAGCAGGCTGGAGAAAATAGGTTAGACAAAAGTTTTTAAGCAATCCTAAAAGTGGAATAGATAGAGGAAACTTGGCAATGGCTTGGTGGTAATGAAGATTAGGATTGGGAAATGAGAAATAAATGAAATTAGGAATATTGAGCCATTTAATTGCCATAAATTATTAGCATGCACCAGGGAGCCATTTCAAGTTATTGAGTAAGAGACTGAAATATTTATAGCACATTTTCAGAAAATTAGTCTGGTAGTGAATTGTTGGAGAAATAGGTCAGTGGAGAACAGGACGGCAGGGGAAGTTGTTATAATAAACTATGTTTGTTACTATGGTGATGACAAGGCAAGAATAAATCCTGGAGTCAGGATCCAGTGATCTGCATGCCATGGCTTTCTCACCAGTCTCAGCGCTATTGCAATAGATTAACATCCCTGGACATTATTTAACATATGCTTGTAACTCACTTTAGGATTTTGAGTAATTGAGTAATTGATCCCTATAATTTGTGTTAGAAACTGCAGAAATCTTTTTCCTCTAAGATTTCTTTCTAAAGCTTGGAAGCCAGAGGTATTACTGTGCATCTGGGTACTTCAGATGAATCAAAATTGCTCCAGTTGTTTGCTTTGGGAAATAGAATCAAACTCTTAGACTACAGCAGTTCCATACTTAACAACCGTCAACAGTGCAATTTTGCTTTTTTAAATTTAAATCTGGTTTTCTAGTCCCCATACTAGATTTTCCCTAAATCCTATCTACCCACAGCCCCTTTATCTGATCTCCCACTTAAGCTCAATCATAATTCCACAAACATTATAAATATATCTTTGCCTTCTCACCCCCAGGTAATAAGAGCTTGAGGAGAAAAAATAGGGTCACAAGTAGCCCAGAATACACCTTATTTACTATCTCCTTTACTCTATTAATTGAGGAATGTGAGTCTCTAATTGACTTAAAATCCCTTCGAATTATACCTGGTAGGATCTCACTCTTGGTTTTGGGGATATTCCATAGCATCTGCTATTTTCTTCCAACATGAATTAACAACTGATTACACTTCTGTTCTGCCATTTTGTCTTTCTGTAATCTGGCTGTGATGTGAACTTCCTGTTCCATGCTGGTCAAGGCCCAATGTTCACTTCCATTTCCTTTGCCTTTTAGATGCAACCTTTGCCATTAATATTATATTGAATGGGGACTGATATACTTTGTCCCTACTGTGGCTGGCCGTGTTATACTGGCTGGCTATAGAGCAGGGCTGCTTAATACTCTCAGGATTTTCAACAGTTATAAAGGAGGTGATTTTTTATTTTTGTTTTTACTTTTTACTTCCCTTTTATTGTTCCTTTGGGCTGCCACAGAGACCAGAAGGCTGGGCCTGGATAGTATATGCTATCCACATTGAGCTCTATCTAAATCTTCAATCTCTTCCAAATATGAGCCATTCTTGAATTGAATCTGTATGCCTAGACTCTCACTCTTCTGGAATAAACTTGCTCTCAGAAACTTCTTAGTTCTCATGTAAATAGCTTCAGTGTTAGGCAAACTTGACATCCAGGGTGCACATGACTTAGAAAATTCTCAAGCTGAGAGGCACTGTTCCATAAATATATATTTTTTCTTGTAATGAACTTCAGAGAATGAGGGCATTGACAATTAGCTTCTTTAAGCAGGCTGGAGCAAAGGAACAACAAAGAACTAGAAAAAACATCTTCCTAGATGCTCCTTTTTAGAAAGCCTATACTGGTATTTAGCTTTGATTTAAAGCATCTGGCTCAGTCCTTTAATATTAACAGTTCATAGCCCATACCAGATTAAGCATGTTGGATGCCATTTTCAGACTTTTACTTTCCTATTTAAAGGAGTGTTATAATAGCTTCTTCACAAGTAGGCTTACTTATGAAGTGACAGTAGGTTTACCACCTCTTGCATATGCTCTTTGGGCCCACCCAGATCCCCATTACTGGGCTTTCCCATCGATCTCTAAGTATTGGTTTTGGTTTCTGCCAGGTTATGTATGTCCCCTGGCCTAGAGGATTGCCCTTGACTGAAGGAAGATAGCCCATGGAGAGATGCCAGGAGGGTTAAGCCCTATCAATACTACTACTTCAAGATTCCTGCATTATATTGTACACAGAAATCCATTTTTTTTTTTTTTGAGACAGAATCTCGCTTTGTTGCCCAGGCTAGAGTGAGTGCCGTGGCGTCAGCCTAGCTCACAGCAACCTCAAACTCCTGGGCTTAAGCGATCCTACTGCCTCAGCCTCCCGAGTAGCTGGGACTACAGGCATGCACCACCATGCCCGGCTAATTTTTTCTATATATATTTTAGTTGGCCAGATAATTTCTTTCTATTTTTAGTAGAGACAGGGCCTTGCTCTTGCTCAGGCTGGTCTCGAACTCCTGACCTTGAGCGATCCACCTGCTTTGGCCTCCCAGAGTGCTAGAATTACAGGCGTGAGCCACCACGCCCGGCCCAGAAATCCATTTTTGATGGATTAAATAGTAGGGAAGAATTTCTTAAACCAGTCATTAGAAGGTGCTAAATATAAAATTGAGAATAAGTAATCAGAAAAATAATTAGGCAATTCTATATAAAATTTGGCAAAAACATAAACTGATATTTAACATAAGAGGAGCCACTGATGTAAAAAAAATATGAAAATATAATTAACATGTTTTGTAAGCTTAGAAATAAAAATGGAGACTAAAGTGACATATTATTTTACCTGCCTTAGGCAAAAATTAACCCTGATAATACCAAATGTTGATGACTATTTGTCATATTCTTAATGGATACAAATACACTGGGCAATATTATGCAAAGTGTAATGCTTGCAAATCCTACAGACTGGCAATTCCACTTCTAAGTATATCTGAAAAAAAACTCTTGTACATGTACACAACAAGGAATGTTCAAGTTTATTCATAGTGGCATTATTCAGCATAGCAAACCTGGAAGCACACAAATGTCCTTTGACAAATGAAGGAATAAATAATTTAGGATAATTGTGTACATTTGGATATTATGTATCTGTGAAAGTTGATGAACTTCAGTTAATGAAACAACTGTGCCCTGAATCTTAGCAACATAATATTTAGCTTAAAAAACAAGTCACATGAGACTATATATATTATAGCATGTTATGATAGCAACATTTTATAAAACAACAAAAGGCACAAATTCAAATATATTTATACTTAGGAATATATACCTACATAAAGATATAAAGAAAGAACAATAAAAGAAAGTATGATTTCACAAAAATTCTGAATAATGATGTTAAGGGGTGCAAGGGAATGGGATTGAGCAAGAGCACCTAGGGAAAAATGCAGAAGTACTGAGAATATTATTTAATTGAGTTGGATAGTGGGAGCATCAGTATTCATTTTATGATTATGCCTTTTAACTCCCATCTAAGTTACATACATTATCTTGTTTATATACCTGTTTAAGCAATAAAATTTTTAACATCATGACCAATATGGAAAAAATTAATAAAATTTTTAACCAAAGGTAAAAGTTTGAGTCTTTTAAATTGACTTGCTAATTTTCTCTTGCCATGTGTATACAATTACCATTTACAAAAGTGAAGAGTGGTTAGCTGCCAGCTTAAAATCAAATATATTTTGAGGATTTCTGTGCCAGTGTGAATTGCCTATAAGCATTATTTTCATAGACTACTAGATTTTGTACCCCCTCAGAGTTTCTCTAATTCAGTCCCTTATTTTACAATTATTCACTCTGAGATGCAGAGAAAGTCTAAGTGTGATGTAATGGTTGAAAATAAATAAATTACCCAAGTTGAAGAGCATAATACAACCTTGAATTTCTAATGTTTGGCCTGCATGATATGATTATTGCTTACTTATGTAATGGGGCTTGCTCTAAATGCCATTCAATTTGTGAGGAAATGTAGTTCCTCAACATTAACTTAACAAATTTGGGATTTGCAGTTTTTTCAAGACCGTATCTTGTAAATAAACACTAACCCTTATTGATTAAAGAGAAAATGATAGTGGCTTGAATTATATTGTACTAGAAAGTATATTTCAACACAAAACATGGTCTTATATATGAATTCATCTTTTAACTTTTGAAATAATGTATAAAGTTGTCCATTTAAAAGCTATCTCAAGTTAAAAGTTGTATTGGAAAACATGGCATAAGGAAATTGAGACATAAAAGGGACTCTAGAAATGATATAATCAAATTTCCTCATTATATACATATAATAAAATCAATGGCATTAATTAGTGGTCCAATGATAGCTAAATAGGAACAGACTTAAACTCAAACCCAACTTTTTAATTACATATCCATGCTTTTCACAATGAACCACATTAGTTTAATCCTAATTGAGACTTTTCTTTCTTTTTAACTAGTTAATTAGATGAATATTCCTCATTCTCTTTAAAATTATAGAAAGGAAACCATATTATGTAGAAATATGATTCATTAATTTGATAACTCTTCTTATTTTGTGTAGTAGCCTACATTAAAAGAAAATAAAACAGTATAATATGGATGAGTATTTATTGTGCCCTAAACTAATTATCAAGTGGTAATTAGATTTAAACTGAATAGAACAGATGACATTATTAAAATCAGAAACATTTTAGGATGGCTAAAGTATAAGCACAAATGGAATATTATGTAAACTTTAATTGTCACTTTTGAGAAGCAGTTATTGAGAAAATGACTAATATATAGAAGTGAACACAAGTGGGTACATAGGATCCAATTAAAAACATAGTTATATGTGAATATGCATGAAAGAGTGTATATGATGCTTTTTTTCACATTTCTACTTTTCCAAAATAATTCACTGAGTATTCATTGCCTTTATAATAATGTCCCCCTAAAATCCAAATACTACATCAAAATAATGTTCACAATATCTTGAAGAGGAAGTTTAGAACAAGTCTCATACATGCCATAAAACTTTTTGTCCTCAGAAACCCTTATTTTTAGTGTGATATGCCACTGATAACATTTATGGTGACTGTGATCAATTATTAAATTTCATATAAAATAATTATTTTTTATGAAAATCTTTTCTATGCTTTGGTTTCTAATTTGACTAGGATATAATCTCCTACCAAAAATATAAACCAAAATATAAAACAAAAATACAAAATAAGTGAGAAAGGAAATAGTTTCATGAAATACTATGTGGGTTAGATGGCTATTGGGACTAGGGGTACAATAGCCTCTAAGAGGGGCATGAACAGACTTCACTGTGTCAATATCTTGAGGTCCAGTCAGCAAAAAGGATGATGAGGAGGGAGACTTGGAAACATTCTCTAGAAGGAGGAGGAGGATTGTATTAAATGGTATTCCTTTCTTTTTGTTGAGTGTTTCTTTTCAGCCTTGAAAATTGTTTGCCCTTACCTGGAATTCCTTTAACTGTCTTGTAAATACCTCATATTCCACTAAACTCTATTCATACTTCAGCGGGTTTGGAATAAAGCAGAGCCATTGAAACTAATTTAGAAAGTTTGCAAATCATAGATGGACAATGAAAGGCTTTTCCATTCACCGAGATAAACAAGGAACCCACATCATAGGAGTTCCTTGGAACCTGAATACTGGCAAATCCTTTTACTGGTTTCTTAACTCCTTATCTAGCATTTCATAGTAAATATGATCAGATCCTCCTCTTCTCAACTCTCCAACACTGTCCTTGCCTTTCTCTCTTTATACATGCCACCTCTGATCTCATTGAGATAAATGAGCTCCTCCAGCAAGAAATTCCTTAAGAGCTTCCCTTTCACCTCAGAATTTCTATGAAATAAATTAGATTAATTCATTGTTTTTAATCTATCAATTTATATTTATTGTAGGCAATCCATGTGTGTACTTTGCCCAAGATTTTGGGTAATCTGGGCCATTCCCTGATGGAGTCAGTGAAGTAGGAAAAGTAGACTTGTAAACAAATGCTTTCTTTGGGGGGTGGGGAGGCTTTTAGTTTTTAGAGCAGTTTTGGGTTCACACCAAAATTGACCAGCAGGTACAGAGGTTTCCTATATAAATTCAGCCCCCACGTATGTACAGCCTTCTCCACTCTTAACATCTCCCACCAGAGCAATATATTTGTTAAAATTAATGAGCCTACATTGACATGTCATTATCATTCAAAGTCCATAGTTTGCATTAGGGTACACTTTTGGTGTTATGCATTCTATGAGTTTGGACACATGTATAATGATGCATATACACAATTATAATATAATGCAGAATATTTTCACTGCCCTGGAAATCCTCTGTGCTCTGCCTATGTATCCCTTCCTCCCCACTAATCCCTGGCAACAACTGATCTTTTTACTGTCTCTATTATTTTGTCTTTTCTAGAATGTCATGTAGGTGGAATCATATAGAATGTAGCCTACTCAGATTGGCTTTTTTCACTTAGTATACATTTAACTTTATTTTATGTATTTTCACCATTTGATAGCTCATTTCTTTTTAGCACTGAATAATATTACACTGGATGTACCACAGTTTATTTATTCATCTATCTACTGTAACTTATTTTGGTTGTTTCTAAGTTCTGGAAATTGTGAATAAAGCTACTATAAACATCTGCATGCAGGTTTTTTTGTGGACATAGTTTTCAATTCCTTTGAGTAAATAACAAGGAGAGTATTGCTGGGTCTTATGGTTAGAGTATATTTATAAAATGCTTTTTATATACTCTGTTTGGTGCCAATAGAAGTAGAAAGAAAAAGCAACCTAAAAGGGGCAACTAATAATGCTCTGAGGTCGGGGTGGGGGATCTTGGATGGGTGAATAAGCTTCTGAGTGAAATCTCAAAGAACAAATTATACTATTTGTATTTTCCCTAAGTTGCAGCATTTATTTGCATCTAGTTGGTTCATGCTGAAGACTATAAAATTTTTATTGAACCCAATAAAAATAAGGCACACATTCATTCAAGTTTTCCTTTTTTTAGTTATATAAATGTTAGAGTTTCTCAATATATGAAGCAATCATTGACAAAACTAAATCAAGAAATAGACAGCTCTACAATAACAGTGGGAGTCTTCAATACCCCACTTTTAATAATGAACAGAAAAAAACAAACAAGAGTAGTAAGGGAACAGAGGACTTGAAAAAAACTCTGGAACAATTAGATCAAACATAGAGAACACTCTACCCAACAACAGCAGAATACACACTTTCTCAAGTGCAAGTAGAACATTCTATGGGATAGACTATATACTAGGTCATAAAACAGATCTCAATGAATTTTAAAAGATTGAAATCATGCAAAGTATGTTTTCTGCTCACAATGGAATAAAACTAGAATTCAGCATCAGAAGGAAAATCAAAAATCCACAAATATGTGGAAATTAAACAATATACTCTTAATCAATGATTCAAATAAGTCACAAGAAAAATTAGAAAATATCTTGAATGAAAACAAAACTCATGGTATTCAGTGTAAGCGGCGCTAAGAGGGAAATTTATAGTGGTAAACACTTACATTAAAAAAGAAGAAAGATATCAAATCAACAATCTAATTTTAGACTTTAAGGAACTAGAAAAGAATAACAAACTAAACCAAAAGCTAGAAATAAGAAGGAAATAATAAAGGTTAGAGCAGAGAAAAATACAACAGAAAACAGAAAACCAGTAGAGAAAAATCAACAAAACCAAGGGTTGATTCTTCAAAAAGATCAAACAAAATGAAAAATGTTTATCTAGACTTACTAAGACAAAAAGAGAGAATAAACAAACAATTAAAATCAGCAATCAAAGAGGAGACAGTAGCATTTTAAAGGGAAATAAAAAGGATTATAAAAGTGAACTATGAAAAATTATTTGCCAATGAATTGATTAAGTGAGATGAAATAGACAAATTCCTAAAAATCACAACCTGCCAAGATTGAATCATGAAGAAACAGAAAATCCTAACCGACTTGTAGCTATTAAGGAGATTCAATCAGTAATCAAAATACTCCCAACAAAGAAAGACCCAGGACCAGATAGCGTCACTGGTGAATTCTATCAAAGATTTAAAGAAGAGTCAACACTACTCCTTCTCAATGTCGTCCCAAAAATTGAAGGGAAGGAAACATTTCTCAACTCATTTTATGAGGCCAGCATTACCCTGACACCAAAGCCAGACAAAGACACTACAAGAAAACTAAATACCCATATCTGTGATGAATATTAATGCAAAACGTCTCAACAAAATACTAGCAAACCTAATTCAACGGAACACTTAAAGGATTATACAGTAGGATTAAGAGGGATTTATTCCTGGAATGCAAGGATTATTCAATGTACAAAAATTGGTCAATGTAATGTGCCACATTAACATAATTAAGGAAAAAAAACCACATAATCATCTCAATCACTGCAGAAAAAGTGGCAAAATTCAACACTCTTTAATGATAAAAACTATAAGCCAGGAATAGAAGAAAATTTCTGCCCCATGATAAAGTTTGTACGTGAAAAACTCACAATTAACATTATACTCAATGGCAAAAGAGTGGAAGCTTTACCCTGAAGATCAGAAACAAGACAAAGATGCTTCCTTTCACCACCATGATCCAACATTGCAGTGGAAAGCATAGAGCAATTAGCCAAGAAAAAAAATTTTTAAAGGCATCAAAATCGGAAGGAAAGAAGTAAAATTATCTGTTTTCAGTTGACAAGATCATATATGTAGAAAGCCCTAAAGATTCCACAAAAACTATTAGTGTTCATAAACAAATTTTCATATATATAATGAATATTGAAAAGCTAGTTGTCCTTCCATATGATAACAGCAAAGAATCCAAAAAGGACATTAATAAAGCAGTTCCATATACAATAGCATCAAAAAGAATGAAATGCCTAAACATAAATTTAACCAAGGAGCCAAAAGGATTACAGAGTTAAAACTATAATTTTTTGAAAGAAATTAAAGAAGATACAAGTAAATGGAAATACATCAATGTACATGAATTAGAATACTTAATATTGTTAATATGTCAATACTACCCAAAGCGGGCTCCAGATTCAATGCAATCCTTCCAAAATCACAATAATTTTTTTTCAGAAATAGAGAAAATCCATCCTAACATACATATGAAATCTCAACAGACTCCAAATAGCCAAAGCAATCTTGAAAAAGAAGAACAAAGTTTGAGGTCTCATATTCCATGATTTCAAAACTTACCACAAAGATACAGGAGTCAAAACAATGTGGTATTGGCATAATGACAGACATTTAGATCAATGGAATAGAATACAGAGCCCAGAAATAAGTCTTGCTATACATGGTTAAGTGATTTTTAACAAGAGGACCAAAACTATTCAATATGGAAAGGACAGTTTTTTCAACACTGTTGGGAAAAATGTACACCCACATACTGAAAAAAAAATTATCTTATACCACATATAAAATTATAAAATTTTTAGAATAAAGCATAGGGGAAACACTTCATGAAATGGGATATGGCAATGATTTTTTGAATATGACACAAAAGCACAGGCAATGAAAGAAAAGTTGGAGACTATCAAAACTAGAAATGTTTGTGCAACAATGGAAAGTATCAACAGAGTCAAAGGCAAACTACGGATGGGGAAAAAATTTGCAAGTCATATATCTGATAAGAATTCCCTATACACAATATATTTTAAAAATACACTTGCAGCTTAATAACAATAACAAGATGGATAAAAATGAGCAAAGGACTTGAATAAACATTTTTCCAAAGAATATACAAATCAGCCAAAAACATATAAAAAGACCCTCAGCATCATTAATTATTAGAGAAATACAAATTAAAGCTGTAATAAGATACCACTTCACACCCATTAAGATGGCTATAATAACAAACAAACAAACAAACAAACAAAAAACCCTGAAAACCAAAACCAAAGTAGAATAACAAATATTGAGGAGGTGGAGAAAGTGGAACTCCATGCATTACTGGTGGGATTGTAAAATGGTGCAACTATTATGAGAAATGGTGTTGTGATTCCTCAAGGAACTAAACACTATTGTCATATTATCCACCAACTCCACTTCTAAGTAAATATATAAAAGAAGTCAAAGCAGGGACTTGAGCAGATATATGTACACCCATGTTGACAGCAGCATTATTAGCAATAGCCAAAAGGTGGAAGCAAACCAAGTGTCCATTGAATGAACAGCTATACAAAATGTCAGTTATAAATACAATAGGATATTATTCAGCCTTAAAAAGGAAGGAAATTCTGATATATTCTACAACATGGACGAACCTTGAAGACCTTATATATACTAAATGAAATCAGCCAGTCACAAAAGGCTAACTATTACATAAGTCCACTTGTATGAAGTATCTAGAGTAGTCAAATTCATACGAAGTATAGAATGGTGGTTTCCAGAGGTTGGGAATAGAGGACAATGGGGAGTTGTTTTTTAATCAATGTGGACTTTTAGTTGGAGAAGATGAAAATGTTGTCAAGATAATGATTGTACAACAATGTGAATATACCTGATGTTATAGAATTGTACACTTAAAAATGGTTAAACTGATAAATTTTATATTATGTGTACTTTATCACAATAGAAAAGTTTTCCATGATGACTATGATGAATCTGAAAGATCATTATCAGCAATTCTTTATCTATAATTTCTTGTAGCTATTTCAGAGATGTAACTTTATGTGAAACATTATAGTCACACAAACACAGAAAGAATATACAGTCACGTATAAACTCATAAGTCCTTTGCCATTATTTCTTTACTCTGGTAGATTTTGGAACCTTGATGTGTGACCTAG
The DNA here is from genome assembly GCF_041146395.1 of Eulemur rufifrons. Lineage (NCBI taxonomy): Eukaryota > Metazoa > Chordata > Mammalia > Primates > Lemuridae > Eulemur > Eulemur rufifrons. The sequence goes on from NC_091012.1 coordinate 113,816,400, forward strand.
TTGGCCGCCACAGGAGCAGACTACAATTCTAGCCCTATAGTCATATCCAGCTTCTGAGTATAATCTTTCCAAAATGAATCCAGCATTTTCTATTCCAGACTAGAACTTCTGAGAGTTTTGAGTTTGTTCATCTTAGTATTAAGAACTTGAACCTATCCCAGGGGAATATTTCTCATCACTGGTCCACTGAATAGTTTCTGCAATCTAAGCTTCACAGCAAGCAACCCACTCTTAGCTGTCAAATCCTTAAGCTCATCTTTATATTGTCTATTTTGAGCTGTTAATTTATCCATAACAGAATAAAGTCTTTCATTTTTACCAGTTAATTTCTTGTTTTCTTCAGATCTCATTGCTCTTTATTTTTCATATAGCCTATTCTATACACACACACACACACACACACACACACACCTTTTACTGTGTCTTCTGCCTTTTCCATTCAGTATGCCATTCTTCTTTTGACTTTTATAATTTCTCTGTCAGCATTAATATTTCTTTCTGCTGATGACTTTCTGAATCATGCAACTCCATTTTTGAATTTGTCTCTCTCTCTCTCTTTTATTTTTTTTGCTTCTAAAACATGGGAAGCTTCATGTCCAGTGCATTCCTCTTTATAAAATAAGACTTTCTTCTCAAGTTCAGATTTTATTTTAGAAATCACTTGCTCATATTCTAAAGTGGCACATGGTCACTGGCCTTGTTGCTTTATCATGAGAACCTCAGCTCACTTTCTATTTGTTCAGAGAAGTTCTGTCTGTATTCACAAAATCTGCGTTCCTCTGAAGTCTCAATAACGGCATCCACAAGCTGAGCTTCTAGCTTTTTCCTGAAAATCTCAGGTTTGGGGATTTCCTGTTTCAAAAAGTCAGTTTCCTGCATGGTCACTTCCATCCCTTCCTCTTTTTCACTAAGCTTTCAGAAAACCTGCTTTTGGGAATAGGATTCTGCCATGTATTCACTGAGCTGTACGAACTCTGGAAAGGCCAGCTTTTGCTACTGATAGGCATATTTAAATTCTTTCAGCTGGAATTTTAGGCTGTCTGAATGTGAAAGAGTGCATGGCTTCACTGCTTTGCTATTCCTTTCAATCTAGGCATGGAATCACCATGCTCTTGGTGAAGTGTTGCTGTATCCTCAAGTTATCACTTGAGCCTATTTCAATCAACTATTTTATCTGTAGTTTATTTATATTTTATCTTCGTTTAATTTTTAATTTTAGTTTGAATTTCCCATGACACAAGGTTGACAATGAAAGCACTGTAGAGTCTGTGTGTGGTACCATAACTTCCTACTCAGTTCTGCTTTCTCTTGCTAGGGTCCTTATTCTTTTACATAACCTTCGATTTGAAAATTGTTCTCTAAATCCCAATGTAAATTCTCATTTTTGATTAATGTATTTTTTGGATTGTATCATGCTCTTCAGAAAGATTTAATTTAAAAAAACAGATTTTCATTGTGCATGTAAAACAAATGAGTTACTTCACGAGTTCAAAAAAAAATGAAAAAAGAAAAGAATGAATGGTAAATGTAATCCAGAAAACACTGTACAAGAACAAGGAAGTAGAATTTCACTATTTATTTGCACATGATTATCCATATCAAAGTTACATGTGTCTGAAGAATTGCTAACACCCAAAATACAAAGTGGTTACAGGTTTTATATATTTTCCCAATTTATATATTAAAAAAAACACATGCTTTTGAAATCCTTCATCCATTTTGCCCTAGATGACACTCTCTTCTGAAGATCAGTCTGTGAATCATGCCTTTTGCTTCTGTAGGTACATTCATGATGTGAGAAGGAAATTGGAATTATTCTTTATGGTTTATGATCTTTCCTTAGGTTCCCATTAATGATCCTGTATAAAACTTTTTCTCCGTTTAGCATTTACATATGCAGACACCTAGAAACTACCAGTCATATTCTGGGGCTGTATTCTCCCATGCCATCTTCCATTGCATATAGAATCTCAGGTGTGATGTAGTCAGGTGTGTCTATGGCCACAGAAGACCAAACAGGTATTTCATCATTATCTTCAGTAATGACCCAGAGTCAGCACAGGGAATATAACCTTTCATATTCAAAATAACACCATCAAGTTTAATGTTTCTTTGGATATAATAAAGTTTATGGATAGAATCTATGGATAATACCATGTCACCAATGTAGAATATTGACAAATCATTTGGAAGGTTGCCTTCAAATTTACTAAGCAGTGCCAGTAAATCACTACTCACATAGAAATGCATTATTAAGTACAACTGCTTTTCATCTTCAAAGCAAGAACATTTCAAGCATCTTGAAAAATTATATTAAAGATGAAAAGCGTAGTAATAATGAAGTGATCCACTGATGATCACAATTCACCAACACATCAAGTTCTCCTTGGAAATGAGCAGCATTTTCTGCTTTTTAAAGCATTTTCCACTTGCTGAGTATTTTAATTGAATAAATTTGTCTAGTATTCTTCACTTTGATAACAATTTCATAGAAAGCACCCCTTTCCATTAATTTTATCAATCTTCTTTTTGAAGCTCATTTCCTTTATCAGCTGTCTAAATGGTTTAGTCCACTGAAGAAATTCATCATGTACCTGAGAAACTTGGTCACATGCTTGTTACAGCACAGGGCCAACAGGCTGCACTCAGTGCACAGGCAGAGGTGTATATCAAACACTATCTCTATGTTCAGGGTGCCCTCTACATATATTATTCAAAATTGTTCTTCAAGGGAGACTTGTCTATTCTCCCCTGTTTATTTTTTACTTATTCAATTCACCTAAATCACTATGACCTCTGATATTTACTTTACATGATTAAGTATAATATCACACTACATTTTGTTGCTCAAATTGTTCCAACTTTGGCCATTGGAAACTCTTTCTGCAGACTCTTGTGTTCCTTTGTAATACCCTCACCTTTGAGGTTATTTTTGAATACTATACTTTCTTACTTTATATCACTACAAAATGGTTCAGGTCCATCTTGCCTATTCCTTGTTCTAGTCTTAGAATCAGCTATTTCTCTAAGGCGCCCTAATCTTTTTTCTTGGAGAATGGTATTATTTGTTGGCGAATGGACTCTAGGTGTTTTCATTGCTACCATGGTGTTGATGCTTTTAGGCTCTCTCAGCTGACAGAACAAGAAAATATATGTGTACACACTAACCCCTGCATATGCACAGACCTATGAATTTTTGTATGTATATTTCTATATCTGTATTAAGATAAACATGAGTTCTCTCTGATATCTCCCATTCTAATCCAGTATACATGGATCCTTCCCCCCTTGCTGGTCTATAACCTCTCGTTGCAACAGTGAGAAATGTGTACGCATCATCTGTCATTCATTTGTTTAATTGTTAAATTTAGGTTACATGTATAGTGCTTTCAGTATTGTTAACAAGGGAAACAATTTTACCAACCATGATTGTATTAGTATTACATAATCAGTTTACTAAAAAAATTGAATAAAATTACTTTTAAGGCATGATATGCTGTGTGGTATAAAATTCATTACATGTATACAAAAAACTTGATATTTTAATGGAGGCTAAAACACACATTATGTTCTAAATGATAGGCAAATAAGAAATGTGTAGTAAGAACAATATGGGGATGTCTGGTGGATGTGTCATTGACACAAGAGCTACCATTGAAAATTTTTCTCTATAAATTGCTTGGCACATGAGCTCCTGGGTAGTGCCTGACTTAGTTGTGCACTCAAAACCCAAAATAATCAGCAGTTTTTCTAATCAAGGACAAGATACAGTTTTGAAGAATTTTGGGCCTTTTTAAAAAAAATAGGTATAATTTGTTTACTTTTGAAAGTTGCCAGTCGTAAGATACTTGATTATCTACACTTTCTTACTGTAAAGTGGGTAAAAATACAAAAGAACCTTGGATACATGGGTAATTTGTGAGTTTATGGAAAGTTTAAATAATAAACAATTAAATTATAATTTATACTTCATTCTTTGATAGGTGTTAATTAACCATTCCATTATAATTTTAAAGCTAAATCAGTACTTGGTCTTCATCATAAGTGAACTAAAAATTTTCTGTTGAAAAACATATTTTAGAATGTGTAGATCTGATGTTAAACCTGAGTATGTAAAATTTATAATTATATTGAATGTTTTCTCACACTACAATAACATTTTTTCAGTCTTGTATGGAATCATAAAAACTTTTGATATGTGATAAACTTTCTTATGCTTGTCTCATTAATATGATCATGAGCTGCCTTAAATTCCTAAATGGGAATTTTACTATAAAAAATCTTTCAAAAATAAACTGGAAATGAGGAATCAACGAACGTTAATCCTAGATTTAATCAATATATACTTAGGTATTTATGAAGGTTGCACCTGGGCATGTTGAGTCTGATTTTGGATTTTTAAAGTATTTTACACATACACATTCTTCCTGTTTCTGAAAGAGGTAGAAACCTGCATGACATAGAGGGAACTAGCATAAAATGAATCAGACCAGAGCCAAACCACTTGGAGTGTTAATGTACTAATGTTGACAACAGCTGAATAAGTATAATTTAGATAAATTAATGTCTGCTCTTTATGTGACTTTCTGGAGTGTTTAGATTAAATATTTATTGAAAGTAATGCCCCCAGATTTGTTCTTTTTGCTTAAGATTACTTTGGCTATTTGGATTCTTCTTTAGTTCCAAATGAAGCATAGAATTACTTTTTCTACATCTGTGAAATAGGACATTGGTATTTTTGATGGGGATTACATTGAATCTATAAATAACTTTGGGTAGTATGGACATTTTAACAATGTTGATTCTACCAATCCATGAGTATGAGATGTTTTTCCACTTGTTTGTGTCATCTATGGTTTCTTTCATCAGTGTTTTGTGCTTCTTCTTGCAGAGATCTTTCAACTTCTTGGTTAAGTATATTTCTAGGTATTGTATTATCCTTATAACCATTGCAAATTATATCGAGTCCTCGATTTGACTCTCAACTTGACTGTTATTAGTATATAGAAATGCTACTGTTTTGTGTACATTGATTTTGTAACCTGAGACTTGGCTGAATTTATTTATCAATTCTTGGAGTCTTTTGATGGAGCTATTAGGATTTTCTAGATACGAGATCATCTCATCAATGAACAAAACAGCATGGTGTTGGTATCAAAGTAGAGACATAGACCAATGGAATAGGATAGACAACCCAAAAATAAAACATCTACCTACAACCAGCTGATCTTTGACAAAGCAGACAACAACATACACCAGGGAAAGGAAGTCCTATTCAATAAACAGTGCTGGGAAAACTGGATAGCCACACGCAGAAGAATGAAACAAGACCCCTATCTCTTGTTGTATACAAAAATTAATTTGAGATGAATAAAAGTCTTAAATGTAAGGCATGAAACCATAAAAATTCTAGAGGAAAACATAGGAAAAACTATCCTAGACATTGGTTTAAACAAATAATTTACAACTAAGACCCCAAAGGCAAATACAGCAACAACATAAATACATAAATAAATGGTATTTCATTAAATTAAAAAGCTTCTGCACAGAAAAGATAATAATCAACAGACTAAGTAAACAACCCACAGAATGGGAGAAAATATTTGCAAGCTATACATACAAAAAAAGGCTAATATCCATAATCTACAAAGAACTCAAATCAGCAAGAAAAAAATGAATAGCGCTATTAAAAAGTGGGCAAAAGACATGAAGAGTTTTTCAAAAGAAGATAGACAAAGGGTCAAGAAACATGTGAAAAATTGTTTACATCACTAATCGTTAGGAAAATGCAAATTAAAATCACAATGAGATACCACCTTACCACTATCAGAATGACCATTATTAAAAAGTCAAAAAAACAATAGATGCTGGTGTACATGCAGAGAGAAAGAAACACTTATACACTGTCGATGGGGCTGCAAATTAATACAACCTCTTTGGAAAACAATAAGGAGGTTCCTCATTGAAATAAATGTAGACCTGCCATTTGCTCCAGCAATCCCGCTACTGGGTATCTACTCAAAGGAAAAGAAGTCATTTTATCAAAAAGACCCCTGCACTTAAATGTTTTTTACAGCATAATTCACAATAGCAAAGATGGGGAAACAACCTAAGTATCCATCAATTCATTAGTGGAAAAAGAAAAAGGAATGAAATAATGTCTTTTGCAGCAACTTGGATGGAACTGGAGACCTTTATGTTAAGCGAAGTATCTCAGGAATGGAAAAACAAACACTACATGTACTCTCTAACAATTGGGAGCTAATCTATGGGCATACATGGGCACAAAGAGATGTAAAGGTCATTGGAAATCAAGAAGGGGGGAGAGTAAAAATGAGGGGAGGGTAAAAACTTACTTATCATGTGCAATGAACGCTATTCTAGTGATGAACACACTAAAAGCCCAGACCTAAGCCTTATACAAGGTATTACAAGGTATCCATGTAACAAAAACATTTGTACCTCCTTCATATGTTGAAATAAAACAATTATATGTAAAATTCATGTAAATATTTATATATGTAAATATAAAATAAGTGGGCGAAGTGATTCATATACCTCTAAGGGACACTACCAGATAGCCAGAAGCAACTTTGGAAGTACTCAAAGTTCCCTTTACTGATGAAGAAGAACTGTTCTTTAGGATGTTTTAATCTTGCGAAGACTCCATTCTTAGCTCAAATCTGCTGCAAATTAACAATGAGCCGTCTTGAATTTTAGCATGGTGGTTGCTGAAAGGCAGGCAGTGGGAAATCTCAGGAGTATTTCAGTAACCATTTAGTTGATTAAAAGAAACTTCCAATTGCTTCTAAATTTATACTTAGTGGAAACCATACCAGTTTTAATTTTCAAATATCACAAAAATATGATTTTGAGTGCATCTGGGTTTACAAGTCAGTTTTTTTTTTTTTTTGGAGCTTTAAAAAATAAAATTGATATATTTTTATACTATGATGGAGAAAGGAATCAAGAAAGGGTCTTTCTACCCACAGATAAACACACTCTCCCTTTTAAGGAGAGGACTAGGCCATGACTGATGCTTTAAATTTTCTCTTGAAGCAGAGATGACTTTTCTGATTTGGACCGAAGAAATTCTCCTTCAAATCTTTGGTGCATATCAAGCTACATATATTTTATTTTTGCAAGACATGCCTTGTGAATTTGCATACGTATACTCTTTATAAGTGTCTCAGTTTGTTTGAAGTTATTCTGCAGATGAACTTAGGATGTCTTCTCAGATACAAGTCAGTTTTTTGTTTATTATTTTTGCTTGCTTATGAAAGTTTTTTTGGAAACAAAGTATAAAAACAATATAAAATATATTTGAATATTTTGAAAAAACACTGTAAAGCACATGCTCTTGTATCCACAACTTTGGTCAGGAAATAGAGCATTATTGGTACCCCAGCAGTCTACTGTGTACCCCTTCTTAATCACAACATGATTTCAATATTGTAGTCATTAGTTCTTTATAACCATTGTTTTCTATAATATTGGGAATTTCACATTAGAAAAATTCAGCGTTACCCTTTATGCTTATTGAGGGTGTTATAAGATATCAAAATTCATTTACTTCCTTCAGGTTAAAAATAAATGTCAAATAATACAACTAATGGAAAGATTTTATTCTACTTATAAGTTTCCATCCAATATAAAATTGTTTTCCTCCATTCTTTAATTGCTTTCATTAACTATATTGAACTATCTTACTATAATACCCTTAATTTCAGTATTTAATTTTGTTTGACCTTTACCCACACCTTGAACATTTTCACTATGGCAACTGAATATAAACCAATATAAAAAGTGCTTCGATAAAAGTGTTGCAGAATTTCAGCAGACTAAAATTCTTCATTTTAATGTTTGGATCTTATTTAAAGATAAATATCATTTTAAAGAATATTGGAGAACTTATTCTAGCCCTTACTTCCAAAATAAAAATATCATCTACTTGCATTAAATTTTCTCCCTCTTAAGGAAACCATAATTTTAAATACCTTTTTGGATCACCTCAGTCCTTAAGTATCCAAATAATACTTATTGTCATAGATGAGTAATATATGACATTTGCAGTGAGATTGGCTTACAAATAATAGCTAGACAGGAGGATATTTGACTAAGGAGGGCATGTCACAATTATAATCAATAGAATTTTGAGTAATATACCAATAAGATGTGTTTTCCAAAGGACTTCACAGGTTTAGGAAGGATATGAAGTCCTTGCGTGGTCACTCAATCTCTTCTTACTTAAGCCGGGCTGTTTAAATGTTGTGCTGACCAACGCATATGTTATCCGCTCTGTGCCAAAACGTACAAAAGTTTTGTGTCAGCAAACTGCATAGCTTGCTGTAGTAGATCATCATCTTATCTGTTGGATTTTTCTGATTTGTAAATCACGATTAAAGTAGGTTCTTCAGCGTGGAAGACATGCAGCTGCACCTGCTAGTACCCCAGCAAGGTAGGATATGCTCCCCAACTATGTGGACTATGGTCAGATGACTGCCTCCATTTGACAGCTCTTTCAGTGTCTGTCTCAGCCACCTGGCCCAAGGTTATACCACGGCTGAGGTTACACCACACCAGACAAGCCTGTGTCCCCTGACTGATTGACGTAGGGTTTAGAGGCTCAGACCTAATGCCAGAAATTCTAAAAGGCAATCCAGAACTCCTGGTCACATTGGCCAAGGTCTTATGGGGCCTGGGTAGCTGTTTTAGTACTTAACTCTGCCCAAATCTCCTTCCTTTCCATTCCTTACACAGAAATTGATCACTAATAAACCTCTTATGTTGCAGACTCTGCCTACTTCTGGCAAACTCAACCTGTGACAATTATGAATTAAATGTTTCACTATTGAGGTACTTGCTGATGGTTACCAAGCTGTTTATTCTTGTAGTTGAAATGTATCTTAAATGAAGGTGTTACATTCTCTCCATCCATCTATCCATCCATCCATCCATCCATCCATCTTTGATCTACGTATACAGTAAAAATTTCCAAGTGCTATGTGCTGATCTTTGACTTAAAGGAGCTTCTAGGCAAATGGAAGAGATACTTATGTGCACAGTGACTATGAAAGGAGAAAGAACAGAAGTAGAAAGACCTGTAAATAAATAAACCAGATTGATGGTAAATAAACCAGATTAATGATGTGACAAGGTACAGAAATACAGTGGTGGTAGTAAGCTTGAAGAGAAAAGGATGGATGGGAACGAAGGAATAATTTTTGACTGAATAAATAATAGGACTTGGTGACTGATGACAATGTTAGACATCTAAAATCCTGTTAAAGGAAAGAGAACCAAATAGCATTATGTATGCATGTAAATAGGGCCTGATGCATTATAGATCAATCTCTGTAGCTTACTCTAAATGTCTTAAAAGTTTAGTCATTAAAAACAGAACTTCAAGGCTTGGTAATGAAAATCATGTTCTATTTCTAGCTAGTTCATGGTTTCAAAAATACCAGGATTTTCTGTTGATTTGTTTTGATTAATGGAGTATTTCTTATTATTTATCAGTTAATGAAATACACTGTCTTCTACTGTGTTAGTCTCTTTTGCATTGCTATAAAGGAATACTCCTGAGGGTGGGTAATTTATATTGAAAAGAGGCTTATTTAGTTCACAGTTCTACAGACAGTATAAGAGCATGGAGTCAGCATCTGCTTTTGGTGAGGGCTTCAGACTGCTTCCATCTGTAGTGGAAGGTGAAGGGGGAGCAGGCATGTCACGTGGTTAGAGAGGGAGTAAGAGAGGAAGGGGGGACACACTCTTTAAACAACCAGCTCTCACATGAACCAATAGAGTAAAAACTCACTCATTACCATGGGAAGGGCACCAGGCCATTCATGAGGGATCTGGCCTTATGACCGAAACACCTTCCACTCAGCCTCACCTCCAACATTGGGGATTAAATTTCAACGTGAGGTTTGGAGAGGACAAACATTCAAACCATATCTTCTAATTTCCAAAATATAAGCCCTTTAGTGGTTAGTAAAACTCCAATTTTTTTCTAATTTATTTAATTGACCATGTAAATTGATTTTTTTAAACTCTCATTGATTCCTCTCTTTCCTCCCACCCTCATTATTATTCTCTTGACAAGTGTTAACTTCACGGTTTATTATATTTTGAGGGTTTTATTTTCTACTTTCCTAGTCTAGCAGTAAATTTTAGCTCCATGATCTTAAAAACATATCCCCTGTAACTGTGTGAATCAGTTTCCAACTGCATTTTTTAGCAAGCTCATAGGTATTTGTAGATACTGGAATCTGACATTTCCTAATGCCTTGCTAGACATAACTGCTTTCCTGTTACTACTGGGAAATTCTACAGAAAGAAGCATCAATCAAAGGAAGTTGAATTAATTTCTCTGCTACTAAAATGCAAAAGGTAGTTCAGAATTCTACTTTTAATACTTGGAGTGACACTTGCCTTTCTTCCATTCTCGTTTTCATCTCAGTCTTGCATAAACTTGTGAGATCCTGGTGCACTCTGTAGTGGTTTTATGGTTTACAAGTTAAAAGTGTTTGCAGAACTTGTAAAATGTAAAACCACTACAGAGTACACCAGGATCTCACAAGTTTACGCAAGACTGAGATGTTATTAAACCCTCTACATAAGAGTACTTTCATTTTACTCTCTGTTGTTTGAGAAAACATATGACCAAAAGTTACTCTAAATTCACCAACACTTATGTCAAAATAGCTAGAAGAGAGGATTTTGAATGCTCTCACTACAAAGAAATCACAAGTTTTTGAGGTGATATATATGCTAATTACCTTGATTTGATCATTACACAATGTATTTATGTATCAAAACACACTGTACTTTATAAATATGTGAAATTGTTATGTGTCAATTAAAAACAAAATTTAAGAAAATTTTGTTGTATTAACTATTAGAGAAGGCACTAACATCCATACAGATCATGTTTAAAAACAGGTGTTTGGCAAATTATTTGTCTGGCCATTTTTTGTGCCTAAGGATACATAAAGCCTCAATTGCTTCTTATGTTTCTGTTGCTTATCAGGTGTCTGCAGCCCAGAAATCCAGAACCACTTTCATAGATGGAAACTGGTCAGTAATTTTACCGTTGGATGCCTGTTATTGATTTTGAGCAGAGGTATTTTGGATGGATTTTATTGACCTCTTATTATAGGGGAAAAAAACAATGCACTACAACTAAAGTTTTTCTATTTTCCTATCATTGGACTTTCATAAAATGGAAATATTCTGAAAAAGATCATGTAACTTTGAAACATTAAATAAAGTAAGGATGTTTTTGGCTGTACTTGATATGGCACAGTTCCTAATTATTTTTCTATTTCTCTTCCCTTCTGAGTTTCTCTTCTATTATCAGGAGTTTGTAGCTGACCCCACCTTCTTCAACCATATTCCCCATGAAAGTAATGCCAGACCATCTCCTGGCTTCCCAAGTTCCTGTGATGATTTCTTTGTCGCCTAGTTGATCTTTAATAACTGCTCCCTGGCTTAGGCATCAGTATGTAGCCTCCAAGCTGCTAATTTATAGTCAAAAAAGATTCTGCTTTATTATTGCTTTAACCAAAATGAACATTTCATGGTGAGTTTTAGGGGATTTGATGAGAAAAATGCAGTTTTAGCAAGGATTCTATTAGGGAGAATTATATCATGACACAATGTTGATAGCCCCCTTTAATAACATATAAGGTCAGCCCTGTTTATAAAAACTCTTGCATTAGAATAGATTAATTCCAGGTACTTCAATGCATAACTACCTCTTCTTCTTCTTTCTTTCTAATGCTCACTAAAAAAAATGCTGAAATCATCTGAGAGAAAAAATGAAATAACCCATAAAAATTACCTAGTCTATGTTTTAGTTAATTCGTGGCTTCCTTCTAAAATAGGTACATTACACATTTCTAAGGAATGGCTTAATGAAAATGAGCTTGCTGTGTTTATATGAGTTCATGTCATTACAATGGGATTTTTAGCTTTTGGTTACCAGCAGGTTGCAGATATTGATTCACATAATATATTTAATGGTTATTGCCTCTGCTGAGAATTCTTTGAAATTAACCATTAAAGACGTAAGGATGCAAATAGCAGAACAGTTAATGGCTCCTATGGTTTACAAATAATTTTTTGACTTAGCTTTATTTGTCATTATAAAGCTGATTGCATTACCAGAGCTATCTACTATTTCATTAATAATATACACAGAGGTTCTACTCTTTGGGGCCTAAAGCAGTTCTATTTATTTAGTCTTTTAAAGCTATCTGTATATCATTCTGGATATTCAACACTTTTGTCTTTTTCTTGTGTATATTTATAATCATCTCTTTCTCTCCCTCCCTCTCTCTGTCTCTCTCTCTCTGTCTCTGTCTCTCTCTTGCTCTCTCTCTCTTCCTCCCTCTCCATCTCTATGTGTGTGTGTGTGTGTGTGTGTGTATCCATCCACTAGGATAAAAGAATTTATAAATTTAGAGTATACACATACAAAAAGATACATACATACAAAAAGATACATACATACAAAAAGATACATAAGTTTGCCAAAACTTAAGCATAATATATTTAGGAAAAGGGAATGTTTCATTTTTGCCACAGTTCATTCCATATATGTTAAACTATGTTAACAACAGATTATAGAATTTTTTATAAGTGTACTCTGTTGAAAAGAAATATGTATTGATAGATATTAATCAAAGAGAATGGTTTAAAATGGGGAAAGTAGGCCCTAAGAGAGATTTTCAGATTTCTCAAATGCTCTATAGAAATTGCAGTCTCTGCTTATTAGATTATTGGGTATTTTAAAAAAGAGATGATTCTTGTGAAAATAACTTATATAAATTTGTGATTCTGATAAGTGAACATATATTTGTATATATAGTGAATATTTACAGAACTATCATGTGGTCTAAAGAAGAATCCTCAAATCTTATTCTACCATAATGAAACCATTGGAAGATACGTATCTGCATGGATTTAGGCACATTCGATTCAAAGTTAAAACCATTTAGGGCACTAAATTAGTTTATTAACAGTTAGCTCAGAAATGTTTAGTTCACAAATAACAGTGACTTTTGGGGTTACGGGCAGTATATAGTCCATCTTATTGCAATGCCCAGAAAAGTAGTTATCACTCTACTTCTTTTCCCCCCTCACTGAAGGATATTGAAATACAGATGAGTAATAATGTAACTTGTTACATTATTATAGGAAAACTTATGAGTCTCTTTGATCCATTAAAGAGTTACATTATTATAGGGAAACTTATGAGTCTCTTTGATCCATTAAAAATAAGTAAATAAATCAAACACAGGAAGTTTATCACAACTGACAAAACAACTTTTGATGCTTTCACATGTGATAGAGACATTCTTGCATACTGCAACAATATGGACGAGCTGTATAGTTTTAAGTATAAAAATTACACTTTCAGAGTTAAAATTCACTTGTTCCAGAGGTTGACCCAACCAATAAAAAACGTATTAGCTCTAGTAAATATTAAATATGTAAATAAACATAATAATTAACTCTTTTAGTGTACATAAAGTTACATGAAAATAATCTTGTTATTTGTTACTTGTTATTAAATTGAGAAATATTTGGGAAGGTTTAGATAACACAAGTCGCTTTAGAAAGCTTGCTGAAGAAAGTTTGTTTTCTGTAATACCTTTCCCTGAAGCAAGTATAGCTATTAAAAAATCATTCCATTGATTGTAAGTCCTTACTTAAAACTAGATGGATAGTAATAACCGCTTGTTTTGGATGGTGATGGTAGTGGGTTTCATAATAAATAGTAATTTCAAAGGGCTGACCTAGCATCTTTTTTTCTCCTAGTTTTCACTTTATTCAGCCCTGTAAATAGAGTTTTAGATCATTGATCCAAAGCAGTGTTAGTAGTAAACTCTCTCTTTAACACTTTATAACCACTGCCACTTTTGCCGACATGTAATTTTTGGTCTAGCAGCGTTAAGCAGAAAAGTTTAGACAGGAAACCATAGTAAGACTAGAGAGACCCAGAAATAACACCATGAAGCCCAGCCCCTTTATCTTGCTCTGTCCCTGTTTCTGTGAATTAAAGTTATTTTCAATAAAACTGCTTTTTGAACACAGAATCTGTTTTCCAATAATACACGTAGGAGCAGAACCTTAGTTAAGATCAGAAAGATATACCCTAATACCATAATCTTACAGTATATGGTATATTTTTGAAAGGTCATCTTAGTACTTCATATTACTCTGGAAATGAATAAAATACTCTAATTACAAAGCCATTTATCACAGAAATTTAATATAAAACTTCAAAATTTCATCCCTAAAATAATTTGAGAAGACAAGGATAAAACTCTCTTAACTTCATTAATAATAAAGAAAGACTGAGAGATTGGAGATTAGAATGTTATTCCTCTGGTAATAAGTGAGGTGATAAACTGGGGCTCTTTACACAATTTCTAGAATGTTTTATATATGGTCATCATGCCATTCAATTTCAAAATTATAGTTCTTAAAAGTATCATTTGTATTTTATTGGTTACCCTCTGTATGTTTTCATCTTTTGTAGCAGACAGTGACTTCTTTCCCACTATCCAGCAGCGAGGAGAACTGGAAAATAGATTTAAGGCAATACTGTATGCTTGGACCTGGGGAGAAGTATATGGTGAGTGTGTGTGTGTGTGTGTGTGTGTGTGTATGAGGGAGGTACATGTGTGTCTGTGTATATTAGAACTGGGAAGACAAACGTATTAGGCTGTATTAAATGAAATTGCCATTTTTGTAGTTGGCCATTTCATATTGTTCAACCTAATAGAGATCCTTGTGATGCCTGCAGCCTTATTATAGATCCAATAGGTGCCATTGTAGCTTCAGGCATAATCCAATAATTAGATTTGTAACATTCAGAAGAAACATTTCTTGTTTCTTTTTGTAACAAGAAATAGAGGTAAGTACAATACAACATTATATCAAAATACAATAAATGAGAGTTACATCATTATCCAGGAACTTGAGTCAGATTTAATTCCTTAAAAATAAATACATCTTTTAAAAACTCTGATACTATATTACCGGTAATAAAATGACTAATAGTGCCCTCATGAGAGGTTGAGATATTCTTGCATGGTGCGACATCAAAAATATTATTGTCACTGGGTGAATGGTTGATGAAAAAAAGTATGTTCACATTGTTTCAATGTTTACTCCACAGATTATTTATTAATTATTTGATACTTTCATCAAAAGAAAATATTAGCAACTTTATACATATGTTTTGGTTAAGAGTTACATAAACAGGCCGGGCGCGGTGGCTCACGCCTGTAATCTTAGCACTCTGGGAGGCCGAGGCGGGTGGATCGCTCAAGGTCAGGAGTTCGAGACCAGTCTGAGCAAGAGCGAGACCCCTGTCTCTACTAAAAATAGAAAGAAATTATATGGACAACTAAAAATATATATATAGAAAAATTAGCCGGGCATAGTGGCGCATGCCTGTAGTCCCAGCTACTCGGGAGGCTGAGGCAGGAGGATCACTTGAGCCCAGGAGTTTGAGGTTGCTGTGAGCTAGGCTGACGCCACGGCACTCACTCTAGCCTGGGCAACAAAGTGAGACTCTGTCTCAAAAAAAAAAAAAAAAAAAAAAAAGAGTTACATAAACATTAGAACAACACATAAAAATTGATAAATTTTGTAAATAAAAATGCAACAAATAAATCAAAATTTCACTATAGCCATGTAAAATGACTTACTGACTTACATAGCTCTTGCTTCATTCATAAACATGTTATTGATGTGTTATGAAATATATTTAAATTATCACAATTTAATTTCTTCTTACATTATTTATGTAAGAAAAAAACACTCTAAGGCATGGGAGTTTTAAGGGCAGTGTTCATTAATCCCAGTACACTAAGCTTAATAGGAAATTGAAAGCCTTCATCGTGTGAAAATGTACTCATTATAAAAATACTTTTTTAGAATCATGCTAATGATTCTAGAACTATCATCCCAGTTATGAATTTATAACATTTATTATGTATTGATTTATACCAGAAATCAACAGATTCTTGTCATTAAATTTTTAGCAGAAATGAGCCAAAAAAAAATTGGATGGATGAACTAATCCAAATCCTATAAAATGTGAACTAGCAAAAGAGTAATACAATATATAATATTTGGAAATGAAGTTTTACAAAAATGATTATAGTAAAAGTGTTAACATAGGAATATATTTTTTTTATTTCAGCTTATTATGGGGGTATAAAAGTTCAGGTTACATACGTTGCCCATGTACCGCCTATCCCCCCCCCCCCCAGTCAAAGTTGAAAAGGAAGGTCAGACATGGCTCAACATGCCCCACTCCCTTCCTGGAGATATCCTTTATAACTCATTAACAGGCCTAAGGCAATGCAAAACAAACCTGCAGGTCCTCAATTTACATCACAAATAAATGTCACTGGCTTGTCACTGATTTACAGGCTTACTTATCTTAACATTCCAAGCCTTTAGAGAACGCTTCTTGTCTTTAACCAATTACAAGTCAAAGAATCTTTAAACCCACCTCTAATCTGTAAGCCCCCCCCCTTCAAGATGGACCACTCTTTTGGTCACACCAATGTAGGTGAATCTATTTGCTCAAGGCTTCTTGGGTGTGGTTCTGGGTCATGGTCCTCAAATTTGGCTCAGAATAAATCCTTTTAAATTATTTTACAGAGTTTGGCTTCTTTTCCGTTGACCAGTCCATTCAGTCAGCCAGTGGGTGGAGAGGCCTTAAGATTTTATTTTAGTTCACAACCAAATAACTAAACTCAGCATCGCTAATAACTTTGCATACTGACCTGCTGTGCTTCCTGATGCATACATGAAGTTCTCTTGCCAGAAAAGTTTAAACCTCATCAGTCATGAGAGCATGGAAAAATTATGATACTGACTTTGATTTTTCAACAACATCAGTACCATGAAGGACCAAATAAAGTTCAAGGACTGTCCTTGTTTAAAGGAGACTAAATTCAATGAGAGATCCCAATTTGATCCCAATTTGGGCCCTGACATCATTAAAACACTTAAATATGGGCTATAAATTAGATAATGTTGTATCATAATTAAATTTCTTATTTGTCATGATAGAATTATTAACATATGATAGAATGTTCTTGTTCTTAGAAGGTACAAGCTGAATATTTAGGTGTGAACTTGTGTATGTGTATGTGTGTGTGCATGTGCATACATGCATATACTTTCAAAAAATAAATTGGGGATAAAAGAGATAAATAGAGGAAGAAAAAAACATGTTGCTCGATGTTAATTGGTGAACTACTGTAGGATGTATTTGTGTTTATTATATTAGTCTTTCAATTCTTCTGTAAGTTTAAAAACTAAAATACAGAGTTGAGTTGAGGGTAAGAAATTTTGGGGGCTCAAAAGATGTGGAAACAACCCAAGTACCCATCAATGCATGAATGGATTAATAAGATGTGGTATATGTATACCATGGAGTACTACTCAATTACAAAAAACAATGTTGAACTAGCACCACTTATATTATTATCCTGGATAGAGTTTGAGCCCATCCTTCAAAGTGAAATATTACAAGAATGGAAAAACAAGTACCACATGTACTTGCCATCAAATTGGTACTAACTGATCAACACTAAGGTGCTCACCAGGAAGTAATATTCATTGGGTGCCGGGCAGGTGGGATGGGGGGAGGTGGGGGTGGGGATATTCACACCTAATGGGTGCAGTGTGCACTGTCTGGGGGATGGACATGCTTGAAGCTCTGACTCGGATGGGGCAAAGGCAATATATGTAACCTAAACATTTGTACCCCCGTAATATGCTGAAATAACAAAAAATTAAAAAAAAGAAATTGTTGGGGTCAGAAAGAGATACCCCAAAATATGATGCTTTGGCATGCTGAGTGCTTTGAACAAAGGAAATTGAAAGGTCTCAAAAATAAGCCTCAGAACCAAGGTCTCTCTCTGACCTTCTCTTGCTCTCCCCGTTCTTTTCCTTATGAAGCAGTGGGAGGGGATCTCTCCAAAATTCCCTTATTTAATTGAGGAAGTTAATCTACAGGGAATGCAATTATCTTGGACCACCTTCCTGGAATCTACATTAACCAGAGAACATTAACTCATATCTCAGGAGAGCAAACTAAAAGTCTCCATGCCCTGGACACCACTCATGGGCAGTCTGTTCATCTATTCTTTCAACTCTTCTTCTTTTTTTGATTCTTTATTTTTATCTATTTTTTTACTTTCCTCACCCTCCTCTTCCCCTCCTCTCCCTTTCAACTATTTTTCTAAGGGCTGTTACCTGAGAGACTTTATCTGCATAATAAGACAACTTTTGTTGCAGTGCAGTTCTGCCTGCCACCTTCCCTTATCTTGTAGCCACCTCTCTTAGAGCCTTGGGGAATTTTGTCCCAGGCTAGTCTCTGCTCTTCAGGGCCACTCATCTCCCCTAAAAATTATTTATTCTTCTTTTAAAATTTCCCACATCCCCCATTTCCCTCTCTTCTATGAAGAGGGTATTTAAGTTTCAACTATCTGGCCCTTCTTTGAGTTTTGTGTGACTCCTGTGTACATGTGCACACTAATAAATTTGTATGTCTTTTCCCCTGTTTATTTGTTTATTGTGAGTTTATTTCAACAGACTCAATAATTGAACCTTCAGAGGGAAAGTTTAAACTTCTCTACAAAATCATTAATAACAGTGCACTCAACATATGTCTTTCTATGCTATGTACTATAGTTTGGGGAGGGTTTTTTTTTTTTTTTTTTTTTTGAGACAGGGTCTCACTCTGTTGCCAAGGCTGAAGTACAGTGGCATGATCATAGCTCACTGTAGTCTCCAACTCCTGGGCTCAAGTGATCCTCCTGCCTCAGCCTCCCTAAGTAGCTAGAACTACAGGTACGGCTCCACCATGCCTGGCTAATTTTTAAATTTTGTTTCAGAGACAAGAGATCTCCCTATTTTGCTCAGGCTGATCTGGAACTCCTGCTTTGGCCTTCCCAAGTGCTAGGATTATGGGATTACAGGCATGAGCCACCACACCCAGCCTATACTATAGACTTTGTATTAATAGTTTGAATTTTACATCTAAATATCAGTAGTTTGCACATAAGAATTGTATCTGAAGCAGGTGACATAGTAATTGGCTAGGATTTTTTTCTATATTGTCACATCTTACAGTGTTCCTTAGTGTTCAAGAATATCCTTTTTACTGTATAAAACTATAAGCATTTTATCTCTAGAAGAATTCTTCACGTGCTCCATATAGATATTTGTTCGACACAGTTTTGTATAGACCAGTTAATATTTACTCTGAGGAGCATCTGAAATCAATATATTTCTTCCTGAGAACCTTGGAGAATATTTATAGCTTCCAAAAATAAGACTTGTATTTTAAACTATTTTCTAATATGAACATATAAAATTAAACATTATGGAATAGCTAGAAATTATTAAAAAGGTATTTGGCTTAATAACATAATTGAGAATTTAATGAAAATTGTTATAAGTACTTAAATTCATCAGTGTCTATATGGCTTTATCCAGACTTCCCAAAGTTTAGCATATATTCAGTATGACATATCTGGAAACTAAACATTCCCATGCAGTGGCTAAGAATATAGCTTTATTCCAGGCAGGGTGAAATTGCACCTGATGAATTTTCTAATTATGTAACTTGTTTTTCTTTTCTTTTTTTTTTTTTAATTGTAGGACTGACTTTTTCAGGATGTCAGTTGTGTAACCAAAGGCTGAGAAATATAATAATACATGATCTCTAAGACTGTTCAGAGGATTTATGGAAATAAAATAATGCATATTAGGTGCTCAGCACAGGACCTGGGATGAATAGTACAAGGCCATTACCATCACTTTCATCAACATCTGCATCAAATCATCCGTCTTGTCACCAGAAATGTCTATCCTGATTTATGTCCCCTAGAACCATTCTAAATCATTCATGACTGTAGGCTGGTATTTAAATTCCTGAATGAAATTGAAATTCATAGTGTCAGAGTGACTTTTCCTTTCACTGTCACTCTACTATTGAGTATTTTTGGAATAAAGCCCCTACCACTAAATATTCCTGTCTGTTTGGATTGGCATATGGAATCTATTACCATTGTTTTCTGGAATAAAAAGATATTATATATTTTGTTAGGAATTTTTTTTGAGACAGTGTCACATTTTGTTGTCCAGGTGGGAGTGCAGTGTTGTCATCATAGCTCACTGCAACCTTGAACTCCTGGGCTCAAGTGATCCTCCAGCCTCAGCCTCCCAAGTAGCTGGGACTACAGGTGTGAAAATCCACAGCCATCTAATTTTTCTTATTTTTTTAAACATCCTGTTAACATGTTTAAGAATTTTTCTTATTTTTTAGAGATGGGGTCTTGCTATGTTGCCCAGGCTGGTCTCAAACTCCTGGCCTCAAGCAATTCTCCTGCCTCAGCCTCCTGAGTCACTGGGATTTCAAGGGTGAGCCATCATGCCTGGAATCCAGGAAATATTTGTATTAAAACTTACAGCATTAATATTATCAACTATAAGTCCCTTTTTTGTTTTAATATATTTTACTACTAATGACTACAATGTATGCATTTCTCCTATAACTATATTATATAGTTTGTACTATTTCTGCATTATGTGCTCCATAGAAGAATGTGGTCATTTCAATTTTGTATGTCAATTATTTTTTACTCTCAGAAGCATCTGAAATCAAATGTGATCATCTTTAAGAAAGCGGTTTTGTAAAAAAAAGATATGTATATTTATTCCCATTTGATTCTCTGAAAAAAATTTATTTTCATCTTTATTTTCATAATCCTTTATCTTTTTATAAATTATTGAATTGATAACTCTTGTTTGTTCATTTTGTATTTGTCTTCAGTGAAATCGTCTGCAAATAAACATTAAAATGAAGCATCGTAGATATGTGATATATTAAGGAAATGGTTACATAAAAACAGGAAGAGGACAGAGAAATGTGTTAGTCCCTTTCGTGATGCTACAACAAAATACTTGAGACTGGATAAATTATAAAGAATAAAAATTTATCCCTCACAGTTTTGGAGGCTGAAAAGTCCAAGATCAAGGTGAAGGCATCTAGTCAAGGCTACTTTCTGCTTCCAAGATGGTGCCTTGAACACTGTGTCCTTCAGAGAGCAAAAGGTAAAAGGGCAAAAAAGGGACAAACTTCCTTTGTCAAACACTTTTATAAGGACACTTACTCCTATTCAGGGGGGGAGGAGCCCTTATGACCTAAATCACTTCTTAAAGGCCCTATCTCTTTATACTATCCCATTGGCAGTACCTGAATTTTGGAGGGGATATGTTCAAACCATAGCAAGAAAGCAGACTCAATCTGCCCAAATAAATATGGAATGTAATTCAAAGTCCAAGCCTCAGCCTGATCCTGTGGTGTTGTCTGGAACTGAAATGACACCACAGTTTTTGTTCTGATTGAGGCAAGGGAGCTGGGATTTGAGACTCTTACACCACACAGGTATTGGCTATGGACCTGCCCAGGGGACGTAAACTCCCAGGCCCTTTGGGTTTTGAGCGGCTCCAGTAACCCAAGAGTGGTGCTCTGAAGAGGGTTGCAGGTACCCCACCAGGCCCACCCAGAAGATGGGAGCACATCACAAGTAAATGACATTCCAGGGGAAAAGGGCATAAGGGAAGAAGAATATCTACAGCATTTTATGAAATAGTCTTTCTCTCTCTCTCTTTTCTTTCTTTCTTTTCTTCCTTTTCCTCCTAGAATCACTTCTAAAACCAAAATAACATTTTTGATTCCATGATATCAATGATGATGATGATGCCTGTGAATAAAATGTATACAATAGAGGTAATTATTGGCTAAACACATTTGATCAGCTAATAGAATTTTTCATTGATCATTATCTTACCATAAATACACAATTAATGCAGTAATTCCTACTGTCAAGGAATTTTAAGTTTCATTTGTAAATAGGAGTACAGGCACATAAAATAATTATATGAATGGTTTTCAAAAATTTTATGGCAAATGCATAGTATGAAACAATTATGGATAGATTTCAAAAATTGTTTACACCAAAATAAACTTGTATTAACTTGTTCTAAGATGTCTGAACAGGATCTAGTTTGAGGCACTAAGAAGGATAAGACATCTGTTTGAATAGAACACCTATCACAGCAACATGAATTCTTCCACAATTGAAGCAAGAACAAACATCAAATTTATGGCAAAACTTGGACATAAGAATGGTGACATTAGTGATGCTTTACAAAAAGTTTATGGGGACAATGTCCCAAAGAAATCAGCAGTTTACATATGGATTACTCATTTTAAGAAGGGACAAGACAATATTGAAGATGAAGCCCACAGTGGCAGACCATCCACATCGATTTGTGATGAAAAAAATAATCTTGTTCATGCCGTAATTGACGAGGACTGACAATCAATAGCAAAAACAATAGCCAACACCATAGACATCTCAACTAGTTCAGCTTACACAATTTTAACTGAAAAATTAAAGTTGAACAAACTTTCCATTTGACGTGTGCCGAAACTGTTGTGCCCAGATCAGCTGCAGACAAAAGCAGAGTTTCAATGGAAATGTTAAACAAATGAGATCGAGATCCTAAAGCATTTCTTCAAAAAACTGTCACAGAAGATGAAACAAAATCTTTACTAATATAATCATGAAGACGAGGCATGGTCAAAGCAATAGTTACCAAGAGGTGGAAGTGGTCCAGTTAAAGCAAAACTGTACCAGCAAGAGCAACAGTTTTTTTTGGATACTCAAGGTATTTTGCTTGTTGACTTTCTGAAGGGACAAAGAACAATAACATCTGCTTATTATGAGAGTGTTTTGAGAAAGTTAGCCAAAGCTTTAGCAGAAAAATGCCCAGAAAGCTTCACCAGAAAGTCCTTCTTCACCATGACAATATCCTGCTCATTCCTGTCATCAAACAAGGACAATTTTGTGAGAGTTTTCATAGGAAATCATTAGACATCCACCTTACAGTCCTGATTTGGCTACCTCTGATTTCTTCTTTGTTTTTTAAACTTAAAAAATATTTAAAAGGCACCCATTTTTCTTCGATTAATAATATAAAGAAGACTACATTGGCATGGTTAAATTCCCAGGATCCTCAGGTCTTCAGGGATGGGCTAAATGGCCGGTATCATCACTTACAAAAGTGTCTTGAATTTGTTGGAGCTTGTGTTGAGAAATAAAGTTTATATTTTTAGTTTTTATCTTTTAATTCCATTTTCCATTAACTTTTTGAAGTCCCTTCATATATTAACATTAACATATGTTAATTTTCTTTTTCTTCCATATCAATTGAGCGCAAACTAAATGGCTTTAAGTAACGGCCACTTATTCTCTTATAGTTTTGTATGTTAAAGTCTAGCATGGCATGGCTGGGCCCCCTCTGCTTAGGTCCCACAGACTCAAATCAGGGTGTCAGCTGGGATGTAATACTCTTCTGAGGCTCGAGTCTTTTTCTAAACACAGTACATGTATATTAACTGGGACACAAAAGAAGTTTCTTAGCCCATTGATTATTCAGCTAAAGCAAGGCATTCATTTCTCTGCTCAATCACAAAATCTCCCAATCTGTGCCTGAAATAATTCAGAACTGGCAAAATAGATTATGCTCATATGAAGAGAAAGAGGCAATAAAGGAATCAAAGACATGTTCTGGAGGAGTAATATGAATAGAATTTGAAATTTGTCACCATTATAGCATGAATATCTCTTAAAATATTTGAAAATTGAATGATGTCTCATTCAGCAAAGAAGAAATTATTAGCTATCATCCAAGGAAGAGTAAGGAATATAACAGAATCTGTCCCCAAATTAAGGACAAGTAAATGGCAGGGAAGCAACCATCAATTAATTAGATGAGAGCAATAAAATCACTAAAACCTCAGTGAATTGCTTCCTTCAAATAATTATGATGGTGAGAAATCTGGCTAATGTATACTTCTGTGTTCTAATGTAAATTAGTTAATAGAATAATTCTTGTAAAATTCAATGGACTGGTGGTAGTTGGAAGGGATTTGAGGAAAATATTGAATCAGGGATCTAAGATGAACTGTTAGAATTCAGAATTTGGTTGTTAAAGGAAGAGGAGACCCTAGAAAATAATTGGATGTTTTGATCTGTTGTGATAAGTCCCTGTTTCAGTGCTCCATCATTTTAATTACATTAGTCTAATCAAGTCACATAATATAAAATATAAATTCTCATGCATTATGGCTTCCTTAAAAAAAGAATTTAAAGAAAAGGTAAAGTCAGAGTGAGTTAATTTAGTAGATACTAAAAGAAAAAATATAAATGTTATACATAAGAAGTAGAATAGGAGATTTGTGAAAAATAGCAAAATGCTACCATGCAGATGTTATGATAGCCAAGGTCAGGAAAATAACAAGTGTTCAATTCCGGAGTGAATTCTGTAATAAGTTACGTTCATTAGCACTCAGTACTGTGCAGACACTTAATTACAATGTCTATATTGAGTTTAATAAGTGGTTTTCATTAATCACAGAGCATCCCTATCTCTATCCTGATGACCATAAAAAATGAAAAATGTGTGTTTAAACCACCTGAAGTGGACTGGTCGTGTTTATTGTCTGAAGAATGGCTTGACATATTTAAATCATCACAGACTTTGGAAACTAGAAGTATGCAAAGAAAAAAAATAGATTAAACAAATGATGCAAATAATTTAAGTCATTTTGTAATCATAAAAAGTAAACATACATTTCTTGAGTAATTTACAATCACATAAGACTTATTCCATTTAGGTGATATTTATCCTATGTCCTCATGTAGTTTACATCCAAATCAAGTACTTTTGCTTTAGTTAGAACAAAGTTAAAATAACTGTTCTTGTTCATACCTATAGACACTAATAAATATAAAGCTTAAAAAACTACCATTACTTTTCTAGTTATAAAAAGTAGTATATACTCATTATAAATAATTTGGAGCTTACAGGAAAATGTAGGGGAAAAGTTCACCATAATTCTATCTTCCTAAGATATCAACTGTTAATATTTTAATATTTTGGGTTATCCCCACCTATCTGTAAATGCCTCTCTATCTATACAGTGTCTATGGGCACATAGAGATATTGAATTTAAAAATATACATGTGCATATAAACCAACTTGTTCCTCAACTTTTTATGGAAAGTTCCTCCTACTCTCCCCTGACCCAGGCTTTTCTACAAAGATATGTGCCATTTTCTCATGAGGTGACTATTTTTTCTCCTACCCCCCCAAAAACCTGATGTCAGGAGGTGGAGTCAGCTTCCTTTTTTAACTCCATTGCCATTTCCACAGAATATCTCACCTCCACCCTTATCTAAATTTTCCTGCTGCATTTGGTCTCAAGCCGTCTGGCTCTATTTCCCTCTAGGAATCTCATTCTTAGATTCAACCAATTCACATTCTTTTCACTCCATTTAGTGAATGACTACCTTCATATTCACTCTTCTTGTCTTCATTAGCTGATTCTTGTCATATCCTGGATGACTGTAATTTTCAGAATTCTAAATAGAGTTCCTCAATTTCTTTTTTTTTTTTTTTTTTTTTTTTTTTTTTTTTTTTTTGAGACAGAGTCTCACTCTGTTGCCCAGGCTAGAGTGGGTGCCGTGGCGTCAGCCTAGTTCACAGCAACCTCAAACTCCTGAGCTCAAGTGATCCTCCTGTCTCAGCCTCCCGAGTAGCTGGGACTACAGGCATGCGCCACCATGCCCGGCTAATTTTTTCTATATATATTTTTAGCTGTCCATATAATTTCTTTCTATTTTTAGTAGAGATGGGGTCTCGCTCTTGCTCAGGCTGGTCTCGAACTCCTGAGCTCAAACGATCCGCCCACCTCGGCCTCCCAGAGTGCTAGGATTACAGGCGTGAGCCACCGCGCCCGGCCGAGTTCCTCAATTTCTTAATGGTCAGTTTCTCATCTATGTTCTACACCACCACCAATTCCATGGCTGCATCATAGACACCGTGTCTACCCAGAACTGCTCTACCTCTAAAATCATACATTCCAATTTCTGCCCTCTGACTCCAAACACTTGTTCTCTTGCTCTCTTATTGCGGAATTTCCATGTTGCATGTCCTCCAACCTATGGGTTCTTTGGTTTTAATTCCATTCCATGCTAAGTTACATTCAATTGTCTGTTGCTTCACCATCACTCTTGACAGTACTTGAGACCCCTTGCTTCATTGTCTTCAGTCACAATTATCTGGCAAAATTCACCCATGGATCCTTCCAAATCTGGAACTTCCCCTAGTAGTTGAGAGTGAAAGAAAATCCCACCCATGATTATTAAAAGTTGATATATGTATACAATGGAATATTACTCAATTATAAGAAATGACAGTGACCTAGCACCTCTTATATTTTCCTGGATTGAGCTTGAGCCCATTATCTGAAGTGAGGTATCACAAGATCGGAAGAATAGGGTCCACATGTACTGGCCATCAAATTGGCACTGACAGATCAACACCATGGTGCTCACACAGTAGTAATATTCTCCAGGGATTAGGGGGTTACGGGGGGTAAACTCATAACTAATGGAGGCAGTGAGCATTGTAGAGGGGAAAGGCATGCCTCTAATCCTTGCTTGGGTGAGACAAAGTCATAAAATGTAACCAAAATGTTTGTACCCTCATAACATCCTGAAATAAAACAAAAACAAAACAAAACAAAAAAACCAAAAACCAAAAAACAAAACAAACAAACAAAAAAGACTGAGATTTTTCAAACACTTTGAAAGTCTCTCTATTTTAAGCATTATTTGTTTTTAGCCTTTTCTCTTACATGTAAAAACAAGTCTATCTTTTTAAACTTATCTCATGCCTAGTGCATTCCAGATTATGTTCTATTTCCCTTTAGGTCTCTAGTGGATCACATTAGTCCTGATGCTTCAGAATCATCATCTTTTGCTAGGCTTCTTAGGTGACTTAGAATCTTGTTAGGACCCTCCTAAATTCTATTTTAGTACTTTGTTTAGCTCTTGCCTATGTATCTGAGCTTCCCCTCAACCTCCTTTTTCCATCTGCATTAAAAGTATTTCTCGTATATGCAAATTAAAACACTACTGAGATACAAAAAAAAAAAAAAAAAGAAAGAAAGAAAGAAAATCCCACCCATGAAGATTGTCAAAGTCTTCATTTTCAATATTGATTGGGACATTGTCTGTGTTTTTATACAGTTTTCTCTAATTGTCTACACTTGCTTCTTCAAATGTTTACCACTATTATGAAACCTATTTCATTCTGTTCTGCCTCAATCTCAGGGGATGACATTTTCTCTAATTTTTTAGAGGAAATAGAGTACAATAGGCAGGAATACTTTGAACTTCCAACTACAAAATATGAGTTGGAACCCATGGTTTCTCCTTTGGCTCCTCTCACAAAGCAGGGAGATGAACTATCTTTTGCTTTAGGCCAATGCTTCCCCTAGTACAATAAATCTCATTATCCAGAGAACTTATTTCAAATATTCCTTCTTACTCTTGCCCTTCCACTTTCACTTCCCTCTTAGCTGCTATGGGGGAGTTTCCAAGTATGACAGCAAGGAGGAAAGAGAAGACTATGTCCTCTCAGTGGGCAGGCTCATTCCCAAAGGGGAAAAAAGGCTGATTCAGGCCATATGTGTCAGATTTATTCTTTCCAAATTTACCAATCAGGTAAATCACTCCACTTCCCAGTAAGAAGGAGAAAAGGAAAAGAGGAAACTAGGCAGTTAGAATATCTTAGTTCTTTTCAACAAAAAGGAAACATTGGGTGAAGAAGAAGTCTCCCTCCATTATACTGCTGTTACTTCTAAGCAGAATTGGACTATTTTTCCTCTCTTCAAACTCTCTCTGGGCTTCTACATATCATACTTCTCTGGGTCTCCTCTAACCTTTCTGGCCTTTCCTTCTGAGCATCCCTCATGGGATCCACTTCCTATACCTATTCTCTTAAATTATTTTTGTCAGTATGAATTCTCTCCTGACCCCTCTTCTCTTTTTTACTTTCTGTGTCTTCAATTATAATCTGTGGGCTATATTTCCAGCCCAGATACCTGTCCAGACATCCAGTACTCTATATTCAACTGTCCTCCAGATAGGTTTCATTGGATTCCCACAGGCACCACCACAATAACATGGCCCAAACTGAAGTCCCTTTTCTGAAATCAATTACTCCTTCCAAATGCTCCATTTGTGTTTGTACCTACCATCCATCCTGGTGCCTAATCCAGAAATCTGAGCGCCATCCTTGACAATGTCTTCTCTCTCACACCCCACTTCTGGTCCACTAATTACTATCCCTTTGTCCCCTAAATGTGTGTCAAATCCCTTCACTTCTCTCCCTCTCTATTGTAACTACCCACATTGAGTCCATGATAATATCTTCCCAGGATCAATACGAAGCTTTCTGAACTGTTCTCTTGCCACCTATAATGTTCCTCCCCTTTCCAAAACCACCCTTCTCACTGTGGCCATGGTGATCTTTATAAATTCAAAATTCAATCTTGCCATTTCCAGGCATAAAATATGTCCATAGAATTCCATTACCATTAGAATGAAGGCTACAAGGACCCAGATGGCATGGCCTCAGCCAATGACTTTACTCTCATTTCTGGATAATTTTTGAGTTCTTCCAGAGTTTGTATTTTTGCTTATGGTGTTTCTTGTGACTGGGGCATTTTTCTTTACCTCACCCTACATACTTATAGGAAATATATGCCCCAGCAGGTAAGGGTTTTATGTTTCTCTGGAGTACTTTCATAACTGTGTAAATTTCTCTTGTCATAACACTTGCCCACATTGTCATTTAACCTGTCTATTGTCTGTATACATTCTAAATACTGATATCTAAAAGGTCTGTGAGAGCAGAAATCATATCTCTTCTTTTCATCCTTATATCCATAGTGCCTAACACAATGACCAGCACAAAAAAGTTGTACAATCAAAATTATAGAATGCATAGTCTGAATTATGTGTCATCAGAAAGGCATATATGAGCATTACAGTTTCATAAGGGAGTGTGTTTTAAGTTGAATAGTGAATCTTAAGTGCTAAGATATTGGTTTTAAAGTAATATATTTATCCTGTTGGCAGGATAGAAACTACATATGTGTGTGTGTTACATATTGACACAATTTTACACACATTTTCAAAATCTAAAAGATTTTTTGACTAATTCTAATGAATTTTTCCAATATACTAGACCGGATGGGGAGAAAATTTCATATAGCATAGCATAATGGTAGAAGCAGTAGATGAAGAGTCACAGAACCTGAGCGGAAAATCTATTTTGTGTTCCAATTTCACCAATTTGCCATATGATTTTTATTTTTATCTCTCAGAATCTCAAATATCTTATATGTTATTTTTAAAAACTATGTATATAGGAGGAGAACCAAGATGCCACTAATGTTTTTTTTTATCTGTTGAAAGGGCTTTGTGAAGACTCATAGACTGTAAACACCTGGAAGATATCATAGGTATTATTTTATTATTATTGCTATTATAACTTGTTATTGTTGCTTTTTTTAATTTCAGCTATTATGGGAGTACAAAAGTTCAGGTTATATATATTGTCCATGCCCCCCCATCCCCCGAGTCTGAGCTTCAAGCGTGTCCATTCCCTAGACAGTGCACATCGCACTCATCACGTAGGTATGCACCCATCCCCTCCCCCAACCCTATATTTCATTTTTTCACAAGATCTTTCCACAAAAACAATCAAAGAATTATAGTACAATAAATAATGTTCCTATATGAATAAAATCTGTGTTTTTCTTAGATCATTGAGCAAAAAGTCTATGAGCTAAAAATAATGCATCCATTTGGGGAAATATTTCTAGAGAATGACATCATAAGTCTTCAATATTTTAAAATATCTCTAAAATATGTGTATTAATAACTGATAAAATAAATTTAATGCTTCTCTAGTATATGATGCTCTGCTAAGTGCCTTAAATTCACTGTTTCATTTAGTCCTCCCAACAATTCTGAATTATATATAGCCTTATTGAGTCCACTTTACAAAAAAAAGAAAATGCTTCCTAGAGAGATTGAGCAACCATTTCTGTGAACTAACTAGATACAAGACTTCCTGTCCTGCGAAGAGATGGGCACATATGGATGTGTAATTTTCTACTAACTGAACATCTATTTTTCCCCTTGGTGAGGATAATTTTGAAATATTTCCTGTGCATTGATTGATTCAAACCAAATGAGATAGTGTCAGATTTTCAGTGAGTCTGCCTTTATGCCTTTACATAGACACACATTCATACACACAAACACACACACACATAAACATATATTTATATTGTGATAAAATCACGTTTGGATCTTGAAAATATTGCTAACTCAGAAATGCTCTGTTTCAACTACAGTGTTTCATTAGGATATAAAGTTATTTTGAATTTGAAACTATTTTTGCCTCTGTCATGTTTGCAGCTAAAGTTTTATTTAGGCTAATTAGGAATGCTAAGAATCTTCAAGATGTTTTACATAGAGTTGAAAATAAAACAGTATGGAAGGAGGTTGTTTCCACATACTATGATTATTGTAAGAAAAACTATGCAGTTTTGTTTGTTAAAATTCACCTGTTTTCTGGGTGTTTCTGTTACATCTCCGAAAAAAAAATATTCTTTTAAGATATAGTACATTTACTCACAATTTCTTCTTAGAGAACAAAAAATAAACAGTAGAATAAGAAGTATTTGTATACACTATTAGAGTATCATACTGAGTAGCTTCACTGCCCTAAAAATTCTCTGTGCCTCACCTATTCATCCCTTCCTCCCCTCAAACTACTAGCAACCACTGACCTTTTGACTGTCTCCATGGTTTTGTCTTTTCCTGAATGTCATATGCTTGGAATCATACAGTATGCAACATTTTCAGATTTAGATCCTGTTTTTAAATTTTTTCAAATGCCAGGAAACTAGTGCTTATCAGCTATGACCTCAGAGTTATTTGATAAGATAGGAATTTTATTTAAAATTTAAACCAAGTAAGACTAAAATGGAAAGCTACCTTTAAGGTTTTCTTAATACTTTCTATTCAATTAGGTTACATGTGGCTCCATTTGAAATAATGGTATTCCTTGATAGCAGCAACTTTTCTATTAATGCCTTTATTATTTTATAAAGTTTTGCTCTATGATATTCAAATATCATATATATTTATAACTTAAATAATATAGATTGATATGTGGTAGGCTCCATTATATTACTGTTACTAGATTTTATAGTAGTTTACATTACCAAATAGATCATTTTTGGGGGGGGATATTCTCTTTGGAAAAATATGTGATTAATAACCTTGTATTTGTGTTTGTCTATTTCAGGCATATGTGGCTATAAGCACTCAATGAATGTTGGATGATTGATGATCTTTTCATTAGATGGTTTATTGTATTTATGTTTTTTCTAGAATTTCTCAAGTTTACACATACACACACACACATATATATATATATATATATTTTTTTTTTTTTTTTGAGATAGACTTTCACTCTGTTGCCTGGGCAAGAGTGCAACGGCATCATCATAGCTCACTACAACCCTACAACCTTCAACTTCTGGGCTCAAGCGATCCTCCTGCCTCAGCCTCCCAAGTAGCTGGGACAACAGTGTGCACCACAACGCCCAGCTAACTTTTTATTTTTTATAGAGACAGGTTCTGGTTATGTTGCCTAGGCTGGGCTCAAGGGATCCTCCCACTTTAGCCTCCCAAAGTAAAGTGTTGCGATTACAGGTGTGAGCCATCATACCTGGCCCAGGTTTATAATGGTATAATAGTAACTAAAAGGTTAATGCTTTGATTTCACAGACTAAGTGATATAAATATTTCTCTGTGACTCATCAGCACATAAAGGTAGATGTGGATGGTTGTAGGCACTTGCTCAATTCTTTCGTTGTAATAAAATTTTCTAAAGGAAATATCATAGGCATGTTTTATTATTTGGGAAGATTCTTAAATTAATAAAAGAGATTTAAAATTTTATCATTTAAATAAAGAAAATTTTAAAAACATACAAAATGTACAAATTTAACTGAAAATTAAATATAGATTTTCAGAAATGTAAGTCAAATATACATATAAAGATATTTAATATTACACTATCACAATTATAGATCTTATAAAGTTTAGAGTATTTTATTAATGTGTATATGTTTTTAATTTTAAAACTCAAGGGGCACGTATGTCTCATGTACTGCCAAAATTTCTACTTGAATCTTATAATAAGACATGGATTGAAATAAGAGTAAAGGAAGGCAATTTCTAGGAAAAATCTACACAGTTATTGTTGAATAGAGTAGTATTTGGCCTTTTCCAGATTTCATTGGTTTTTATTTATAAAATCTCCTAAAATTTGACCCTTTCTAGGCAGCCCTGGTTTTGCTACATTTCTCTACAAATGTCTATGATGTTCCTATGAAAAAATGATTACATACCTCTCTAACACAAATAACTAATTGTATCTCTTCGGAAATTTAGAAATGAAATAAATTGTGTGCTTCTATAAATTTTTTTCTCAAATAGACATTTTAAAATATATTTCCTCCATAAAAAATTGGCTTAATTTCTCCACTGATCGTTGCTTCCCTTTTTCAGTTGTAGGGGTAAAAAAATCTAGGGCAGAATAGAGAGAAATTAAACCAAAAATACAAAGAGTTTCCTCAAAAGACACCATTCATTTCACGGAAATTAATTGAGAAGAGGAGGCAGGCTTTGAAGCAACTCTACTTTCAATGTGGCACTGCCACTATGCTCACCATGTACATGAGTAGGAGAGCCAGGTGTCTGCCTCTTTGGCACTATGCTGAGGTCCTGTGGCCTAATCCAAAGGGTGTGGCTCTGTCTGGGTTCAAGCTTCAGAAGAACTTTGCATCTCGTTTTGTCACTTCTACTACAGAGTGAGCTAGTAGTTTTTTCTTGTATTGACAGCATGGGGCATTAGGCAACTTTGCGGAACACATAATCCCTTATTGAGGTCATAGATTTTTTTTGTTTTTGTTTTTGTTTTGAGACAGGGTATCACTTTGTTGCCCCGGCTAGAGTGCACTACCTCATCGCAGCTCACTGCAACCTCGAACTCCTGGGCACAAGTGATCCTCCTGCCTCAGCTTCCTGAATAGCTGGGACTGCAGGAACGCACCACCACACCTGGCTGATTTTTTTTTTTTTTTGAGACAGAGTCTTGCTTTGTTGCCTGGGCTAGAGTGAGTGACATGGCATCAGCCTAGCTCACAGCAACCTCAAACTCCTGGGCGTAAGCGATCCTACTGCCTCTGCCTCCCGAGTAGCTGGGACGACAGGCATGCGCCACCATGCCCGGCTAATTTTTTCTATATATGTTTTAGTTGGCCAGATAATTTGTTTCTATTTTTAGTAGAGATGGGGTCTTGCTCTTGCTCAGGCTGGTCTTGAACTCCTGACCTCAAGCAATCCACCCGCCTCGGCCTCCCAGAGTGCTAGGATTACAGGCGTGAGCCACCAGGCCCGGCCCACACCTGGCTGTTTCTTAAAAATTTTTTTGTAGAGAGGGAATCTTGCTATATATAGCTCAGGCTGGTCTTGAACTCCTGGCTTCAAGCAATCCTCCCACCTCGGCCTCCCAAAGTGCTAGGATTATAGGCTTGAGCCACCGCACCTAGCCAAAGATTTTATTTTTAATAAACTACTTGTATGTTGACTTTGGATTTATGCTTGCTTTGCATTTTAATTAATATCTTAACATTTTATTTCTTTAAGATTTTCGTTCAAAACTTGCTTGTGAGCTCCTATTTACCGAAGAAAAGACATTCTGTTGTTTTAGTTATCACTACCTTGAAAGCCGCGAGTAAACAAGCATGGACAGATGTATTTCTTCAACTATACACGGTAATATTTCTAGTCTTGTTTATTGCTGCTTGTTTGGTTGCTTCACATGAATAGTATATTAGTTAAAGTGCAGGCAATGCTGTTATAACGTAGATGCAAAAAAAACAAAGTGGTTTGAATAAGACAGAAATTACTTTCTTTCTCATGGAACTGTCAAGATGTGACTGGTTCAGGGGTAGTGAAGTATCTCTTCTACCCTCAGTGCTAGGCTTTCTTCTATGGATTCAATTTCTCAGAACAAACAAGGAGACGTAAAGGTGTAGTATAGGCCAAGTAGATTTCTTTTAAGGATGTCATTTGAAACATATACAATTCCATTTCATATTTCACTGTGCAGAACTTATTCACATGGCCACATCTAGCTTCAAGGAAAGTTGAGAAATGTAGTCTCTAATATGGGAGGCGAGAGGGCAATTTTGGTGCTAAAAGGAAGAATGAAAGAATGGGCATTGGATAAAATTATGGCCTTTACTTCCAATATACAGTAGATCCTTGCTATAAAGTTATTCTGAAAAGATGATCAGTAGGAATTATAATACTATAGGCAAGACCATGTTTTGATGCAATTCTCCAACTCACTTCATGCCAAGTTGCATGTGTGGACTGATTAATTTAAAATAAATTATGTTTTGATACCTTATCTATTTATTGCATAGACAAGTCCTAGTTTCAGCCCTGGGATTGATTGCCTGCGTTTCTAAAAGTGGCATTATAGATCTTGTCCACTAAGGCCAATGGAGGCTTTGGCTTTGTCATCACACTTTGCAGATGCAGACAGGGTGAGCTGTAGGACTGGCAGTTAGAATGAAGGAGTTAAATAGAAGCCAGAATTAGTCACTCAAAGGAAAGGACAAAATTAAGAGCAGAACAGTGCATAGTATGCATAAGACTCTGTCACTAAATGTTTTTTTAAATGTGATCTTATGTAATCCTCATAACCAGTAACCTCCAGTTTAGAGATGAGGAAACTGAAACTCACAGGCACACATACTTTCTTCCAAGATCACATGAATTTGACCATATGCAACAATTTGATGTAATTTATTTCTTGCTTCTTGTTCTCTGCTGGAGTGCAGACGTCCAGGGCACTTGTGCTGCCCTGTGGAAGTCTGAATTCTCCACTGCAGTTAGCTACCCAGACCCGCCTTCTGGAGAGTTCCTTCTATTGTACGATTCCTTGCTCTTCATCTCCTCCTCTTCTTTGAAGCACCATTAACCTGTCTTGTCTTTCTTGAGGAATGTCAACAGGAGAAATCCTATCCTTCCTTGGGTAATTCCCAGAGGAAGGTATGAAATATTTGTGACTCTCAGACAAAGTTAGATTTGGGAAAAGACATTCTCTTCTTTTCTTTCTTGACTCCAGGCTGCATCATCTATAATATTTTCATACCAATAAAGAGGTGCAAGACCAAAACATAACAGTAGCAGATTATCTTATATGGACAAACTAGTAATAACCTTGGCCTGTGGGCTTTATTCACTCACTCATTCATTTATTCATTCATGCATATATTTAGTTTGCTTAATTCATCTTCCCCACTCTATAATTGTCTGTGAATTTGAAAACCATACATAATTTGTAAACTCAAAATGTAATAGAGCATCTGGTACATTGTAGGTGCTCAATTAATATTTATTGATTGAATTTATTCAACAACTGCAATGGTTCAGACCTTATACTAGGCTATGGGAATATAAAACAGTAAATATGATATATACAATATAGTCTCTCTTCTCAAGGAATTTGTGGCTTGGAAAAGGATATGAACAATTAATCAGATAATTACAAAACTGCATTGTTGCGGCCCGGTTACGGAACGGGGGATGAACACAGAAAGAAACATACAGACACACAAAGACGGTACAAGACTGCAGTGCTGACAGCACCAGTCATTTTATTTTTATACTTTCTGCCCCACAGCTACTTCCTGGTATGTGACTTTCTTTGATGCCTTGAGGTAACCTGTTCCATTCGTTCTGGGCGATTGATTGCTCAAGGGAGGTGGATGTTTGCATCTTAACCTCTTGATCTCATCACTGCGTGCAATGAGACGCCTTGGATTGCGTGCAAGACCCCAGGCCCTTGGCTATCACCATAGGGAACGGTTTGTTTGTTCAACAGGCTGTGTCCAGACCTATTGATCTCTGGCCTCAAGAAGCACGTCCAGCTTCGCTGACTCCTGGCAAAAACCAATTTCCTGCCCAGGGGCGGCCCCTACACTGCATGACAAATGCTATGGCAAGGCAAACCTAAGAAACTATAGATGAGTACACATAGAGAGGAACATAACTTTTTTGGGCCTTGGGGAATGCTTCCAGGAAGATCAATTTAAGCTGAGCCCTGAAAAGATGACTATGACTTTTTCAGGCAAGATCTGGCATACGTTAGAGAAAGAAGTAGTATAATTTGTGTGAAGGAAGGCATAGGTGGGTTTTATTGAGGAGAGCAGTAAAACTTTTCAAGACAAGGGGAACTCAGTGTGGAAAAGTCTTGAGGTTAGATAGAACGTGGTAGGTTCTGAGAAATTAACACAGTATGGCTGTGGGTGGGGGGAGGGGGACTGTAATCCCTATCAGAAATAAGAACTTTGTTGACTTCATAATCCAAACTAAAAATCTGTAAATTTGGATTTTATCCTGAGGGCAATACAGAGCTATTGAGGGTTTTAAGCACAAGGGTGATGTAATCAGCTTTGCGTTATGGAGAAATCATTCTGATACAATGGGGACTATGAAAGAAAGGAGAGGTCAAAGATGACAGTGGGTTCCTTGCTTGAGTGAGTGGATAGAATTTGCTCTCAAATGCTGAAATATAATACAAGGAAAAAGAGCAAGATTTTGTTGGAGGCATAATGTAAGATGGGCCAAAAGGGCATGATAAATTAGTTTTGATCCTGCTATATTTAAGGTGCCTTGCTTGATTACCAGGTAGGTATATCCATTAGTCAGGAAAGAGATCTGGGTGGTAGCATACTTTTGAAATTCTTCACTGATTCAATGATAAAAATCATAGGAATGGATAAAATTACCCAGTTAGATCATCTGGAGAGCTATGTTTCTCCATGCATTGTTTCTATAGCACAGGTAGTTCCAGGCATTCTATTAAATCATAAGTGGATTGGCAATTTCACTTGAAAAAGCACACAATGTCATTGACATGTGTTTCACAGGTTAGAAATTGAAGGTTGTGATTTTTGCACAAATCCCTTTAGGTTCTGACTAATTCCCAGAGGTCATGCATGCGCTCTAGGCCTGCCTTTGTCAGTTCTTCTTGACTAATAATTAGATGACAAGATATAGCTTGCCTCACCCAATTTTATTTTGTGTCATTGATTATTTCTGCTTATTAAATTTGCTTGTTCAATTGCAGCTATTGTGTTGCATTGTATTCCAAAATTCACCAAAAATGTATTTATGGTTGAAAAATTCATTGAACCAAATGAAAGATGAAAAAGGATAATAGAAATACTCCATGTCAGAATATAAATATAAAAGGGCTACTGCACGAATAAAAAAGATGAATCTATAAGTGACTACCGAAGAACATCTATGTATATGATGATTTTACAGAAGATACTAAAAAAGAAAAAAATGTGACAGCATAATAATAAATATCTAAAAAGCAGTTTAATTAGACTATTGATTAATTTTTGCAAGTATTATCTGCCATAAAACTTTGTCAAATACTGGCACAATTCCATCATAAAGTTTTACATTTTTGAACAAAAAACAAAGATCTCTCTAGTAAGCCAAAGAAGTTTCCACTGAACTAGTATTAAATTATGCTTTTAGAATTAAATTGATGCATTTCTTTTTTGCTAAACATGGGGCAATGAGACCAAAACTACAGAGTCACAGAGTTCTATGAAAATGCAGCAAAAATTAAAAAAAAACAAAATAAAATAAAAATAAAGTACATGGAGTTCATATTAGGGAAGAACATGTAATATCAATTCCAAAATGTGATTATAGAGAAGACAGATTGGTGAATTTTTTAAATGACTCTGTAGGATGCCCCCTATTATCAGTGACATGATATGGAAGAAAAACTGCTCACATGTGATAGCACTCATTTTACCTTATGGTTAGATGAAACCACTAACAGGCAATGTATCAACAACTATTTGTATGTGTGTGGTCCATATATGTGAGGAAAGTATCTGATGACATTTTGTTTTGCTTATTATTGAAAGCCCATGTTGTAGGAGGAGAAATTTTCCTCATTTTAAGAATTAATTCATGATGCAGGCAAGAGACATTGGGATCAATATGATCATGAACCATGAATATAGTGAGGAAGTGTGTTTATGTAAAAAGGGAGGTTGCAACTGAAACCTCATTCACAGGGAGACATGGGTGGTTAGTTTTCTACTTTTAATTCAATATTAAGGAAATAGAATTATAAAACATTGCAAATACTGTCAAATCATGGCTCCTAAATTACATAGTTTCATCTGCTTGTGAATATATAGGCTGTGAGTTTCAAATGCTAAATGGACAGAACTATTGCTCATCAGTATGTCATTTAGTCACAGCTGAGGGTATAAATGTTGATATTTCACCTATGTGCTACTTGCTAAGTCTAAAAACTTATTCAAATCTGTGCCTCCCTAGAGGAACAAATAAGTATTTCTTTGCACAAAGATACCATCAACTCAAAGCCATGTACCTCCTGAATTGTGTCCTTTCTGAAGTGAAGGGTGCATATTTAAAAATTTTAGCCAGAGGCCTGGTAATAGAATCTGAAGAAACTTTGAATACCATTGAAAATTATTCTTACCTCTGCTACTCTATACAAAGTTAAGTCATTTTTGCCTTCTGCTCATGAGTGCTTCTGAGCAGAGATTTCCATGAGAAACCTCTATAGAATGACTCACTTCATGTTTCATTTGAGTATCCAGAATTATCTTACAGAATCATCATTCTTTTTTTTTCAGTTCTTGTTCCATTATATTCTAAGGAGTAATTTCTATAAAAGAATTAACAAATTAACAAATTAAAACACAAAATACATTTGGATATTGATTTAAATATCATTTAAAAGAGTTTCTTGTTGATACATAATTGCAAGATAGTATTTTCTCATGCTTAGTAGAAATAGAGTATGAAAAAACAGGCAAATAAACAATATAATATATAGAGAGACCTAAAAGGTCAATGTATTCACCACATAGGTAAATAAATATATTCTTTTTTGAGACTATAATATCATTTCTCTCACTGATATGAAACAATTACTATTGTTATTATTTTTATAATCCCTTTTCCTACTATTAAAAATTTGTATTGAATCTTTTTTTGTTTTGTTTTGTTTTTTGTTTTTTGTTTTTTTGAGACAGAATCTCACTCTATTGCCCGGGCTAGAGTGCCGTGGTGTCAGCCTAGCTCACAGCAACCTCAAACTCTGGAGCTCAAGTGATCCTCCTGCCTCAGCCTCCCGAGTAGCTGGGACTACAGGCATGCACCACCAGCTAATTTTTTCTATATATATATATTTTTAGCTGTCCAAATCATTTCTTTCTATTTTTAGCAGAGACGGGGTCTCGCTCTTTCTTGCTCAGGCTGGTCTCGAACTCCTGACTTTGAGCGATCCTCCCACCTCGGCCTCCCAGAGTGCTAGGATTACAGGCGTGAGCCACCGCACCCAGCTTTGAATCTTTTTGAATTACCAAAATTGACAGTTACCAAATGCATACTCAGTGACCTGTGATACCTAAATTTGTAATAGGGAGCAACATAGAATGCACAATAACTGAAAAGTGCAGTGTGCATGACTCAAAGAATAAATTCCAGTGTTTTACCCACTTCACACTCAAGCCAGTAATGGTCACAAGATATGGGGCTGAGTGGACATGAATCATTTCAGTTCAGAAAATCCTCTAACTGAAGTCCTCTCAGTTTTTGTTCTTATTAATCAAGCATGACCCTCAAGGTAAGAAATATTAATAATTATACATTACTCAACAAACAATATTCACAATTGAGGTATGGATGCATAGTCCATTTCACAATCCTCAACAGGATTCTCAATTAACTTGGATCTGACATACTCCTCTAAATCCTTGAGTTAATGGTATAAAGAGACTGACAAACTGGCTACCAATCTTTTCCTTTTGCTAAAAATAAGACTATTCAAAGTAATACTGCACAACCAAGCCAATTATCTAAATAGTCTAAATAAAGGTAGAAATTTTTATTGAAATGTGAAGATAAAAAAACATCTGTTTTCTTTGCTAATTTAGAACATTGATTTTTAAAATAACTTTAAAAACTTGTCATTTCATAATGCTATAGTATGAATGTTTGTGTCCCCTTTCAAAGTCTTATATTAAAATCCTAACCTCCAAGACCATGATGTTAGGAGTTGGGGGTCTTTGGGATATGATTAGGTCATGAAGGTAGAACCCTCATAAATGGGATTAGTCCTTTCTAAAAGAGGCCCAAAAGAGATCCCTTGCTCCTTCTGCCATGTAAAAAGACACATTGAGAAGGCACCATCTATGAACCAGAAAGCAGAAAGCAGGCCCTCACCAAATGCTGAATATTCCAGTGCCTTGATCTTGGACTTTTCAGTTTCTAGAATTATGAGAAATAAATTTTTATTGTTTATAAGCTACGCAGTTTATGGTATTTTTTCATAGCAGCCCAAACAGACTAAGACACATAACATTGCTGAATATGGGGGGTAGGACGATCCAAGGATCCATCCCTCCAATGAAGAGACCTATAATCTGAACCAAACTAATATAAATAGATCTATTAAAGTAAACAAATTAAATCAGCATTCAAATAATTTCCACCAAATAAAAGCCTACAACCAGATAGACAGCTTTAGTAGTGAATGATGTCAAACATTTAAAGAATTAACACCAATCCTTCTCAAATTCTTCCAAAAATAGTAAAAAAATATATACTTCTAACTCTTTTTTTAATTTTGATTTGTTTTTAGAAATGAAGTCTCTCTATGTTGCCCAGACTGCAGTGCAGTGGCTGTTCACAGGTGTTATCATAGTACACTACAGCCTTGAACTCCAGGGCTCAAGCGATCCTCCTGCCTCAGCCTTTCTAATTCATTTTTTTATGAAGCTAGTATTACCTTGATTCCAAAGCCAGGCAAAGATATCACACACACACACACACACACACACACACAAAAAAAAAAAAACTGCAGACAGATATTTTTATAAATATGGATGCAAAATCCTCAATATAATACGAGCAAACTGAATCCAGTAGCATATGAAAAGGATTATGCACCATGAGCAAGTAGGATTTATCTCTGAAATACAAAGGTGGGTCAACATATAAAAATAAATTAATTTAGTATATCTTATTAATAAAATAAAAGAAAAATGATCATTTCAACTGATGCAGAAGAAACATTTGACAAAATCCAACACTATTTATTGATAAGGAAAGTCTGAATAGAATAAAAATAGAAGGGAACATCCTCAACTTGATAAAAGGTGCTTGTGAAAACCCCACAGCTAACAATATACTAAATGGTACAAGACTGAAAGCTTTTTCCCTAATACCAGGAATACAACAAGAATGTCCATTCTTGCCATTTCTACTCAACATTTTACTAGAAATTCTAGGCAGGGAAATGAGGCAAGAATAAATAATAAAAAAAATCCAAATTAGAAAACAAAAAGTGAAATTATTTCTAACTACAAATGTCATGTTCTTATATAAAGAAAATGCTAAAGAATCTACTAGAATCTTTTAAAATATAATGACAAAAAGCTATTAGAGATAACAAATATATTCAGTATA
The DNA here is from genome assembly GCF_041146395.1 of Eulemur rufifrons. Lineage (NCBI taxonomy): Eukaryota > Metazoa > Chordata > Mammalia > Primates > Lemuridae > Eulemur > Eulemur rufifrons. The sequence goes on from NC_091012.1 coordinate 113,858,072, forward strand.
ATTACAGTATATAAGATCAACATAAAGTTTTACTTCTATACACTAGCAATTAACAACCTGAAAATGAAATTAAAAAAACTATTCCATTTACAATAGCATCAAAAAGAATAAAATACTTAGAAATAAACTTATTATGAAAGTGCAAGCTTGTACACTGAAAACTACAAAATATTGCTGAAAGAAATTAAAGAACTAAATACATGGAAAGATGTCCCATATTTATGAATTGAAAGACTTAATATTGTTAAGATTATTATACACTCAAAATTGATGTGCAAATTCAATTCAACACTACCAAAATTCCAAATACTCTCTTGTCAGAAATAGAGAAGCTAATCCTAAAAATTATATGGAACTATTAAGAAATCCTAAATAGCCAAAAAAAAAAAAAATCTTGAAAAAGAAGAACAATGGTGGAAGACACATTTCTCAATTTCAAAATTTACTACAAAGCTACATACGATAATCAAAGCAATGTGGTACTGGCATAAGAATAAACATATAGCTCAATGGAATATAATTGACAGTATAGAAACAAACTCAGACATCTATTGTCAATTTATTTTTTAAGGAGTGCCAACAATTCAGTGGGGGAAAGAATGGTCTCTTCAACAAATATTGCTGATCCAACTGAAATTCACATGAAAAAGAATGAAATGGGATCCTTACCTCATGCCATATACAAAAATTAACTTAAAATAGATCAAAAAGCTAAATGCAATAGTTAAAACTCTAAAACTCTTAGAAGAAAAATAGGAGTTAATCTTTGACAGTGGATTCAGCAATGGATTCTTAGAAATAACACTAAATTCACAAGCAACTAAAGAAAAACAGATAAAATGAATTTTATCAAAAATAAAACAGCTTTATATATCAAAGGACACTAACAAGAGAATGATAGAAAATATTTTCAAATCATATGTCTGATAATGGCCTACTATCCAGAACATATAGAAAACACTTTTAATTCAAAAATGAAAAGGCAAAAATACCAATTAATAAGCAAAAGACTTGAATAGACATTTCTCAAAAAAAAGATATGTAAATTGCCCCCCCCCAAAAAAAGAAATGAAAAATACTCAACAGTATTTGTTACGGGGAATAAGCAAATAAAACGACAAAGAGATACAGCTTCACACCCATTATGGTAGTTATAATAATTTTTTTTAAAGAAAAAAATCACAAGTCTTTTTTCTTTTTTCTTTCTTTCTTTTTTTTTTTTTTGAGATAGAGTCTCACTCTGTTGCCCGGGCTAGAGTGCCATGGCATCAGCGTAGCTCACAGCAACCTCAAACTCCTGGGCTCAAGCAATCCTCCTGCCTCAGCCTCCCAAGTAGCTGGGACTACAGGCATGTGCCACCATGCCAGGCTAATTTTTTCTGTATATATTTTTAGTTGTCCATATAATTTCTTTCTATTTTTAGTAGAGACGGGGTCTCGCTCTTGCTAAGACTGGTCTCGAACTCCTGAGCTCAAATGATCCACCTGCCTTGGCCTCCCAGAGTGCTAGGATTACAGGCATGAGGCACCGTGCCTGGCCAAAAATCACAAGTCATGGTGAGGATGTAGAGAAATTCTCATCCTTTTTCATTGCCAGTGGGAATTTAAAATGGTACAGTGCTCTGTAAGTTTTAATGTTTCCTCAAAATGTTAATCATAGAATTACCTTATGACCCAGCAATTCCTCTCTTAGGTATATACCCAAGAGAATTGAAAACAAGAGTTCAAACAAAAAGTTGTATGTGAATGTTCTTAACAGCATTATTTGCAATAGCTAGAAAAGTAGAAACAATACAACTAATTAATAGGTAAAGTATGATATGTTCATATAGTGGAATATTATTCAACCATAAAAAGGAATGGAATACTGATACATGTTATAGCATGGGTCAACCTTGAAAATATTATGCTTAGTAAAAGAATTCAGAACACAAAATAAGCCATAATTTATTATTCCATTTATATGAAATGTCCTAAGAGGCAAATTTATAGGGAGATAATACAGATTACTGGTTGTGAGGAACTGGAGGAGGGGGAATAGGAAGTGGCTGTTTAATGAGTATGACTTATATTTTGGGTGATGAAATTATTCTTGAGTCAGACGATGATGATGGTTGCATAACATTTTGAGTGTATTAAAAGATACTGAATTGTACATTTTAATGTGGTTAAAATGAATTGTTTTCTCATGTGAATTTTATCTCAGTAAAAAATAATTGTTAAAACAGTCAAAGAACAATTTCATGTATAACAGGTGTCCCTCATTTGGAAATACTGTAAGGATAACAAATGTCAAACAAGTCAACATTTGACAAGTTACTGTACCAGCACAATATCCATGATGAAGAGGTACTTAATTAGTAATTAGGCATTGCATGCACTTTACTAAACTGTAGGACCTATCAGGGATTTTGACAGGAAAATTCATAACTATGACAAAATTATGATTTATCATTGTTGAGAATATCTAGAAATGGTGGAAGATGGAGAATAACACTAAAAAGTTAGCTATAAAATTGGCTGATATTTAAAATGCAGATTTATATATATATATAAGAGCTCACAGATATAAAATTAGGATGACTGTTACCTTTACTGGAGCCATTGATAGCATCCCTGTGCACTTAAAATATGACTCTGCTCACAAAAATTGATTCATCATACATTTTTGAGAGGAATAGCCAGATGCAATACAAGATAAATCTGCAGTTTACCATCTAGAGATAGAGACCATGTAACTCACTGGCCTTTTCTTTATATTGCAACAAATCTCAATCAGTCGCTCTGTCTCTCTCTCACTCTCTCTCATAAAATGCTTTATTTTGACATAGGTCATGTAGTATATATTAGGTGCAATTTGTTCACAGGCAGAACTGTTGTAACATTTTATAACATCAATTTCAATATATGTGTCACCAAAATAAATTTAACTATGTGCTAAGGAGCACAGCTGTGTTGGCCAGATGCCAGTTGAAGATACCATGGATTGCATTACAAAATAAAATGACGATATAGTTCAGAATTTCTGTTCAGTGGACATGTTAAAGCATTATGGAATGACATTAAAATTGGTTCTCTATGAACATATCTACTTTACCAAAAACCAAACATAGCTCCAATGACACACAGTAAAAATCTCAAAATCAGATCTGTGGCCATCACCAGCTAAATTTCTTGGTGATTTTAGAGCATAACCACATTGAATCTTTAGAAAAATTACTGATGGCTATTTAGAGTATGCCAATAAATGGAGTTTTAATATATGGGATCAGTATATATACTGAAGTCCAGCTTTAAAAATTAAATTTATGGTGCACCTTCATGTAAATAGAGCAGTTTCTGTTATTTAAATATGTCTGTTTGCCTTAGTAGGTTATTAATGTGAGAATTAGTACAGGGCCAGAATCTGTAGTAATTTAACCCAAAATATATACCACAGACCTTAGGCATAGAGTCACCTAAGGATGCTAGTTAAAATGCAATTCTCAGGTTTTATCTAAAATGGCTTAAATCAGACTTTCTGGGATTATTACCTGATAATCTCCTCTTTTAACAAATTTGCCATTGGATTCTTGTACACATCAAACTTTGAGAACCTTTCCCCCCACATGTGGTAGCCTTATCTCTCTTTTTAAACACCCTCTCTTTAAACTCTTATCCTAAGTCAGCCACTAATATCCCTAATGTTTTTGCTGCTGATAATCTCCTTTAGCCTGGGTTCATGTTATAAATTTCGTGGAAGGAAAGGAAATTATTGATTTTTTTTCTTCTTAAAATAATTGTGGGAGAACGGGTTTAAATACCCATATTAAATGAACTAAGTCCACACAATACTCCAGGGATTAAAGTGGACACTTGACACTTTTTTAATTCTCTATAGGTGATGGGAATAAAACACTATAGAGGTGTCCTTTTCAGCGTAAGTTTTTAGGACTAGAAAGTATTTTTGCTTAGAAACATCTTGGGTTAAAGCCACATGCCAAGATACAACTGCTTATAACTAATTTTAGTTTGTCGAGCCAAGTGGTACTCTCCGACTTAATGTCACTATACCTTCTAATTTTCCCATCAAAGTTTTCCTTATGACCAAAAGCCTTTCATTTTCCTTTTGAAGTACAAAGTATTTATTTTCCATTCTTTTGTATGCTTTTAGTTAGTGTCTTATATTTCAACATGATAATATTTTTCATATATGAGGGATTAAGAAAGGTCATTCAGGGTTTAGAAAAATGAGTAAGTTTGTCAAAATGAGTAATGTCCATAAACATTTCTGTCAGAAACATAAAACCTGGTTAACTCCAGTTTATTGAATATTCTCAAAAATTTACAAGAGAAGATTTTGAATGTTTACAACACAAAGAAATGATAAATGTTTGAAGTGATAGATATGCTAATTACCTTTATTTGATCATTATACACTGTATACACATATTGAAACATCACTCTGTATTCTGTAAATATGTACAATTATTATGTGTCAACTGAAAATAAAAGGAAAGAAAAACTAAATAAATACCACTACTCCCAAACCAAAGCAAAAAAAGTAAATTAATAAAAGAAGATGAAGAAGAAAAAGAAAAGAAAACCTGGTATGAAATATTTACCTGGAAAACATAGAAAATATGCTAAAATAGTAGAAACACAGAACAATAGGATTAAAGGAGAGCTACTTGACTGTGGAAATATCTGAAATGAGCCTGGGTGGAATTTGATTTGTTAGGATTACACAAAAATAATTTATTTATTTATTTATTTATTTTTTTGAGACAGAGTCTCACTCTGTTGCCCAGGCTAGAGTGAGTGCCGTGGCGTCAGCCTAGCTCACAGCAACCTCAAACTCCTGAGCTCAAGCGATCCTCCTGTCTCAGCCTCCCGAGTAGCTGGGACTACAGGCATGCGCCACCATGCCCGGCTAATTTTTTTCTATATATATTTTTAGCTGTCCATATAATTTCTTTCTATTTTTAGTAGAGATGGGGTCTCGCTCTTGCTCAGGCTGGACTCGAACTCCTGAGCTCAAACGATCCGCCCACCTCGGCCTCCCAGAGTGCTAGGATTACAGGCGTGAGCCACCGCGCCCGGCCCACAAAAATAATTTAAAGTAGAAAAATCAGTATAAGCAAAGAGCAGAGGTGAATAAGCTTGGATCCTATTCAAGTGGAAGCTTAGAATACAGATTGATTAAGTCATTTCACAAATATGGAAAGTATTGAGAGATAAGATTTGAAAGGTCAGTTAAAACCAGATTTATGGAGATTACTGAAGAGATTTTTTTTGTTTTTTGTGTTTTTTTCTTAACTCATTAGGAAGGCACAGGATTTGAGTCATATTTTAGGGTAACTAGTCCACCAGCAGTAAGCAAGAAGTGTTGGATAGGGGTGGTAGAAAGTAACTCGATAGCTACTGAGTAGGTGAATATATAATGATGTGGGATTTATCGTGGCAATGGAAATAGAAAAGAGAAAACCAATGTGAGCATGGTTATAAGTCCAGATTTAGGGAACTTCATCACTGACTGGATGCAGCATATGAGGGAGAATTAAAGATGTGTTTGAAATTTATGAATTGAGTCACTGGACGGAGTGAAAGAAAGGAGCTGACTTGGGGATGAAGATGAGCAGCTCCATTTTAACCATGCTGAATTAGAGATAGAACCATGATGAGACAGTTAGAAAGGCAGGAATGGGGTTGAAGTTATTGAAATTAATTTGGAAGCGATTTGATAAAGGCTGAGGAAAAATTCTAGGATGAATGTAAAGAGTGATAGTGGGAAAGTTGAAGAAAATGATTTCATGAAGAATCAAGAAAGAAAAGACAGTGGTAAGAGTAGGGAGTAAATGTAAGAGTCACCTGAAAGAAGCCAAGTAAAGAGATAATGTCTCAAAAAAGAAGAGCACAGGTTGAGAAATGTGAAAATTTTAAAAATAATTACATTAAAAGCCCTCATCTTGCATTTATTTTGGATAACACTATAAGTTTGTTGAGATGAACACAAAAGTAATTTAATATATAGTCTCTGCTGTTTGCAATCCAGTTTGGGAATTAACTGTTCACAGGAAATAGCTAAGTGATCACTCAAGCCTGTGTTATTTGTTAAGTCTCCAGAGAAAGTGGTAGAAATGACAAATGCTAAAGAATCCTAGAGAATGGAGATGGTCAATATGGATAGAAAATCTTAGAGGATGTCTCTTGAAGATGAGGGTTGGGGAGTTGATCTAAAAAAAAAAAAAAAACAAAAAAAACAAGAAAAAAAGGACAGCTAAGATTAGAAGGACAAAGAATAACTCAGAGATCTACAGTTATTTTCAGTTCACTGTTTGCTGTATACAAGGAAAACCAATAAATAGGTTGACTTCATCTAACATAGACAGAAATGGAAATTACAAAAATCAGAGCAGAGACAAGAGATAAAACATTACAGAGAAAAAAATTGGGTTTTGCTTGTGCATATTTTAGGTAAACTGATTAGTTGGCATCTGGCAGCACTATCCTTCTAGATATTCTGTCCTTGAACAGGCCAAATGGGGCATCAAATAAAGCATTTTAAATCCTTTAAAGATTTTCCAAAAACCTTGAGAGTTTAACAGTGGAGTCAACATGACAGATTGTTTCTCTATTACATGTCTACTATGTTTCCCTCATTAAAGTCTCTTAGAATTGATGATGTGAGGAAGGATGGATGACAGGTGAGGGGCTAGCTTGATAGAGGAAGGCATGTTGGAAAGTAATAAGTAGTAAAGTTGGAAGTAGTTGGATCAGTGGCCCAACTCTCGAGGGCTGTGAATGCCAAGCAGATGTTTTAGGACTTCATTCTATAGGCCTTGGAGAGTCAAGGGAGATAAATGAGCTGGGGACACTATGATAAAATCTGCCTTTAGTCTGGCAGCAGCACTGACAACTGACTGAAATGTCTTAGCCCTGAGCTTTCTATGGACTTACCCAAGAGAACAAGGTACCAAGCAGTCAGTCCTAGTTGGGGAAATTTTCATTTCCTAACTATAGTGATTGCTGGGATCCACTTATTTAAAAAAGATGAAAGACAAAAAACAAAACAAAATAAAAATGATACCCATCCTGTGTTTGAAAATTCATAACATGGTTACTTGCTCTAGGTGTGGCAAAAATCAAAAACTATTTTCCATTTAATAGACATAAGGGGCCTTTGTAACGCTTGTCAGTGCTTGCTCTTATGCACTCATTGTTCTGTTTCCAACCGCTCATTGTACGGTATATGGTTAAAACCCTTTTGGCATTAACACTATAGTTAACATTTTTCACTGAATAACACTTTTTCACATCTTGATGACAGTACCTTCTTCAGTAGGTCACGACTGTGATAAAGTGCCTTCTGTACAATTCCTTTGGACCTTTGCTTCAATGGCTACATTGGATAGCTAATGGCATTTTATCAACCTGTAATCACCTGGTGGTTCTGAAAGCAGCAAATAGCACTTTATAACGTGAAGTAGAATTTCTGACAGAACTAAGTACTTTCATTTGACTACACTCTTAGCAAAACCTGGCAATTGGGGCATTTAGAACTGTCTCTTTAGAGAACTGCAGTTCTACAAAATAAAGTCTTACCATTTACTGTATGCTATTTCAATATTTTTGGTGAAATAATAATTGTAATTCTCACAAATGAAAATTACTTCTGTTATGCTCTTCTCTTTAGTGGAGTAGAGCTTTAAGTATATTTAAGAACATTTACATTTTATTTTATGTACCATCTGAAGATGCCCCTGAATTTTTGAATGAAATTTAAAGTGTTCACTTTGTAATAGTTTGTTAAAGTAAACAACATTCAAGAAATGTTTGGGACATTGTCACAGCCTTTTAGTAGTTTTCTTTTTCTTTTTTTTTTTTTTTTGAACTCTCAAATATCAATAGCTTACAGTAACTAAGATTTTTTTTATTATAATGTTTATTCTCACATTTTTAGATCAAGATTGATTTTTTTTTATTTCAGCTCATTATGGGGGTACAAAAGTTCAGGTTATATATATTGCCCATGCCCCCCATCCCCCCGAGTCTGAGCTTCAAGTGTGTCCATTCCTTAGACAGTGCACATCGCACTCATCATGTAGGTATGCACCCATCCCCTCCCCCCACCTCCATCCCCCTAGTAGTTTTAAGTATTCTTAAAATTAATATGGTGTTGAAGTCTTAAATTTATAGGCATTGAGTTCTTTCAAATATGTATAATTTTCAATTTCATTACACTAGAAAGTAATAATTATTTACAAAGTAGTTTGTATTTCTTCCAGAAGTTCCTTTAAATTCCAGCAATAAATATTTATCATTGGGGTTGCAAGATTGGAATGCATGTGGACAATGGAAATAGGGTAATCTGATGATATTGTTACATTATGTTTATATTATTTTATTTCAGGAATGTGGCAGTCAGTCAATAGATGGATGGTACGATTAGCATGAAGCTCAGCACTAAGTTCAGAGAAGTGCCAAAGAAACAAAATGAATGTGAAACAGAAAGGCAAACCATCTCCAGTTGACTAGAGGCATGGTAATAAGCCTTGATGAACAAGGCAATAATCATGTATCCCGGAAAATGGAGGTGTGAAAAGAGACCAATTGTCAGAACCTATTTTCTCTCTTATATTCACACCTATCTATGACTCCATCTGCCTGACTAATTAGGATACGTGAGCAATAACAAATAACTGCATTAATACTAATATTTTAAAGTAGATGAGAGGTTTTTATTATTATTTAAAATCATTATCAGCATTATTTACTAAGATTAAATATGGCCAATAATTATAATTTGTATTTGTTGACCTAAAGGAAGAAGCTGAGGCACAAAATATAATATAAAAGAGTTTACTTGAGCCAAAGTTAGGCCAGCTGTCTAGGAAATACTTCCAAGTTGCCTTGGGAAGTGCTCCATTTGGCCTTTGTTACAAGCAGGTTTTTAAAGGCAAAAGGGAACAGGAATGAGCTGATACAAAGTTGCCTGACAGGAATTTTAATTGGTATACAGAAATAACATTGATTAGTGATTGGCTATATATCGGGTATGAGTTGTTATCCAGTGTATGGCATTGTTAAGTTAATTTTATGGCTGCTTGGGGTCACTCAGTCTGGAGTCTACATAGCAAGAGGCTTCAAGGGGTAATTATTTGGTTCAAGAAATGCATGAGATGTGACTGCTATCACATTTCAATGCCTCTCTGGGTCTGATAATTTAAAGAGACTTGGGTTCCTCAGATAAAAAGTTTCTTTTCTTTCTCACACTTTGACTGTCCCCATGGACACAGTGGTGGTGGGGGGATAATAGTATAATAATAAGTAGTCAGATATTTGTCAATGGAAAAGAAGCCAAACTCTGTAAAATAATTTTAAAGAGATTTATTCTGAGCCAAATTTGAGGACCATGGCCCGGAGCCGTGCCCAAGAAGCCTTGAGCAAGTGGACTCGCTGTGGTTGAGTTACAGTTTGGTTTTATACATTTCAGGGAGACAAGGGTTACAGGTAAAGTCATAAATCAATACGTGAGAGGCATACATTGGTGTGGCCTGATAAAGTGGGGCCATCTGGAAGGCGGGTCCTTACAGGTTATATAGGTGGGTTTAAAGATTCTTTGACTTACAATTGGTTAAAGACATGAAGCTTTGTCTAAAGGCTTGGAAAGTTTTAAGATAAGGAGCTGTTAATCAGAGACAAGTCACTGGACATATATTTCTGTGTAAACTGAGGACCTGCAGGTTTGTCTTGCATATCCTTAGGCCTGTTAATGGGTTACGAAGAATGTCTCCAAGAAGGGAGGGGAGCACGATGAAGCATGTCTGACCTCCCTCCTCATGGCAGGCAATTTAGTTTTGGATATCCCCTTGGCCAAGAGGGGGTCCATTCAGTCAGCTGAACTACCTTTAAATATCTTAGCCCCCAAATTCTCAAGGAGGTGGATTTGAGAAATTTCTCCCTTCTTCTCACTTGGTACCTATGATATTAAACTCTTTCTCTGCTGCAAATCCTGCTGTCTCAGTATATTGGCCTCTATCTGGGCAATGGGCAAGGGAACTGGCTGGGTGGTAACAGAAGGGATTTGAAGAGGCCATATGGGTAACTTTACATGTGACATTCCTCAGAGCCTGGGAACCATATATACTGATATTAGAAGCAATGACTGGAAAGTCTCAGAGGGTATAGTAAAGTGAAGAAAAAGGGCTATTTTGAGAACCAATAATATTTCACCAATGGTAGGGCCAGAAAGCCTGAGTGTTTTCCAGATGTGGGAAATGTGGGAGGAAGCTAGTCTAGTTCTGCATTGGCTCCTCCCAAGAAAACTAACTGAAGAAGCAGTGGGTTCCCAACAGGAAGTCTGTATAGGGTAGACCACAAAATGTTCAGGGACTATGGGTTGAAGTCCTAAGAGACCAGCTGTAGAAAATTCATTGCCCGCATATTTAAAACATATAACTGGGCCAGGCACAGTGGCTCACATCTGTAATCCTAGTACTCTGGAAGGCCGAGGCAGGAGATTGCTTGAGCTCAGGAGTTCAAGACCAGCCTGAGCAAGAGAGAGACCTCGTCTCTACTAAAAATAGAAAAATTAGCTGGGTGCAGTGGCATGTGCCTGTAGTCCCAGCTCCCCAGGAGGCTGAGGCAGGAGGATCACTTGAGTCCAGGAGTTGGAGGTTGCAGTGAGCTACTCTGATGCCACTGCACTCCACTCAGGGTGACAGAGCAAGACTCTGTCTCCACAAAAAAAACAAAACAAAACAAAAAACCAAAAAAAAAAAACCAAGGAAACTAAAACATAGGACTGAAGTTTCTAGTGGTTGTATTTGAGGAATTCACAAATATCTCACCTGAAAACAAATTTAACACTGGAAAGCAGCCATTCTAGTTAATCCTGTAATTATCTCTGAAACACTCAAGCAAGATATTTTTTTTCTCTCTCCTCTCTCCTCTCTCCTTATTCTTCTGAAGCTGGAGAGATAGAGTGATTCTAGTAGGGGGTGAAGGTAAGGTGAAGAGGGGAATAAAATGATAGTGAGTGACAAAAGGTTCTTCTGGCTAGCATGTAGGCTTTAGGGGCCAGGACAGACCTCAGCTGAAGGAAGAGAGATATTTGGATTGAATAAGATCATAGGGTTTTGTGTTTGTTACTGGAGTGCACATTTAATTATGAAAATGGAATTTTCCAGGAACTGAAAGTGCTTAAAGGATATTTTGGTATTTATGAGTTACCAAAAATTTTATGGGACTTTTTGAGATTTTATACAAGAGCAGAGACAGAACTATGACACAGAGTGGGTTTGAAGGGACAATGAGGAGAAAGTTTTTTTCTGATTACACCCTAATGATCCCATGCAATATAACTCAAGGTGATTGATGATGATGATGCTGATGATAACTACGACAATGAAGAAAGATTAGTGAAGACATCACTGACAAATGTTGCCTACTTTTTTTGTTTTGAGACAGAGTCTCATTCTGTTGCCTGGGCTAGAGTGCCATAGTATCACCCTAGCTCACAGCAACCTCAAACTCCTGGGTTCAGGTGATCCTCCTGCCTCAGCCTCCCAAGTAGCTGGGACTACAGGCACGTGCCACCATGGCCAGCTAATTTTTCCTATATATTTTTAGTTGTCCAGCTAATTTCTTTCTATTTTTTTTTTAGTAGAGACAGGGTCTCACTCTTGCTCAGGCTGGTCTCGAAGTCCTGAGCTCAAATGATCCTCTCGCCTGGGGCTTACTTCATTTTTATCTAAGTTCTGACGCATTCTACATTTTCTAGTTTTTAAACAGTAAAGATTTAATTATGGATGGTAAGACACATTATTGCAAGTAGCAGCACTATTCATTTTGTTGCAAGCAAATCTTTTAGATATTAATAAAGGAAAAGAGGGCAGTCTTTTTACGTTAGAAAGAATAGCAATATAATTCAATTTCATTAATATTTATTTAGGATCTGCATATATTTATATAATTGGAGGTTGACATTGAGTATATAAGATATATATGACAATGCATTGATTTTAGATATCATTGATAATTTTCAGTAAAATGATCTTAAAATCAAATTTATGTATGTTGTTACATAAATTTACATACGTGGTTATATAAAGAAATCCTCAGAGGCTCAATTTTTTTTACCATCTCATTAACAATTTGTATTGTGGATTTTTAAAATTAAACTTTTTATTTTAAGATAATTATAGATTCACATTCAGTTGTAAGAAATAACAGAGAGAGATATAGAGTTGTAAAAATGAAATACAAGGGTAACATTTTGAAAAGTTTCAATTTTAAAGCAGTAAAATATTTAAAATATATTTAAGAATGTTAAATATTTAAATATTTTAAAATGTAAGAACAAATGCATAAATAATGGAAAACAGAAGTCAAAATTAGAATGATTTATAAATTATATGCTTATCCACCTGGAAAATCCAGACATAGTCAGTGAAAACTCATTAGAAATCAGAAGAGAAGTTGATGTTACTATTTATTAAACAAACTGGTAAAAAAAATCAATAACTATCCTATACACCAGTAATAAATGGGCAATTTAATAAAAATCACTATTTCAACAGCAAAAAGATAAAAAAATACTGTAACTAGAACAAGCTTAATAAGAAATGAACAAATACTACATGAAGAAAACAAACAAAAAATAATTTTAATGCTGATATACAAGAAAACTTAAATAAATGGAAAGACATACAATATTGCATTGTGGGTAAACTCAAGTACATCAGTGTCAATTTTCTCCAAGTTAATTTTTGAAATTTAATAGTGATAGGAGTTTTAAGGAAGCTGACAAAATAATTTTAAATTTCACTTGGAAAAATAGATGCAGAAAGCATGACAACATTAAAAATAAATAGTGGTGAGAGGGATGACTTATTATTAAAAAATTTTTTAAAACATTAAGTGAAAATAATTGAAAACTTTTACATGAATAGACACAAAAATAGAATGTAATAGAAAGCTCTGAACAATGCACTTATATATAACAGAACTGAAACATCATAGTGCTTCACCCTGAAATAATTAAGCTTCTAAGAACAGTGATATTTTTCTAATGGTGAAGAAGTCTCATTGCTTAAAACATCTATTGCAAACAGTAAAATAGGGAATTAGGCAGACAATCAACCATAATATTCCATAACAATCAGAGTTATTATGTAGAAAATATCTTTTAGTGAGTTCTTATGTATTTATTTTGGTTTTATTATCTACAGTAATCTAATCTTTTCCATAAAATCATGGGTTCCTTCAATCAATCCCAGATATTAGCACCCCATATGCATTTTCATAATGTTTAGTCTTTTGTCGAAATGCTTTTAAAAAGTTTCTGAATGTCAGTCAGTTCTTTGATGGGATGGAAACCCAGGACTATTTATAATAGGACAAGTAAGGACTATTCTACAGCCTAAAGGAAGGGAAACAGATTTGAATAAGAAAAGATGAAACAGATTCAGTTATATTTCATTCTTCAATATAGGTGGCACCAAATCTGGTTATTCTACAAGCCTATGATTATTAATAATAATAATATTAAATAACCAATATTTGTCAAGTGTCAGTAAAGGACTAAGCATGTTACAAATATTTGTTTCACACAATATACAGCATGATTAGGTATTATCATCATCATCATTATTAAACATATGGAGAAAGTGAAGCACAAAGAGTTTAAGTTACTTTCCTAGAAACATGTAATTAATTAAGAGTAAATCTGGGATTTAAATTCAGAAAGTTTTTATCTAGAGCTTATAATTTTATCATTGTGGCTTGTTTCTTTGCTGTAATATTAGCATTAGACTTAGATCTCTGAAGTTCTTATAACCTTCCTTTCTCATAGTCAAGAAGATGTCTCATTTCCTGTTTCATTCCTAACAGTGTTTTTCAAACTTGGATGCACATTAAAATCACTTGGAGATATTAAATAATTATGGATGTCTGGGACCTATTCCAAACCAATTGAGATTGGATCTCTAGGGTATGTCCTCATAATCTACAGTTTTAAAAAGCTGTCCAGGTGATTGTGACCCATAGTAAGGGTTGCAAACCACTGAACTGTGAAATTTAGACATAGAGATGAGGTTATGTAGTCATCTCCCAGATACTTTACAAGAAAATTTACATATACAATACATTTCTTGATATAAAAATAAAATTTTATTTTTGTACTCATAATATAATATACATTTTATTACCTATTTTCAGTATTTCCCATGGTGGACATAGGCTTAAACATCTGTTTTAATTTTAACAAAATTATTTATACATAAAGGCAGCCCTGAATGATCCTCTCTTCCACTGATCTTCTATAGCAACTATTGTCTTTGCCATTTAGTATAATAGTTAATTATGGAAGGTCTTATAATAATTCTTCTGCATTTGCTTGGGATAAGATTTTTTTGTGGTAATTAAAATAATTACTTTGAAAATACAATGCATATTCAATATTTGTAATTCAAAATGGCAGAAAAATAAAAAGAAGAATGTGAAAAAACCACAAATCTCACCATGCATAAATAATCAATTTTTAATGTAAAGTGAACAGCATTGCTTTTCCTCTGCTTATATACTATGGATGGGTGGATGGATAGATAGATGGATGGATAGAAAACTAGATTTACTTTTTATAAAATGGAAGGGATTCGGCTATATGAAATTAGATGTATTACAATTAATTTAATTTGAATTTAATAGAAAAAACATTCTGAAATTAAATTGAAGAAATTACTGAACTTCAGATAACTATTTGTCACCTAAATAGACAACATAATTTAAAATAATTCTCATATTTAAAAAAATAAACTAAAATAAACATTAAGAATTTTTTGTTACTGTTTCAATTTTAGGCAGTATTGATTGACTCTCCACTATGACAGATGAAGTAATCAGCATTCTCATATTTCCTCTCATGATCTTATACCTCCAGGGATTTTTGTTAATATTATTTTTCATAAATTATCAATGTTTATAACATTTACTTTATATTTGCCAGTGTTCTACAACCATCATTTTATTATAAATTCTCCATTTTAAAAGTCTTTATGGTATTCCAATTATTCTTTGGCAGGATTTCATAATTATCTTAGTCTTCTCCTAAGCAGTGGTGGGATCTCTTCTCTCTGATTTTTCTCTTATTTCTAAATATTTAATTTTTTTAATATATGAACCTCTCTTGACTGCATATAAAATTTGGGAGTCATCATTACTTTTCCTCAGAGTTCTGTAGACATAGTAGCAGTGAAGAAGGGAGATCGACCTGGTATTTTCTAACTTGTATATAATTTGCTTTTTATTGTTCTTGATGCTTTTATAATCTCAAAGTGACTGAGAGATTCAAGTGTTTTGAAACCTCTTCCAAAAGAAGTTTATAAATTTGGCATAGCTTTCCTTTGGGAATCTGTCATGTTGGCGGTTAAAACTGAAAAAGGAAAGGCTTTTTTTTAAATATTGTAAAGTCAAGTTATTTAGATAGCTTGAGCTTTCCAATTAATTCTACAGTCTTATCTTTTCCTTATTGATCTCTGTTTTATTCATACTCTTATTAAGTTTGTGGAAATACCTTTTCATTCTTTGGTTTGTAGGGACCAAGGGAAAACTTCCCCTTCACCCTTTGGAGGTTCATTGAAAATCAACTGATGAAAGGCAGATTAATCAGGAGAAAAGGCATACAAATTTATTAACATGCATGGAAGTCATACAAACTAAGAAAACTAAAAGAAATGGCCAGATGGTTGATGCTTTTATATTGTCTTGAGGTAATAGAAAGAATGGGGGTATGGAGCATGGCCAAAAACAGGTTATCGTGGTAAATCAGGTTATGACGGCAAGACAGGTTATGGGAGGGAGAGAAGAGGAGGCCTGGCTAGCAAAGGTAGTCTTCTTATGTAGATGAAACCTGTGAAAATAAGTAATTCAAAATCTAAGTTGTTGGAACTTTAAGATATTCTTAGCCTTAAGGAAATGTGATTATGGGACATGAGCCATGTAACCTAGGCAGCTGGAAGCTTTGTTTCTCTGATATTAGCCTTCATCCATACCTACATTGTTTTTTTGAAATGTTGTAAATTACTAAAGGGTTCCAGGGAAGACCCCTTCCTTCTTACTGTTGAGCTTCATTATAGATTAACTTTACTCTTTCCTCTCTCGTACAAATACTTTATGACTATCACACTGTATAAAATTGAATGTTAAATACTCTCTTTTAAATTGGAAAGGAAATGAAAACAAGCTTTCTGGAAAAGAAAGCAAACTAACCAATTAAATTGTTATAACTCATAAACCAGCCTTGTATAGAAAATGTCATAATCCTACTAAATTTCTTTGTTTTCTTCCTATATAAGCAAGACCTTAGCGTTTAGCTTCAGAGCACTGACCCAGTTTCTCTGGAGTCTGTGTTTTCTGTATGGCTATTCTCAGCTTTTCACTTGAATAAACGCTCTAAAAATGGATTCCGATCCTTTTATTTCAGGTTGACAAATCTCACAGGTAGCAGTCCTCAGAAAAAATCGATGGTAAATGATCCTTTCAGACCTTTAAAGGTGTAAGACTCTCAGTCAATCTTTCCAAGATCTTGACAAGGGAGTATAATCAAACTTAGGTTAAGCTGCTTGCTGCTTGAATGCCAAACTCAAGAGACAAGAGTTGGTAGAACAAAAAGCAGCTTTATTCCAGAGCCCCAATCTGAGATGATGGAGAACCAATGTTGCAAAGATCATCTCAAGTTCCTCAGGTTGACCAAAGAGTTTTTAAAGTGGAAAGGGGCTTGGGAAACTATGTGCAGGAGATGGTTACATGCAAGCCAGCATGTCTTATTCCAAAGGTTATCTCGTGTAATGGGCCATCTGGTGGTCTTCCTGGCATCAGCTAGACCACAACAGTATTGAAAGTTAACTGCTTAGCATTTTCCTTCAGGAGGAGTCCTGCAATCTTGATTCTATAGTTAACTGCTCAAGACCAGTTCATAAAATTCTCAAGCAAGCACACAATTAGGCATTGCAAAAGAAAGAATGATTATTTGCTTCAAGATGGCCTGACTGCTGCTCTTACAGAAGGGCCTCAAAGAAAGCCTGGCTGCATCAAAGCAGATTTTCTCTACAGATACAAATGTACCCCACAAAAGGTAGCTTTCCAGGGCTATTTCAGATCACAGGCTGTCTGAAAAGCCATCTCAAAATAAGCCAAAGAAATATATTTTGGGGTGAAATATTTTGATTTCCTTCACTTGTTTCTGTAAAATACTACAGTATCTGAGTGAGATGAGAGGAAGAGCTCAGCTATTATAGTATGCAATATTTATTATAGCATTTGGACAATATTTTTTGCTTCTGAAGTTAGGATAATTATCACATATTAGGGCTCAGTCCACCTAATTATTGATAGAAGTGTCTCCCATTCCCATGGAGGGACTAGAAGCAGAAATAATATATCAAATTTTGGATCATTTTTTGAAGTTAGTGTATGACCTTAGAACTGAAGGGACAAAGGCCCTTGGCCCCCTAAAAGTTTGCTGAAAAATCACTGACATGGGCCAGATTGATTAATAGGAGAAAAGACATACAAATTTATTTAACCTGTATACAAAGGAGCCTTCAAAATCAAGACCTACCCCGCAGTGAAATTCAGAAATTTATATGCCATTCTGGTAAAACAGATTGTAGGGGGTGGGGAAATAGGAGCTTTGCTGAGGGGCAATAAAGGATTACTAGGGAGAATGAATGGATCTGGGAACAAGGATTAACTAGTAAATAGTTCTCCTTAGAATTTGAATGAGTCTGAGAGACCAGATATTATATTGTAAAAGAGTTTGTTGGATGTGGTCACATTCTTGGTCTTCTTTCCTGTAATGGATAATGAGATAACAGGGAAAGGAAGAAAAAACAATTGTTCTCCTTGGTGGATCAGGATATTAGACAGATAAAGGAAACTTCAATTTTATACTGTGCTTTGGGACAAAAGGTGAGAGTCAGGGGAGGTAAGAGAGATCTTGAGATATCTTCAGTCCAGCATGTCAAAAGACAGCATTTTGGGGTATTGGTTTCTGAGCCTCAACAGAACCTTCACTTTAATTAGAGAGCATCAATTTTATTTTAACCTTCTGTTAGACTGTGCATTTACCCTTTTCACCTATTTTCCTCCAACAGCATTTTCTACTATCTACAAACAGAAAAGGTAAAGATGAGCATTCATTTTCTCCTTTTCTGATTTGGGTTTTTTTTTTTTCCAATTACTAATATTACTATTGGAAGTTACGGTGGGTTAGAAAGAAGTTAAGGAGCCTAGCAATGATAAATTTTTCCATTTCTACTTCATAGCTTGTGTCTTTGTTTAATTTTCATTCTCTCTCTCTCTCCTCTCTTCTTATTTCAGTTTCTTCTTAAACTGCCTTACATTGTTTTTTCTTTTAATCTTTTCCTTAGGTGTGTTGGGGCCAAGGGAAAACTTCCCCATCTCTCTTGGAAGGTTAGGGGATAATGAACTGACAAAAGGCAGTTAATGGGAGAAAAGGCAAACAAATTTATTAATGTGCACCATGGGGGGAGATCACAATTTTCCTCCATCCCCAGTGGAATACAGGAGCTTATATAGATACCCTTTTTCATAGAGGAAGGAGGAGACAGGGAATGTTGGTGTATGGGGAAAATGGTATCCTTGGCAGAGAGCTGGATTTTAGGTAAGTCTAATTGTTAAAGAAAATTTCCTGGGTTTCAACATAATATGTCTCCAAGAAACATGAATTTTAGTAATTTAGAATCTTATCTTCAAGGTTTCTATTAACTCCTTTGTGTGCTTGTTTCTCACTTCCTCTCCAGTGAGGACAGTAACAACCTTGGTAGACGAAAGGGTAGACTAACCATTCTGAAAATACTGTCTCAAGGTCAAAACATTAGAGCTCATTTCACATCTGCTGCTGACTCATTGTGCTAAAGGATTTTCCATGTTCCAATTTGATTTCCAGAAATGTTGGGTGTGGTTTACCTCAATATTTACATGTCTCCTTTTAAGATGCATCATTTTCATCCAAATGTTTATGCTATATTGTCCTTTTTTGTTTTTAAGTTTGCACATTCCTTGGGTACTGATGATTTTTAATATTATACATTGTAACTATAGAATATAGAGAAAATATGTTTGTGCCTCTGTAGTTGGGGCTTTATGAAAAAAATTTTCCTGGCACTTGGGATCCTGAGATAAGAGAAAGCCTAAAGATGTTAATTTACAACTGTACAGATAATGAGAGAACTCCAGAAAGATTTGGCTTAATTCAAAGGTTTGTATTTGCATTTCAAGGGAAAATAAGACCTTGGAGACATCTCTAGGGTGAAGAGGCTTGGGATATCAGGACTCATCTAGCCCTTGGAAAGGTGTATGTATATTTCAAAAGGTTAGAATGAGAACCCAGAATTTTTAATTTTTATTTTTTTTAAATTTTTTATTGATACATAATAATTGTACATATTCATGGAGTACATGTTATGTTTTGATACAAGCATATAACATATAATGATCAAATCAGGGTAATTGGGACATGATTCACCTCAAACATTTATCATTGCTTTATGTTGGGAACATTTGAAAACTTCTAGGTATTTTGAAATATAATAAATTATTGTTAACTATAGTTGCCCTATTGCACTATTGAATACTAGAATACTGTTAAATAGAAGGAAAAGAACCCAGGATTTTTTCCATCCCATCACCATGGAGCAAAAGGTTTTTCTCCCTCTCTCCTTTCAGGAAGGGAGGAAAAGGCAACTGCCTCTTGCTCTTGTATATAAGCAGAGAAAATGCATTTTTCTCCATTCCTCCACCTATTATACTGACTTCAAACTTCGCAAGTACGAATCATTTTACCAACTTTACCATGTTGCCCCAGGAGTAAGAATCAGAGTGTGACAAACAACGTGTTCATTGATCATTATTTGCATTTTAAGTGAATTGTAATCTGTGCCTGATCCAGAATACATCACGTGAGTATTCAGGATGAAATTAATAAAGATGATTATTAAAAGCACAATAGGTTTTACTCTCATTTTACAAATAAGTTCACATGACTAAACAGTCCTGAGCAGTGTCTGCACAATTTGACTGATTATTCTGAATGATCTTTGTCAAAGCAGATTTAACACAGACATATAAGTGGATGCCTTTGTAACATGTATTTTATAAACATTTTATGAGTATTCGTTATTACTTTTCTCCTTTGTATTATTACTTTGTTCATAAATTTTTAATGTCTGAGTTACAAAAAGAACTTTCATGGGATATTGTTACATTGTGGAAATTAAAATATGACTCTTTACAATTCAAATGAATTTTAAAAAATATATAGAAATATATGCACCCAACAGTGCATAATAAGAATGTTGTCCTAGTGAGAGATTCAGGTATCATAACCCACAAGAATGAAGTTCAGTTACTTTATTAACTGTACCCACAATCTATGAATGAATTAAAGAAACAGAATGGCATTCATATAGATGTTGTTGTATAATTTTCTAATTTAGTAGCAAAAATAAATTTTTCATTTTGATTGGTTTTAAATTAAGTATATGTGTGAAGAACTCAATAATAATAGCATATTTCACTGTATTCTTGTTTCCCAGTTATAATTCCATTTGGCCTTTCACATCAAGTCCACAATAGCAAATAAAAATATTTTGTATGCTTACCATTTTTTGAGCCCTTTGTTGCTTTGGGAGAATTTGGTAGTATAAAAAATGGGCAAATTCGCAACTAAAGGGTATAATGCACACTAACTGGGTGAAGGGCACACTTATAACTTTGACTCAAACTGTACAATAGCAAATTATGTAACCAAAATGTGTGTACCCCCATACAATTCTGAAATAAAAAGGTGGTTAATTAGAAGAATAAATGATTAAGAGAATAAAAAAAATGGTTCCTGCTTTTGAAGTATCTACAAACTAATTGGGAGATACATAGAACACAAAAGTAGAATTCAGATAAGGGAAGAGATCAATGTGATCTTGATTTATCAGCCAAGGAATTTTGATGAGACAGGAATTATTTGGACTCTTGAAGGGTGTATTGGATTTGGATCAGTAGTGGAGACAGAGAAAGGTGTTCTCTAAAAGGAAATGGCAAGAACAGAATGCAGAGTGTGAACAAATGACTTTAAAAATTGTGTGGATATGTTGTCCTAGTTTAAGTTTAGGATCAGAAATTTAAACACAGGTATATAGTAGGGATCTTGAGTATCTGCATAAAAAGTTAGGAGTTTATTATGTGGACACTATAGGAATAAAGACATTTACTCTTTTTTTTTTTTTTTTGAGACAGAGTCTTGCTTTGTTGCCTGGGCTAGAGTGAGTGCCGTGGCATCAGCCTAGCTCACAGCAACCTCAAACTCCTGGGCTCAAGCGATCCTCCTGCCTCAGCCTCCTGAGGAGCTGGGACTACAGGCATGCGCCATCATGCCCGGCTAATTTTTTTTTTCTATATATATTTTTAGCTGTCCATATAATTTCTTTCTATTTTTAGTAGAGATGGGGTCTCGCTCTTGCTCAGGCTGGTCTCAAACTCCTGAGCTCAAACGATCCTCCTGCCTCAGCCTCCCAGAGTGCTAGGATTACAGGCGTGAGCCACCGCGCCTGGCCGACATTTACTCTTAACACCAGAATGAATTAAAAGGAGAGATACTGAAGACAGGAAGTACAGACCAGCCAGAATGCTCTTTCAAGTGTTCAATAAGAAAAGTAATAACTATCTTGACTCAGATCATTGTAGGGGTGACTGAAAATAATGAACTGATGTAGGATCAATAAGTGAAGTTTGTCCTATCTGGTGACTAGCCACAAAAGGAAGGTCCAGGAGAAAAACTTTTACAACTAATTTTGGGTTTCCCAGTCTGTGATCCAGAGACTGGGAATCCATTGACAGTGATAGTGACAAAATATGGCATAGTATAAAGTAGTCCCATATTCTGGCTGGAGAAAAGATGCTTTATAATTATTTACTTTTTCCTTGTAATGTAAGCATGTTAAAGTCACTTTGTACAAGGACCATTGTTTACTTTCTTTCATATTGGTATATTTGTAAAGATAAACTATATCAACTGTAAATCAACATATTTGGAAGAATAGCATTGTTACAGTTCCCTGCCATGCAAAAAATTGTTGACCCTTCTCTATAAAAGGCAATGGATAAACCCCACAAGGGATATGGATATGTGGATATCGTTAAACCACACGTATGCCTTCAAAGATGTTGCAGACTAATAATGACAAGTACATGAACAAGGGCTGATGCAAGACACACATGGAATGCCACAATGGACATGGAAATGATGTGTCATGGGACTCAAAGTGATAAGGAAAACCCCCATCTATTACCTGGGGCATCAGCCACCTGAGACCTCCACCCCTCACGGAAGACCCACATCAACATAATACTAATCTATTACCTGGCACATCAACTAACCTATTACCTGGCGGCACATTAGCCACCTAAGACCCCACCCCTTGGACCAGCCCAACTTAATGAAAGTGGGAAAAATAGGGTAGATGGAGCTCATAATTTGGTGGCCAGACCCTCTGAGCCCCTCGCTGAATAAACCTTGATTCTTCGACTCTCCGTGTGCCACTCTGTTTGTCCTCAGAACCACCCGCTGTAACACTTGCTATAACAAAAGTAGCTAGAGGTCACTCTGGTAAGAAAATCAGGAAAAGTTGCATGGGCCAGTTGGTATTTAAGATGGCCCTAGAGGATTTGGTAGGTGTTCACAAGAAGCTTAAAATATCTTTGTTTAAAAATATATAATTAATCATACATTGTGATTCTTTCCTTTGCTTTTTCCTTTCCTCAGATATGTTGAATCATGTTTATTTTATTATGCAGCCCCCCCCCAAAAAAAAAACCAAAAATAAAATACTAATGAATATCCACTAGGTAAAAATGTAGAGAAGAATCCAAGATTCAATGAATGGAGAAATTGTCAATTAACTTGAAAGTTTACAAGCTTGTATCAGCCAGTTCCAAAGCCCTTACTTTTTCATCAGCCCAAATTTTCTAACCATATTAAATAGTAGAGAGAATTTTAAAATGTCACTCAAATTAATTCCCCACAGTGAATGAATACTGATGTTTAACACTTGTCTACATTTGTATATTTGCAACTCAGCAGTGCACTGGTTTAATAGTGTTTTTCTTTTTTCCTTACATCCTCCTATGAAAATGGGAGACCAGCTGTATAAGTTGCTCTGCCAATGATATGTTCTGATGTAGAATCCTGCCAGCAGGAATATACAGTTATTACATATTCACAATTTCATAGAATGGCTTTAATTTCTAAAAAGTCATGGGGATCTTTTTTGATTCAGCATAGCAAGTGCATTTTATTCTCTTGTGCAGAGAGATGGAAATCAGGAAAAAAATTAAGAAACATTTATGGAGTTTGTACTATACATAATATTTTGTTTTATGAGGGGACCTAAGGTGAGTAGGTATGCTTCAAAGGGTTTTTATTTTTGATTTGTTTTGTTATTTAAGATGCTTCATCCATAAATAAATAGATAGATGAGTAAAGCTAGTTTAAAAATAAGGAAATTAAATATTTTATGTGACATGCAATCAGGTGGTAGAAGGTTATATGGGTAATCAGTTTCCCAACAAAATTATCAGAGGCTAATTTTCACTCAGCCATTTTTAGCCTGCTGGCTTTGTTTTAGCCATCTCCACTGATAACTTCAAAATGGCTACTGAAGTCCTCACATAGCAACTTCATACAGCTATTCATGGGGCAGGATGAATGGCACCTCTTCTTGTGCTTATCTTTTTCCAGGAGGCAAACATTTTCCAATAGCCCCATGCTGCTCTTCTTGGATCCCATTGATCATAATCCCATTTCCATACTTGTGGCTAAACCAGTGTTCGGTAACGGGAATGGAACAAAAAGTGGGACTCTTGGTGAAGAAAAAAGAAGTTGGGAAGGCAATCAACAGAATTTTCTCTAGGACTACTGTATGTCAAAGGATATGGCTAGTTATAACTGGAGTCTAATGTGAAAGCTGTTGATATTATGAAGCCATACATGAAATGTCTACCAGGAAGCCCTTCCTGTTAGTGATGAGGAAACCAAGGCCTATTTAATCATGTTGATTTAGTGAAAATCATGTCACTAAGTAGGACTTGAATCTACCTTATTAGTTTGCTACTCCAGTATTCTTTTTACTATAATTTTTTTCTCCACCTTAAAAATTTTATCCTCTGTTTTTTGCTAGTCCAATAGCAAACATTATCTTCAGGGAAGAAAAAAAGACCACAATTAAAATTCTTTTTGATTAGATTTATATATGGAGAGGAATGACTATGTTTTGAAAGATACTTCACAATAAATTATTGTTTTAAAGAAATCCAACATAGTTTGAAATTTGGCTTTTTAAACTTAGGAGTAACTAAAGTATAATTTGTTTATTTTCTTTGAAACACATCATAAAGAAAGTTATAAATGCTCTTTCACTTGAAGGGTTTCATCTGGGTCTCATTGTATTTTCTTAGCTATCAAATATATTTTCCTTTGAGATAAATATTTTTTCACTTACCAAATTATTTTATTGCCATTCTGTTATATATTTTTTCATATACGTATCTTTGAAATAAATTTTATACTCTTATCTATATTAGTTAAGTTGTGTTCACCAAAATGGAGTTCAAAATAATTATTGTCACTGGACTTAAGTCCAGTTTGTTCTTCCTTAATGTTACCTCTCGTGCCAATGAACACCTTTCCCATAATCTTAGATTGATCTCTTTGGTTCACCATTGTAGGCTGGTCCATTGCACAAAATGCAGAAGAGCCACATTTCTCACTTCGAAATTTAACTTCTCCTTTTCTTAATGGTTTAAAAGTAAATCTGAGAATTAAACTGTGTAATACATTTTTAAATTTTGTTCTTGTCTGAAATGATCTTCCTGTGTCTGTTGGCTAATATTGTCTCTATTGAATAAATGTGAGATAGCAGAATACTGAGGAGATATTTTGGGATTAGATGTGTCCCTCTGGTTTTCCTCAAATCATAATCAAGTTTCTTCCTTACTAAAATAGTTCACCTCCTTTTTTTTTTTTTTTTTTTTTTTTTTTTTTTGCTAACAAGCTCCTTCTTCCTTCCCATACTCCTTCACTGGTAAGCTTTACTGCCTATTAGCAAAACAAAAGTGGATATACCCTTAACTTCTTCCAAAGAAGAAGAGTGCATGAGGAAGTCCAGATTAGTGCATTAATAGAGAGGACAATACTATTCTACATTAAGTGCTGCCAAATATCAGAGTCAAGTGTGTTCCTTCCACATGACATTTCTTTTGGTCTGCTTGGTTCTCACATCATTTGTGTTTCCAAAGCCAGGCCAGATTATTTTCAGTTGGTAAGTGCAGAGAGCTACCTGTACACTGAAAATGACAGAGTTGGTGGCTCAATTAGTGGTGATGTCTATTTGTTTATATCCTTGTCTCACACTAATCCCAGTATTTCTTTTCAATTAATGATTTCCCTGCCCCCACTACATCTACTCTGTTCATTCCAATTTTAGTATATGTGCTGCCAAAGCAAGCACATAACTCTATTCTTTTCTAGGAGATCTAAGGCACTATATAAACCAATAGAAAGAACACTTCCTTTTTCTTGTCCTGGCCCTCTTTTTGGCTCCCATTTATATTGAGATTATTTATTATCTCTACTGTTATTCCTCTGCATTTTTGGATTTCATCTCAAATCCATTCCAATCTCCATCTCCGATTTATCTTGCGTATCAGTATAATTACCTTTTCTGCCTTATTATAAGATAGCTATCCTAGGAAAAGTACTTCTTCCAAACACTATGTTCTGATCTACCTGATTTGTTGCCTTTGTCTTGTTATTCTTCATTCAAAAACAAAATCCCTCATCCTGAGATCCAAGCCCATCACAATGTGGCCCCAGCACTACTTAGTCTTATCATGCATTACTTGTCTTCTCTTTCTTTTCTTATACATGACCCAAACTGTACTTCTGTTTTCCTAAGCAAACACTATGCCTACTCATCTCCTTGTCTTGTATCATGTTCCCTTTCTGAAAGAATATAAATTTTCTCTTGCCCCAAACACAAGCCATTCAAAATTTTGGCATTCTTCAAGGCTTTCTCAAATGCCACTTCCTCCCTTGAGCTTTTGTTTGAATATCTTGCCATATTTCACCTAACAACACAGTGGTTTATGTACTTGTCATTGTTCTTTTACTGAATCATATGTTTACTTAACAGAGGGATGCTTTCTTAGTCACTTTGATGATTATTTATAGTGTATAGTGTTCTCTCTCACATCTGACTGATTTTATGGAGTCTTTGAGACTGTGAGGTCAGTGTTATTTTTAGAGTACTCTTCATTTATGTTGTAACTCTTCTAATTTGTTAACACATAGATTAAGATCTTCTGATTCACTTCAGTCTATTGTTTGCTGTGTCTACATTTCAGTACCATTGTCAATTAGCGATATTTTTAGAGTAATGCAATGTTTGTTGTACTATATTTTAATTCTTTTAACAATTTAATTAATCTGTAAATACTCTTAGTTTGTATTTCTTTCTCTGAAACTAGGGCCACTGACATCTGTGACACAAATCCAATCCTGATACTCCAATAAAAATATTTCTCTATATACCTCCCCAAGAAGGTGGTGCTTTTTCATTATAGTTTCATACCATTGCACTGATACAGGTATGAAAACTTTCTGGCCCCAAATATACATGAAGTTAAGCACTTAAGAAGGATTTATAAATGTTTTCATAAGTCCAAATTCACTTCAAAAATCTATATATTGCTATAGGTGAAAAGTCTACAAGAGTGACAGAAAAGTCTTTCACTTAGTAATAATCACCACCTTCAATGAAGTGACAGTCCTTCACTCCCATTCAAAAAATGAATGGGGTTGAGAAAATAAAGGATTAAAGTTAAATACTTTTAAAAGTCCCATCCTGCCAGGCCACTTGAGATCTATTTCACACCCGAGAGGAATGTCTCTGCAAGTGGAAATTTGTAATCTGAATTATTCAACTTTCTTTTAGGGAGCAGTTTACACATCCAGATAGACTTCATTCCAATGAAGATATAGAAAGGAAAATAATGGAAGTGCTGTTCACCAGGGCTAACTAATTATCACTAAATATGTTTAAATATATGAGAGGTGCTAAATGTGTACAAATATACTTTTCAATTCATAGAAGAAATTGAAAATACAATTTCTGAGTCTGGTGCTAATAATATTTATTTAAATATACTCACGTTTACAAGTGTTCTCTTTGGTGAGAAAATATCTTGCCAAGGTAAATTGACCTAAATTTTTTTCCTAACCATTTGTTTCTTATTTACACTTATGAAATATTTTCTAGCATAAATTTGAAATTGTTTATGTAGGACTGTACCTTCTACTAGTATTCATGAAATTGTCAACCAGTGTAATAGGTCTCTTCATGCTTCCTTGTCAGAACACAATGGGCTTGTATAATCTTATACCGGGTAACAGTTAACTTACCATTTTAGACAAACTCATGTTTATTCCTTTCCCTCAGACTGTTTCATATATTCTTACTCACATCATGGGGGGAGGAAAGTAATTTTACACTTTTGTTACAATACTTGTCAATATTTTTTCCTATGATATTTCATTTGTAATTGTCATCTTCTTGAAAAATACTGTAATTGTGTAGTCTCTGTCAGGATGTGAGTGATAGTTTATTCTTGTCTCAAAAAGTAAAGGCTTGGTTTAGGGACAAGAAAGCAATCATCTTGTAATTTTTTTGCTAGCCAAATTGAGACATATTTTTTTATATTGAATTTTTTCATTTTAATTAAAAAATATAATTTTTATTGGAAAATTTTCTCATTGCAAAAAAGGAATGGAGGCTCCAACATCCTGTCTCTTTATCTTGAACAGTTTGCTTTCTCCCCATCCACTTTTTACTACTGCTCCGTAAAATATTTAATACTCAAGTTTAGTGTAACAGAGGTGTTCAATGTCTTTGTGTCATAGATGTAATAAGACTGAGTGGCTTCATTAAGGTCTCAAGGCTGGTTATGAGAGCTCTAAGAATATCAAATAATAATAGTTTGTGTTGAGTCTACTATGGTTTCCGAATTTTTCTTCCTAAAAGTGAAAAGTGGCAACTTCAATTATGTTGCAGATAAATGTAAGGATTAAAATTATCTGGCATCTTAAAGAACACTGGATATAAATAAATTAACTAATTAAAAGAAAAAACCTGCCTTCATTATAAATGATACCAATAAATATTTGAGTAGCCTATGTTGTACATATCTTCAGGGAAGCTAAAGTCAGAGACTCTTCAGCAACAACACAGTAGATTTCTTTTTGGTAGTTACAAGAGTTCTCTTTGAACTTTGAAAGTAGTTATTTCCAGATTTCAACATATTCTTATCATATGGTCCATGATACACCCTCAATATATGTTCAGCATTGTTTGATGGATGAATAATTAAAGAATTAGATGAATTATGTTATCAGAAAGTCACATTTACAGACTCAAAATTTGGAGCTTACCACTTGGTGGGGTCTTCTGAATCCAAGGAAGAAACTCAGCATGTTACAACTGCTGATTTAATTTGAGAATCCCCTTAGGAAACTACCTCTGGAATATCGTTATGGATCTCTCCTCCTTAGGCCCAAACACTATCTTGGAGTTGGGGATGGATGCAATAAGAAAGTCCAAGATGCTTCCTTCATCAGACCCTCACATCCCCTTCACCCACAGTCAGTTCATAAAGGAAGAGTACAATCACCACGGGGTCTCAATACAACCTGCAAATATCTGCACCTTAGATTAACCCCCTCCTAGAGGTAGTGTCTGTGGGCAATGTAGGCCAGTGATCATAGACAAAAGATATCCTCTCTCTGGTGTGCCACAAACTCAGGAAACATGAACAGCAGTCTGAGTTGGGGACAATATCTGGATTGTTTTAGGTGACATGTCTACATCAAGCCCTTTGTAGAGCAACTAAAGAAATTTGTACTAGGGTATCTCCTTTCTAATTTCCTCCTTGCGGTTGCACACTGCCTTCTACTGCTCATTGGTACTTCTGATCTGTCTCAACTGTCTGTTATTACTTACTAACAGTTGCATAGCCCTGACCCCAGTGAAGGGAGTCCACTGTATACACAGGATGAAATACCCTTCTTCAGCATGAATCAAGACAGGTCCAAGTCCTGATACACTGGCAAGGATTCAGGGAACCAACAGAGTAGTAAAGACATGTAGCTTTCCCAGAAGCCATCAATAACATTACTGGATTTTGCAGTGGAGACGGCTATGATAGTGTTGCTGCCCACCCAGGTTCATTTGCCCACTGCTCAAGAGGAAGCCAATACACTGAGACAGTGGGGATTACAGCAGGGAAAGAGTTTATTCTGCATAGCATTAAGAGGGGAGATGGGAGGAATTTCTCAAATTCACCTCCCCGAGAATTTGGGAGAAAGGGTTTTTAAAGTCATTTAGGCATAGGCAATTGAGTCTGCTAATTGGCTGTGTTTGGGGACAAACCATAGGGTTGTAGAAATTGTCTTCTTTGCTGACCAGGTTCTTGGGTGGGGGTGAAAAGACCAGTTGAGTCAGTTCCTCGGTATGGGCCACAGCTCTGGGTGGGTCAGGCATTTCATTGGAATGTGGGACCTGGAAAATATCTCAGAAATTACCCCTAGGTTACAAAAAGGTGGTGTTATCTATGGAGAAAGCTGAGAATCTTTATGACCACCAGCTATGTGGCTCCAGAGTAGCAATTATAGAGAAGCAAACAGGGGCACAGTGGCTGATTATTATCAATATTTTTAGCTAGGCCTGTATCTTATTTTTAGCTAGGCCCTTACCATAGTTCTCACCTTGCACCCTTTTTTATTAATTTGTAAGGGCAGTTCCAATAGCTATGGCCTGACAGTAGGTAGGGGCATTCTAAGGGATGGTGGGTGTCTATAATACCTCTGTTTTTTTCATGCAGTAGACCTGCCCACTCTGAGGACCATATACATTCCAGCTGTTTTTAGTGATTTAGAAATTCACCAATTCTAGTTATGTGAGTAGTCCAGAACTCTCCACCCAGGTTCTCCACTTTCTTCCCTTTTGCTCCTCTCTGCATCCTACACTGAACTCTGCAGTCAGAACTGTGACTACCAGCCTGGTCTGGGCAGTCTATACTTGGTTTTACATGTGATCACTTTCATGGATGCTGAAAATTGCTTTCTATCTGGATCCTCATCCCTCACTAGGTGTGAGTGTCTTCTCTGGCCCCATTGCCTGTCACCTGGTCATTTTAACTGAATCCTAGCTTTTCAAACTAACCATTTTGCTTTATAAAATAAAATATGTATATTTACAATATTTGTACACATTAATTTGTGAGAATATGAATGGGTAAATATTTGGGGGGATTAAATTTTTGTGACATTTAAAAAAATTTATAATCTCCACATACCCTCACTTTAACCTAATTTCCACCTTGCTATAATAACAATAGACTTTAGCCCAATAATTCATGTTCAAAATATTTTGGTTCTATAAGCCATAGCAAAAACTGGGAAACAAATTATGTGCCCATCAGAAGGAGATGGTTAAGTTAATTATGACATATACATGCTATGGAAGTAATACCAAAGGTGAAATAGATTCATATGTGTTGTTGTGGAAAAATCTTGTATTCCTGTTATTCAGTGGCAAAGACATATGGTAGAATCATAGACACATCACTACCCATTATGTTTAAAAATCACAATATATTTTTACAGCACATTTATGTATGAAAAACCCTGGAATTAACTTTAAAATAAATATGCCCAATTATTTACTGTGGTTATCTCTGAAGATGACCCTGAATTATAAGGGGATATCATAAAAGTAGAAATTGTGACTTATCTGTATTACTAGAACTTTTGTACCAAGGATATGTGCACTATTAGCTTTGTCATTATATTTTTAAAGAAGCCTAATGGGGTGTGGCAGCTCACACCTTTAATTCCAGAACTTTGGGAGGCTGAGGTAGGAGGATTCTTTGAGGCTAGGAGTTCAAGATCAGCCTGGGCAACATAGCAAGACCCCGTCTCTACAAAAAATAAGAAAGTTAGCTGGGCATGGTGGCATGTGCCTGTAGTCCCAGCTACTTGGGAGGCTGAGGCAGGAGATCGCTTGAGCCCAGGAGTTCCAGCCATTGCACTATATATAGTAGCTATATATTTGTGAGATACAGTTTCTGCTAGCTGATACAACAGACAACACCTGAAATCTGAATGACTTAACATAACAAGCACTTATTTCTTATGCACATCAAATATGATGTGATTTGGCAGGGGATCTTTGACGCCAGGGGACTCAGAGATCCAGTTGGCTTCCATCTGTACATCCATGTGCGACATGGGGTCCCCGAGTTTGTTGATGAATTGAAAACAAGATGGTGGCATAAAGGCTCTCAAATGCCTTGTCCTGTAAGTGACATACATTATTTCTGCTCATATTTCAGTGGCAAGGGCTAGTCATGTGACCTTTTCTAACTACAAGTGAACTGTATGTAGTGAACTGAATATAGTCTTTCCATGAGCTCAGGAAGGAGAGGAGGACAATATATGGATGAGCACTTGCAGTCTCTCCAATAAACTATCACACAGTAGGTGTTCAACAGAAAGAGTCTATTACAATTCATGTCAACAACTCTCTTCATTTCCTGATAGAGTTTCTAAGAAAGCCAAATTTCTATTGCAAGTCTCCAACTTTTTGAGATCCTACTATGTAACAGGTGCTTTCTAATACAGGGTCACATCTATTTTTCAAAAGGACCCTGAAAATTTCTACAGTATGGGCTTGCCAAAATTCACTCAAAAGCACCATTCTACAATGTCCCTTTCAATAACCACTATATTCACAATATACTGACAATTTTCTCATTACTTTTGGTGTGTAGGGGAAAGAGAAATTTCTTCTCTCTCTGAAAGTTCAAATCTTTAATAAACTGGCAATAGACAGATTAACAGGAGAAAAGGTATGCAAAGGAGTTATACAAAATATGAAACTCGAAGAAAGGCCAGATTTTATACCATACTAAAAGGGATAGGGGTTTGAAGCTCCTTGGGGGAGGTTATAGGACATTGAGGGGAGGAAACTCATGACAAGAAAAAGCTGTCTTGTTATGCAGATAGTCTCCCAGGTAACAGCCCTCAGAAAAACTAGTTGGTAGCTTGTGGTAAAAGCTTCTCTGCAAGAGCTTTAAAAGTATCAGACATTTAGTACCCTTTTCCTATAAATCAACTTTTCTTAGATCCTTCTTAAGCAAAGAAGGAGGCTTCAGAGAAAGCCTTTGGCCAAAGGCCAAACATCCCTGGTTTGCTTTACTAACTACTAACAGTAGATTTCCTCTACAGGCGTAAATCTCCCCCACAAAGGACAGCTTTCCAGAGTTATTCTTGTGTCTGCAGCCCCTCTGAATAGCCACCCTGCAATATATCAAAGAAGTATATTTTGGGATGGCATATTTTGGTTTCCCACAGGTGCATCGACAAAACCTTAACTTCTGATTCTCTGCTATCTACCACCTGACTGAAAATGCCTGAACATCAATTTATGCACATTGAAAACCTAGATTTTTAAAAAAATTAATCAATTAATTAATATTATATGTACACTAATATTATTAAAAGGTATCATATCTACCAGGAACCATATTATCCCTCCTTGGAAGGACTCCAGAGTTTACAGTAATTGAGACATTGTAGATGTTTGCTTACTTATTTTGATGGTCTTTCCTCATGTGTCAGTTATAGGAGAGGGTTTGGTTTTTAAGCACTAAAACAAGCTCATTCATAGGTTTATGAGGCCAGTACCAAATAAGAAATCCCAAATACTGCAAACATCAGAGTGGTTTTCAAATTCCCGTTTCTTAGGGGAAAAGCCCCCAAACTAGTATTCTTTACCAAATCAGGTTATACTTATCCGCTCATAAAGTTTGAGTATTTGTCCCCTCCAAATCTCATGTTGAAATTTGATCCCCAGTGTTGGAGGTGGGACCTAGTGGGAGCTGTTTGGGTGATGGGGGTGGATCTCTCATGAATGGCTTGGCGCCTTCCACCTTGTCCTCATCCTTGTGGTAATGAGTGAGTTCTTGCTCTACTAGTTCCTGTGAGAACTGATTCTTAGAAAAAGCCCTGCACCTCCCTTCCCTCTCTCTCTTGCTTCCACCCTCTTGCCATGTGATCTTTCCACAAGCTGGCTATTCTTCACCTTCTGGGATGAATGGAAGCAGCCTGAGGCCATCTCCAGAAGCAGATGCTGGCACCATGTTTCTTGTACAGCCTGCAGAATGATGAGCCAAATAAATCTCTTTTCTTTACAAATTTCCAAGCCTTAGGTATTCCTTTATAGCAACACAAATGGACTGAGACACCAGCTTATTTGCAAATCATTTTGAGAATATGTTGGAGATGTTTAGTGGTGATGACCAGGTCTAAATTACACTTTCAAAATGACATTTTGCATGGAAAAGGCTATTCATATCAGAGGGGTTTCAAAGTGAGGCATATGCCTGCCTGAGAGTTGGAATACTCTATGTAATTAAGAGGAAGGCAGGTGATTCTGGGCTGTCCCACTGAGAGTAGGGATTAGCCTTTAGAGGAGGACACAGTGAACGGCTGGTCAGCAGGTTGGGTTCTAATTTGGACAAGAGGGCACACCAGAGAAAACCCAAGGGAAGGCTACTGTAATGCACAACAGAGCTGGAACTGGAAAAAAATGCCAGCCCCTAAACAAAGTTAGCTGTTAAAGAACCCTAGGACTAAGGGTATCAGGACTGTGGGTAAATGAAGCTCAAACACAAGGCTCAAATTGTATTTGACTATTACTTTTACCTTTCTTCTTTCATTTAGTACTTCAGATTGAAGGTCCTTTTTATCCCAAGATGCACTGTGGAGCAGCCAGAAGGGAAATGAATTAAGAGGCAGAAGACTGCCCTCAGGCTGGAGGAGTGAACCACAGTATGCTCTAGAAGAATTCAGACCAGAGGTTTAGTCTCAGATCTGTTACATACTGGACCTGTGAATCCAGGGACATTCCCAAGCTCTGTGAATCTTAGGTCTTCATCTGAGGAGCGAGCTTGATAAGCCACATCATGAAAAACTGTTAGATTGGCCAGGAGTGGTGGCTCACGCCTGTAATCCTAACACTCTGAGAGGCCAAGGCCAGAGGATCGGATCTCTTGAGGTCAGGAATTCGAGACCAGCCTGAGCAAAAGCAAGAACCCATTTCTACTAAAAATAGAAAAATTAGCTGGGCGTGGTGGTGCACACCTGTAATCCATGCTACTTGGGAGGCTGAGGCAGGATAATTGCTTTAGCCCAGGAACTTGAGGTTGCTGTGAGCTAGGCTAACGCCATGGCATTCTAGCCCAGGTGACAGAGCAAGACTCTCTCTCAAAAAAAAAAAAAAATTGTTAGAAAAAATGCAATGTATGAAAAACATTTGGCAGACTGCTTGGCATACCTTAGGCATTCAATTAAAGGAAGTTATTACTGCAATTATTTTGACATCTGATCTTACTAGCATCACCCATGTGATTTTTTTTAAACTAGTATGTCTCAAGAGAACAAAACGTGCTATAGGAAATGAAATATTAGATCAATTAAAGTGCTACTTACAAAGTAAACCTCAGTAAAAACTTTACCCTTAGAGGTTGTGTTCTTTAATGATAAGGGTGGACATTTCTTTTCCAGCTGTTGCAAACTGAAATTCCTGGAATTTTTGACAAGGA
This sequence comes from Eulemur rufifrons, assembly GCF_041146395.1. Lineage (NCBI taxonomy): Eukaryota > Metazoa > Chordata > Mammalia > Primates > Lemuridae > Eulemur > Eulemur rufifrons. The sequence continues at coordinate 113,892,848 of NC_091012.1, forward strand.
CAAATTCATTGCCTCCATCCAAACCACTCTTATTTTCATTAATTTCAGCTCCATGAAAAATACAAGCATTTCCAAGAATATCTAATTCAAATTACACTGAAAATAATCTATTTAAAATATCCCTTAAGGCCGGGCGCGGTGGCTCACGCCTGTAATCCTAGCACTCTGGGAGGCCGAGGTGGGCGGATCGTTTGAGCTCAGGAGTTCGAGACCAGCCTGAGCAAGAGCGAGACCCCACCTCTACTAAAAATAGAAAGAAATTATATGGACAGCTAAAATATATATATAGAAAAAAAATTAGCCGGGCATGGTGGCGCATGCCTGTAGTCCCAGCTACTCGGGAGGCTGAGACAGGAGGATCGCTTGAGCTCAGGAGTTTGAGGTTGCTGTGAGCTAGGCTGACGCCACGGCACTCACTCTAGCCTGGGCAACAGAGTGAGACTCTGTCTCAAAAAAAAAAAAAAATAAATAAATAAATAAATAAAGTATCCCTTAAATGGGGTAATCTTGCGCTCTCCCTGGCCAGGGCAATAAGTGACAAACCAGTGGTTTCAGGATATCTCATCACAAGAAAGTATCACTGTTATCTCTCAAAAACTCCTTGAAGACAATTGCATAAAACAGTTGTGCATTATGTTCAATGGCAGAACAACTTCCATTTCTTCCCCAGGGGGAGATTTGTCTCTGGTTAAACAATGATCCCAAAGTAACTGTGATAAGGAGTTTTCCACTTTAGGCTTTTAGGCCTCAACTATGAGACACACGAGCTGGAGATCAGACCCTTAATCACTGCCCCCCTGGGACTCATCTTTCACTGTACCCAAATTAACTTAAAATGAACTTAACTTAAAATCAACAGTCATTGAAGGAATTCCAACTTCCCAAAGCCTCAAGTTTCCTAACTTCAGGGCATTTACACTTGACAGTCTCATATGGATCCCCCAGCACACTCATCTTCTATTACTTGTCATTTAAATATTAGAAGATATACCATTGTCTTTTCAGAATTGGTGCTCCTATCAGTTAAATTATAAGGGTGGGTCCCAGGCCTTGTTTATCATAGCATCCCAGTGTTAATATGATTATTACTACTAATATGATTATTACTAAAGAGCCAGTACTCAATTAAGGTGTGAGGAATAAAACAGTCAGTATGGGATCTAATTTATTGAGATTTATTTCTTATACGTCCAAAGATAAGTAGATGCATGTATATATTATTTAATTGTACAAAACAACAAACTAAAAGGTATAAGGGAAAAAACATTAATCACCTATTTTCTATTTTTGATACCAAATATTTTAAAGCAAGGTTCTTAGCAATGACATATTATCTTATTCCAGATAACAATACAGAGAGATGGTTTTACATGTTTTACAGAAGAGGAGCTCTTACTATTGAACCTCACGAACAGCATTAGATGTGGGATCAAAACCATTTGAAACATTAAGATTTTGAAGATAATTAACACTCTATTAAAAGAAGTAACATTCATATAACACACGCATCAAAAATAAAAGAACAACTTGTCAAGTTACACATACAAAATAGGAACACAGATGATTCCCTCCAGCTCCACCCTGGGCCTACATTGTTTAAACACTAACTGCCTTCTTCAAATGATACATGAAGAATCTATCCCTGACTTCACTAGGTGTGGAAGGAGCTGCCACACATGGCACTGGAACTCGCAGTGGCCATGGGAGTAGAGCCAGCCCTAACTAAACCTCTTGCTTGGGCTCTCTCTGCTTCATCTCGCAGAGCCTCCTCATACTGAGAAGGGAAAGAACTTGGGTCAGTCCCATGGACCTTGGCCAGAAACTCCAGGAGTTTCATCTTTCTGGTTTCAGCGTGGGCTCTTGGGCCCCACAGGAATTCATACTGTGCAGGATCACTGTTGGGCACCTGGCGGTACTCCAGGTACATTTCCTTCACCAACTCTTTGGTGATGAACTCCCTGGGCTCTCCAAAGAGGAAGTGCTTCCACCCGGAATATACCCCCGTCACATTCAGCACTTCCCAGACTTCCTCTTCAGTGGCACGGTTGCCATTCATGAAGATCACACACAGGATCAGGATCAGGAGGCCGGTCTTGGGCACACCCTTTTCAACACACAGCATGCCATCATAGGTGAGGCCCAGCTTGATGAAGAGGCCATAGAGGTGGCTGGTGCGGTCTACTTCTTTCACATCAAGGCCAAAGACTATCTCCATGCGCTCAGAGGCTCTCAGGAAGATCTCAGGGAAGTGGTACTCATCTTCTTCCATGATAATCAACATCTCTGCCTTTGTTATTAGCTCTTTCACTTGATATTTGAACAGCATGAAATTCACCAGAAGAGCCACTTTCTCGTCAAGAGCATCGATGAGCACATTCTCCAGGGCTGCTGTAGCTTGTGAGGTGCTAGGACTGTATTCCTCTACTTCGCCAATGGAGCCCTCATCAGGTTTGCTTGCTGAGGTGGCTGCGACAGCAATGGCAGAGGAGCAGGAACCCTGAGGACCCTCAGGAGTGCTCAGCATCTTAGCAGCAGGAGCCTCCTGCAGGTTGCCTGGTATGAGCGGATTGGGGAAGGAGGGAGAGGCCTCCTCCACAGCCTTGGGAACCTGGGCATTTTCCAAACCCTGGATCTCACTCTGGGTCTGAATGCGCTGATCATGTCTGCACTGTGGACTCTCCTGATCCTTAGGCATGATGTCTCTTGCTGGTGGCAGTAGGCAGGAGTGAGCAGAGGGTGCTCAATGCAGAGTCACTGCCTAAGAGAGAGAGGGAGGATGTGAGTGTCCTCAGTAGTTAAACTCAACTGCAGTGGCTCTGATAGAAGCTGTTGCCAATGGACTTTTCCTGACAACAGTGTTATAAGGTCTTATAGGTCTCCTGTCATCTTGGTGTCTGTCCCCCAAAGTAATCTGAAGGAGGAAGTGAGAATCCTCCTCAGAGTGCAGCCAGCCAAGCCAACATAAGATTCTCAGGCTCACAGAGAGTTATTGCTGGGCTCTGTAGAGCCCTTTCGGTTCTGAGGAAGGTAGTGCTATCAGTTTATGACCAGAAGGGTCACCAACTTTGCAAATGATAGGGTCTACACCACCTCCCATGTGCTATTATGAGGCTGCCCCCTACAACAAAAGGCATACCTCCTAAGACAACTGAGGAAAAAATGTGGAGGTACCTCCTTCATCTACCCATCCCAGGGCTGAGAGCAGGAGCTGGATTCCACGCAAGCCATTGTAGTGGTGTAGGTTGTCCCCTCAGTTCTCACTCAGGTTCCTTACTTTGAATCCAGGCAGTTACTGGGATCACTCCTTTTGTTAACTCAATGTTTCCTTCTCAGACCAAAGCTTCCGCCTCCCCAAGACTAAGAGGTGAAGAATCACCTCTCAGGGTCTCCAAGGGTGGCACCAGGGCATACCTCTGTGGCAATCACTCTGTGCTGGGGTAGTTTTTCCCTCCAGGCCTCACTAGGGTCCTAAAATTCATTACTAGCAGACTCTATAATGGCATTTTTGCTCACTTGATGTCTCCTCCTCACACCAAACCCTTCACCTCCCTGAATGCCCTAAGAAGGAAGAGAGGGAACATGTCTACCTGATAGTTCTGCCCAGGGCATCCCAGGGTGGATAGAAGGGGCAGAACAGGGCTGTGTTCAGCCTCAATCTTCTCGGATGGGAGGTTTCCTGAGCCCTCACTCAGGGTCCTTTTCTAGGCTACTGGTCAGTCCTCAGTTGCCATCCATCTGATGCTTAATTTTTCCCTAGCTACAAGGCTTTTCCTCCCTGAGAATCAAGGAAAGGACGTGAAAACATGTCTTATCGAACCACTACAGCCAGGCTTGCCAGTGCTGAGAGCAGGGGCTAGACACTGGGGCCCATCTCTTGTGGAGGAGTCGCCACGACGGATCTCTCTCAAGGTTGTTACCTTACTCTTGGTAGACTGTTCTGTTCCTCTGCTGACCTGATGTGATGCAGGCCTCACATATCAAACCCTCTCCTCCCCAAGAGGGAAATGAGGAAACAAGTCATCTGTTTACCACAGTTGACATTCCCAGTGCTAACAGACAGAGTTAGACACTATGCAGCCACCCACTGAGGGCTGGGCAGACCCCTCAGACCTCACACAGGTGCTCATCCTGTCTCTTGGCAGGCCTGCAGACCCCTTCTACTGACCTGATATGAATTAGGCCCTACATACCACGGCCGTTACTCAGTGGAAACCTGGCAAGGAAGAGAGGGTGCATCACATCAGTTGATCCCTTCCCAGAACTTCCTGGATGAACAGCAAAAAGGGTGCTATGTTGGGTGCCCCTGTCTTGGTGGTACCCTCAGTCATAACTCTAGATCTTCACATAGTCTCCTGGCACAGCCTGTGCACCCTATGCTTTGCTCACCTGAGGCTACCCCCTCATACCACTGAAGTCCCTGGACTCCCAAAGATGGGAGGAGAGCATGGGAATTCTGGCCACTCCTATTTGGGGCCTCCAAGGACCTACCACAGGGGCAGAGCAGGGCTCATATGGTCCCAAATGTACGGGGATTGGTGGGCCCCTTAATATTTTTTCAAGGTCTTTATTGTGGTTCCTGACACTGTGTGATGATCCTCCTCTAACTAACCTCATTTTGCCCCCTCAAACTGAAGCCTTACTTTCCTGTGAGCAGCAAGGAGATGAAGTGAGGAAGTGACTTAATCAGTCATCCCTGCCTAGGGTCTCCCAAGGATGCCAGCAGATGTGGACACTGTAAGGCCACCTCTTCTCTGGGGTGGATGGTTCCCTTAATCCTCACTCAGGGTACTTTCCCAGACTTCTTTTAGGTTCCTGGGACTTCTCCTTTGGCTGACCTGACGCCACTCCCTCAGACTAAGGCTCACAATTCCCTCAGACCCTAAAGGATAAAGGGAAATTGTGTAACATCTGACTACCCCTGCAAACGGCCTCTCAGGGTTGCCTGAAGGGACGGGGCAGGGCTCAGTACAGTGATCTCTGTTCTCCAGTCGGCATTCCCCATAGTCCTTCCTCACTGTCTTCACTCTTGTCCTCACCTTGACTCTTGCTAGGGCCCGAGACTCCACCTTTTGTGAACCTGAGGTCCTTTGCTCACACTAAATCTTCACTTCCCTGTGATCACTATGGAAGTGAGGGGGCGTCTCAAATGGCTGCAGCTACTCAGTCTGCCAGGGTTCTCCCGGGTCTGTGAAACCACACTTTTATAGGGCAGGCTGTATATTCGGACCTAATTTAGGGAGGTTGCCTTGACACTTACAACAGCCTGGGAATCCTTCTTCTTCTAATCTGATATCATCTGCTCAGACCAAAACCTCCACCTCCCTGAGAAACTGAGGAGAGCGTGAGAGTAAGCCTTAGCCTAACAGTCCGTCCCAGAGCCTCCCAGGGATGACAGGAGAGGTGGGGCTCTGTGTGGCTCCGTTTGTCCTCAGGTGGGTTGTCCCTTACTCCATACATGGGATCCTGATTTTTGATACCGACTGTGATTGTACTCCCTCCTGCTCACTATGTAAGGCTGCTCCCTTCCACTCAAGTTGTCACCGTTGTGAGGCACGGAAGAAAAAAGCGAGGAGACACCTCATGAACGGAACATTCAGAACTGGCAACAGGGACTAGACACCATGGCATAAGTTCTTTCTTGGGATGGGCAGAACGCCACAAATTCACTCAGGGCCCCCACCCGGACTACTGTAGGGCCTGAGGCTTTGGCCGCAGAAGTCAGGGAGAACCACTTCCGGCTGCCGCTGCCGCTGCCCAGGGACTCCCAGGGCTGAGGGGCCCGAGCTCAGTGGCTGCGCCACGGTTCTGTGGTGAGTGATCCCTTCAGGACTCCCTCAGGGGCCTTTTCTCAATGCCCAGCAGGTCTGGGGTCTCTTACCCCCGCGGCGCAGTAAGGCCTTCACCTCAGTCAGACCCCCGAGGAGGAAGTGGGGGGTGGGGTCGGCCTCACAGCCCAGCGGCGGCCCCCACCCCCGCGGGCCTCTCAGGAGTCACTGCGCGGCTGGGGCTCTTATCTGTGGGGACTCCCCTGTCCTGGGGCGGTGGCGGGTGTGGCCCTCGGTTTTATTGAGAACCTTACCTTGAGAGCTGGAAGCAGCTGCGGTTCCTGCTTCTTCTGACTTCAGACCGCGGGTACCTCAGACCAAGGTCCCAACGGTCCTCAGACGCCAGAGGAGGACGTCGGGGGGCGTGGCATCCTGCTACCCGCTCTTGGGGCCACCCAGCGGCGAAGGCAGGGGCTGCAGGGGCGGGGCTGTCTGTGCACTCGCTTTATAGTGCCATAGAGGAGGGTGCTGAAGAAACCTCCCTCTGAGTCCTCAGGTGGACTTACTTATGCCAGCCCTGGCATTTCTCCCTCAGCTGAGCTGAGGTTGTGCTCATGCTTTTGAGAACCCTGCAGAGTAACTGAGGGGTGCTTCGGCTGGCGACCCCCCACCTGGGGCCTTTTAGGGCTCAGGGGAGGTAGTGTCCGGTTGCTGCGTGACCTCCGTTACTCTACAGTGTTGGTTGCCTCCGTCCTCCTTCATGAGGATCCTAATCTTGCCCCCTTTCTGTTTGAGTTATGGCTTCCTAGGAAATGCCACCTCCCGGGGTTTCTCGACTGGTTTACTTAGTGCAAGCCTTGCAGAGTTTGGGTTGGGTCTCTGCCCCAGCCTTGATGGGAGATGGGAAAGTGACAGTACAAGGCAGGAAGGGACCAGGCCAGGTGGTGGGGTGTCAGAGAAAAACAGGTTGATCTGTTCTTTCTCTTCACCAGCCAGACTTAGCCTCTTTGCTACTTTTATCCTGCAGATATTTGTTTTCTACAAGGAAGGGACTAATCAGAATGGTTTTGTGAGACTCTACTTTTTGAGTTTATTTGACATTGCATATGCAGATGATTGTTAGGTTTACAATGCCCGGGGACTCTCCAGACTCCTGCGGCTCAAAAAGTATGTGTAGGACAGAATGTGGTTATTAGAAAACGAAGGTTTTTAAAACAGTAGCCGCAGGAGTCTGGAGAGTTCCCAGACCTTGTAAACCTAACAATGATCATGTTTTCATTGTGGTATATGTATACCATGGAGGACTACTCAGTCATAAAAGAGGAAGAGTTAATGCCTTTTGCAGCAATTTGGAAAGAACTGAGTATTATCTCTTTACATTTTGCATACCTCTCATTCATTTTGCACTTCTTATCATTCAAATGTGTTTTCCAGTCCTCTTTTTAACAGTGGAGCACGCTTGGGGCAAGTCTTCTTCTCTTGGGGGTCTTCTCATCTGTTTTTTGTATGGAAGCGTGTTCGGTCCGGAGCCAAGAGAGAGACATACGAAGCCTCATGTGTAGCAAAATGGTGTTTATTTCGAGTATCTGGGTGCAGATGGTGGAGGCCGAAGAAAGCATCCACGAGAGAAAAGGGGAGAGCCTTGGGTTTTATAGAGGGTGAATCCACCAGCTCCTAGGACCTCTGCCCCAGTCACATCCATCTTTCAGTTCCAGGGTGGTCCTTATCCAGAAACGTAGGCAGAGGTAAATTTCGTCCCTATGGGGGCCGGTGGAAAGGCAGGCTGGCTGCTCTCTGTTAGATTTACAATGTTTGGTGATTCTCCAGACTCCCGTGGCTACTGTTTTATAAGATTTGCATTAACCACATTCTGTCTGACACATATTTTTGGGGTTCCCACCTGGAGCAAACCTAACAAAGAGAACGACCTTCTTTATATGTGGAGCAATTTCAAATCTTTCTGTATGGTTTGGATGAGTTTACATAAGTTGCTGATTAGATTTGTCTGATTTTGGGTGCAACTGGCCTGTAAACCTACTTGATCCTGGGACATTTTGAGGGTGGCTTTGGAGTAGAGTTTCAGTTTGCATTTTTCATTTAAATGTTCTATTTCTAATAGGCCTATTTAGTAATTTCTACTTTCTTAAACTTTGCTCCAGTTCCCTCAGGTATCCAAACTTAAAGCTATGATATTTATAATAAAATCATTTTTCATAGGAATTCTCAGACATATATAATAGTACACAAAACAGTTCAATTATCCTTTTATCCCTGACATGCAAAATAACAATTATAAATAGCCATAAGTAGAAGCTTGTTCAGATTAATATTTTTAAAATCTATGTGTTTGTTCTTTGGCAAGACCATTCTGGATGTGATGCGTCACACTTCCATTAGGAGATATGTAATCTTTGTCTATCTTCCTGTTTGGTAATCTTGGGAGTCTGATAATTATGACCATGATATATTGTCCCTTATGTGCTTTAGAACAGTAATCCTCTCATTCTGTCATTTCTTCTTAATTTATTACCTGAAATTCTTCTATAAGTGGTAACCTTTTCTTGTCTGCCATGTGTTTATCCTTAGAAAATGTTATAACATAGTTCTAGTCTTGTCTTATAATGTTTAAATCTCTTCTGAACCTATTATTTATACAATATTATTGAACTAATATTTCTTTCTGTTTCTATCTTTTTTAATTGATATAAAATTATCTGTTATATAGATCTTTTGTAAGAGTTGGCTATTGTAAGTTGAGTCTACTGTCTTCAATTCCTCAAATTTGCATTTGTCTTATTTCATACTGTGTACTTCTTTTGGCTTACTATCCTTTCTCCAGATATTTGAATTGTTTGGATATTTCAAATATGCCATAGCCATATTTTCTATGAGTCTTAATCCTTTTAATGCTGTAAATATACCTCTGATACTAGTTGGTTGGTTTCCCACAGTTGGTACTATAGAGTGTATTGCTTACATTCTTAGAATTTTGACAGTATGTGCAAATACTGCTAGGCACAGAACCTTATCTTGAGAAAGCTGTGAAGCATAGGAGAAAGACATAATTCTATTAAGGAAGTCTTAGGGTCCAGGAGTATTTTGCTTATTTTCTTTAGGCTATTACTAATAAAAGGGGCATTAATATATTTCAGTGCTAGGGACAGACTTGAGATTTCCTTAGGAATGCCAGGAGGATATAACCTTAAAAAAATCAGTCAGTATAATTTGCCAACTACAACAGACAGGGATTATCCAACGAGTGAAAATATATAACATAGAGGGCATTTAATACAGGAACTTGGTTAAACAGGTGATGCAGAAACTAAAAGGGGGAGAATCAAGAAAACCAATAACTAACAACTTGTGGGAGTCACTCCAACATCTAGTCTGGAGAGACAAATAGAGTAGGTAGTGTCACTGGAGCCAAGATGTTGGGATTAACAGGATTTGGAACCATAGCGTTCTAATCTGATGGCAGCTGGAGGCTAGAGAAAATGTAGCAATCGAAATAGAAGCCACCTGATGCAGACAGGAAGGAAAAAAACGCTAGGCACTGTCATCCTGAGGTCTAATCTCCTACTGGTGTCTCCTGTTGGCTGGAGCAGTTTCCATCCAGGTGTTGGAGAGCTAGAAATTGAGTGTCCGACCCAGTGGAGTAGATACAGAACAAAGTTGAAGAATGGATTTGAGGACAAATTGGTCCAGGACTAGGATACCACATATACAGGTTAAATGCGGAAATCATGCCCAAATTGATACAGAATTGTGGTTCTTAATGATAATCATCATTCATTCATGATAAAAAGACCTTCTCAAACTAGATCACGGACATCTACTAAAAAAAGAAAAAAAACAAAGGTCTTGAGTAGAAGTCTTACATCTTGTGGAAACACTGAAAACTTTTACTTTAATATTCAAGAATAGACAAAGATGCCTGCTATTATCATTTTTATTCTTCATGTTAATGGAGATAGTACACAGGCAGGTAATGGGAAACAGGAGTAATAAAAGAGATACGAATCAGAAAATAAGAAACAATGCTACTATCATAAAATATGAATGAAATGTATATGAGAAAAATCTAAAGGAAAACTACTAAAGCAATAACATCATTTTTAAAGGGTGTTAGGTGTAAGATGAATACATAAAAATGCAATTTTTCTATAGCAATGGACAGTATTAAAATGAACTTAAAAAATTGTAATTTATACTAACAAAAACTTTATGCCTAAAAATACTTAGACTAAATAAGTATAAGTATTTTATAAAAGAATTACACAGCTATTATTTAGGGAAATTACCAAAGATCTAAATAAATGTAGAAATATTACATGTTTATAGATAGAAGATTCAATATTGTAAACATGTTAATTCTCCCGAAATTTAATCTGTAGATGATAATAATTCTTCCCCCACAATTAAAAATGAAAAGGTTTCTTTTTGACTGTTTGTGTACATGCGCCTGTGTACAGCAAACTTGACAAGCCAATTCTGAAATATAAAAAGACTTGCAAGTGGCTAAGGATAGCCAACACCTTTTTGTGAAAGAAAAAGAAGATATGATATTAAGGATTATTAAAACACTACAGTAAATAAGTTTGTGGTAAAGATGCAGGAACAAGCAAATGCACCAAAGAATCTTAATAGAGTATTGAAAGTAGATCTCTATGATCCTGTAATTTATTAAAAATATGCCACTGCAGAGAAATGGGGGCAAGAACAGTGTTTTTACTAAGAAATGACAGTGGAACAATTTGATACTCATATTTAAAAATGTGACTGAAATCCTCCCTCACACTTAACACAAAAATCACTTCCAGCTGGATTAGAAACCTACTTTTAAATTGTTTACTTTGACAATTTTCACACTTACATAACAAAAGGAAATAGCATGAAAATCCTTCATATATTTTATCCAGTTGACAGCTAGCACAGTTGGTCAATGAGGGCAGTAGTAAATCTGGAAGAGAAAAGACTCATTCTGAGGACAGCTATCAAATCAGTGACAGAAGGACTGGTGATGAGAGAAGTAGGGAAGATGGAGAAGCAACAGTGGCTCCGTTGCTGCATGTTTTCTAGATAGTTGGCCTCAATAACTTCTTGGGCCTTCACTTTCAGAAAGTGGGAGCTGGGACTTGGCACTGGCTCAGGAGAATGTTATATGGGCCAATGATGTGTTGTTTCCACCTCCCACTACCTCAGTTCCCATGCTGACTTGCGGAGCTCCGCAATTCCAAGAAATATAACCTGAACTATACTGTTCTGGAGAAGAGTCACCAGGAGATGTGCTGGTAACAGACACACTGAAGTGAACCAAGAGGACATTACTGATTTAGATGCCATGCCATGCCAGGCTGTCCAGATGTTATGGGAAGAGAGTCTCACCTACTTTCCCATCAAGATGAGTGTTCTTTCAGACAGTGTGGGAATTAGGAACTGGGCCTCTTTCCTTCTTTTGCCCAAGTGGAAGTGTCCTTCAGATTCTGCAGTTTAGCAGAAATACACTCTTGTGTAAAGTGTGATCATGGTGACTACATTAGACTCTGTAGTCTAATCCCACACTGTAGACTAATCCCTGTAGTCTAATAACCACAATCCCTTCTCTGAACCCAATCGTCCACATCCTTCTCTTGCAAAATAGATTCACCTTCTCCCAAGATTCCCCAAAGTCTTAACCTGCTATAACAGCAATTAAAAATCTAAATCTCATCATCAAAACCAGATCCATGTGCAGAAGAGGCTTTTGAACAGAACACCAAATGGGGCACAATATCTATTTGTGGACCTGTGAAATAAAAGAGACAAATTATCTCCTCCAATACACCCAATATATAATAGTGGGACAGGCATAGGATGACAGCTATAGACAGTCCTGTTCATAAAAGAGAAAAATGGAAGGTATAAAACAATCCCTGGCCCATAGCACTTGTGAAATCCTATTGTGCAAATGTTGTGAGTCCCTTGATTAGATTTTAACACCTTTGAATAATTGTCCTAGGTATGAGCTACAGTCTCTGAGTTTTTGGTTCCTCCTTTAGAGTCATCCTCCTTTTTCTTTTTCTTTTTCTTTTTTTTTTTTTTTTTATGGAAGGTAGCATACGTTTACAACTGAGAATGCAAAATAATTCCTTTCCAAACTATGATCAAATGCACTGAGACAAGAGACAAAACACCTACCTTAGTTTCAGCAGTCAAAAGTTCCTTTCCATTTTATCCAGAATATTCAAAAGTAAATGCTAACACCCACTTTTGCATTCCGGACGTGAGTCTCTGAACAGTGACCTAACATCTAAGGAGTCTGTTGTCTGAGGAATACTCCAAAAGCTTTAATTTGCCACTGAATACCTAAACTTAAAGTTCATTCTCACTAAAGCACATGTAGTTTCCCTAATGCCTAAAAGGCCATGCCCTAACACATTTATAGATGACTACTCTCATCTAGACTCTTGCCTCCACATTCCTTCCTTGTAACTGGGCCTCAGGTTTGCCATGAAATCTCACCTACTTCCAATTTCTCTTCCACACAAAAATCTGAATACTCCAAACAACAGCACAGGGTCTTCCTCAGAGCAGATGCTCAATGTTTAGGAATCAATGAGCCAATGAGCATGGAATCTAATCTATTAAGATTTCATTTCCCCTACATTCATTATAAGCTAAGCAAATCCAAGTAAGTGTCTTTTACTTTGCAAAGGATCATAGTAACAATTATTAGGAAAGCCAAGGATTGATCATCTTGTAATTTATTTATGTCAATTTGTTGACCAAATAATTTTACTAATGAGTTCTTTGAAATTTCCAAAGAAACAGGTGCTGCAAGGCCACATCATACTGTTACAAATTGCAAATTAATACAGCTTTTCCAATTCCTTGTACAGAGTAGCAAAACCAGTACTCTTAAACCTCATACCAAGTAGTAGAGGTGTAAACAAATCGTTCATAAACTTAGATTCTGAAGCTATTGAAGCCTTCTATTAAAAGGAACAACATTTGAAAATTAATGAAAAGATAAAGAAAGAAAGCTAAGAAGGAAAAGAAGAAAGGAGGGCAATGGAAACTATACCGCAAAGCCACTTTCTTAGGGAAGCACAAGCACAGGCACTTCTCTGCACAAGTGCTGCCTGTCAGGCTGGGCCTGTGACGTGCTTGGCCTTTTCTCCCCTTGGCTCTGTTGGCACCTTCACTAGTTCCTGTGCGTGATACAGCTGCAGAGGCAGTGATGTTGGATGGAGCTCCCCAAGGGCCCTGGGGAGCGCTAAGTGCCCCCAGAGAAGGCAAGTCTGGGGAATATCTTTAAAATGAGGAGAGGAGAGGTGGAACTCTTCTTGTTCTGCAACAGCAACTGTAAACTCCTCCCCCTCCCCAGACCCTACATCTTACCTGGGCCACATCTAGCCACAATCACCTGTCCAGGCTGGCATCAGGGGCAAATCTATGCTCTTTCCCTATGTTCTGGGGCAGGAGATCCTCTCAGATCTCCCTCGTGGTGGCCTATATTTGGGATTCTGGCTCCCTGACTAAAGGCTTTCTGAATAATATTGCCTCCCTACATTCTCTGAGATTTATGTCTAATCCTTACTCAGAATGGATCACGGTCCCGGGCACAATGGGGAAGCTGCAGCAAGAGGCAGGGGCCCTAGGACAGGGAGTAAGCTGTCGGAGAAAAAAACATGTTGATTTATTTCTTCAGTTTATCTGCTGGAACTTAGCCTCTTGAGGACCTTCTGTTCTTAAAGGTGTACTTACTACGTGGATGAGTCTGATAGGCAAGATTTTGTGAGCCTCTCACTTCTGACATTATCTAACATTGCATTGTTCAGTGTACTCACTTTTGTGGGTGTCATTCATAATAAAAATGTTCTATGTACGTGATATCTACTAAGAGGTTGTTTATGTGTGGGTATATATGCACATGAACAAATACCTAGCCTTACTAAGTGCTTCATTCCGATCTTCTCATTATATTTCTAGTCCATTCTTTATGTTCTACTAAAATAATAACAAAATGCCAGCTCTCACCCACTAAAGAGGCTTCAGGTAGTTACTATATCCTCTAGAATCATACTGCCTGAAGCAACCCGAACATGATATGCTTTCCTGATCGGACCTTATAGACACTGGCTGGCACCTGAGGTTTGAGGGGTCACCTCAGGTTCCTGCCCTGAGCAGTAGGAATCCATTGTGTCAAGGCACCTTTGGAATAACTAAGGGGAGATCCCCAAAAAGGTTCCTCCAACCTGTCCTCTCATCTCTCTTTTATGGTGGACCACACACGCACCCCAACTGCATGGTATGCCCCTCCCCTCCACTGTGAAAACTTCTGACTCCTAACTTTATGCCCATGAAAGAATGTATCTTAATGTTAGAGTTAATCGAAATTAAAACATTTTGTTGCATGAAAGACATGGAAGGAAAGAGAAGGTAACTACAATTGACAGATGAAGAAAAAAATGTTTGCAAACCACACATCAACACAGGATTTGCTCCCTAGATGAAGAAACCTTTTAAACTCAACAGTAAGAAACAAAGAGCCCAATTAGAAAATGGGCAAAAGACTTGAACACTGCTTTACCAAATACAACATATGGATGCTAAATAAGCAGATGAAAATATATTAAGCATCATTTTTTTTAAGGAAATGTAAATTGAAATCACTAACAGCTGCCATTATATGCTATTAGAATGGCTTTAAAAATGACTAAGAATACCAAGTCCTGGTGAGTATATTGAGCAGCTAGCTCTTGCGTTCATTGATCATGGGAAAGCAAAATACTCTGGGCTCTCTGAAAATGCATTTGAACGTTTCTAATAAATTTAGCATACACTTATTTTGAATAGACCCCTACTGCATATTTTCCTAGAGAAAGAAAAATTCTAAGCTCACACAAAAAACTGCATATGGGTGTTCATAGCAGCTTTCTTCACAATAGCCAAGACCAAATGTCCTTCAATGAATGAATGGGTAAAAGGTGCTGATCCATACAGTACTGTACCACGATAAAAAAAGAACAGATGAATGAGGCATGCAACAACTTGGATCAATCGAAAGGTCCTTATGCTGAGTGAAAGGTCTATCATAATAGTCAACCTTAACCTGCCATATAATTCCATTTCTATAAAATTCTTAAAAGGTCAAAATTATATGTATGTGTGTTTTTGTGTTTCCCACAGTCATTCCATCCTAATTTTGGTTTTAATGCATTTGAAATCTTGGCTTGCTCTTTTGAGACATTTGCGTAATGCAATAATTTAGATTTACTTATCAATTATACAATTTCTACCTCTAGTGAATATGGAGTAACAGGGACTGTGTTGACCTACCTGCCTGAAACACCTGAAAAATAGACATGTGTCTTGGAAGACACTATGCTACAGGCCACACAGGGCTTTAGGCTGCTTTCTTCTTGCAGTGCCACCATATAAACACATGGCCTTCATGTTTGTTGCTGAATGGAGGAAAAAAGCATGGAAGGTGGCAAACTAGATATCAACTATCTTGGCTTGGAAATGACAAATATATTACATTGACTCATATATCAATGGACAGTGCTAGTCACATGGCTTTTTGTAACTACAAGGGCACTTGGTAATGTAGACTCACCATGAACCAGGAGGGAGAGAAAGATGTAGATGAGCACTTGGAATCTCTCCCATAAATTGTTATGTAGTAGGTTTTCAACAGAGAGCCACTATTAATTATAGAATTTTTATGACAGTCACCCTCTTCCTTCCCTGGCAGAGGTTCTCAGGATGCCAAATTTCCTTGCAATTCTCCAGATTTTTTGAGATCCTACTATTTTGGGTCCTACGATGTTGGACAGTCGCTGCCAAACACAGGCTCCCATCAGTTTTTCAAAAAGACCCTGTAAAATTCTAGCAGGGGGCTTTCCCTTTTTCACTCAGTAGTACCTTTTGGCACTGACCTATGCAATAAGTTCTAAAATTTACTAGGATGAGAATTTTCTTCTTCCTGCTGGTGCCTGGTCAAAATCTGTGAAGTCCTGCTAGATTCAGAATGACTGAACATACCTGGAAACTTGTGCAAATGCCACTAGACACAAGGAAAACCAGGATTTTCTTCTGGGGCAAACAGTGAAATAAGAGGCGTGGAAGGATGTTGAGTTATTTTTATATTTGCCAACCAAAGATAACGTGTCTGCCAATGAACCTTTTTTTACCTCCTGGAAGGACTCCGTGGATTTTAGAAGATCAATCCTCAGTAGATGTTTGCTACAGAGTGACTTCCATGATATTTGGTTTCTCCTCATCTATCATTGATAACAGAGGCTTTAGTTATTAACCACATAGGTAAGCTCACCCAGAGGTCTATGTGTTCATTGGTCAGTCTCAAACACAAGAACTCATTAAAATTCTACTGCAAATATCTGGGTGGCTTCCAAGCCCCCTCTCCAACCTCAGGGTTATATCCTCCAAACTAGTAGATTTTATGCTGAATTGGACTATACTCAGCGATCTGGCAAAACATTGGGAGGATGTGGCAGAGACACCCAGTGGGGTGGTCAGGTCTAAATTTCACTGTCAAAATCACCCTCTACGTGGAATAGGATGTTGCTGTGGGAGGGACCACCACCGTGAGGGGTGGGATTGCCAAGGAGTTGGAATGCTCTAAGTCGGGGGGAAGGCAAGTGATTCTGTCTTGTTTGTTTTACTTGAGTTCAGGGTGCAGCCTTCGGAGGAGGATGCCGTGAAGGTCAGCAGGTCAGGTTCCAGTTTGGACAAGACGGCACACCAGAGAAGACATAGGGGATGGCTGCTATAATGCATAGAGAGCTGGAGCTAGACAAAAATGCCTGCCCCTGGGCAGAGTCAGCTCTCAAGGAACACTGGGATTAGAAGAAGCAGGCATCTAGTTAAATGAAGCCCACAGGCCATCCTAAAGAATGTTTAAATCTTATTTCAACCTTCCTTCTTTAAATCTGCTGGAAGTTCATTGGCTACAACATCCTTCTTTTTA
Organism: Eulemur rufifrons; assembly: GCF_041146395.1. Taxonomy (NCBI): domain Eukaryota; kingdom Metazoa; phylum Chordata; class Mammalia; order Primates; family Lemuridae; genus Eulemur; species Eulemur rufifrons. Next base: position 113,909,588 of record NC_091012.1, read on the forward strand.
CATCCTGAGAGGCATTAAGGAGCAGAGAGAAGAGAAATAAATTAAGAGTCAGAGGTTTGACTCAGGCTTTGAAGAATGGAACAGAGTGAGCTGTAGATGGATTCGAAGAAGGGTTTTAGCTCCCAGCTCTGTCATGTATTAGACATTGGAAACTAGGCACAATCACAGGCTCTCTGGGCCTGAGTATTTTCATAGGTGAATTTGGTTTGGTAAGTCCTATATCCCAGGGATTTTGGGATGTTTTTAAAGCATATACAGCACATGACACAGTGCTTGATGTATCATGGGACCTAGTGAATATCAGCTACTGCCATGATTATGTTGATCCAAAATCCTACGACCCTCACCTGTGTGTGCATGTGGATATTTGTACATGTTCTCTAAATCCAGGCTTTCTTAGAAAACAGAGAGTGCTATAGGTCATGGAATAGCAAATCATACAAACATGTTCCTCAGCAAGTAGTATTTTTGCCTCGCAGATTGTTACTTAATTTTGTGTCGGGGTGTCTTCCCCAGCATAATGTAATTCAAATTTCATAGAATTTGTATCCACGACGAACTCCTTGCTCTGTTCCAGCTGCCCTTCTATCCAACTGCCCAGCCCTTTTCATTCCTTTCACCCATACCAAAAATGTAGACCTTGCTATTATTTGCCAAATTACACTGAGGATAGCCTATTTAAATTTTCCTTTGTATGGAGTGGGCAAGGGCTTTCCTAATCCCTGGCTGACTGCTCCACAGTGGATTCTAGAGATTTAATCTCAAGAGAGTATCATCCTTATTTGTCATAAACTCCTGAAAGTTGATGTGTATAAAATACTTTGTTTGTGCACTGTGTTCAACTGCATTGATATAGGAATGAAGGATACCTTCCATTTCTGTAACAGGTGAGAATTTCGCTCTGGTTTACCCCAGACGCAAAAGGAACAGATAACAGTTTTCCACTATATGCTTCAGGGTTTCAATGCTGAGACACACCATTTGAGGGTCTGGTCCTTGCTCATGATGTCTTCAGCCTCACCTGGACTACCATCTAGCTTAATGTAAAATTAACTTCCACTGAAAGATGTGAAGTTTTCAAAAGCCAGAAATTGCCATGCTTCAAGGCATAAACACTTGCCTGACTGACTCATTCGGACTGCCCATCTCACCCTAATTACACCTTCTTTTTACCTGTCCTTTAGCTATCAGAAGATCCTATTGCTATTCTTACAAGATTATAGCTGCTATGTTAAAATGCTATGAGTAGACCTTAATCTTATTAATCCTAGCATACTTGGTATTATTGAAGTGCTTTCAAAACAGCAGGTGTTCAATGCAGGTTTGGAGAATAAATAAACCAATACGCATGGGATCCAATTTATTAAGATTTATTTCTCTTAAGCTATGGAAAGAGCTAAGCAAACTGATGCAAACATCATTGAATGTTGCAGAAAAAAAGACTAAAAAAGATAAAAAAACAAGGAGTGAATACATCCTAGATCTTATTTTTTCCTAGTTCTCACTGTTGATCCCAACTATTTTAAAGCTGAATTCCTCTGTATTTACAGACGAAATTCCTATAGCAATGCCAGGTTACAAAATAAAATGGATGGTTTTACACTATGTTTTACAGAAGAGGAACCCTTCCTATGGAACCTAATGAACAGCATTAGATGTGGGATCAAAATCATGTGAAACACAAAGATTTTGAAAATAATTAACGTTCTATTAAAATGATAACATTTGTATAACATATGCATCAAATAAGAAAAGATTAAATTGTCAAGTTACCCACACAAAATAGGAACGCATAGGTGATTCCCTCCACCTCCACCCTGGACCTACACTGTTTGAACACTAACTGCCCTCTTCAGAGGGATGAAGAATCTATCCCTGATTGCACTAGGTGTGGGAGGAGCTGCCAGACATGGCACTGGAACTCACAGTGGCCGTGGGAGTAGAGCCAGCACTAACTGAACCTCTCGCTTGGGCTCTCTCTGCTTCGTCTCGCAGAGCCTCCTCATACTGAGAAGGGAAAGAACTTGGGTCAGTCCCATGGACCTTAGCCAGAAACTCCAGGAGTTTCATCTTTCTGGTTTCAGCGTGGGCTCTTGGGCCCCACAGGAATTCATACTGTGCAGGATCACTGTTGGGCACCTGGTGGTACTCCAGGTACATTTCCTTCACCAACTCGTTGGTGATGAACTCCCTGGGCTCTCCAAAGATGAAGTGGTACCTCCCAGAATACACCTGCATGGCATTCAGCACTTTCCAGACTTCCTCTTCAGTGGCACGGTTGCCCTTCATGAAGATCACACCCAGAATCACGATCAGGAGGCCGGTCTTGGGCACACCCTTTACAACACTCAGCATCCCATCATAGGTGAGGCCCAGCTTGATGAAGAGGCCATAGCGGTGGCTGGTGGGGTCTACTTCCTTCACATCAAGGCCGAAGATTATCTCCATGCGCTCGGAGGCTTTCAGGAGGATCTCAGGGAAGTCATCTTCATCATCTTGCATGATAATCTTCAACATCTCTGCCTTTGTTATTGGCTCTTTCATTTGGTATTTGAGCACCATGAAATTCACCAGAATAGCCACTTTCTCGTTGACAGCATAGATGGGCACATTCTTGGGGGCTGCTGTAGCCTGTGAGGTGCTTGGACTCTTTTCCTCTTCTTTGCTACTGGAGCCCTCATCAGGTTTGCTTGCTGAGGTGGCTGCGACAGCAATGGCAGAGGAGCAGGACCCCTGAGGACCCTCAGGAGTGCTCAGCATCTTGGCAGCAGGAGCCTCCTGCAGGTTGCCTGGCATGAGAGGATTGGGGGAGGAGGGAGAGGCCTCCTCCACAGCCTTGGACACTTGGGCATTTTCCAGGCCCTGGGTCTCACTCTGGCTCTGAATGCGCTGATCATGTCCACATTGTGGACTCTCCTGATCCTTAGGCATGATGTCTCTTGCTGGTGGCAGTAGGCAGGAGTGAGCAGAGGGTGCTCAATGCAGTGTCACTGCCTAAGAGAGAGAGGGAGGATGTGAGTGTCCTCAGTAGTTAAACTCAACTGCAGTGGCTCTGATAGAAGCTGTTGCCAATGGACTTTTCCTGACAACAGTGTTATAAGGTCTTATAGGTCTCCTGTCATCTTGGTGTCTGTCCCCCAAAGTAATCTGAAGGAGGAAGTGAGAATCCTCCTCAGAGTGCAGCCAGCCAAGCCAACATAAGATTCTCAGGCTCACAGAGAGTTATTGCTGGGCTCTGTAGAGCCCTTTCGGTTCTGAGGAAGGTAGTGCTATCAGTTTATGACCAGAAGGGTCACCAACTTTGCAAATGATAGGGTCTACACCACCTCCCATGTGCTATTATGAGGCTGCCCCCTACAACAAAAGGCATACCTCCTAAGACAACTGAGGAAAAAATGTGGAGGTACCTCCTTCATCTACCCATCCCAGGGCTGAGAGCAGGAGCTAGATTCCACGCAAGCCATTGTAGTGGTGTAGGTTGTCCCCTCAGTTCTCACTCAGGTTCCTTACTTTGAATCCAGGCAGTTACTGGGATCACTCCTTTTGTTAACTCAATGTTTCCTTCTCAGACCAAAGCTTCCGCCTCCCCAAGACTAAGAGGTGAAGAATCACCTCTCAGGGTCTCCAAGGGTGGCACCAGGGCATACCTCTGTGGCAATCACTCTGTGCTGGGGTAGTTTTTCCCTCCAGGCCTCACTAGGGTCCTAAAATTCATTACTAGCAGACTCTATAATGGCATTTTTGCTCACTTGATGTCTCCTCCTCACACCAAACCCTTCACCTCCCTGAATGCCCTAAGAAGGAAGAGAGGGAACATGTCTACCTGATAGTTCTGCCCAGGGCATCCCAGGGTGGATAGAAGGGGCAGAACAGGGCTGTGTTCAGCCTCAATCTTCTCGGATGGGAGGTTTCCTGAGCCCTCACTCAGGGTCCTTTTCTAGGCTACTGGTCAGTCCTCAGTTGCCATCCATCTGATGCTTAATTTTTCCCTAGCTACAAGGCCTTTCCTCCCTGAGAATCAAGGAAAGGACGTGAAAACATGTCTTATCGAACCACTACAGCCAGGCTTTCCAGTGCTGAGAGCAGGGGCTAGACACTGGGGCCCGTCTCTTGTGGAGGAGTCGCCACAACGGATCTCTCTCAAGGTTGTTACCTTACTCTTGGTAGACTGTTCTGTTCCTCTGCTGACCTGATGTGATGCAGGCCTCACATATCAAACCCTCTCCTCCCCAACAGGGAAATGAGGAAACAAGTCATCTGTTTACCACAGTTGACATTCCCAGTGCTAACAGACAGAGTTAGACAAGATGCAGCCACCCACTGAGGGCTGGGCAGACCCCTCAGACCTCACACAGGTGCTCATCCTGTCTCTTGGCAGGCCTGCAGACCCCTTCTACTGACCTGATATGAATTAGGCCCTACATACCACGGCCGTTACTCAGTGGAAACCTGGCAAGGAAGAGAGGGTGCATCACATCAGTTGATCCCTTCCCAGAACTTCCTGGATGAACAGCAAAAAGGGTGCTATGTTGGGTGCCCCTGTCTTGGTGGTACCCTCAGTCATAACTCTAGATCTTTACCTAGTCTCCTGGCACAGCCTGTGCACCCTATGCTTTGCTCACCTGAGGCTACCCCCTCACACCACTGAAGTCCCTAGACTTCCAAAGATGGGAGAAGAGCATGGGAATTCTGGCTACTCCTATTTGGGGCCTCCAAGGACCTACCATAGGGGCAGAGCAGGGCTCATATGGTCCCAAATGTACGGGGATTGGTGGGCCCCTTAATATTTTTTTCAAGGTCTTTATTGTGGTTCCTGACACTGTGTGATGATCCGCCTCTAACTAACCTCATTTTGCCCCCTCAAACTGAAGCCTTACTTTCCTGTGAGCAGCAAGGAGATGAAGTGAGGAAGTGACTTAATCAGTCATCCCTGCCTAGGGTCTCCCAAGGATGCCAGCAGGTGTGGACACTGTATGGCCACCTCGTCTCTGGGGTGGATGGTTCCCTTAATCCTCACTCAGGGTACTTTCCCAGACTTCTTTTAGGTTCCTGGGACTTCTCCTTTGGCTGACCTGACGCCACTCCCTCAGACTAAGGCTCACAATTCCCTCAGACCCTAAAGGATAAAGGGAAATTGTGTAACATCTGACTACCCCTGCAAACGGCCTCTCAGGGTTGCCTGAAGGGACGGGGCAGGGCTCAGTACAGTGATCTCTGTTCTCCAGTCGGCATTCCCCATAGTCCTTCCTCACTGTCTTCACTCTTGTCCTCACCTTGACTCTTGCTAGGGCCCGAGACTCCACCTTTTGTGAACCTGAGGTCCTTTGCTCACACTAAATCTTCACTTCCCTGTGATCACTATGGAAGTGAGGGGGCGTCTCAAACGGCTGCAGCTACTCAGTCTGCCAGGGTTCTCCCGGGTCTGTGAAACCACACTTTTATAGGGCAGGCTGTATATTCGGACCTAATTTAGGGAGGTTGCCTTGACACTTACAACAGCCTGGGAATCCTTCTTCTTCTAATCTGATATCATCTGCTCAGACCAAAACCTCCACCTCCCTGAGAAACTGAGGAGAGCGTGAGAGTAAGCCTTAGCCTAACAGTCCGTCCCAGAGCCTCCCAGGGATGACAGGAGAGGTGGGGCTCTGTGTGGCTCCGTTTGTCCTCAGGTGGGTTGTCCCTTACTCCATACATGGGATCCTGATTTTTGATACCGACTGTGATTGTACTCCCTCCTGCTCACTATGTAAGGCTGCTCCCTTCCACTCAAGTTGTCACCGTTGTGAGGCACGGAAGAAAAAAGCGAGGAGACACCTCATGAACGGAACATTCAGAACTGGCAACAGGGACTAGACACCATGGCATAAGTTCTTTCTTGGGATGGGCAGAACGCCACAAATTCACTCAGGGTCCCCACCTGGACTACTGTAGGGCCTGAGGCTTTCGCCGCAGAAGTCAGGGAGAACCACTTCCGGCTGCCGCTGCCGCTGCCCAGGGACTCCCAGGGCTGAGGGGCCCGAGCTCAGTGGCTGCGCCACGGTTCTGTGGTGAGTGATCCCTTCAGGACTCCCTCAGGGGCCTTTTCTCAATGCCCGGCAGGTCTGGGGTCTCTTACCCCCGAGGCGCAGTAAGGCCTTCACCTCAGTCAGACCCCCGAGGAGGAAGTGGGGGGTGGGGTCGGCCTCACAGCCCAGCGGCGGCCCCCACCCCCGCGGGCCTCTCAGGAGTCACTGCGGGGCTGGGGCTCTTATCTGTGGAGACTCCCCTGTCGGTTTTATTGAGAACCTTACCTTGAGGGCTGGAAGCAGCTGGGGTTCCTGCCTCTTCTGACTTCTTCCTCAGACGCGAGCGGAGGAAGTCGGGGGGCGTGGCATCCCGCTACCGGCTCTTGGGGCCAGGGCAGGGGCTACAGGCAGGGCCTCTGTGCACTCGCTTTATAGTGCCATAGAGGAGGGTGCTGAAGATCCTCCCTCTGAGTCCTCAGGTGGACTTACTTATGCCAGCCCTGGCATTTCTCCCTCAGCTGATCTGAGGTTGTGCTCATGTTTCTGAGAACCTTGCAGAGCAACTGAGGACTGCGTCGGCTGACGACCCCCCACCTGGGGCCTTTTAGGTCTCAGAGGAGGCACTGTCCGATTGCCACCTGACCTCCTTTACTCTGCAGTGTTGATTGCCTCTGTCCTTCATGAGGATCCTAATCTTGCCCCCTTTCTGTTTGAGTTACGGCTTCCTAGGAAATGCCACCTCCCGGGGTTTCTCGACTGGTTTACTTAGTGAAGCCTTGCAGAGTTTGTGTTGGGTCTCTGCCCCAGCCTTGATGGGAGATGGGAAAGTGACAGTACAAGGCAGGAAGGGACCAGGCCAGGTGGTGGGGTGTCAGAGAAAAACAGGTTGATCTGTTCTTTCTCTTCACCAGCCAGACTTAGCCTCTTTGCTACTTTTATCCTGCAGATATTTGTTTTCTACAAGGAAGGGACTAATCAGAATGGTTTTGTGAGACTCTACTTTTTGAATTTATTTGACATTGCATATGCAGATGATTGTTAGGTTTACAATGCCCGGGGACTCTCCAGACTCCTGCGGCTCAAAAAGTATGTATAGGACAGAATGTGGTTATTAGAAAACGAAGGTTTTTAAAACAGTAGCCGCAGGAGTCTGGAGAGTTCCCAGACCTTGTAAACCTAACAATGATCATGTTTTCATTGTGGTATATGTATACCATGGAGGACTACTCAGTCATAAAAGAGGAAGAGTTAATGCCTTTTGCAGCAATTTGGAAAGAACTGAGTATTATCTCTTTACATTTTGCATACCTCTCATTCATTTTGCACTTCTTATCATTCAAATGTGTTTTCCAGTCCTCTTTTTAACAGTGGAGCACGCTTGGGGCAAGTCTTCTTCTCTTGGGGGTCTTCTCATCTGTTTTTTGTATGGAAGCGTGTTCGGTCCGGAGCCAAGAGAGAGACATACGAAGCCTCATGTGTAGCAAAATGGTGTTTATTTCGAGTATCTGGGTGCAGATGGTGGAGGCCGAAGAAAGCATCCACGAGAGAAAAGGGGAGAGCCTTGGGTTTTATAGAGGGTGAATCCACCAGCTCCTAGGACCTCTGCCCCAGTCACATCCATCTTTCAGTTCCAGGGTGGTCCTTATCCAGAAACGTAGGCAGAGGTAAATTTCGTCCCTATGGGGGCCGGTGGAAAGGCAGGCTGGCTGCTCTCTGTTAGATTTACAATGTTTGGTGATTCTCCAGACTCCCGTGGCTACTGTTTTATAAGATTTGCATTAACCACATTCTGTCTGACACATATTTTTGGGGTTCCCACCTGGAGCAAACCTAACAAAGAGAACGACCTTCTTTATATGTGGAGCAATTTCAAATCTTTCTGTATGGTTTGGATGAGTTTACATAAGTTGCTGATTAGATTTGCCTGATTTTGGGTGCAACTGGCCTGTAAACCTACTTGATCCTGGGACATTTTGAGGGTGGCTTTGGAGTAGAGTTTCAGTTTGCATTTTTCATTTAAATGTTCTATTTCTAATAGGCCTATTTAGTAATTTCTACTTTCTTAAACTTTGCTCCAGTTCCCTCAGGTATCCAAACTTAAAGCTATGATATTTATAATAAAATCATTTTTCATAGGAATTCTCAGACATATATAATAGTACACAAAACAGTACAATTATCCTTTTATCCCTGACATGCAAAATAACAATTATAAATAGCCATAAGTAGAAGCTTGTTCAGATTAATATTTTTAAAATCTATGTGTTTGTTCTTTGGCAAGACCATTCTGGATGTGATGCGTCACACTTCCATTAGGAGATATGTAATCTTTGTCTATCTTCCTGTTTGGTAATCTTGGGAGTCTGATAATTATGACCATGATATATTGTCCCTTATGTGCTTTAGAACAGTAATCCTCTCATTCTGTCATTTCTTCTTAATTTATTACCTGAAATTCTTCTATAAGTGGTAACCTTTTCTTGTCTGCCATGTGTTTATCCTTAGAAAATGTTATAACATAGTTCTAGTCTTGTCTTATAATGTTTAAATCTCTTCTGAACCTATTATTTATACAATATTATTGAACTAATATTTCTTTCTGTTTCTATCTTTTTTAATTGATATAAAATTATCTGTTATATAGATCTTTTGTAAGAGTTGGCTATTGTAAGTTGAGTCTACTGTCTTCAATTCCTCAAATTTGCATTTGTCTTATTTCATACTGTGTACTTCTTTTGGCTTAATATCCTTTCTCCAGATATTTGAATTGTTTGGATATTTCAAATATGCCATAGCCATATTTTCTATGAGTCTTAATCCTTTTAATGCTGTAAATATACCTCTGATACTAGTTGGTTGGTTTCCCACAGTTGGTACTATAGAGTGTATTGCTTACATTCTTAGAATTTTGACAGTATGTGCAAATACTGCTAGGCACAGAACCTTATCTTGAGAAAGCTGTGAAGCATAGGAGAAAGACATAATTCTATTAAGGAAGTCTTAGGGTCCAGGAGTATTTTGCTTATTTTCTTTAGGCTATTACTAATAAAAGGGGCATTAATATATTTCAGTGCTAGGGACAGACTTGAGATTTCCTTAGGAATGCCAGGAGGATATAACCTTAAAAAAATCAGTCAGTATAATTTGCCAACTACAACAGACAGGGATTATCCAACGAGTGAAAATATATAACATAGAGGGCATTTAATACAGGAACTTGGTTAAACAGGTGATGCAGAAACTAAAAGGGGGAGAATCAAGAAAACCAATAACTAACAACTTGTGGGAGTCACTCCAACATCTAGTCTGGAGAGACAAATAGAGTAGGTAGTGTCACTGGAGCCAAGATGTTGGGATTAACAGGATTTGGAACCATAGTGTTCTAATCTGATGGCAGCTGGAGGCTAGAGAAAATGTAGCAATCGAAATAGAAGCCACCTGATGCAGACAGGAAGGAAAAAAACGCTAGGCACTGTCATCCTGAGGTCTAATCTCCTACTGGTGTCTCCTGTTGGCTGGAGCAGTTTCCATCCAGGTGTTGGAGAGCTAGAAATTGAGTGTCCGACCCAGTGGAGTAGATACAGAACAAAGTTGAAGAATGGATTTGAGGACAAATTGGTCCAGGACTAGGATACCACATATACAGGTTAAATGCGGAAATCATGCCCAAATTGATACAGAATTGTGGTTCTTAATGATAATCATCATTCATTCATGATAAAAAGACCTTCTCAAACTAGATCACGGACATCTACTAAAAAAAGAAAAAAACAAAGGTCTTGAGTAGAAGTCTTACATCTTGTGGAAACACTGAAAACTTTTACTTTAATATTCAAGAATAGACAAAGATGCCTGCTATTATCATTTTTATTCTTCATGTTAATGGAGATAGTACACAGGCAGGTAATGGGAAACAGGAGTAATAAAAGAGATACGAATCAGAAAATAAGAAACACACGGTGCTCTGAATTCTAGGATGGAGTTAATAGTCAATAGGAGGTTCTTCGATGTTTGCAAGTGACGAAGGACTGGTCTAGGCGTTTGCTGTGAGGATTAAGAGAGAACGCAGGTGAACGCGCCTAGCTGAGAAGCAGGCACTGGTAAATGATTGTGAAAGCGTGAATGAATTAATGACTAAAAACCAGTGCGGGAGTTCTACAGCACAGAATGAGCGGTATTGTTCCAACTGGCCGGGAACATCCTCATAGCAAATACTCATAATGCTCCTACTCTGTGCCAGTCTCACTGACAACTTGTTGACTCATTTAAAACTCTTAACCTCCCAGTGATATCTTCAGTTTAGATCTTGGAGGCATATCAACTGTGGTTCTAAATGGCTATGATGTAGTAAAGGAATGCCTTGTTCATCAAAGTGAAATATTTGCAGACAGACCATGTCTTCCTTTATTCATGAAGATGACAAAAATGGGAGGCTTACTCAATTCCAGATATGGCCGAGGATGGGTCAATCACAGAAGATTAGCTGTAAATAGCTTTCGTTATTTTGGATATGGACAAAAGTCTTTTGAATCTAAAATCTTAGAAGAAACTAATTTTTTCATTGATGCTATTGAAACATACAAAGGTAGACCTTTTGACTTTAAACAATTAATAACAAATGCTGTTTCAAACATAACCAATCTGATAATTTTTGGACAACGATTCACTTATGAAGACACTGATTTTCAGCACATGATTGAGTTATTTAGTGAAAATGTGGAATTAGCTGCTAGTGCCTCAGTCTTCCTGTATAATGCCTTTCCATGAATTGGCATCTTACCTTTTGGGAAACATCAACAGCTGTTTAGGAACGCAGCTGTAGTCTATGATTTTTCTCTCTAGACTTACTGAGAAAGCTTCAGTCAACAGAAAGCCTCAGTTACCTCAGCATTTTGTTGATGCTTATTTAGATAAGATGGATCAAGGTAAAAATGACCCATCATCTACTTTCTCCAAAGAAAACCTGATTTTCTCAGTGGGTGAACTCATCATTGCTAAAACTGAAACAACAACTAATGTGCTACGGTGGGCAATTCTTTTCATGGTCCTTTATCCTAACATTCAAGGACAAGTTCAGAAAGGATTGATTTAATTATAAGCCTCAATGGGAAGCCTTCTTGGGACGACAAATGCAAAATGCCTTATACTCAGGCAGTGTTGCATGAAGTTTTAAGATTCTGTAATATAGTTCCATTAGGGATTTTCCATGCAACCTCTAAAGATGCAGTTGTACGTGATTATTCCATTCCTAAAGGCACAACAGTAATTACAAATCTTTATTCTGTGCATTTTGATGAAAAGTACTGGAAAGACCCAGAAGTGTTCTATCCTGAACGATTTCCGGACAGCAATGGATATTTTGCCAAGAAGGAAGCTTTGGTTCCTTTTTCCCTAGGGAGAAGACACTGTCTTGGAGAACAGCTGGCTCGGATGGAAATGTTCTTGTTTTTCACAGCATTGCTTCAACGATTTCATTTGCATTTTCCACATGAACTAGTTCCAAATCTAAAGCCTAGGTTAGGCATGACATTGCAGCCCCAACCCTACCTCATCTGTGCTGAAAGACGCTGAAAGTACATGGGACATTTGGGGGAACAAGAATGTATGTTTACCTCACCCCTGAGCCTTGTTTAATTAGTACATGTGTTTGGATAAAAGTCACAGCATCATAAAGCCAAATGAACATAGATGTATCTTTAAAAACAGTGCTAGTGCAGTAACAAGCACTAGCTATGATTGGTTTTCAAGCTTGCATGACTTCTAAGGTAGAATTCTCTGTGGAGAAACACAAAGATATAAATGACATGTGTTACTTAAGAGGCTTAGAAGGGCTATGAATACCCTAAGCAGAGCCTCTTGTTTAGTACTAGGTACCTCTCTTCACTTCTTAACTCTGTCTGGCTTCTCTCCTGGGGAGCTGAGATTCCAGATGCCAGTTCCCTTCTGATTAGGTATTGTCATTAATAGCCTGTGTGGTACTAGTTCAGTTTAATAGAAGACTAAAGAAGAAATTAAAACCTAAATTAATGAGTATGGACTACAGAGGTATTTTAGATATGGTGGCAGATTATAGGAAAAATATATATTTAATTTAGAGCCTGCTAGTAGTTTCAAATCTTTCTGCCTGCTATGGCTTCATAAGAACTGTCTCATTCTTCTTATGAAAGTCTGTGTGACCTCTGAGCATCCATCATTATAGCAACAGTTTGGTAGTTAGGAAATTACAATAATGTGTATATAATAAAAATGGCACGTGACTATTGATTCTTTGTAGGCACAGACATTTTCCCTGATACCACTTCTTTCTAAAACCAGTTACAGAGATTAATGATTGAATCCTCTTATGTTTTACAGGTCTCTAGGCATTTCCATGAGTTAGTGTTATTTTTTGGAAGATAATTACATTCAAATCCAAAAACATGCCTTAGAAACAAGGTAACTGTATAAATTTGGACACTTGAGTGTGATTGGGTGCTATTAATAAATATACCAGGACAGGACAGTCACCATGGCTCATGCCTATAATCCTAGGACATTAGGAGGCTAAGATGGGAGGATGGCTTGAGGCCAGGAGTTTGAGACCAGCCTGAACAACATAATGAGTCCCTGTCTCTATAAAAAATATAAAAAATTAACCAGGCATGGTGGCATGCACCTGTAAATATGCAGGAGGTTGAGATGGGAGGATCATTTGAGCCCAGGAGTTCGAGGTTTCAGTGAGCTATGATCATGCCACTACACTCCAGCCTGGGCAACAGAGCAAGACCCTAACTCAAAAAAATAATAATTATACCAGGACAATAAGGGTAAACTGTGATTGCTCTGAACAAACTTGAATGTATATTCACCCATTTATAGCTATTTTTACATTATCATTTCCCCTAAAGTAGTACATTAAGGATTCACGCCCTTGTAACTTGGCTCATGAATAGTTGCAGCCTCAGAGTAAGTGCATGTAACAATGACTTCTATTAAGAATATGGATTTAACCATAGTTTGGCCTTATCTCTTGAATATTTTCCAAGTTTCTGTGTTTCAAATCAGGAGCCTTTGTATCTTTGATAGATGAAGATATTTCCAGTTGTCAAGGAAAGAAAATTCTGTGCAAGTTTACTTAATAAAAGGTGAATTTGAAGGTAGTGTGGAAGTTTTAGGTTTGATATAGCCTATATGCTCTATGGTGTAATCAAAGATTTTGTTCCTTCCCATCCCTCAATTTTGCCTTCCAGATGGTATCAGTTTTAAGGTTGGCTCCTGGGAGTATGTGTGCTTTGCCCACCTCCATGTAGAGAAAACAAGCCTTGATTGTTTCTGGGAGAGCAAGGGAATTTTTCACATGCCCCCAGAAAACTTCTTTGTGTCTTGTAGGTTGTAAGTTATCTGGTCATCCATTAACCTGAAACTATGCTTCGTGAGTGGGATTAAAGTTCACTGAGCCTTAACATATGCCTGACTACTAGAACTAGTGATGAGTTGGTTTCCCCTAAAGTACATGTGCTACATATGGGTGGTATAGTTATCTAAATAAAAATGAGGATAATTATGAAGAGAAGAGGAACTATAAGTCAGGAGACCACTATCTGCCTCACCTGCCCTCTGACCACCTGCTAGGCCAAGCAGCTTTCCATCCTACTTTCTTAAATCTTAGCAAACATACTCATTGAAGTTGCTTCTTCATCTTTCTTTGTTCTTTGACATAGCAAATCTCATCCCTGGGCCTTCTGCTTACTGTCAAAGCTCCTATAAAAGTCTAAGTTGAACTCTACAGCCTGAGGGTTCTGGAGGCTTGGTGATTGTACTTAGTGGATTGTGAAGTAGATTATGGTAAAAATTGAGGAGGCTTGCTTTTGTTTTTCAGTACTACCACTACTGCTTGTAGTATGATTAGGAATTCCGTAAACCTATACAGAATGGAGACTATGCTGTTTTATTTACCTTATGTCTAAGGAAATGTTTGCATTTTTCCTTAGGTTAATATAAAACTGGAGACGGGAGCTGGAGTTGCACGGGGAAGGCGAGCGAGTCGCAGCGCCCGCTCGGAGGGTCGGTTTCCTCTCCCCCTCCCGCGTGGGGCGGGGTGGTGCGTTCCGAGTTCCCAGGAGTTCGAGGCGGGCGGGTACCGGGGGGAAGGGGAGTGGCGGCGGCGGGCGGCTCCCGCCTCAGCCTCGGCAATGGTGTCGGCGACGGCTGAGTCGAGGCAGCCACGAGCGCTCGGCTGAGTGTCAGCCTGCGGCGAGTTGCGGACACGCGCGCCAGACCTGCCGCCGCCGCCGCCGCCGCCGCCGCCGCCGCCGCCGCCGCCGCCCAGAGCCTGAGGCGCCAGGGCTAGGGGAGAAGGCGGGGCGGGCGGGCGAGCGAGCGGGCCGGGGGGAGAGTGGGGGATGGCGTGGACCCCGGGGCCGGCCCCGCTGTGTCCCGGAGGCGGCAAAGCACAACTTTCTTCTGCTTCTCCCCCCGGAGCCGGGCTCCTGCTGCCGCCCCCGACGCCACCGCCGCCGCTGCTGCTGCTCTTCTCCCGACTCTGTGGTGCCTTAGCTGGACCAATTATTGTGGAGCCACATGTCACAGCAGTATGGGGAAAGAATGTTTCATTGAAGTGTTTAATTGAAGTAAATGAAACCATAACACAAATTTCATGGGAGAAGATACATGGTAAAAGTTCACAGACTGTTGCAGTTCATCATCCTCAATATGGATTCTCTGTTCAAGGAGAATATCAGGGAAGAGTCTTGTTTAAAAACTATTCACTTAATGATGCAACAATTACTCTACATAACATAGGATTCTCTGATTCTGGAAAATACATATGCAAAGCTGTTACATTCCCACTTGGAAATGCCCAGTCCTCTACAACCGTAACTGTGTTAGTTGAACCCACTGTGAGCCTGATAAAAGGGCCAGATTCTTTAATTGATGGAGGAAATGAAACAGTAGCAGCCATTTGTATCGCAGCCATTGGAAAACCAGTTGCACATATTGACTGGGAAGGTGATCTTGGTGAAATGGAATCTACTACAACTTCTTTTCCAAATGAAACAGCAACGATTGTCAACCAATACAAGCTGTTTCCAACCAGATTTGCTAGAGGAAGGCGAATTACTTGTGTTGTGAAACATCCAGCCTTGGAAAAGGACATCCGATATTCTTTTGTATTAGACATATAGTATGCTCCTGAAGTTTCAGTAACAGGGTATGATGGAAATTGGTTTGTAGGAAGAAAAGGTGTTAATCTCAAGTGTAATGCTGATGCAAATCCACCACCCTTCAAATCTGTGTGGAGCACGTTGGATGGACAGTGGCCTGATGGTTTATTGGCTTCAGACAATACTCTTCATTTTGTCCAACCACTGACTTTCAATTATTCTGGTGTTTATATCTGTAAAGTGACCAATTCCCTTGGTCAAAGAAGTGATCAAAAGGTCATCTACATTTCAGATCCTCCTACTACCACCACCCTTCAGCCTACAATTCAGTGGCATCCCTCAACTGCTGACATCGAGGATCTAGCAACAGAACCTAAAAAATTGCCCTTCCCATTATAAGTTTGGCAACAATTAAGGATGTCACAATCATTGGCACGATCATTGCTAGTGTAGTGGGTGGGGCTCTCTTCATAGTACTTGTAAGTGTTCTGGCTGGAATATTCTGCTATAGGAGAAGACGGACGTTTTGTGGAGACTACTTTGCCAAGAACTACATTGCACCATCAGATATGCAAAAAGAATCACAAATAGATGTTCTTCAACAAGAGGAGCTTGATTCTTATGCAGACAGTGTAAAAAAAGAAATCAAAAATCCAGTGAACAATCTAATACGTAAAGACTATTTAGAAGAGCCTGAAAAAACTCAGTGGAACAATGTAGAAAATCTCAATAGGTTTGAAAGACCAATGGATTATTATGAAGATCTAAAAATGGGAATGAAGTTCGTCAGTGATGAACATTATGACGAAAATGAAGATGACTTAGTTTCACATGTAGATGGTTCTGTAATTTCCAGGAGGGAGTGGTATGTTTAGCAACCATCAAATGTGACTTAACTATGTACAATGTTTCATTCATACTAGTTAATCATTTTCAGATTATTCATATTTTTTCTTCAGGAAGAATAAGCTTTTTCAAATTGATTTTGAAGCTTTTTATATTCTAATCTGACAAATGAAAATGTAAAATCTGGGTTCAGTGTATCTAAGCTGCTTTACAATTTTTTTCAATGCTGTACTACTGTCTCAAGATTTAAATTTAATGCAGAGTACTTTATTGGTCTGAGGCACACAGGTAAGAAGAAATGTCAACATAAGGTGTATGACTTTTTTGGTACAAAATTTAAAAAAAAGGAAACTACCTTGGCATTGTGTATTAAATGTTTACCTAAGACTATAATCTTAAGTATAATGTTTGTTAAACATATACCTCTCAAAATTTATCACCACTAAATGATAGTGCATCAAAATTGACTATAAAACTAATTCAAGAAATGTTTATATATATTTTTAGTATACAAAAAAATATTTAGCCTGATGGAACATCTTTCCTTTTCAAACATTATTTTCTAAGTTTCTATACAAATGGAATCTTTACCTCTGCATTTTAATGAGCCTTGCCATAATTACTGTAGAGTGGCTTTTCAAAGATATTTTGTTGCACTAAAACTGTGGTAGTAAATTCAGTGAACATTATGTGTGAAAGAGCATTATTAGCTGGTCAATATTTTTGTCTAAAATACCTACAAAAGTAATAAAATACATGCCTTTTAAACATGATAATTACTACAATTTTTTTCATCTCTGGAAAAAAATTCTTATATTGTCATGTGAACATGGATTTTGATTCATTAGTGATAGTCTTACTTTAATGCTTTATGTCCTAACTATACATGAAAAGATGGTACACAGTTAAGTACAGTGCAAAGAAGGCATTTCAGTATATTGGAGTACTAGTTTTAGAAATGAGGCATTTCAACCAAGAATCTGTAAAAAAATTTTCTACAGCATCTTGTTTTAGTCATTTAATGTTGATGTTCAAACGGGTAAATGTACAGAAAAAATATTTAAAATAAACTTGGAAACTTGGGATTTAACTAGAAAAATCTGAATTATAGAACCAACCAGTAATACTTCCTGATGCATATTGGCAATTCATCTCTTTTTTCCTCCTAAATGTATGTATGTGTTTCAAAATTTTTCTTTTTCCAATTAAGACTGGAAACATACCATGAGGTTTTTTGTTTTTGTTTTTGTTTTTTACCTAATTAAGTATATCCTTTCCAGAATCATGTATCTTTCAGAAAGAAATGTTATCTAAATCTTCAAATGTGGATCTTCTTTGTAAGGTAATTAAATTGCTCCTACAGTGGAGTCCTATAAAATTGTAATAATGACAACTATTTTGAAGCCTGAAGAATGTATTTTATTGATAATTCATTTGATAAAAGGACTGTTACGCCAGGGCAATGAAGTGGAAATAAGTAGGAGAAACATAAATAAATTATTTTTTAAATTAAAACAAATATATAAACCTGGCAAAAATCATAAAAGATACAGATTCATAAACTGTTAAATGTAGAAGAGCCTTAACCTCACTTAATGGGTTCATTTTATAGCCAAGGAAATAGGGGTTCAGATAGGGGAAGTGATTCCTCTAATTCATGGCAGAGGTATGCTTTATTTCATTGCATGTTCTTTTTACTCAAACACAATTTATATTATGCTTTACAGCTTATAAGGTTTTTCATATACTGTCAGCTCTTGACTATCTGGAGTCAAATAACTGTGGTAAAAATAAAATACTATACTTTTGGAAAAAGAAAAAAGAAAATAAGAAACAATACTACTATCATTAAACATGAATGAAATGAATATGAGATAAATCTACTTGAGAAAAACTACTAAAGCAATAACATCATTTTTAAAGGGTGTTAGGTGTAAGATCAATATATAAAAATGCACTTTTCTCTGTAGCAATGGACAATATTAAGATGGAATTAAATAAAAAATTGTAAATTCCACTGAAAAATACTTTATGCCCAAAAATATGAAGAATAAAATAGAAGAACTTTATAAAAGAATTACACAGCTATTATTCAGAGAAATTGCCGAAGATCTAATTAAATGTAGAAATAGTACATGTTCATAGATAGAAGATTCAATATTGTAAACATGTTAATTCTCCCCAAATTTAATCTGTAGATGATAATAATTCTTCCACCACCAATAAAAATCAGAAGATTTCTTTGTGACTGTGTACATGTGCCTGTGTACAGGAAACTTGACAAGCCGATTCTGAAATATAAAAAGACTTATAAGTGGCTAAGGATAGTCAACACATTTTTGTGAAAGAAAAAGAAGATATGATATTAAGGATTATTAAAACACTATAGTAAATAAGTTTGTGGTAAAGATGCAGGAACAAGCAAATGCACCAAAGAATCTTAATAGAGTATTGAAAGTAGATCTCTATGATCCTGTAATTTATTAAAAATATGCCACTGCAGAGAAATGGGGGCAAGAACAGTGTTTTTACTAAGAAATGACAGTGGAACAATTTGATACTCATATTTAAAAATGTGACTGAAATCCTCCCTCACACTTAACACAAAAATCACTTCCAGCTGGATTAGAAACCTACTTTTAAATTGTTTACTTTGACAATTTTCACACTTACATAACAAAAGGAAATAGCATGAAAATCCTTCATATATTTTATCCAGTTGACAGCTAGCACAGTTGGTCAATGAGGGCAGTAGTAAATCTGGAAGAGAAAAGACTCATTCTGAGGACAGCTATCAAATCAGTGACAGAAGGACTGGTGATGAGAGAAGTAGGGAAGATGGAGAAGCAACAGTGGCTCCGTTGCTGCATGTTTTCTAGATAGTTGGCCTCAATAACTTCTTGGGCCTTCACTTTCAGAAAGTGGGAGCTGGGACTTGGCACTGGCTCAGGAGAATGTTATATGGGCCAATGATGTGTTGTTTCCACCTCCCACTACCTCAGTTCCCATGCTGACTTGCGGAGCTCCGCAATTCCAAGAAATATAACCTGAACTATACTGTTCTGGAGAAGAGTCACCAGGAGATGTGCTGGTAACAGACACACTGAAGTGAACCAAGAGGACATTACTGATTTAGATGCCATGCCATGCCAGGCTGTCCAGATGTTATGGGAAGAGAGTCTCACCTACTTTCCCATCAAGATGAGTGTTCTTTCAGACAGTGTGGGAATTAGGAACTGGGCCTCTTTCCTTCTTTTGCCCAAGTGGAAGTGTCCTTCAGATTCTGCAGTTTAGCAGAAATACACTCTTGTGTAAAGTGTGATCATGGTGACTACATTAGACTCTGTAGTCTAATCCCACACTGTAGACTAATCCCTGTAGTCTAATAACCACAATCCCTTCTCTGAACCCAATCGTCCACATCTTTCTCTTGCAAAATAGATTCACCTTCTCCCAAGATTCCCCAAAGTCTTAATCTGCTATAACAGCAATTAAAAATCTAAATCTCATCATCAAAACCAGATCCATGTGCAGAAGAGGCTTTTGAACAGAACACCAAATGGGGCACAATATCTATTTGTGGACCTGTGAAATAAAAGAGACAAATTATCTCCTCCAATACACCCAATATATAATAGTGGGACAGGCATAGGATGACAGCTATAGACAGTCCTGTTCATAAAAGAGAAAAATGGAAGGTATAAAACAATCCCTGGCCCATAGCACTTGTGAAATCCTATTGTGCAAATGTTGTGAGTCCCTTGATTAGATTTTAACACCTTTGAATAATTGTCCTAGGTATGAGCTACAGTCTCTGAGTTTTTGGTTCCTCCTTTAGAGTCATCCTCCTTTTTCTTTTTCTTTTTCTTTTTCTTTTTTTTTTATGGAAGGTAGCATACGTTTACAACTGAGAATGCAAAATAATTCCTTTCCAAACTATGATCAAATGCACTGAGACAAGAGACAAAACACCTACCTTAGTTTCAGCAGTCAAAAGTTCCTTTCCATTTTATCCAGAATATTCAAAAGTAAATGCTAACACCCACTTTTGCATTCCGGACGTGAGTCTCTGAACAGTGACCTAACATCTAAGGAGTCTGTTGTCTGAGGAATACTCCAAAAGCTTTAATTTGCCACTGAATACCTAAACTTAAAGTTCATTCTCACTAAAGCACATGCAGTTTCCCTAATGCCTAAAAGGCCATGCCCTAACACATTTATAGATGACTACTCTCATCTAGACTCTTGCCTCCACATTCCTTCCTTGTAACTGGGCCTCAGGTTTGCCATGAAATCTCACCTACTTCCAATTTCTCTTCCACACAAAAATCTGAATACTCCAAACAACAGCACAGGGTCTTCCTCAGAGCAGATGCTCAATGTTTAGGAATCAATGAGCCAATGAGCATGGAATCTAATCTATTAAGATTTCATTTCCCCTACATTCATTATAAGCTAAGCAAATCCAAGTAAGTGTCTTTTACTTTGCAAAGGATCATAGTAACAATTATTAGGAAAGCCAAGGATTGATCATCTTGTAATTTATTTATGTCAATTTGTTGACCAAATAATTTTACTAATGAGTTCTTTGAAATTTCCAAAGAAACAGGTGCTGCAAGGCCACATCATACTGTTACAAATTGCAAATTAATACAGCTTTTCCAATTCGTTGTACAGAGTGGCAAAACCAGTACTCTTAAACCTCATACCAAGTAGTAGAGGTGTAAACAAATCGTTCATAAACTTAGATTCTGAAGCTATTGAAGCCTTCTATTAAAAGGAACAACATTTGAAAATTAATGAAAAGATAAAGAAAGGAGCTAAGAAGGAAAAGAAGAAAGGAGGGCAATGGAAACTATACCACAAAGCCACTTTCTTAGGGAAGCACAAGCACAGGCACTTCTCTGCACAAGTGCTGCCTGTCAGGCTGGGCCTGTGACGTGCTTGGCCTTTTCTCCCCATGGCTCTGTTGGCACCTTCACTAGTTCCTGTGCGTGATACAGCTGCAGAGGCAGTGATGTTGGATGGAGCTCCCCAAGGGCCCTGGGGAGCGCTAAGTGCCCCCAGAGAAGGCAAGTCTGGGGAATATCTTTAAAATGAGGAGAGGAGAGGTGGAACTCTTCTTGTTCTGCAACAGCAACCGTAAACTCCTCCCCCTCCCCAGACCCTACATCTTATCTGGGCCACATCTAGCCACAATCACCTGTCCAGGCTGGCATCAGGGGCAAATCTATGCTCTTTCCCTATGTTCTGGGGCAGGAGATCCTCTCAGATCTCCCTCGTGGTGGCCTATATTTGGGATTCTGGCTCCCTGACTAAAGGCTTTCTGAATAATACTGCCTCCCTACATTCTCTGAGATTTATATCTAATCCTTACTCAGAATGGATCACGGTCCCGGGCACAATGGGGAAGCTGCAGCAAGAGGCAGGGGCCCTAGGACAGGGAGTAAGCTGTCGGAGAAAAAAACATGTTGATTTATTTCTTCAGTTTATCTGCTGGAACTTAGCCTCTTGAGGACCTTCTGTTCTTAAAGGTGTACTTACTACGTGGATGAGTCTGATAGGCAAGATTTTGTGAGCCTCTCACTTCTGACATTATCTAACATTGCATTGTTCAGTGTACTCACTTTTGTGGGTGTCATTCATAATAAAAATGTTCTATGTACGTGATATCTACTAAGAGGTTGTTTATGTGTGGGTATATATGCACATGAACAAATACCTAGCCTTACTAAGTGCTTCATTCCGATCTTCTCATTATATTTCTAGTCCATTCTTTATGTTCTACTAAAATAATAACAAAATGCCAGCTCTCACCCACTAAAGAGGCTTCAGGTAGTTACTATATCCTCTAGAATCATACTGCCTGAAGCAACCCGAACATGATATGCTTTCCTGATCGGACCTTATAGACACTGGCTGGCACCTGAGGTTTGAGGGGTCACCTCAGGTTCCTGCCCTGAGCAGTAGGAATCCATTGTGTCAAGGCACCTTTGGAATAACTAAGGGGAGATCCCCAAAAAGTTTCCTCCAACCTGTCCTCTCATCTCTCTTTTATGGTGGACCACACACGCACCCCAACTGCATGGTATGCCCCTCCCCTCCACTGTGAAAACTTCTGACTCCTAACTTTATGCCCATGAAAGAATGTATCTTAATGTTAGAGTTAATCGAAATTAAAACATTTTGTTGCATGAAAGACATGGAAGGAAAGAGAAGGTAACTACAATTGACAGATGAAGAAAAAAATGTTTGCAAACCACACATCAACACAGGATTTGCTCCCTAGATGAAGAAACCTTTTAAACTCAACAGTAAGAAACAAAGAGCCCAATTAGAAAATGGGCAAAAGACTTGAACACTGCTTTACCAAATACAACATATGGATGCTAAATAAGCAGATGAAAATATATTAAGCATCATTTTTTTTAAGGAAATGTAAATTGAAATCACTAACAGCTGCCATTATATGCTATTAGAATGGCTTTAAAAATAACTAAGAATACCAAGTCCTGGTGAGTATATTGAGCAGCTAGCTCTTGCGTTCATTGATCATGGGAAAGCAAAATACTCTGGGCTCTCTGAAAATGCATTTGAACGTTTCTAATAAATTTAGCATACACTTATTTTGAATAGACCCCTACTGCATATTTTCCTAGAGAAAGAAAAATTCTAAGCTCACACAAAAAACTGCATATGGGTGTTCATAGCAGCTTTCTTCACAATAGCCAAGACCAAATGTCCTTCAATGAATGAATGGGTAAAAGGTGCTGATCCATACAGTACTGTACCACGATAAAAAAAGAACAGATGAATGAGGCATGCAACAACTTGGATCAATCGAAAGGTCCTTATGCTGAGTGAAAGGTCTATCATAATAGTCAACCTTAACCTGCCATATAATTCCATTTCTATAAAATTCTTAAAAGGTCAAAATTATATGTATGTGTGTTTTTGTGTTTCCCACAGTCATTCCATCCTAATTTTGGTTTTAATGCATTTGAAATCTTGGCTTGCTCTTTTGAGACATTTGCGTAATGCAATAATTTAGATTTACTTATCAATTATACAATTTCTACCTCTAGTGAATATGGAGTAACAGGGACTGTGTTGACCTACCTGCCTGAAACACCTGAAAAATAGACATGTGTCTTGGAAGACACTATGCTACAGGCCACACAGGGCTTTAGGCTGCTTTCTTCTTGCAGTGCCACCATATAAACACATGGCCTTCATGTTTGTTGCTGAATGGAGGAAAAAAGCATGGAAGGTGGCAAACTAGATATCAACTATCTTGGCTTGGAAATGACAAATATATTACATTGACTCATATATCAATGGACAGTGCTAGTCACATGGCTTTTTGTAACTACAAGGGCACTTGGTAATGTAGACTCACCATGAACCAGGAGGGAGAGAAAGATGTAGATGAGCACTTGGAATCTCTCCCATAAATTGTTATGTAGTAGGTTTTCAACAGAGAGCCACTATTAATTATAGAATTTTTATGACAGTCACCCTCTTCCTTCCCTGGCAGAGGTTCTCAGGATGCCAAATTTCCTTGCAATTCTCCAGATTTTTTGAGATCCTACTATTTTGGGTCCTACGATGTTGGACAGTCGCTGCCAAACACAGGCTCCCATCAGTTTTTCAAAAAGACCCTGTAAAATTCTAGCAGGGGGCTTTCCCTTTTTCACTCAGTAGTACCTTTTGGCACTGACCTATGCAATAAGTTCTAAAATTTACTAGGATGAGAATTTTCTTCTTCCTGCTGGTGCCTGGTCAAAATCTGTGAAGTCCTGCTAGATTCAGAATGACTGAACATACCTGGAAACTTGTGCAAATGCCACTAGACACAAGGAAAACCAGGATTTTCTTCTGGGGAAAACAGTGAAATAAGAGGCGTGGAAGGATGTTGAATTATATTTGCCAACCAAAGATAACGTGTCTGCCAATGAACCTTTTTTTACCTCCTGGAAGGACTCCGTGGATTTTAGAAGATCAATCCTCAGTAGATGTTTGCTACAGAGTGACTTCCATGATATTTGGTTTCTCCTCATCTATCATTGATAACAGAGGCTTTAGTTATTAACCACATAGGTAAGCTCACCCAGAGGTCTATGTGTTCATTGGTCAGTCTCAAACACAAGAACTCATTAAAATTCTACTGCAAATATCTGGGTGGCTTCCAAGCCCCCTCTCCAACCTCAGGGTTATATCCTCCAAACTAGTAGATTTTATGCTGAATTGGACTATACTCAGCGATCTGGCAAAACATTGGGAGGATGTGGCAGAGACACCCAGTGGGGTGGTCAGGTCTAAATTTCACTGTCAAAATCACCCTCTACGTGGAATAGGATGTTGCTGTGGGAGGGACCACCACCGTGAGGGGTGGGATTGCCAAGGAGTTGGAATGCTCTAAGTCGGGGGGAAGGCAAGTGATTCTGTCCTGTTTGTTTTACCTGAGTTCAGGGTGCAGCCTTCGGAGGAGGATGCCGTGAAGGTCAGCAGGTCAGGTTCCAGTTTGGACAAGACGGCACACCAGAGAAGACATAGGGGATGGCTGCTATAATGCATAGAGAGCTGGAGCTAGACAAAAATGCCTGCCCCTGGGCAGAGTCAGCTCTCAAGGAACACTGGGATTAGAAGAAGCAGGCATCTAGTTAAATGAAGCCCACAGGCCATCCTAAAGAATGTTTAAATCTTATTTCAACCTTCCTTCTTTAAATCTGCTGGAAGTTCATTGGCTACAACATCCTTCTTTTTACATCCTGAGAGGCATTAAGGAGCAAAGAGAAGAGAAATAAATTAAGAGTCAGAGGTTTGACTCAGGCTTTGAAGAATGGAACAGAGTGAGCTGTAGATGGATTCGAAGAAGGGTTTTAGCTCCCAGCTCTGTCATGTATTAGACATTGGAAACTGGGTACAATCACAGGCTCTCTGGGCCTGAGTATTTTCATAGGTGAATTTGGTTTGGTAAGTCCTATATCCCAGGATTTTGGGATGTTTTTAAAGCATATACAGCACATGACACAGTGCTTGATGTATCATGGGACCTAGTGAATATCAGCTACTGCCATGATTATGTTGATCCAAAATCCTACGACCCTCACCTGTGTGTGCATGTGGATATTTGTACATGTTCTCTAAATCCAGGCTTTCTTAGAAAACAGAGAGTGCTATAGGTCATGGAATAGCAAATCATACAAACATGTTCCTCAGCAAGTAATATTTTTGCCTCGGAGATTGTTACTTAATTTTGTGTCGGGGTGTCTTCCCCAGCATAATGTAATTCAAATTTCATAGAATTTGTATCCAGGACGAACTCCTTGCTCTGTTTCAGCTGCCCTTCTATCCAACCGCCCAGCCCTTTTCATTCCTTTCACCCATACCAAAAATGTAGACCTTGCTTATTGTTTGCCAAATTACACTGAGGATAACCTATTTAAATTTTCCTTTGAATGAAGTCAGCACTGGATTTCCTGTGCCATGGCTGACTGTCCCACAGTGGATTCTAGAGATTTAATCTCAAGAGAGTATCATCCTTATTTGTCATAAACTCCTGAAAGATGATGTGTATAAAATACTTTGTTTGTGTACTGTGTTCAACTGCATTGAGACAGGAATGAAGGATAACTTCCATTCCTGTAACAGGTGAGAATTTCGGTCTAGCTTACCCATGATGCAAAAGGTAACAGTTTTCACTATATGCTTCTGGGTTTCAATGCTGAGACACACTATTTGAGGGTCTGGTCCCTGCTCATGATGTCCTCAGCCTCACCTGGTCCACCATCTAGCTTAATGTTAAATTAACTTCACTGAAAGACTTGAAGGATTCAAAAGCCAGAAACTACCATGCTTTAAGGCATAAACACATGACTGGCTGACTCATGCAGACTGCCCATCTCAATGTACTTACACCTTCTTTTTACCTGTTCTTTAGGTATCAGAAGACCATATTGCTATTCTTATAAGATTATAGCTCCTATGGTAAAATGCTATGAGTAGGTCCCGAGTCTTATTTATCCTAGCATACCTGGTATTACTGAAGTGCTTTCAAAACAGTGGATGTTCAATGCAGGGTTGGAGAATATATAAACCAATAAGCATGGGATCGAATTTATTAAGATTTACTTCTCATACCCTATGGAAAGAGCTAAGCAAACTGATGCAAACATCATTGAATGTTAGAAAAAAAAGAGTACAAAGATAAAAATCAAGGAGTGAATACATCCTAGATCTTATTTTTTCCTAGTTCTCACTGTTGATCCCAACTATTTTAAGGCTGAATTCCTCCATCTTTCAGAGGAAATGCCTATAGAAATGCCAAGTTATCTTATGCCAGATCACGAAATAAAATGGATGGTTTTACACTATGTTTTACAGAAGAGGAGCTATTACTATCGAACCTCATGAACAGCATTAGATGTGGGATCAAAATCATGTGAAAAACGAAGATTTTAAAGATAATTAACGCTCTATTAAAAGAAGTAACATTAGCATAACACACATATCAAAATTGAAACAACAACTTGTCAAGTTACACATACAAATAGGAACACATAGATGATTCCCTCCAGCTCCACCCTGGGCCTACACTGTTTGAACACTAACTGCCCTCTTCAAAGGGATGAAAAATCTATCCCTGACTTCACTAGGTGTGGGAGGAGCTGCCAGACATGGCACTGGAACTCACAGTGGCCGTGGGAGTAGAGCCAGCCATAACGGAACCTCTCACTTGAGCTCTCTCTGCTTCGTCTCGCAGAGCCTCCTCATACTGAGAAGGCAAAGAACTTGGGTCAGTCCCATGGACCTTAGCCAGAAACTCCAGGAGTTTCATCTTTCTGGTTTCAGCGTGGGCTCTTGGGCCCCACAGGAATTCATACTGTGCAGGATCACTGTTGGGCACCTGGCGATACTCCACGTACTTTTCCTTCACCAACTCTTTGGTGATGAACTCCCTGGGCTCTCCAAAGAGGAAGTGCTTCCTCCCAGAATATAGCCGCATCACATTGAGCACTTCCCAGACCTGCTCTTCAGTGGCACGGTTGCCCTTCATGAAGATCACACCCAGGATCACAATCAGGAGGCCAGTCTTGGGCACACCTTTTACAACACTCAGCATCCCATCATAGGTGAGGCCCAGCTTGATGAAGAGGCCATAGCGGTGGCTGGTGGGGTCTACTTCCTTCACATCAAGGCCGAAGATTATCTCCATGCGCTCGGAGGCTTTCAGGAGGATCTCAGGGAAGTCATCTTCATCATCTTGCATGATAATCTTCAACATCTCTGCCTTTGTTATTGGCTCTTTCATTTGGTATTTGAGCACCATGAAATTCACCAGAATAGCCACTTTCTCGTTGACAGCATAGATGGGCACATTCTTGGGGGCTGCTGTAGCCTGTGAGGTGCTTGGACTCTTTTCCTCTTCTTTGCTACTGGAGCCCTCATCAGGTTTGCTTGCTGAGGTGGCTGCGACAGCAATGGCAGAGGAGCAGGACCCCTGAGGACCCTCAGGAGTGCTCAGCATCTTGGCAGCAGGAGCCTCCTGCAGGTTGCCTGGCATGAGAGGATTGGGGGAGGAGGGAGAGGCCTCCTCCACAGCCTTGGACACCTGGGCATTTTCCAGGCCCTGGGTCTCACTCTGGCTCTGAATGCGCTGATCATGTCCACATTGTGGACTCTCCTGATCCTTAGGCATGATGTCTCTTGCTGGCGGCAGTAGGCAGGAGTGAGCAGAGGATGCTCAATGCAGTGTCACTGCCTAAGAGAGAGAGGAAGGATGTGAGTGTCCTCAGTAGTTAAACTCAACTGCAGTGGCTCTGATAGAAGCTGTTGCCAATGGACTTTTCCTGACAACAGTGTTATAAGGTCTTATAGGTCTCCTGTCATCTTGGTTTCTGTGTCCCCCAGGAACCTGAAGGAGGAAGTGAGAATCCTCCTCAGGGTGCAGCCAGCCAAGCCAACACAAGAGTCTCAGGCTCACAGCAGACAGCTATTGCTGGGCTCTGGAGAGCCCCTTCTGTTCTGAGGAAGGCATTGCTGTCAGTTTGTGAACAGAAGTGCCACTGATTTGCGTCTGATAGGGTCTATGCCACCTCCCCTGTGCTATTATCAGGCTGTTCCCTTAAGACAAAAGTCACATCTCCTAAGACAGCTGAGGAAAAAATGTGGAAGTACTTCCTTCATCTACCCATCCTGGAGTTTCCCAGGGCTGAGAGCAGGAGCTAGATTCCACGCAAGCCATTGTAGTGGTGTAGGTTGTCCCCTCAGTTCTCACTCAGGTTCCTTACTTTGAATCCAGGCAGTTACTGGGATCACTCCTTTTGTTAACTCAATGTTTCCTTCTCAGACCAAAGCTTCCGCCTCCCCAAGACTAAGAGGTGAAGAATCACCTCTCAGGGTCTCCAAGGGTGGCACCAGGGCATACCTCTGTGGCAATCACTCTGTGCTGGGGTAGTTTTTCCCTCCAGGCCTCACTAGGGTCCTAAAATTCATTACTAGCAGACTCTATAATGGCATTTTTGCTCACTTGATGTCTCCTCCTCACACCAAACCCTTCACCTCCCTGAATGCCCTAAGAAGGAAGAGAGGGAACATGTCTACCTGATAGTTCTGCCCAGGGCATCCCAGGGTGGATAGAAGGGGCAGAACAGGGCTGTGTTCAGCCTCAATCTTCTCGGATGGGAGGTTTCCTGAGCCCTCACTCAGGGTCCTTTTCTAGGCTACTGGTCAGTCCTCAGTTGCCATCCATCTGATGCTTAATTTTTCCCTAGCTACCACAAGGCCTTTCCTCCCTGAGAATCAAGGAAAGGACGTGAAAACATGTCTTATCCAACCACTACAGCCAGACTTGCCAGTGCTGAGAGCAGGGGCTAGACACTGGGGCCCGTCTCTTGTGGAGGAGTCGCCACATCGGATCTCTCTCAAGGTTGTTACCTTACTCTTGGTAGACTGTTCTGTTCCTCTGCTGACCTGATGTGATGCAGGCCTCACATATCAAACCCTCTCCTCCCCAACAGGGAAATGAGGAAACAAGTCATCTGTTTACCACAGTTGACATTCCCAGTGCTAACAGACAGAGTTAGACACTATGCAGCCACCCACTGAGGGCTGGGTAGACCCCTCAGACCTCACACAGGTGCTCATCCTGTCTCTTGGCAGGCCTGCAGACCCCTTCTACTGACCTGATATGAATTAGGCCCTACATACCACGGCCGTTACTCAGTGGAAACCTGGCAAGGAAGAGAGGGTGCATCACATCAGTTGATCCCTTCCCAGAACTTCCTGGATGAACAGCAAAAAGGGTGCTATGTTGGGTGCCCCTGTCTTGGTGGTACCCTCAGTCATAACTCTAGATCTTCACATAGTCTCTTGGCACAGCCTGTGCACCCTATGCTTTGCTCACCTGAGGCTACCCCCTCATACCACTGAAGTCCCTGGACTCCCAAAGATGGGAGAAGAGCATGGGAATTCTGGCCACTCCTATTTGGGGCCTCCAAGGACCTACCATAGGGGCAGAGCAGGGCTCATATGGTCCCAAATGTACGGGGGTTGGTGGGCCCCTTAATATTTTTTCAAGGTCTTTATTGTGGTTCCTGACATTGTGTGATGATCCTCCTCTAACTAACCTCATTTTGCCCCCTCAAACTGAAGCCTTACTTTCCTGTGAGCAGCAAGGAGATGAAGTGAGGAAGTGACTTAATCAGTCATCCCTGCCTAGGGTCTCCCAAGGATGCCAGCAGGTGTGGACACTGTAAGGCCACCTCTTCTCTGGGGTGGATGGTTCCCTTAATCCTCACTCAGAGTACTTTCCCAGACTTCTTTTAGGTTCCTGGGACTTCTCCTTTGGCTGACCTGACGCCACTCCCTCAGACTAAGGCTCACAATTCCCTCAGACCCTAAAGGATAAAGGGAAATTGTGTAACATCTGACTACCCCTGCAAACGGCCTCTCAGGGTTGCCTGAAGGGACGGGGCAGGGCTCAGTACAGTGATCTCTGTTCTCCAGTCGGCATTCCCCATAGTCCTTCCTCACTGTCTTCACTCTTGTCCTCACCTTGACTCTTGCTAGGGCCCGAGACTCCACCTTTTGTGAACCTGAGGTCCTTTGCTCACACTAAATCTTCACTTCCCTGTGATCACTATGGAAGTGAGGGGGCGTCTCAAACGGCTGCAGCTACTCAGTCTGCCAGGGTTCTCCCGGGTCTGTGAAACCACACTTTTATAGGGCAGGCTGTATATTCGGACCTAATTTGGGGAGGTTGCCTTGACACTTACAACAGCCTGGGAATCCTTCTTCTTCTAATCTGATATCATCTGCTCAGACCAAAACCTCCACCTCCCTGAGAAACTGAGGAGAGCGTGAGAGTAAGCCTTAGCCTAACAGTCCGTCCCAGAGCCTCCCAGGGATGACAGGAGAGGTGGGGCTCTGTGTGGCTCCGTTTGTCCTCAGGTGGGTTGTCCCTTACTCCATACATGGGATCCTGATTTTTGATACCGACTGTGATTGTACTCCCTCCTGCTCACTATGTAAGGCTGCTCCCTTCCACTCAAGTTGTCACCGTTGTGAGGCACAGAAGAAAAAAGCGAGGAGACACCTCATGAACGGAACATTCAGAACTGGCAACAGGGACTAGACACCATGGCATAAGTTCTTTCTTGGGATGGGCAGAACGCCACAAATTCACTCAGGGCCCCCACCTGGACTACTGTAGGGCCTGAGGCTTTGGCCGCAGAAGTTCCGGAGAACCACTTCCCGCTGCCGCTGCCCAGGGACTCCCAGGGCTGAGGGGCCCGAGCTCAGTGGCTGCGCCACGGTTCTGTGGTGAGTGATCCCTTCAGGACTCCCTCAGGGGCCTTTTCTCAATGCCCGGCAGGTCTGGGGTCTCTTACCCCCGAGGCGCAGTAAGGCCTTCACCTCAGTCAGACCCCCGAGGAGGAAGTGGGGGGTGGGGTCGGCCTCACAGCCCAGCGGCGGCCCCCACCCCCGCGGGCCTCTCAGGAGTCACTGCGGGGCTGGGGCTCTTATCTGTGGGGACTCCCCTGTCCTGGGGCGGTGGCGGGTGTGGCCCTCGGTTTTATTGAGAACCTTACCTTGAGAGCTGGAAGCAGCTCGGTTCCTGCCTCTTCTGACTTAGGTCCTCAGACGCCAGCGGAGGAAGTCGGGAGGCGTGGCATCCCGCTACCCGCTCTTGGGGCCACCCAGCAAGGACGGCAGGGGCTGCAGGCAGGGCCTCTGTGCACTCGCTTTATAGTGTCATAGAGGAGGGTGCTGAAGAAACCTCCCTCTGAGTCCTCAGGTGGACTTACTTTTGCCAGCCCTGGCATTTCTCCCTCAGCTGAGCTGAGGTTGTGCTCATGTTTCTGAGAACTTTGCAGAGCAACTGAGGGGTGCCGCGGCTGGCGACACCTGCCTGGGGCCTTTTAGGGCTCAGGGGAGGCAGTGTCCGGTTCCTGTGTGACCTCCGTTACTCTGCAGTGTTGGTTGCGTCCGTCCTCCTTCATGAGGATCCTAATCTTGCCCCCTTTCTGTTTGAGTTACGGCTTCCTAGGAAATGCCACCTCCCGGGGTTTCTCGACTGGTTTACTTAGTGCAAGCCTTGCAGAGTTTGGGTTGGGTCTCTGCCCCAGCCTTGATGGAAGATGGGAAAGTGACAGTACAAGGCAGGAAGGGACCAGGCCAGGTGGTGGGGTGTCAGAGAAAAACAGGTTGATCTGTTCTTTCTCTTCACCAGCCAGACTTATCCTCTTTGCTACTTTTATCCTACAAATATTTATTTTCTACAAGGAAGGGACTAATCAGAATGGTTTTGTGAGACTCTGATTATTTGAGTTTATCTGTCATTGCATATGCAGATGAGCATATTTTCACTGGAAATTTTTTTTTAATTCATTTATTTATTTTATTATTTTTCTCATTCTGGCTATGTTGTCCAGTTCAGTTTTGAACAGTGAAGGTGATAGTATACATCTGTTTCTTGTTCCTGACTTTAATGGAAATTATTCTAACATTTCTCATTATGTATTTTTCTGATGATTTTAGGAAGTGGAAGTCCCCTTCTAATGTTACTTTAACGTAAGTTTTTCCATGCAGTAGTCTTGACTTTTCGTTCAACGGCTATTTCTCTACCTCTAGATATGATCAGATGAGTTTCTTCCCTGGTCTGTTGCATAAGCATTACAACTGTTGTATCTCCTTTGCATTCTTGTACACAACCTTTGTTGTTGATTTAATTCACTCTGTTATTGAATATGCTAACAATTTACTTAGGATATTTGCTTAATTGTGAGTAGCCTTGGCCCAAGTGTTCTTTAATTCGAGTGCCTTTATCTGTTTTTTCTATCAATAAATGTTAGATTGTAAAAATATTTTGAGTAATTTCAAATATTTTTGGGTCATTCAGATGAGTTTTAATAAGATGCTCATTATTTCTTTGTCCTGAGTATTTGGTGCCACTGGCCTCCATCCTTACGGATCCTTGGACTTTCTGAGGATGGTTAGATTTTTGACTACAGTTTCAGTTTGTGTAGTTTATTTTTTTTTTTCTGCTTTGATGGACCTAATTAGTCATTTATATTTTGCTAAAAATTGGCCTATTTTACTTGTACTTTCAAATTGAAAGGCATGATACTTATTAAGATGGTTTATTATACAAATTCTAAAACACATGAAATAGTACAAAGGATAGTACAGTGAATCCGATATACCTGACACTCCACATATTACCGGTAGTTATGGATAGCAGCTTGTCCACATTAGGACTTTGTTCATGATCCAGTGTGGTGGCTCATGCCGGTAATCCTAACGCCTTGGGAGGCCAAAGCGGGAGGATTGCTTGAGTTCAGGAGTTCGAGACCAGCTTGAGCAAGAGCAAGACCAAGACCTTGTGTTACTAAAGAAATAGAAAAGTTTAGCTGGATGCAGTGGTGCACACCGGTAGTCCCCAGGCTACTTGGGAGGTTGAGGCAGGAGAAGAGCTTGAGCCCAGGAGTATGTTGACGCCACTGCAGTCTACCTGGCACAACAGAGCGAGACTCTGTGTCAAAGCAAACAAACTGACAAACAAAAGACCTTTGGCAAAACCACTACAGAGGTGATTCTCTGTACTTCCATGGGATCTACGCAATGCCTTTGTGACTCCCTTTCTGCTTACCTTGGCAGTATTGGAAATTGTGACCATTATCCATTATTTATTAGTGCCTATGCAATGGTAATTCTCTCATTCCATCATTCTTTTTAAGTTTATTACCTAAAATTCTACTATAGGTAGACACCATTCCATATCAGCCACTTGTTTATCCTGAAGTAACGGTACATACTTATCTTATATTCAAATCTCTTCTACACCTATATTTGGTACAATATCATTGAATATAATCATTTACTTTTGCTTATCTTCTTTTAAATTAATAATATTTATAAAATTGTTATGTAATTTTTTTCCCTATAACTAAAGGCAGAAAGACAAAGTTACTGACCACTCCAATTGCTGTAGGCTTTAATTTTCTACTGATGCCTCCTGTTGCAGAATCTAGTTGGCATCCATATTTGGGAGAGCCTAGGAATAGACAGGGAGGCCCTGCACAACAGAGAAAGAGCAAGGAAGGGTGAGGAACAGATCAGAGCACAAATAGGTCCAGGATTGGCATACCACGTACAGAGAGTAAATGACAGTGATTATTTAAAAATTGCTGGAGAAAAATGGTTCACAAAAATAATCATCATTCATTCATGATAAAAAGATATATAT
This sequence comes from Eulemur rufifrons, assembly GCF_041146395.1. Taxonomy (NCBI): domain Eukaryota; kingdom Metazoa; phylum Chordata; class Mammalia; order Primates; family Lemuridae; genus Eulemur; species Eulemur rufifrons. The sequence goes on from NC_091012.1 coordinate 113,943,334, forward strand.
ATATATATATATATTTAAAAAAACCCACTTTGTTAGGGACAGGGTCTGGCTCTGTTGCTTAGGCTAGAGTGCAGTGGCATGATCACAGCTTGCTGCAGCCTCAACTCTTGGGCTTAACTGATCTCCTTGCCTCAGTCCCCTGAGAAGCTGGGACTACAGGCACATGCCACCACACCCCGGTATTTTTTCCATTTTTTTTTTAAGAGTCAGGATTTTGCTATATTGCTCAGGCTGCTCTGGAACAGGAACTCCTGGCCTCAAGCGATCTTACCACCTCAGCCTCCCGAGGGGCTGAGATTACAGGCAAGAACCAACGCATCCAGCAAAGATATTTCCTTAAACTAGATCAAGGGCATCTAGAGAAAACGTTAGAGTAAAAATTATACTTCATGTGAAAACACTGAAAAATTTTACATTAAAATTGGGAAGTAGGCAAAGATGCCTGCTAGCACCACTTCTATTCTTCATTTTAACGAAGATAAGGAAGCAATGGGAAACAGGTAATCAAAGAGATAGGAACTGGAAACTAAGAAACAATGCTACTATCATTAAACATGAATAGAATGTATATGAGAAACATCTACTAAAGAAAAATTATCAGAGCAATAAACTCATTTTAAAAGTTTGTTTGGTATAAGAGCAATATACAAACAGGCACTTGATACTTCACAGGCAGTATGAAGATGAAATTAAAAAATAACTTATAGATGACCATGATAACTAATTTATGCTTAAAATCAATATAATATAAAAACTTTAAGAATTCTATGGGAGAATTATAAAGTTATCATTTAGACAAATTATTGAAGATCTAACAAATTGGAGAAACGTTACATAATCTTAGATAGAAGATTCAATACTGCAAACATCTTAATTCTCCCCAAATTTAATCTACTTTAAACCCTCCCCCACAACACAATCATATAGGTTCTGTTTGTGAATGTCTACGTACATGTACAAGTGTGTTTGAAATTTGACAAGCTGAGTCTTTTTTTTTTTCCTAGATACAGCATCTCACTCTGTCACCCGGGCTAGAGTTAGAGTGCCATGGCGTCAGCCTAGCTCACAGCAACCTGAAACTCCTGGGCTTATGCGATCCTCCTGTCTCAGCCTCCTGAGTAGCTGAGACTACAGGCGCGTGCCACCATGCCAGGCTAATTGTTATTTCTATTTTCAGTTGCCCAGTTAATTTTTTTTCTATGTTTAATATAGGGGTCTCGCTCTTGCTCAGGCTGGTCTTGAACTCCTGACCTCAAGCAATCCCCCCGCCTCAGCCTCCCAGAGTGCTAGGATTACAGGTGTGAGCCACCACGCACAGCCAACAAGCTGATTCTAACATATAAATAAACTTGCAAATGTCTAAGAATAGCCAATATGCTCCTGAGGAAGAAAAAAGAAGGTATGATAGTAAGGATTATTAAAACACTAGTAAATAAGAGTACATAGTAAAGATGCAGGAATAGGCAAATAGACCAAAGAAATTGAATAGAGTATTGCAAAACATACCTATTATACAGTGTCTCCTGATTTATAAAAAATATGCTAGTGCAGAGAAATGGGGGAAGGAACATTGTTTTTATTGAGAAACGACAGTGGAACAATTGGATACACATATTAAAAATGAAATGTGACTGAAATCCTCCACACTTAACACAAAAATCAGTCTGAGCTGGATAGGAAACCTACTTTAAATTTTTTAGTCTGAAAATTTTCACACTTCCATAACAGAAGGGAAAACCACATTAACAGAAAAAATGAAAAACTCATACCTAAGTCTTTGAACTGGTTTATGAAAGTTAGAGTTCATTTATGAATGATACCAAATTAGACAAATGATATCTATAAAAAAAACTATAGTAAATATCATACTTAATATAGAAACAATGGGAGTTTTACATTAAAATTGGGAAGAAGACAAAGATGTGTGCTATCACCATTTCTAGTCAATATTTTAATGAAGACACCACATAGAGAAGTAATGGGAAACACAGGAAATCTAAGGAATTATTCTTGGAAAATAAGAAACCATGCCAGTGTCATTAACAGAGGATTAGAATTTATGAGGAAATTCTACTAACAATGCACTATTAAATCAACAAATGTGGTTCAAAGGTTGCTGGGTATGAGATTAATATTCAAAAATACACTTTGCTTCTGGGGTAACAGTACAGAATGATATTAAATAAAATATAACTTGTAAATCACCGTAACAATATACTGCACCTAAAAGTAAATATAATTTTAAAAGCATAACAGCTCAATGAAAAATATACACAGCTGTTGTTTACATAAATCAATGAAAACTTAACTAAATAGAAGAATATTGTATGTTTGTAGATAGAAGTTTCTATATTGTGAACATATCAATCCTTCCCAAAGTTAATCTACAGATGGCTGCAATTCTTCTCCCACGAATAAAACCCAAAGGTTTGTGTGTGAATATCTGTGTATGTTATGTGTGTGTGAGGCTTGACAACTGGGTATGAAATTTAAATTACCTTGCAAATAGCCAAGAGTATCTCATATCCTCTTGAAAAAGAAAACTAAAATATGCCTCACTCTTTTGGATGTTTAGAGTTACTGGAAACATGCAGTAGTTAAGAGCTTGTGGTGTAAATCAAGGCATATGCCAACCACCAGAGGCCAGGAGGGAAGCACGAAATAGATTCTGTCTTACCGCCTCTACAGGGAAGCAACATTGCTGACACCTTGATTTTGGACTTCTAGCCTCCAGAAGTTGTGAGTGGATAAATTTCTATTGTTTTTAGCCACTGAATTTGTGGTATTTTGTTATGGAAGTCCTAGGAAATGAAGGCACCTAGGAAGGTGGTTATAGTGAGCCTTAGGCTGCAGCCGGCCAGCCTTTCCTGAGGTGTACAGGGGCAGTAACAGGGCCTGGCAGTTGGGACTTTCTCTATTCTGGGGTAGCTTGTCTTGTCATTTCACATTCAGGATCATTATATCAACAATTGTCTCCTCCCTTCTGCTGCTCTGAGGTTGACACCTCAAGCCAAGCCTCTTACTTCTCAGGGACTCCCCCAAAGAGAAAATGCTGGGCTGCTTCAGACATCACCCCTGCCACATGGTACCCAGTGCTGACAACTCTGTGGCAGGCTCTCTTTCTTGGGCTACTGGGGTCCTCAGTTCTCACCGAAGGTCCTCACCTTGACTCCATGTAGGGCCTGGGACTTCTCCCTTTAGGAACACTGGCTGTATCTTCAGACCAAGGATCTCATCCCCTTTAGATGTGATATAAAAAAGTGAAGAGGAGCCTCAGCCTGATGGGCCAGCCCAGAGTCTTGTGAAGAGCTGGCCATAGCGGTAGGATCAGACTCATTGCTGTCACCTCTATTCAAAAGCGTCTAGTGCCTCAGTTCTCACGCATGGCCTTTACTGTAAATTCTGACAGGGATTGGCACTCCTTTCTCTTGACCTGAGGCTTATTTCTTCATATGAAGGCCTGCACCTCCCTGAGGCAGCCTTCCACCTTCCCAGGATGAAGCGAAGGTTGTCTTATCTGGCTACATTTGTGCACAGTCTCCCAAGACTCAGCAGCAGCAGGTAGGTCAAGGCCCTATAGGTCAACTTATGTTCTGAGTTGGAGAGTAGCATCAGTTTTCACTCAGGTTCCTCAGTTTGACTCCTGGAAGGGTCCAGGATTCCTCCCTCTACTCACCTAAGGCCACATCTCTCAGTCCAAGGTCCTCACTTTTGTTTCCCCATAAGAAATTTTGAAGAGCATTTCAGCCTACCTCTCTCTAGGGCCTCCTAGCAGAGGTATTCTCTGGTACTCCATGAATATGGGTTGATGGTTTTCTCAGTCCTCAAACATAAATCATACTTTTAAAGAAATTTCAAAAGTAAAAGAATACACGCAGTTAGATTACATCATGGCATAAAGCAAAATGCACTGGCAACACGGAAAATAGGAAATGATGAAAAGGAAAAGAAAGAATAAGCATCTGGATGACTGTAATAGACTGTTCTTCCCCTCTTGATTTTTAAAAAAATTATGCTCATGTTTGAAAGCAAAAATTGCAACATGTTCTAACGTGATTCTCAATGTATGTATGCAGAGATTATAAGACCACTGGATCATAAAGGGAGAGAGTAAAAGGACTTAACTTCTGGTAAACATTCTACATTCTATTAGAGGTGGTAAAATATTGATACTAGCATAATAGATTGTGAGAAGTTAAGTATGTATGGTGTAATACCTTGAGCAACCAGTAAAGGACCTTATGAGAGATATACTAAAACAATTATTGATAAATTTAAAAAGTCTGTTAACCCACAGAAAGGCAGGACAGGGGAAACAGGAAGAACAAGAGTGAGAATAAACAAAAAGCATAACGTGTCAGACATAAATCCTAACATATCAATAATTAGCTTACATAAAAATACTCTAAATGCACTAATTAAAAGAGATGGACAGAATGGATAAAATTAACATGACACCTAAGTATATGCTATATTCAGAAAACTCACCTTCAAAATAATGACATAGGCAATTTAAAAGTTAAATGATAGAAAATGATATAGTATGAAAACACTGACATGATAGGCAGAATCCTAAAAACGATCCCCCCAGATTACCGTCATATGGTTACTGGATCAAATACTAATGCTGTGAAGGGACGTGGCAGAGACCACTAAGATTACTTACAAACTGAAATTAAGATAATGAGATTATCCTGGATTTCATACATGGGCCCAGTGGAATCATACGAGCCCCTAAAAGCAGAAGAGGAAGGCAGAAGTGTCAGTAGGAGACATCCAGTGGAATAGGAAAGCAAAGAGATGCAGGAGAAGGTGAAGTCAGAGTGATTTCAAGCCTTATAAGGATTTCTGCTGTCAGTTTCTGTTCTGAAATGTTTTGTTCTGTCCATGTGCAAGGACAGGAGAAGCTTCTAGGAGCTTAAGGCGGCACCTGGCTGACAAGCAGGAAGGAAATGGAGATCTCACTCCTACCACCTGGAGGCTTCACAGTGACTTAATGGCCAATGAAATGCTTGTGATTTCACAGGAGGCTTTCCCATATCAACAATCATGCAAGTATATTCAACACACACAGGCAGCAATGACCAACAACCAGTAGAGGTATGGGAGGGTGGGGGAAAAGAGGTGTGTGTCACTGCCATTCTTCCAGCAGAACTTCATCCTTCAGCCACTGCCAGATAGAAAAGAGGCCTCAGTGTTCTCACCGGCAGAGCTTCTGCTGGCTTCTCAGCCACTGTCAGTATCTTTGTGGGTTTTATGGCCCTGCACGGGAGAGCACATGGCCATCATTTCAGCTGCCTTTTAGCTTCACGTTCTTGTCAAGTTTCCTGGGTGCCTGGCCACAGGGGGGGACATCTTAAGATCTAAGTCTATCATACATATATGCTATCGCTTTGAGGAGTCAGCAAGTTCACTGTAGGCTGAGTCACTTGTCATAAGTGACTCCATTTTGAGACATTTAGGATCGCAAATCATTATTATACCTCACAAACTCCTCCAGCCGAATTGAGTTACTCAGAACTTCCAGTAAGGAATGCGACCCTGTTGTCACCTTGACTGTGGCCTGGGAAGATCGCCGTTGAACTTATGAGCTACAGGAACTGTAAGATAATAATTTTTGTTTTAAGCTGCTAAATTTGTGGTAATTGATCACAGCAGAAATAGAAAACTAATATGTTAATCCAAAGAGAACTGGATTGGGTACGTTAATATCAGGTAATCTACACGTTGAGAACTAAGAGAATTGTTTAGTGGCAGATGGGAATATTATATATAGTTATAAAACAGTCAGCCCATCAAGAATACATAACACAGCTTTATTAGTTTACAATTCTGCTGCTTCAAATCTGACATGAGTTTTACTAGGCAAAAGTCAATGCGTTGACAAGGCTGCGTTATTTACTGCAAATTTTAGAGTTGATCCTCCAAGAAGATATTTTGCAATATTCGTTGTGGATTCACCAAACAACAGAGTTGAAAAATATGTGAAACGAATACTGATAGAATTGAAAGGAGAAAGAGACAAATCCATAATTACTTTTGGTGTGTTCGACATGCTCTTCTCGCAACAAAGAATAGAACAACCGACTACAAAATTAACAAGGATATAGAAGAACTGTCAACCAGTATAAATTCATCAACATTTACAGAGCACTCTAAACAACAGGAAAATGTACATTCTTTTCAAGATTTCATGTGACATATACCAACATAGACCATATCCTATGATAGTTAACAAAACAAACCTCAACAAATTGAAAAGAATTACAATAATACAGAGTGAGCTCTCTGATCATAATGGAATCGATATGACATTGATAAGAGAAGGAAAAAAGGAAAAGTCCAAATATTTGGAAACTAAAAACACACTTCTAAATAGTCCATGGGTCAAAGAGGAAATCTCAAAAGAGAGAAAGAAAAATACATTGAACCGAATTAAAATAAAAATACAACATTTCAACATTTGTGTGGCATCGCTAAAGCTGGGTTGATAGTTAAGTTTGCAGCACTAGGAGTATACATTAGAAAAGAGGAAGAGTCTCAAATTAGTAATCTAAGCCCATACTACAAGAATCTGAATAAGAGCAAAATAAAAAACATCTCCCAAAACGCTACATTTCATATTATACTTCATGGTGAAAGACAAACTGACTTTTTAAGATTAGGAAGACTGCAAGGACACTTACTCTCATTGCTGCTGTTTCACGTAGAGGTAGAATGTCCATCCAACACAATAAGGCAAGAAGGGACATAAAAGGCAGAGGGATAATATATGCATAAAGAATATTCTCCCTCTTTGAAGATATCGTGATTGTTTAAATAGAAAATCACAAGGAATCTGTAGAACAACCCCTCGATCTAAAGTGGCTGCAACACTGTTGCAGGTTATAAGATCAACATGCAAAAATCAGTTGTGTTTTGTAAGGAATACATGGGGACTGAAATTATAAATGTAATGATATTGATAATCACTTGAAAAAAACCCTGAAATATGTAGGTATTCATCTCATAAAACAAGTACAGAATTTATATGCTGAAAAGTACAAAATAATACCGAAAGAGGTAAAAGAATATTTAAATAAATGGAGAGAGATAACATGTTTATGGATTAAAGATTCAACATAGTAATGATATCAATTCTCCTCAGATTGATATATAGGTTTAACACAATTTCTATCAAAATCTTAGCAATATTTTTTTCCATGTAGAGTGAACTGTATCTTAAAATTTATGTGGCAAGACAAAGAAACTAGAATAGCTAAGGATGTTTTTGAAAGGAGAACGAAATGAGAGGAATCACTTTACCAGATTCCAAGACTGATTGTTTAGGTATAACAATCAAGACTGAGATATTAGTAGCTGGATGGACACATGGATGAATAGAATAGAATAGAGACCACAGGAACACCCCCACATAAGTATGGACAACTGGATTTCAAGAAAGTTGCAAAAACAATTCAGTGGAGAAAGGACTGATTTTACGACAAATGGTGCTGGAGCAATTGGACTTGAACCTAAACCTAACAGCTTGTACAAAAAAAAAAAAAAAAATTCAAATGGAACATAGGTTTCCATGTAAAATTTAAAACTATAAAACTTTTTAAAGAAAATGTAAGACACAACTTTGGGGACCTAGGTTTTGATGAAGAGTTCTTAGACATTACACCATAGCACAATCGTAAAAGAAAATATTGATACATTAGAATTCATCAAAATGTATCTGTGAATAATCCTCTCAAGGGAATGAAAATGGAAGCCATTGACTGTGAGGAAATATTTATATATCATATACTTGATAAAATATTCATATCTATAGTATCTAAAGAACTCTGAGTCTTAACAGTTAAAAACGCAAACAATTTAACTAGGAAATGGGCAAAAGACACCATAGGATTTTTCACCGAAGAGGATTCACAGATAGCAAATAAGCAAATAGAAAGAAGTTCAACTTCACTAAATATCAGGGAAATGCAAATTAAAGATTATGATGAGATATTATTATAAACCTATCAGAGCAACTAAAACAAAAAAGAAGAGTAGCAAAACCAAATGTTGTCAGTTATACAGAGAATCTGGATCACTTATATGTGCTGGTGGGAACGTAAAATAGCACAGAAACTTTGGAAAATTATTGGAAACTTAAAAACAAAAACAAAAAAACTAAACTTGCACTCACCATATGACCCAGTAATTGTACTTATGGACATTTATCCCAGAAAATAAGATCTTATATTAAAAAAAAAAAACCTGTACACAAGTGTTCATAGCAGCTTTGTTTATAATAGCCAAAGACTAGAAACAGCCAAGATGTTTTATCATAGGAGAGTGTTTAAGCAAACCGTAGGACATTAATACCATGGAATGAAAAGGAACAAGCTATTGATACTTGGGGCGACTTGGACAGATCTCGAGGCCATGCTGGTGAGTGAAAAAAAAATCAATCTCAAAAGTTCACATACTGTATGATTCCATTTACATAAATTCTCAAAATGTTAAAATTAAAGAAATGGAGGACAAATCAGTAGCTGGCATATATTATTAGGCATGGTTGGGGGGACCAGGTAGGTGTCACTATTAAGGAGTTTCACAAAGAAATCATTCTGAGTTTGGATTGCAGCAGAGGTCACCACAAATGTATATATGTGATAAAATGGCATAGATCTAAACAAATACATTTTACCAATGTCAGTGTTCCGGTTTTGATATGGTGGTATAGTTATATGAGATATTACCAATGGAAGAAATTGGGTGAAGATTACATGAGCACTTTCTGTACTATTTTTGCAACTTCTTGTGAAGATGAATTACTTGTAGTAATGAGAATCTATGAACCTAAGAAATTTTAATATACGGGGTTATGTTATAAATGTCATCCAAATAAAACAAGTCTACATGTCAGTTTAAATTAGGGCATGATTATATTTGGCATTTATTTTTATAAAATAAATCATAAATTACATCTTTTGGTTAACCTAATTGATTTTTCTTTGCATATTTCTAGTTTTCTAAGACCCTGATGATTTAAATATTTTAAAGCATTCATCAGATAATAAATATGACCAGCCAACCTCAAGCACTTTATAAAAACATTTTTTTTCTTTATGATCATCACGGTAGATATGGGGACACTCCAATCCTTGAAAGCCAATCATTTACACTCAAGCTCAGTGTGTAAATTGTCTGTGGGATATTTAGTGCTTATTAACATTACTTATTACAGAATTAGCCAGAAATGGAAAACTTTTTATTTCTGACCTTTACTATCCTAGCATCTGGATGCTATTGCATCACAAAGTGCTATTTTCTTTTTCAAGTATGACATCTAATATTTTTGCTTTCAGCATCAACTAAATTTACTCATTCTTACTTTACCTTTACTTCAGATGTTCCTTAGGAAGCTATAATGTTTGAGAACTTTAAATTATATTTTATTTGGTAATATGACTTGGTTAAAAATGTAATTATTCTGATGGATTACAGAAACAGAGACTTAAAGGAAATCATTTTTTTCTTTTAAGTCATTTATTTCCTAGGACCTCTTTAACAACCCAACTCCAAGTCTCTTCTATCTCTTTAGAAAATTCTAACTTTTTTTTTATATCTGTGATTTGCTATTGTTTTCTAATATCCTCCAACTACTAGTACATTGAATTTTACAGTAATTAGTTTGTTAACTAATTTACATTGGGACACAGAATAAATTATCCAGATTTCTCACTACCATAATCATTTGAATGAAGCAATTCACTGAGGTTTTAATGATCTCATTGCCCTCCTCTACTTAATTGATGGTTGCTTCCTCTGCCATTTTCTTGCCTTTAATTTGGAGGCAGATTCTATTCCAATCCTCACATTTCTTTGAATGATAGCTAATAAATTCTTCTTTGCTGAATGAAGCATCATTCAACTGGCAAATGTTTCAGATGTTCATAATACCATGATGAAAAATTTCAAATTCTGTAAACATTACTGCTTCAGAAGATTCCTGTGATGACCATCTTTTCTCTTTTTCCTCACAGAAGCATAACCTATCTTTCAGTTCTAGATTATACCAGCCACTATTTGGTGGATTTTGTAGCTGAGCAGAGAATTAATGTTCATTAAAATAGCAATGATTATTAAAATAGTTCACTGAGTGTTTCTGCAACTGATGGCTTGCTATAGCTGTGTATTCAATGGGCTAAGAAACATCTTTGGTCTTCCAGTTAGTGTATGTGTATGTATATGTAGCTGTGCACATAAGTGTTCACATTTGTGCCCACATGTGCACAATTGGTGTATATTTGTAGGAAAAAGAGAAGGGAAGTTTATGTAAACTAAAAGAAAATTTTAAGCCCCGCAGCAGACTGAATGGACCCCCGCTTAGACAAGGGGACCCCAGAGAAACATTAAAACTGAGTGGGAAGCCATGAGGAGGGAGGTCAGACGTGCCTCATAATGCTCCCTCCATTTTGGAGATATTCTTTGTAACAATAATATACTAAATCATTGAGAAGCCTAAGGCTATGTAAAACCAAGTTTATACCACACCTGCAGGCCATCAATTTACTTAACAGTAAATGTCTCTGATTAATAGACATCCTTATCTTAAACATTCCAAGCCTTTGTACAAAGTTTAATTTCTTTAACCAATTACACATTGAAGAATCTTTACACCCACCTATAACCTATAAGCCTCTGTTTTGAGATGTCCTGACTTTTTGGGCCAAACCAATGTACAATGTACATATGCCCTCCACATATTGACTTAAAATCTTAAGAGTAACTCCATGAATGTATAAAAACAAACTGTAACCCAGCTAATGCGGGCACATTTTGTCAGTGCTTCTTGAGCTTATGTGCTCTGGACAGGTCACACATGTTTAGATCAAGACACATCTCTTTAAATTATTTTACAGAATGTAAACTAAAATAAAATCTTAAGGCTCACCACCCCCCCACACCAGCTGACTGAATGGATCCCCTCTTGGCAAAAGGAATATCCTAAAACTAAATTACCTGCCAGAGGAGGGTGGTCAGACATGCCTCATCATGCCCCGCTCCCTTCTTGAGGATATCCTTTGTAACCCGTTAACAGGCCTAAGGGTATGCAAGACAAACCTGCAGGTCCTCAATTTACACAAAAAATATATGTCTAGTGGCTTATCTCTGATAAAGAGCTCCTTATGTTAAAACACTCCAAGCCTTTAGACAAAGCTTCATGTGTTTAGCCAATTACAAGTCAAAGAATCTTTACACCCACCTATAACCTGTAAGTCTCCACCCCTGCTTCGAGATGGCCCACCTTTTCTGGCCAAACCAATGTATGTCTCCCACATATTGATTTATACTACACTTGATCTTAGCCAAAAGGCCGAGAAGCAATCCACGTATTGATTTATGACTTTACCTGTAACCCCTGTCTCTCTGAAATGTATAAAACCAAACTGTAACTCAACCACAGCAAGTCCACTTGCTCAAGGCTTCTTGGGCATGGCTCCCAGTCATGATCGTCAAATTTGGCTCAGAGTAAATCTCTTTAAAATTATTTTACAGATTTTGTTTTTTTTTCCATTAACAAGAGTTTGAGGTGCTTTTTTTTTTTTTTTTCCTGTTAGGTGTTATTACAAAAAAGGTGATGCAAACTCATTTTAATTAATTAATTTTGAGGCTAAATTAATCTCACTAACTTCCTACCTACATAAACTCATCTATCATAGAATTAAGAAAAATATCTTACCTCAAATATAAGGAATTTTCAGGGATATTAAACTTACACATATGCCCCATATAACTGAGTTGTTATTTCTTCATGGTCCTACATATGACATTTCTTCCTTGTAGATTGCATTATCCTTTCATTTTTAACATTTAAAATCCTTCAAAAGTTTTTGCAAAATCCACATGCTAAAGTGTTCTTTTTAAATGAATTCTATCCAAATCAATTATTCTATACTCTTCATCCTAAGCATATACATCTGATTTCCTTGTTAAGTGTTGATTCGCATTTGTCCCTTTAGGGGTGAATGGGAAACTTGCTGTTTTCCCTAAATTTGCTGAAAGATCAACTAATAATTATGGCAGATTAATAAGAGAAAGATTTATTTAGCAACACCATGTTCCCCGGGGAGAAATCACAGAGTGATTACCCAATATACCAATGAAGTTCAGATATTTTATATAAGGCTTTTAGAGGGGAGGGGGAAAATGAAGAGTACAGGTAATTCTGTTTAGGAACTACACGGTTGCTAGGGAGGAGAAATGGAGGGGGATATTGACTTGTAAATTAACCTGAGAGATAGGTATTATGTTTTAAATGACTTGGGCCAGGTCTGGTTGCATTCTTGATCTTCTTTCCTGTAACATATTGAGGTAACTGAGAAAGGAAGGGGAATCAATTGCCCTCTTTGATCTTTTGATCCCTCAGTCAGGTTTATGCAGATAAAGGAAAAGCCTCTTTCAAGGGCCTGTTAATCTCTAAGAGCCTTTAATTCAAAATACTCTTTATATCAAGGAGTGATATTTTGGGGTGAAACTTCCTGAGCTCTTTCATCCCAAATCAGTTCACCTTAAGATATGGAGATTATCTGTGTAGATATGACTCATTTAGGTAAGAAGCTAAATAGTAGGTTTCTCTGATTGTGCTGGAAGTGACAAAGAGATGCACTCCAGTTGACCTCAAGGAAAAAGAAACAAATGCCATGTTATGACATGGCCTGTGAGTAGGTCTTTAAGAGCTAAGAGTCATCCCTCCCTGACAGTAGCAATAATATGGGGACTCAGTACTACAACTACAAGGAAATAAATTCTGCCAACAACCATTGTGTTTGGAAAAAGACCGAAACCTCAAATGGGCATTGTAGCCTGGCTGACACCTTGATTTTAGCCTGTGAACCTGAGCAGAGAACCCAGTCATGACATACTGGACTTTCGACCTACAAAACTGTGAGGTGATGAATGAGTGTTGCTTTAAGTCATTGAGTTTATGCTAATTTTGTATAGCAGCAAGAGAAGTAACATATATAATTATTTTATGAAGTCTGGTAAATTGATGCCTTGCAGTTTGTTCTTTTTGCTTAAGATTGCTTTTGCTATACAGGGTCTTCTCTGGTTCCATACAAAACGGAGAATTATTTTTTCTAGGTCTGCAAAAAATGATGTTGGTATTTTAATAGGGATTGCATTGAATCTGTAGATCACTTTGGGTAGTACAGACAGAGAAAGAGACTACTCTAGCAAATGCCCACTTCAATTCAGTTTATCTGTAACATGCGCCAATCCTCCAATTTCTACATGCTTAATTCTCTTTGGGTACTTCTAACCTTCTTTAGAAAACTCCCATTGGACTATTGCTGCTCAAAGCCCGAAGTGCCTGGGTGTTTATGGCCCCCGGGGACAGGCCCTTAGCCAACGTATTTGTAGTGAGGAAGTTTGAAACCCCAGCTCCCTTGCCTCAAACAGAATAAAGATTTTGTGGTATAATTTCAGTTCTAGAGAACCCTCAACCCTCAGATTAAGGCTGAGACTTTGACTAAAATGTCACCTTTTTTTTTTTGAGTAACTGATTCTCTGCCCTACTTCCCCTGCTCCCTTTTTTCTTTTTGTTTTCTTGGAGCATTTTAGTAAATCACATACCCATGAATTCTCATCTGTAGGTCACTTAGGGACAATCCACAAGCAGCTACCCATGACAACTACCAAATGAATGAGTGGACGAAGCACTCTCAAGTGATTCTAATATAGTGAAGGACTAAAGAAAATAAAATGGAAAATAAAATTTTATTCCCTATATCAAATAGGAACAGATATATACTAACATTATTTTTACAAAACCAGTTTGTTAATGAAGATGACATTTGATTCCAGGTGCTCATCAGAGTAAAGAATAAGCAACATACACAAAATTGACTTTACCACATTCTTCCATAGAGCACATGAAGCAGAAATTTAACAAGTTATACAGTATGGCTATATGGGCACTTTATACATTTGTATAATTATTATTAAAAATGCATTAAAACTGGAAAAGAGATTGCAGTTGGTAATACTGATACTCTATATCTTAAAATTTTATAATTTTAAATAAGTTCACGTTTAATTTATGTTAAATAAAAATAAATTTATATTTATTTTATATATTATGTATATGCTATTTAATCATATGATAAATTATAATAAATATTTTAAGTACAAACAAACTTAAATAAAATGTTTAAGAAATGTTATTTTAATAAAATTATTTCTGAAGAAATAAGGCCATTTATGGTACCTCATCAGGAAACAATGGTAATATTTATGTATTCTCTATTCCAATCCATACAGACAGGAACAGTCAGTGGTAGAGAATTTACTCTAAAAATACTCAATATTAGAGTGACAGTGAAATAAAAAGTCACTCTGACACTATGAATTTCAATTCCATTCTAGGATTTAAATAATCTGCTGAGATTCATGATTTAGAATGGTCCCCTGAGCATAAATCAGGAAGGACATTTCTGGTGAAAATAGAGAGGATTGTGTGATGTGGATGTTGACGAAAGTGATGGCAATGGGCTTATACTATTCACGCCAGGTACCATGTTAGGTACATAGTGTGCATTATCTCATGTCCATAAATCCTCTCAACAATCTTAGAGGGTAGGTATTATCTTTCTCAGGCTTTGTTTATGATATGGAGGTCCTGAAAAAGTCAGTAATTGCTTAAAGTTACACAATTATAAAACAGTGGGGCTAAGTTCAAATTCACTCTGCCTGAAATGATGCTATATACGTAGCCACCACAAGAGAATAGTTCATTTCCAGATCTGTCTTATTGTACAGATGCTCAAATTTAAGAATCTGGGTAAAGCCATATAGACAATGATGAATGTAAGCACTTATAACTCTTTGGCACTAACTTCTTTTTTCAATTATGTCAGTAATGTACAATTTTTTAGATTTCTAGCTGTCCTAAAAATTGTTCAATTTTATATGTTCAAAGTAGTTCAATAGTAGACTTTTTTGGAAGTAGTTCAAATAGTAGACTTTTTTGGAAGCTACAAATAGTTCCCTGGTTCTCAGGAAGAAACACATTTAATTTCAATGCTTCCCAGAGGAAAAAATAAACAAAACTTAGAAAATTGACTTGACCCAATACTTCTTGGAGCACATGGTAAATTCATAGAAAGACAGATCTAGATTGTACTATTTATTTTTCCTGTAAATGCTCACCCAATAAGCCTTATTAATGATTTCTTCCCCAACCCCAACTCTGTGCTTTAACATATTCCAAACTTACATAACAGTTGAAACACTAGTACAATAAACAAACATACATTCTTCACTAGTTGAACAATTAACATTTTGTCACATTTATTTTTTCTCCTTTTCTCTTTTATTTACAATTTATTTTCTTAATGTATATATCCATGCACACACATACACACACACACACTTACCCCTAAATATTCAGCATGCATCTTCTAAGGAAAAGAACATTCTTTCAATTCAATTCTATCAGCATCATCAAGAAAGTTAATCATGATCCAACAATATTATTTAATGTGTAGCACATATTCAAGAGTACTGATAATATCAGGGTCCCAATTGGGGTTATCCATTGAATTTAGTCTACTTTAATCTATGACAGTCCTCCAATCTTGTCTGATTCTTCATAGCACTGAAATTTTTTTAAGAGTTGAGGCCCAGTTGTCTAAATTCTCTGGTTATCTTCTCATGACTGGATAATGTTTAAACATTACTGGCAAGAAAAATTATGTGCTACAGTATAGTTCTCATTTTTTCCCATCAGGAAGCAGAGCACCAAGTTATTAATGATACTGAGTTTGGTCATTTGATTATGGTAATGTCCACCAGATGTCCTTATGTTAAACTTCCCCCGTGATAATTAATGAGTAACCTGTGTGTGAAACTTTGAGATTGTGAGCATCACTTTGCTAATCAACCTTTCTTCCAGTAGCCCTGCAGATAAAAAGTGCACTCTGTTTGGGTTGTGTAAGGTCTTCTGGAAGGGCCCCTCCATGCAGCTAGGTCACAGTTCATAGGGCTGAAAACTACGGAGCCAGATCCCAAAACTGAAAAGCATAGTGTAGGACAGCAGCATCAGATGCCTCTTACGGCATCATGAGGAAGTAAATGTATAAATTTGTTTTATTTCCTACAAATATAAACTTACAGGATGAGGACATCTGTTTTCAGTTAGCACACTCAGAAATTATCACAATTTTCTACAAACTTCAGGCCATGCATGCAGTCCTCTGGAGAACTATAGGAAACCAACCACTCTAATTTCATTCAAGAGATTGTCTAAGAATAGTAGTCTTTCATAAGTACATGAAACTAAGAATTATGAAGATAATTGATCTCATTCATTGAAAATCAGTTATTCTTATGTTAGCATTTTCGCTGTGATGTATCCTTTTTATATAATTTAATTTTCAAATATACTGTATTAATCTTTTTTGTTCCATATTTTTTATTTTTTAAAAAACAGTTTTATTGAGATATAATTCACATACAATACAACTTATTTATTTATTTATTTATTTTTTCTTTTTTTTTTAATTTCAGCTTATTATGGGGGATACAAAGGTTCAGGTTACATACGTTGCCCATGTACCGCCTGTCCCCCCAAGTCAAAGCTCCAGGCGTGTCCGTTCCCCAGACAGTGCACATTGCACTCATCATGTAGGTATATACCCATCCCCTCCTCGCATCACCCCCCTCCCCGAGTCAGCACCTTCAAGCATGACCATTCCCCAGACGATGTGCAACACACTCATCATGTAGGCATACACCCATCCCCTCCCCTCACCCCCCACCTCAGTCTGATATCCGATTGGTATCATTCCCAGATGTGAATTAGGTGATGATCAGGGAAACCAATTTTCTGGTGAGTACATGTGATGTTTGTTTTTCCATTCTTGGGATACTTCACTTAATATAATGGGTTCCCACTCTCTCCAGGAGAACCATAGAGATGTTGTATCTCCGTTATTTCTTATAGCTGAGTAATACTCCATAGTATACGTATACCACAGTTTACTAATCCATTCATGAATTGATGAGCATTTGGGTTGTTTCCACATCTTTGCAATTGTGAATTGTGCTGCTATAAACATTCGGGTACATGTGTCTTTGTTATAGAATGACCTTTGTTCCTTTGGGTATATGCCCAATAATGGGATTGCTGGATTGAATGGTAGGTCTACTAGAATCTGTTTAAGATAGCTCCATAATGCTTTCCACAGGGGTTGCACTAGTCCCACCAGCAGTGTATGAGTGATCCTGTCTCTCCACATCCACGCCAACATGTGTTGTTTTGGGACTTTTTGATAAAGGCCATTCTCACTGGAGTTAAGTGATATCTCATTGTGGTTTTGATTTGCATTTCTCTGATGATTAGGGATGTTGAGCATTTTTTCATATGTTTGTTAGCCATTCTTATATTCTCTTTTGAGAAATTTCTATTCATGTTCTTTGCCCAATTTTTGATAGGGTTGTTTGATTTTTTCTTGCTGATTTTCCTGAGTTCTAAATAGATCCTTGTTATCAGTCCTTTATCTGATGTGTAGTATGCAAAATTTTTTTCCCATTCTGTAGGTGGTCTGTTTATTCTCGTGACTGTTTCTTTGGCTGTGCAGAAGTTTTTAATTTAATCAGGTCCCATTCATTTATTTTTGTTGTTGCTGTGATTGCCTTAGGGGTCTTCTTCATAAATTCTTTGCCTAGGCCAATGTCTGTAAGAGTCTTTCCTACATTTTCTTCTAGAATTCTAATCGTTTCACACCTAAGGTTTAAGTCTGTTATCCACTGTGATTTGATTTTTGTGAGAGGTGAAAGCTGTGGGTCCTGTTTCAGTCTTCTACATGTGGCTATCCAATTTTCCCAGCACCATTTATTGAATAGGGATTCTTGTCCCCAGAGTATGTTTTTGCCTGCTTTGTCAAAGATTAGGTGTCTATATAAGGATGGTTTTATATTTGGATTTTCTGTTGTGTTCCACTGATCTGTGTCCCTGCACTTGTGCCAATGCCAGGCTGTTTTAAGAACCACAGCCTTGTAATATAGTTTGAAGTCTGGCAAATAATGCCTCCCATTTTGTTTTTATTGCTTAAAATTGCTTTTGCTATATGGGGTCTTCTCTGATTCCATACAAAGTGTATAATTATTTTCTCTACATGTGTGAAAAATGATGTTGGTAATTAAATAGGGATTGCATTGAATCTGTAGATAACTTTGGGTAATATGGACATTTTAACAATGTTGATTCTTCTGATCCACGAGCATGGTATGGTTTTCCACCTATTTACAAGTTCTGCTATTTCTTTCCTCAGTGTTTCATAGTTTTCCCTATAGAGGTCCTTTACCTCTTTAGTTAAATGTATTCCTAGATATTTTATTTTCTTTGTTGCTATTTTGAAGGGTATTGAGTCCTTAATTTGGTTCTCCGATTGACTGTTATTGGCATATATGAATGCCTCTGACTTGCATATATTGATTTTGTAACCTGAGACTTTGCTGTATTCGTTAATCAATTCCAGGAGTCTCTTGGTTGAATCCTTGGGGTGTCCCAGATATAACATCATATCATCAGCAAAGAGTGAGAGTTTGATCTCTTCTTTCCCTATTTTGACTCCTTTGATTCTGCTCTCTTGCCTGATAGCTCCTGCAAGGACTTCAAATACTATGTTGAAAAGTAATGGGGACAGTGGGCAGCCCTGTCTGGTTCCAGTTCTAAGTGGGAATGCTTTCAATTTTTCTACATTCAGTATGATGTTGGCTGTGGGTTTGTCATATATAGCTTGTATCATTTTTAGGTAGGTTCCATCTATGCCTATTTTGTTAAGCGTTCTTATCATAAAAGGGTGTTGAATTTTCTCAAATGCTTTTTCTGCATCTATTGAGAGGATTTTTTATTTTTGCTTCTATTTATGTGGTGAATTACATTTATAGATTTATGTATGTTGAACCACCCCTGCATCTCTGGGATGAAGTCCACTTGGTTGTGGTGGATTATTTTTTTGATAAGTACTTGGATTCAATTTGCTAGTATTTTATTGAAAATTTTTGCATCTATATTTATGAGAGAAATTGGTCTGTAGTTCTCTATTTTTGTTGCGTCCTTTCCTGGTTTTGGTATCAATGTTATATTGGCTTGGTAGAACGTGTTGGGGAGAATCCCATCCTTCTCAATATTGGAGAATAGTTTATGTAGGATGGGCACCAGTTCTTCTTTGTATGTATGGTAAAATTCAGGTGTGAACCCATCTGGACCAGGGCTTTTCTTTTTGGGAAGGTTTTTCATTGCTGTTTCGATTTCAGTCTTGATATTTGTCTGTTCAGGTACTCTATTTAAATGGACAAATTTTTAGAAACACATAGTCTTCCCAGGCTCAACCAGGAAAAAACTTTTAAAATGTCTAGAGCAAGCTACAGAGATTGATCTATGAATACATAGGACCCTATATGTGCATATATGATGCTTTTTGTAGGCATTTATCACTATAAAATTTCCTCTATTTGTCTTTCTATATCCTATAACTTTTGGTATGTTGTATTTTCATTTCATTTGTTGCAAGATATTTTCCAATTCTCCTTTGACCTATTAGCTTTTCAAGTGTATGTTGTTTAATTTTCACATATTTGTCAATTTTCCAGTTTTCCTACATTTATTGAGTTCTAGTTTCATTCCACTATAGTCATTACGTATAATCAGCATGATTTTAAACTTTTGAAATATGTTAAGACTTTCTCTGTGGACTAACATGTGATCTATTCTAGGCAATATTCCATGTATGAATGAGAACAAGTTGTTAGGTGGATTGTTCTGTATATGTCTCTTAAGTTCCATTATTCTGTACTGCTGTTTATGTCTTCTGTTTCCTTATTGATCTTCTGTCTGGTTGTTCCATCCATTGTTGAAAATGAGGTTTTGAAATCCAATACCATTGTTGTGTTCCTATCTATTTCTCCCTTTAATTCTGTCAATGTTTGATTTATATATTTGGGTGCTCTGATGTAAGATGCATATGTATTCATAATTGGTATGTCTTCCCAGTGAATTGACACTTTTATCGTTATATAATGTCCTTCTTTGTCTCTTGTAACAGTTTGTGATTTAAAGTCTATTTTTCCTGATACAAGTGTGGCCACTCCAGCTCTCATTTGGTTACAATTTGCGTGAGTATCTTTTTCCATACTTTCACTTTTAGCCTATTTGTGTCTTTCCATTCAACTATAGACAAGATATAGTTGTATCTTTTTTTATCCATTCAGCCATTCTATTTATTTTGATTAGAGAGTTTAATTTATTTATATTTAAACTAAGTATGGATAGGGAAGTCTTACTATAAATATTTTGTTAAAATTGTTAACTATTTTTCTTGTAGCTATTTTGACCCTCTTTGTTCTCTTGCTTCCTTCTTTTGGGTGATTTTTATTTTTTGTATTGACATGCTTGAATTCCTTTCTCATATTCTTTTTTGTATCTTTTACCGGTATGTTCTTTGTGGTCACCATGGGACTTACATAAACTATCTTCTTGTTATAATAATATATTTTAAGCTGATAATTTAACTTCAATTGTATGCAAAACTCTATTATTTAATATCTTTCCACCACATTGTTATTGATTTCATAAATTATGTCTTTACACATTGTGTATCATTAAGATAGTTTATAGTTATAGCTATTTTTATGTTTTTAATTCTATACCACAATTAAAAGTGCTTTAAGTACTAAATACTACCTTTACAGTATTACAGTATTCTTTATTTGTCTACATATTCACCTTTATATGTGAGTTTTATATCTTCATATACTTTTGTGTTGCTATCTAGGGTCTTTTTGTTTCAACTTACAGGACTCTCTTTAGCATTTTTCATAAGGTAGTTTCAGTGGTGATGAACTCCTTCAGTTTTTGTTTATATGGGATACTCTTCATTTCTCTTTTAATTTTGAAGGATGGTTTTGTCAGATATAGTATTCTACAATATGTTTTTTTTCTTTTAGCACTTTGAATATATCATCCACTCCCTTCTCTCTCTCTTTTTTATGGTTTCTACCTGTTTGTTGTTTTTCATTTTCTTTATTCTTCATTTTCCTGATTTTGTTTAGTTATGTCTGTGTTCTCTTGTAGATCATTGAGCTACTTTAAGATGTTAGAACCGGTTCCCCTCGGCCCCAGGAACAGAGAGGCAGAGTCACCGAGGCTGCAAAAAGGCAAAGGAGTTTATTGACTAGCTCAATCTAGGGTCCAAGTCCCAGAGCACCAATGCAGTGGCCTCTCCACGAACTAGGACCCCGCCCTGGGGTAAAGGTTAAGCTTTTATACTTTTCTGTATGCTAGTTTTCACAAGACACGTTAGTCTGCACACGACATACTAGTCTGCACACGATATACTAGTCTGCACATGACAAACTAGTCTGCACACGACACACTAGTCTGCACACGACATACTGGTCTGCACTCCATCCCCCTTTAGTTTATTTGTTCTTTTAGAAGTGGCTGATCTCGTTGGCTCCTGATTGGTTGACTCTAAAAATTGACTCTAAGCTTCGGGGCTTTTCGCGCCGGCGCCAGTTGTAGTTAACGTCATTTAGGAGAAGAGGAGGGTCTCCGACGGGGGAGGGGGGCTGTTGTTGCATACCTTCTAGTTTTTGGTTACAAGCGATACTGGGAACACATGCCCTGCACAAGCCGTTCATGCGCTGATCATGTCTTGCCCTTCTTATCTACTTAGTTGGTTGGAGGGCCCCTGGACTCTCCAGCCCTTTATCAGGAAGTAACTTGCAGTTACCTCCCCAGGGCCTTGTTTTCCTTAACTTTAGTGAAGCCTGCCATGGCTCCACTTAAGCTAAGGACCAAGCCAGCAAGCCATATATACAGAAGCAGAACTAGGCTGTTAGCTTCTCACATCCAGGAAGCCTAGCCTATCATGGAGTTACCCTTGCTCTTATACCTGTTTTTCATTCTGATTAACTATATTTATCAAACAACTAAAAGCAAGCACAGTCACAGAAGCAAATAGCATCAGTTAGAATCAAAGAGAGCATACATTTTCCTACTATCAATTCCTGTTCTTCAAAGACAGTTGTTTTGAATTTAAAAGCACCCTTTACAAATCAATGAAGTGGTGCAAGGTGAGAACTGTGGTAAGGGCCTAAAACTCTGTGAAGGCACAGGCCTAGCTAAAAGTAATAATAATCAGCCATTGTCCCCTTATTTGTTTGATAATAATCAGCCACTGTCCCCGTTTGCTTCTGTATAAGTGCTGCTCTGGAGTCACATAGCTGGTATTCATACTCTTAACTTTCTCCATAGATAATATCACCTTTTGGAAACCTAAAGGTAGTTTCTGAGATATCTTCCAGGCCCCACATTCCTCCAGTGGATTGGCTGACCCACCCAGACTAGCAGCCCATACCAAGAAACTGACTCAACTGGAATTGTGACCCCAACCCAGGAACTGACTAAAGAAGATGGTTTCTACACCCCTATAATTTTGCTCTGAACCTAACCAATTGGCAAACCTAATTGCCTAATCCTTTGCCAACCAAAGCATCTTTAAAAGCCCTGCCTCCCAAATTCTCGGGGAGGTGGATTTGAGAAATTCCTCTCATCTCCCTGCTTAGTGCTCTATGAAATTAAACCCTTTCTCCATTGCAACCCTGACTGTCTCAGTGTATTGGTTCTTTTCTGTGAAGTGGGCAACATAATCTGGTTGGGTGGCAACAAAATCTTTGACAAGTAATTCATAGATCTCTGTTTCTCTAGGGTTGGTTTCTGAAGATTTATTGTATTCCTTTGATTGAGCAATTTTTTTTACTTTTTTGTGTGCCTTGTGGTTTTTTTTAAAGTGAGTTTATGCATTTGAAAAAACAGTCTTCTGTCTTCCAGTCTTTAAGGGCTGGCTTCAAACAGGGGAAATCTTTCACCAGTCAGCCCAATAGTGATTCTGGAAGCCTTTTGGGGGGCATTAAACTTCCTTCAGCTTGTGTGTGTAATTTCCCAATTAGAGAGCCTTGCTGGTTTCTTTCTCAGGAGCTCTGATGTCTGCAGTTTTCTGGTGCTGCAGCAGCAAGCCACCCTTCTCTACTTTGTTTTCAATAGTACACAAGCATCCCAAGTATGCTACCTCCCTGTCAGCACCCCAGAAACCAGTACCTCAGGAATCCTCTGAAAAGCTAGAACACCGAATGCATGCTCCACTCTTCTCCCTTCCTCCTGCGGAAGAAGTCATGAACTGAGTTTCCTCTCCCCATTGTTCTGAGT
This sequence comes from Eulemur rufifrons, assembly GCF_041146395.1. Taxonomy (NCBI): domain Eukaryota; kingdom Metazoa; phylum Chordata; class Mammalia; order Primates; family Lemuridae; genus Eulemur; species Eulemur rufifrons. Next base: position 113,966,588 of record NC_091012.1, read on the forward strand.
CTTGCTGGCTTCTGTCTGCAGCCTCCGGTACTGTATCAAGTTGCTCCCACTCTTCCTTCCTTGCATCAGCCCCCAGGCATCTGAACTATGTTGATTCTGTCAGTACTCAAAGTCAGATGAGACAGAAACAAGTCCTTAGGGCAGCCCTCTGAAAAGCCTGAACATTGATTCATGTTTCACTCTTCTCACCCCACCCCCAGGGAGAAGCCACATGCAATCTGTAGGTTCTCAATCATGTTGAGCTGTGTGAGCTTGAGGATGGGATGGTCACTGGTAAAGTGAACCAGCTCATCTTATCCATTTCAATGCAACTGTTTTGTTTTGTAGTTACCTGGGATGCTGCAACCTCTTACCTGGTTTCTGGAGTTCTTATGAAAGCATTTTGATTCTTATATTTTTGTAAAGTCCATGTTTCTATGGAAGAATGAGCGCTGGTACTTCCTATTCAACCATCTTACTGATGTCACTCCCTTAATCAACCCACTTTTATCTTGATTTTCAAATCAGAGACATCTAACAGGCAAGATGATCATTTACTAGAGCAAGGTACACAATTTGCTAACCCAAAATGCTTGGTGTGTTTTGTGACAAAGCACATACATGCTGGTTAATGCAGTGTTTCGACATTCCAGGACTTTATATCACCCCCCCTAAACCTGTGAAGTTCTTTGACAGCACAGAGTTTTGAAGCATTAGTTGTAATTTTATTGACTATAATTGTAAAATGTCCTTCTTAGTAAATTCTCTTTTTTATGTTTAATTTCTTTTTGTTTCAAAATATTAAGGGGGTACAAATGTTTTTTGGTTATATGGACTGCATTTGTAATGCTTGAGTAATGGCTACAGGTGTGCACATCACCCAAATAATATTCATTGTACCCATTAGGTAGGTTTTTGCCCCTCCCCCCTGCTTGATTTCCACTAAGTTTTACTTTCCTGTGTGCACATATGTGCTCATCAGTTAGTTCCAATTTAATAATGAGTACATGGGGTATTTGATTTTCCAGTCTTGAGATACTTCATTTTCTTCATGCTCAGCTCTTATTCCATTGGTCAATACCCATGGTATATGTCACCTATCACTTATCTTTCTCAATAAGTATCATTTGAATGCTTACTAACCAAGGTGATCCACATGGTGTTAAATGTTATGGTTTCATCAAGTGTGAACTAAATTAATGCAAGCAGATGATACTTTTTTTTGAAAGTCAGGGCATGGACATATCCTCCAAGATTTGTTAAAATGACATTCATCTTTAAGTAAGACCAAAGCATTGAAATAATAAATTTTAAGTACTCTGCTGAAATTCTGGAACATTTTATTAAATCATTTTTAATGTTCATTTCTGTTAGGTTGGAATGCTAAAAATGTTCAGATTATAATGAAATTTATAAAGGTCAAATGGAACAAAATAATGAAATACATAAAATTAACAGTATTAAGATAATTCAATGCATTCAATAAAAGTAATTAAGCAAAGAATGGAAAAATACATTTAGTCTTATGTTGGGGAAATTTATAAACAGAATAAAATATTTTCACTAGTTGTATTACATTCTATCTTTATTTTCCACTTGAGAGAAGTAAAGGGATTTTGATTTCCAAAACCATCCACTTAAAAAGGTGAGGTACAAAGTGTGACCTACGAAGAGATACGTTATACTCCAAAATAACTTGAGTATTCTAATATATACATACAGAAATCCACAGAACATGTATGGGAATGGGTATTGAGAATGTGGGGTAATAGTGGAAGAAATACAAAGTTGAATCAGACCTCATTTATTGATATGGGTTCACTAAGCAGCTATTCTGTGTTCAATATTGCAGCACAAGGATTTAGAGAAAACTGTAACAGCTTGTTTGATTGGTTAGCTGAAACATGGACCAAAAGATGGCCCACAGTAAGCAATAGAAATGTCAAACCTGTTTTGGTTTTGTGTATAGGAAGAGATTGAAAGGTTTAGGGAGATTGGGGTGTTGGAGTATATTTATCACTTAAGACCCACTCATCTACACTGAGAGTATACAGAAGACATAACTTTCACCAACACTGTGAGAAATAAATTTCAAGGGGAGTCCTGGCATTATTAAAGAGGTCTGTGATCACTCTTCTCTGTAGGTCGTGTTTGACAGTGAGAACTGCAGTCACTGAGTTGGGAAACTTAAATGCAATGGGAGTAATTGGATACCTATGTGGCAGGGACCAAGTGGTGGCATTCAATCACCAAAGGTAAGGCAGGCATTCTTACCATAATGGAACAAACACAGAGTCAAAGCAATCAGAATAGTCTGACTTACACAAACCCGTGGCACCGGTAGATAATCATTATTTTCCTAGAAGTAAAATAGACAGGATGTGCCTAGTAAATCCTTACTTGATATGTATAAGCATAAAAGTTCTAAATTAAGTAAATAAAAGTCTAACCTGAACCATAAAAACACAAAGTTGTGGCCACTCAATAAGTTCCCAGATTCAGGCCAGTTTATGGGCCTAGAATGGGCCTTAAATGAAGGAGAGGCCAGGTATCCGTATGAATGGACCTCAATACGCTGCCAAAAATGTATACTGTTAATCTGTTTCCTAGCCTTCCCTGAAGGGATCTAAGGCCACCTATCAGGGTAACTGTGCATTGGAGAAAAAGAAATAATCAAACCTTTCAGGGTCTACTGGACACTGGCTCTGAGTTGACACTAACTCCAGGAAACCCAAAATGTCACTGTGGTTCACCAGTCAGAGTAAGGAGTTGTGAAGGTCATGTGATCAATGGAGTTTTAGCTCAGGTCCATCCTACAGTGGGCCCAGTGGGTCCATGAATCAATCCTGTAGTTATTTCCCCAATTTAGGAACATATAATTGAAATAGATATACTGAGCTGCTGGCAGAATCCCCCCAACGTTGGTTCACCGACCTAAGGAGTAAGGTCTATTATGATGGGAAAGGCCAAATGGAAGCCACTAGAACTGCCTTAACCTAATAAAATAAAATAAAATAAAATTAAAAATAAGTTAAACAAAAGCAATACTATAATCTTGGAGGATTACAGAGTTTAGTGCCACCATCAAGAATTTTAAAGAGACAGGGGTGGTGATTCCCACCACATTCCCATTCCACTTGCCTATTTGGCTTGTTCAGGAGACAGACAGACCTTGGAGAATGATAGTAGATTATCATAAGTTTAACCAGGTGGTGACTCCAACTGCAGCTGATATACTAGATATGGTTTCATTGTTTGAACAAATTAACACATCCCTTGGTACGTGGTATGCAGCTATTGATCTGGAAAATGCATTTTGTTTCATCCTTGTTGATAAGGACCACCAGAAGCAGTTTGCTTTAAGCTGGCAAGGCCAGCAATACACCTTCACTGTTCAGCCCTATGTCATAAGTTAGTTCACAGGGATCTTGATCACCTTTCCCTTCTATAAGATATCCCACTGATTAATTACATTGATGACATTATGGTGATTGGATCTAGTAAGCAAGAAGTAGGAACTACTTTAGACTTATTGATAAGATATTTGGATGTCAAAGCTGGGACATTTTTCTTTCCAGCCTTCAGAATCAAACTGAAGCATTGACTCTTTCTTGGTTCTTGAGCCTACCAGCTTTCAAACTGTAACTTACGCATCAGATCTCCTGCTTCTCAGGCCTTCAGATTCAGACTGGAACTATATATCAGCTCTCCTAGGTTTCCAGGCTGACAGCTGCAGTTCATGGGACTTTTTAGTCATCATATCTTTTTCTGTTTATCTGAAGAAACTTGACTAATACATCACCTCTCTCATGTCAAATTCCTCAAATTGTAGAAAACGATAGCTATAAGGAACCAATGACTACAGAATTTAAACCATGTTTTGATTAGGAAAGGAGATATAGTAGACCTCTGGGGTGCTAGTAATGTTCTCTGTCCTCACAAGAGTTGTGAATATAAGAGTGTTTATTTTACAATGATTTGTTAAAATATGCAAATTAGTTTTAAGTCATTTTCTCCATTTTGTCTCAAAAAGAAAAAACTTAAAAATAAGCAAAAACAAAATTCAATAACTAACTGCAAACAAATATGCCTTCAACTCATATTCTGCTGATAGTAGAAAAATAAAATTGGTATGGCTTCCACTAAGTACAAATTCAGAAGTTATTAGAAATCTCTTTGCAAATGCAAAATTAGCACTGGGATTTCAGAATTTGGGGATTTCAGCACAAATAAAACACTACTTTATCCCCAAAGATTACAATAAAAAAATAGACAATAGAGAGTTACTTTCAGTGGTCAATGGAGAAAAACCCAATATGCCCTATTATGAAGTATCCGAACAAAAAATGGTATGGAGATTCCTCAGAAGGCTCAATATAGAACTACATTTTGACCCAGCAATTCCACTACTGGGTATATTTCCAAAGGAAAGGAAATCAGTATGTTGAAGAGACATCTGCACCCTTATGTTTATTGCAGCATTATTCATAATAGACAAGATATGGACTCAATCTAAGTGCCTATCAATAAATGAATGGAAAAAAATGTGGTATATGTACACAAAGGAATATAATTTAGCCATAGAAAAAGAAGGAAATCCTGTCATTTGAGGCAATGTGGATGAGCCTGGAGGCTCAGTGATATAAGACAGGCACAGAAAAATAAATACTACGTGTTCTCACTCATATGTGGAAGCTAAAATCGTTGATCTCATAGAAGTAGAGAGTAGAAGAGTGGTTACTAGAGGCTGAGGAGGGAAGAGCATAAGGAGAAGTTGGTCAACAGATACAAAATTACAGATCGATAGGAGGAATAAGATCTAGTGTTCTATAGTGCCATATAGTGATGGCAGTTAACAATAATCTGTTGTATATTTTCAAACAGCTCACAAAAGAGGATTTTGAATGTTCCCAACACAAAGAAGTAATAAATGTCTGAGGTGATGGATATGCTAATTAACCTGATTTGATCATTACACATTGTATGCATATATTGATACATCACACTGTATCCTATAAATATGTACCATTATTAATATTATGTCATTAAAAATTTTTAAAAATTAAAGTAAAATTACCAAATTAGAAAAATCTACCAAAAAACAAAAACCCAGAAAGTATCTAGAAAAGTCCTCCTTAAAATGCTTTAATAAATATTAGAATGTGACCCAACATGAGCAGGTGTACCCTTCACAAATACCTAAGCGTGCACTGAGTAAAATTAGGTGCAGATTCCATGATTTCTTACTTTCAGTTTAGTTCTTGGAGGCTTTTTTATAGTATAATTTATATTTAAGTGAGTGGCTATGCTTTATTATATTAATGAGGCAAGATTTATTATGCATCTAAAAGTTTTATGATTATGTAGCAAGGCTGGCAAAATGTTACTGCAGTTTAAGAAAATAGGGTAATTAAAATTTTCACATTCTGAGTTTTTTTTTTTTTTTACTGGAAATCCTCTTATCTGTTAAACATTCTAAGTTTTTACATCACATTTACACATTTTAAAATACATTTCCCATTAGCAAAATATTCAATACATTTATAATAAAGACCGAGCATTGCTTTAGCTTCAAAGTTAGAATAGAATGCTTAACTAGACTCTGGTGGGGCAAAGGCAATATATGTAACCTAACCATCTGTACCCACATAATATGCTGAAATTAAAAAAAAAAAGCAAAAAAAATTTGCATATTGATGAAGAAGGTATAAATTATAATTTAATTACTTATTTAAACTTCCTAATGACTAATATATTAAAATATCTGTATTGTATGTGTAAGGTCACTTTTATATCTGTTTTAAAGGCACTATATATCGATGTAAAATTCAGTACCTAGAAACCAGCAAATTCCACAAGCTAACAAGATTGTGTCCAATTATCTCCAAGTAAAGGTCAAGAATTCTGTGAAACCATATCTTGCCCATAACTAGAAAAATCACCAATTGATATTGGTTCAGAGCAGGTAACTACCACTGAGGAGTTTGTATGTCAAGGAATTCATAGGGAAAACATTTCAGTAGCAGCTTTTTTTTTAATTACCCCGAAAATTCTGTGCAATCTTATTTGCAATCACAAATGTGCAGGCCACTGCTTCTGATGTCATTAGAGCTATAATAATTATGTTTATTCAATACCTGATCACGTTTCATATGGAAAATGGGGTGAAATTCAGAATAGTTAATTGACAATGCTATTGAACACTACAATATAAAATGGAGTTATAGGTAAATATCACAGGATCCTGAAGAACTCCTGCCACGCCAGGCCTTAACCTTTTAGTTAGTAGGTCATGAGTGGGTCCAAGCTCCAGATAGAGTGTTTGAGGAAGCTCAGGCACCAGATGTAGGTACCGAGGACAGTGGCCAGTTATCAACTATCTAAGAAGTATGTTAAGATTTTATTCCCTGGCACGTATGTACCACTGTGTGCCAGTTGAACAGCAGCCCTAATTTTAGTTCAACCTCATCTACCGGATATCCCTTGTACTAATCTTACAGCACATCTCTTAATTAGCCTCTCATTTAGAACATATGTGGATTGATATCCATTGAAACACCAAAGTCTTACTATATAAGCAATAACTTTTATGCCACATGGCATATCACAACTTCAAAATAATTTTATACAATCTTCTAAGTAAACAGATTATGTAATAGTAATAAAATACCAGTTGGTAAAGTTGGTTCCCATGTTGTTATCATTTGACAATACAGAAAGCACAATACACGTAAACTCAATTTAACAAGTAAATAAATGAATGGTAGATGGATATAAGTTTCTCATTGTTGGATTGGGGAGTTATAGAAAAGCAATGAGAGAAAGCCAGAATGATCTATGTGGTACTGGATCAGAATTTGAGATGTCAAAAAGAACTCATGTTTTAACTTAATATAGATACAGATGGATACATAAAGAAATATTTATAGATATGCTTATGTGCAGGGGTTAGTATACACACACATATTTCCTTGATTTGACAGCTGAGGGGGCCTAGAAATATTGACACTCTGAATACACCTAGCATCCATTCGCCAATAAATAATAACATTCTCCAACAAAAGGAATCCCGGCCCTTTGGAGAAATGGCCAATACTAGGAATTGGGACAAGGAATATGCAAGATGATTCTCTGGAGCATCTTATACTGATAGAAAGTAAAGAAGTGCTCAAAAAATAACCACAGAAATGACAAAGATGAAGATATGTCAAAGCGGCACAGGAGACAATAGAAAAAGTTCCCATTGGCCAAAGCGAGAACAACTTGAGGAATAGAATAAAATAGTATAGAATTATAATTCAATGTATAAAATAAATATCTAAGAGTTCATAGTGACATAAATAAATGATTCAATAAATAAAATAAAAGCAGGTGACACTTAACTTCCCACTTCTTAAGGATAGGCAGAGCATAATGACTTTGTTCCAAAGAGTACAATAGGGAAAAGGGAAAAGTGTATAAGTTTATAGTGGAGAAACCTTACAAACACTACATCAGGCAGGTCAACAATGTTAAAATTAACAGTGATAAATCTTGTTGATAGCAGGACTCATTCCTGCTATCAGGAACATTAGTTCATCACACATGATATTAATATTTGATGAGAATGGTATTTTACCTCAGTGGTCTTTTGCTCCAAAAACCATAACTCAAGTCTAAATATGAGAAGCACATCAGACAAAATCAAATTGAGAAAAACTTTATAAAATAACTAAGCAGTACTCCTCAGAACTGTCAAGGTCACCAAAAACAAGGAAAGGCTGAGAAACTGCCACAGCCAAGTAGAGCCTAAAATGAAATGACCACAAAATGTAATGTGGTATTCTAAATAGGATCCTCCAAATTTAAAACACTATTAGGGTAAAACTAAGACAATCATGAAAAAATATGGACTCTAGTTAACAATAATGTATCAACATAGGTGTATTAGCTGTGACGAATGAGCCATACCAATGTAAGATGGCAACAATAGGGGAAACTGGATGAGTTATATGAGAAATCTCTGTACTATTTCTGAAACATTTCTGTTAATCTAAAGCTGTTATAAACTTTTTTAAAGGTTATTAAGACAAAATAATTTAGAAGGAGGCAAAATATTATACTGGATATGAGACTTCGTCTCACATCTAGCTTCTCTCACTTAAGAGCTGGTTGAAAGTACAAAAGATAAATAATCTAGTGGTATTTCTGGTTTCCCCGCTATATTTTGGGAATTATGTACTGTACAATGTAGAGTTGTACAATGTAAAGGACAAAATTGGATAATACTTGTTTTTGCTCTCCTTTAGTTTATATGCAAAGAGAGAATTATTAGCAGGATCAATCAAATCTGCCCTAATGTCATAAAAAAGTGCATATATAGCCTAAAGATTCTCACAACAGCACCATTTTCTAGTGGTAATGTTATTTTCTGACAAAATGTTTACCAATTGTCTTAGTCCTTTCAGGTTGCTATAACAAAATACCTTAGACTGGGTAACTTACAAATGATGAAAATTGATTTCTCACAGTTCTGGAGGCTGGCAAGTCCAAGATAAAGACACCAGCAGCATCTGGCGAGGGGTCATTTCTCGGTACCTAGTAGTTATGTACTCATATCTTGGAAGGAGCAAGCCTCCTTTATAAGGGCAGTGATTTTATTCATGAGGGAATCACTCATGAATCACCTCCCAAAAGCTCCCCCCCAATACTATCACTTTGTGGGTTAGGATTTCAACATATGAATTTGGGGAGGACACAGTTAGTACCAGTGTTTATTCTCTCTTGATGGCATTTTTCCTAATTCAGTCTTTCCAAGGCAATTATTTCATAAGCTTTATTGTGCACATGAATTACCTAAGGATATTTTCTAATATAGATTTTTTAAATTGATACAAAATACTTTACATATATAGGGGTACATGTTCTGATTTCTTAGATCTGGAGTGGGACCTGAAATTCTGCTTTTCAAACAAGCTCAAAGTCTATCCCCAGACTAGCAACCTCAATATCAAATAGGAACTTTTGAGAAATGTAAATTTGCAGGTCTCATCTGAGATTCACTAAACCAGAAACTCTGGGGATGGGGCTCAGAAACTTTTATCAAGTCAACAGGAGAGCTATATGCAGGGTAAAGTTTGAGAACCACTGTTCTAGAGCAAGGGTTTTCAACTTTGGCTTCCCATTAGAATCACCTGGGGAGCCTTTAAAACTTTCAGTGCACTGGTCACCCTCCAGTTAAATTATATCAGAGTTTCTTGGTGCCAAGAATATATCTGTCGTTTCTAAAACCTCCCAGTTGATTCCAGTATCCAGCAGAAGTTGAGAATCACTGCTTCAGAATGGGAAAAGTGTTAACATTTGAACAATCATCATATTTATCTGTAAATAAGCCTGTTTTATATTATCTAGTCAAGTAATTTATAATTCTATCATTTAGCTTAAAGTTTATTTTTCACTATCTCATTTTAGTTCTCTCATAAAACAGCTCATTTTTCATTTTGCTCTAAAATTATTCAATCTCAACCTGGGCACTAGAATAAAGAGAATATATAATCAGTTTTTAACATAATGGATATGTCTTAAAATTTGTGGAATGAAGGAAATAATGAATGGAGGACCTCAGGGTTCTGGCATTCCTCATTGCTCATTATGAACCTTTGATTTGTGCTTGGGTTTTAACATAGGGGCACTCCTAATATGGGCTACCCTCATAGTTATCTGAAACATGCAGATGAAATCAACTCTTGGCTTTCCAAAACACCCTATCTTTGGTGTTAATCATCAAAATATATTAAATTTTCTATGGCATTTTTAGAATTACAGTGAACGTAATCACCCAGAGTCATTACTTTAACCCTTTGCAAGATCTAGGTGAATTACCAGCCAGGCAGTAAGCTCATAAATTAGGAGGAGACAACAAGGTCTTTGTTGTCATTATTATAAATTTCTTCAGGATGTCAAGTTCCCTCTCTATAGTCTGCAATGGAAACCATGGTACAAAATAGGGGATTTCAGCGTTCTGGTACCTCTTAAGCCATGTGATCTCTGTGCATTCTTAGATCAGACATACCTTCAAACATAACAACAAATATCAATTCTGAAACACAAAGTAAATGATTTAGAGATTATCCAAAGCACTTCTTACCCTCCATGAAAATTGCATTGCTACCTCTGCCCCTTCTTCCCTCTTGCCCAAAACTCTATCCTTATGAAGATCTCTCTTATACTCCAGGGTGAACCAAACAATACTCTCAATAGTAGAAAGCTCATGTCTCGTGTAATAGTCACTGGGATTGTTTTGAAAATACTAGAGTACTGATTCTCATATTACTGACAATACTAGTGCATTTGCCCAGTTATTACCACTTGCAAGAGACCGTTCTAAGCACTTTGAAATAATTTCTTGTTGTTCTCACAATAACCAATTGCTCAAATATTATATCCTTACGATGCTTTATCTGTTTGTCATATACAGCTATCCCTGACTCTCTTTTTCCCTTAAACTCAATTGTTTTCCTTTTTAGACAGTCATAACATATTACTTATCTATATATTTGCTGTCATTTTCTCTGTCTTCACCACTAAATAGAAGCTCCACAAGGGGAGGACGTTCTCTACCTTGTTTACCGCTCTGACTTCAGTGCTAAAAAAAAAAAAAGCCAAGCCTAGCAATCACAAATTAAAGTTAGAATAAAGGAAGGAAGAAGGAAAAGGAAAGGGAGGAAGGGAGGATAAAAGGAAGGAAGGAAAGAAGAAAGGAAAGGAGGGAAGGAAATAAGAAGGGAAGGAGGGTAGAAAGAAGATAAAAATGAGGGAAAGAGTAAGTGAATGAGAAAGTAAAAGAAAAAATCTGCTTGTGGGCCAAGGAGCCTCTCTGGAGGAAAGCATTAAGTCCTACTAGGAACCCAGGTTTCTAATGGTGTGGAACAACTGTGGCTGACCCTACATGTCACTGTTCCAAAGTGGTGATTGCCTAGGACACGTGGTAGGCTTGCTCAGTGCTCAGCTCAATTGGGAAAATATACAAAACCTAGAAAAACCTTATATTTTGTATGTTAGGGGTCCTCCTGGCATAACTATGATTTTGTGGATGATGATGTGCTAAGAAATACTGAAATATTACCTACTTATTCTTATATAGGCTTCTCATGATTACATTTGCAATTCATTGGTTTTATATTCACAAGGGAAGACTGTTCTTCTAATTGGGGATCTCTGATGAGGGTGATGCTGTCTAATAAATTCATTAACCATAGATGAGAATGTGCAGCAGGATATAGAGAACAGCTTGCAAATTTGACTTTAGGAAGGAAGAGTGTAAAGACTAGAACAGGAGAAATTGAAACTGAGTAGAAAGTTATAAGAATGCACACAAATTCTACAATTCCTTCATTGTTCATCTCATGCCATAGAGATTAATACCAAGATAAAGAAATAAAAAATTTAAATGAAGAAAGTCTACATTTGAATAATAAATAGCTAATTCAAAGAGACTTAAGTTACAACTTGAGGATACATTGACACTTTTCCAAGAGAATGAAGATTTCACACCTAGACTGAGAGGACTAGCAAATCAGTATCATAGCATTAGGCAGGAAGGAAAATTTTTATAAGCAACTGGTTGAACCTTCAGAGAGGGCAAAATCCAGGACAAAAAACACAAAGTTATTCATCAACAGTAAAAGATAACCCTGCAGGAATTTTCAGAAATAAGACCATGCATGGATCACAGAACCAGAAAAGTTCCTGAATGTCTAGTGACAAAGAGGAAGATATGGAAGTGGCCATGCAGAAAAGTGACTCCATAGCACAAGAAATCTCCAAATCTGAGACGATCAGGAAAGAGCTAGAAGCTTAGCTTGAGGATACTATTGCTAAGGCTTCAAAGTAACACAGACTTCGTGAATACAGGGAGAACTTCTCCAAACAAATAGAAGTGAGCTTGAGATCGATCTCACAATGAACCTAGAAGCTAATTGCCACTTTAGGATATGAGCAAGAGTTTTCTAATTTAAATCTGAACTTAAGAAGAAAGTCTTATTTTGTAAAGAGGAATGTGTTACAAGTGAAGCCTCCCATGTCTTAGAAGCAAAGCAAAATACAAAAAATGAGGCCCATTATACTGACCCTACAGAAAAAATATTAATGTTAAAAGAGAAACTATAAAAGTCAAAGCAAGAATGACATAATGAAATGGAGGAGGCAAAAGACACGGTTGGTTTTATATATATATATATGTATGTATATATATATATATATATATACATGCACACACACAATATACCCCACATATATGGTAAGATATATATATATACACACACACATATATATATTTGAACAAGAAAAAAAACGAGATTTGAAGAAAATATGAAGTTAAATGGTGAAAATAAAAGTCTTTGTTCTGTTCAGTGTATGACTGAACAGCTCAAAATAGATGGTAAGAAGATGAGCTTAAGGTTTTGTCAGCTCAGGGTAGGTTGCCTGCTTGGAAGCTTAAATTTCAGAAACTATGCATTAAATCAGCAATGAGAAAGATTTTCAGGAGTATTTTCAACTTCTTATTTCTAATACAAGGAAAGAGTTTGAGACTTTGAGAAATTCTGGTCTGGGATCAAGAGCACTGAATCCTCTTTGGAAGAAAGGTCATAGCTAGAAGTTGGGCACATCTATAGGGCTTGCAATCTTCTCTTGAGGCAGGAAACTAGGCCAAACAACTTGTTAAAGAATTGAGAAAAGTCCAAGGTGTGTTTGCCTGAAGGAAAATTCACCCAGCTGGCCTTGCTGTGAGCCAATTTTGTATGTTAGAGATGAAGATTTTTTGATGAGCTGTGTCCTAGCTTCAGATGTTATACATGCTATGAGCCACAGTAGTCCTTTCATATTCAGAGTAATAGCTTCTCTCTTACATACATCTTGAAGACCAGTTCTACTGGTCTTTTACAAATTCTACTACTAATTCTAACAGAAAATGACAATGAAAAGCATAAATTGGCTAGAATTCTAGAAGCTCTCAAATCTATCCTACATAAAAAACAGACTGAAAATCGATCTGTGCATATTCCAGCAGAAGCCTATGACAGGACATTGGCTCTTATTAAAGCAATGCTGAGGCTGTTATTGAAAATCATGCAAGACTTCAGTTGGTTTAAAGGAAAGATTGTATGTAATAAATATTACTTGTGCTGTTATCATTCAAGCTACTGTTTGTAAGAAGCTGTATAATATTGAGCTTGTCCCCAAAGAGGAAATTTTAGTCCTTCTTTGTTATTGGAAGCACTGTGTTGGTGGGAATATGCTCCATTTTATCCATGCTCTTCCTTTGAGGGAGTGGAAGGGAGCTTTGGCATCAAGCTCCTGGAAACAAATGGCTGCCTACTCACAGTAACTTCAACAATTAGGACGAGTTCTTCAACCAGTCTGTTTGTACCAGTAAAATGACTGATCCTTTTCTATGAATCCATAGAACTAAACCTTCTCACAGAAATTTCAATGAAACTGGCTCAGGAACTGTCCAGTAGATGGCAATGTTCAAGGAAAAGCTCTGTGTTGGCTCCCCTTCTGAGTTCTCTCTGTTGAACATCCATGAAGATGGGCAGTCTCTAAGCCTGGTAAATTCCAATGACGCTTGACTTACAATCTTCTCACAGCAGTCTTTTGAGGCCCTTTGACAGAACAATATGGAACTCAATAATGAGGAATACTTGTTTTGCTTCAGTCACATAGGATTGTGTTGTGGACTCACAGCAGATTTTAGTACCAGTAACTTAGCACCCAAATTCAGTATATAATTTAGATCACTGCAATGTAATATGTTGATATATGCATATAAATAAAATCCAAAGTATCATTCAATAATTAGTATTCATGTAGCTGCAACTCTCTTCAATTATATTATGAACACCTTTTTAGTAGATATGATCTATTCTTTATGTTTTATTACTTTGCACTGTCTGGGACAGTGGTATTTAGATATCACAGTCCACGTATTACTGATTAACTGTTTTATTTGCAGGTTTAATTCCTTGAGATTGAGTCAATGTAACTTGAGTTCTGGAATCTGAGTGATGCAGATTTTCTTAGAGGTATCATCATATTCTGGAAGGCTTAGTTCTTCCATGTATAAAATGGACTTAGGCTTCTTCAACTTTAGTGTATTAAAGCACATACAGGACTGCAAACAAACAGAGAGTAAAATCAGATGTGATTCTCTTAACTTTTACTTCAAAATCACAAAAGAAATCGTTACATATTTAGATGTCATATTTGGGGAAAATCCACCAAGAGATTCAATTTGTTCATTTCATTATTTATATTTAATTTTTATTTAATTCATGGAAGATAGCACCAACACATTTCACAGAACCAGTGGAGTCTTCCTTTATTGAGAAATGGCCAATTTCTCCTGCTCTAATGCTTTCCAGTGTTGAGGAATTCATTGCCTTGGGAAGAAACCACTCCAGTGGTGACCAGCATTGAGAAAACACTTTTCTCCCTGAGTTGAAACCTACACTCCTTCATCTCTACCCATCAGATATATCAGATATATTTTTATTTGCAGTACAGAATGAGCCTTCCTTTTTTACTAATGGCTTCCTAAAATAGGACACTAGATAAATGAGACAAGTAGGTTAAAAGTGCCATTTTTGTTGATGTTGTTGTTCAGGCACATGTTCAATTCAATTAAACAATGATGGAGCACATATTATGCACAAAGTGTTGAGGGATAGACAAAAAATACATAAGAAAATTTCTTTAGATGGAATTCACAATCTAATGGGAGATACAGGTAAATATAAATGTTAATCTAATATACAACATAATTTGACAAATGCAAAAACTGCAGTAATTACCACAGTGAGTGTACTGGGTTCCAGGAAGAGAGCCAGAGAAAAAGAGAGAGAAATCCACACTTTTTAAGTGCATTCATCGTAGAAAGTGGGTCCTTTTACAAAATCTACCTTCTTCAATCATCCATTTTACATTTCAATAACATCTCTTGGCAAGAGAATTTCAAAGGTGGGGAGAGAGAGAGAGAGAGAACACATACACTATGATAGGCCCATGGGCTTACAGTTTGAAGTGGTCACTCATTGAAAAATTTTTTCTTTAATTATAGTAGACCAAAAGTTGAATACAACTTTTCCAAATTCAATCTTCTGTAGTAGAAGTGAGCATTTTAGTATGAGCTGAAGAGAACCATTATCTTCTAACCATTATGGATGGGTCAGTCCAGAGGACATGAGAGCCTCAGCCAGTTTAGGTGCCAAAACAAATTTAAACTTCAGAACATTCTTAAAAACCATCATTAATTGTTGGAAAGCTCTTTTTTAGCTGTATTGATTCTAGTATTCTGACAAGTACAAAAGAAATTATCCCTAAAATACCAATGGTTTTGTGGTACTATATGTAAATTAAACATTAAAGAAGTAGGATAAAAAATACCATTTTTTTTTAATTGAACAAAGATTTAGTTACTACCTTTGGCACACCACACAATTTTCTTGGCACTGTGATATGACAGTTAACTAAGGAAATATTTTCTCACAAAAATTCCCTTGTTCGAGACAAACAGTAAACAAACAAATACATTACTTTCAGGTAGTAAATATTATGTATAGAGAAAACTGAAGGAAATTAAGGGTTTGGAGAGTCCTGGTGGAGGTAAGGAAGCTTTGTGGTAAAGAAGAAAGTCACTGATAACATTTTAGCAGAGACCTAAATTAATTGAGGGAGTGAGTCCTTTAACGTCTAGGAAAACTAACAGAGGGTATTCAAAGGCCACAGGGAGCACTCCTGGCATGTCTGAAGGCCAGCAAGGAGGCTTGTGCTGAGGGGTGCCCTCAATGAATGGACTCCTGTGGAGGAGCAGGGATTGGGGAGGAGGCGAGACTGACCAGGAGGGTCAGACCGTTTGAAGGATGTGGGCTGTGGGCTTTCATCTGACATCAGCTGGAAAGCCAGTAGAGGAATCTGCACAGAGGAGCAACATGAGCAACCTTGTGTTTACAAGAATCACTTTGGCTGCTCCATGAGAACAGTTTGTACCTTATCTCAATCATAAAAATAGATTGTACCTTAGTTTAAGCTGCTATAATAGAGTCTATATTAATAGTAATAGTAGTAGTAGTCATAATAATAACCACAATACCATGCATAAAGAAAGTACTTATATAGCAGGTAATATGCTAAGAATTTTACATAATTATCTCAGTTTTCATAAATTACCAATACCTCCATATTAAAAATATAAAAATTGAGGCTTGAGGAGGCTTAAGTAACAAGCCTGCAGTCACACAGCTGGACAGTGTTAAGAGTTGGGATTCTCATCCTGGTAATCAGACACCAGAGATGATTCTACATGAATGCACAGCAGAATATCCTGAGCAAATTTTAGAAAGTGTTCCCACCCACCCCTTTCCAGAGATTCATATTTAATTGTTCTGGAGTGGGGCCTGAGTACTGGTATTAATTTAAGTTCTCCAGGGCATTCTAATTTGCAGCCAGAAGTGAGGGTTACTGTGAATTAACAACTACATGTAATGCCTAAAATTACATAGTAGAACAATTTGTTTCAAATTTATTATTTAGTGAGATTAAAAAAAAAACTGAGCTGTCCTTCTGGGTTAGAAAAAGACCTTCAGTGCAAACCCAACATATTTCTGCTTAAAAATATTGTTAAGATTGAGTGGTAATAGCTCTGTATATTTTTAATGAGAGAGTAATTTTAGTGCATCATCTGTTCTCCATTCCCACATCGACCTTGGTCAGCCCCAGAAGGGTGATGGTTTTTCAGATACTACTGCTTTCCAAAGTGTCTGTGATCAACTTCTACTCATACCCAGTATTTGACATCTGTTTCTGCAATACAAAAGCCAAAGTCTTTTCCTTGGCTTCATTAGTCAGCGGCAATGTGAGTTCCATATTCAAGATTTGATGGAACTCACATTTCCAGTGCAGATCTGAATCTTCTTATTAAACACTAAAGGAAGTAAAAATGAAACCATCTTCATAAAATTAATTAAAACCAAGTTGCTGGAATTTTAACAAGAACATAAGTTTTAAAAAAGCATAGCTGAACATTAACTAGCTCTTTCCCCATAGCCCACTCACTTATAGCTGTTTACTGCTTATGCATCACATAGCCTTTGTCACAAAGTCCTACAATTTTCCTTAATTGCTCCTATAGATAACATCTTCAATGTTAAACCTAAGACTCTGCATTTCACTGGGCCCACTGACACCAGCCAGTCCTGTGACCCTTGCCAAGGAAGTGACTCAGCACAAGAATGCAGTTCTTACATCCCTATAATTTCATCCCCCTGATGTAGCCAAAAAGATATGCCAATTCCCTAGCTCCCTGGTGCCAAAATTCCCTTAAAAATCCAGCCCAGAACGATTCCTAGAGTCTGATTTGAGGGGGTTCTTCCTGTCTCCTTGTTTGGCTGCCCAATGATTATTAAATTCTTTCTCTTCTGCAAACCCTGCTGTCTTAGAGGTCTGATTATTGTGCAGCAGACAAAAGAGTCTGGTGGTCCTATAACAAAAACATTGATGACTACAATGAACATTTTTGCCTTCAACTTAGAAAGTTTAAAATATAATACCACAGTCATGACCTTCCTTAAAAAGGATAAACATAGATGTGTAACACATTTCTAGTAGTCCTAATAGTGATTCAAGTGTACATTTTCAGAAATTAAAAGAAAGACACTTTACTGGTATTTTCTAAGAAGAATTCTAGTCAAATAGTTCTTTCATAGAAACATCATCAACATGCTCAAAAAATTCAGTGACCATTATGTTTCTATCAGAGATTAGAAAGAAGGGGGTTTAGAAATAAATGTAAAGAAAGACATTAAATCAAAGACAAGTAAGAACTGCCACTTGCTTAAACCAACAAAATAAAAACAAATCTGTACTTAGATAAAGAGAGATTTTATTTAAGAAGCATGTTGAAATAGGGAGAATGCTCTGGCCTCAGGATCTGCATACATCATAAAAATTAAACTGAAAAGATGGCTTTCTTTTAAAGGGAGGGACAAACAGGGCTAGAAGAAACTTTTGAAGGGAAATTGGGAGAATGAGTGGAGGTGAGCAAACAGCATGATCAGGGCTGTCTGTTTCTCACTGTGGTGAGCCAATTCTCAGAATGAGCTATTAAGAGGGAATGTTGAAGGCAAGCCAAAGTTCAGGGTCTGGCAGGGCAGAAAAACAATCCCAACTAAAAGTTTGTCAAGCTAAGGCAAAAGGTAAGTAATGGGCAATTATGAACACTTGGTCGAAATCCTACCATTTAATACTTAATTCATTAATAGTCAATGATCAAGGAACTAGAGATTAGGTTAGAGTTCCAAATCACATTGCAATATATGGATTTTGAGAGTATAGTGGCTTCCAATTCATTTGAAAAATGGGAAAGTTTTGATGAGCAAATATTTTGTATGCCAAATGTTAGTATTAATCTCAATATTGAAAATTAATGTTTTAAAAAAGCATCATAAATTATATCTTTTAATTGGTCAAATGTTGCCCTATTATGTGCATGCTAATATAATGAAGGTAAAAGGATGCCTTCCAATGTCTTGTTGCATACTGGAAAAGCTTGCTATGAAAATGGTTAGGTGGCTAAATGAGACATAGTCCTCCAGTATTATAAATAAAATTATAAATAAAATAAAATGTATATACAGTTGACCCTTGAATAACATGGATTTGAATTGCATGGATCCAGCTATATGCAGATTTTTTCAACCAAATGTGTATGAAAAATATAATAGTTGCAGGATGCAAAACCCATGTACAAAGAGCCAAATTTTTGTATATGTGGGTTCAGCAAAGCTGACTAAGGGACTTGAGTGTGCATGGATTTTGGTATATTCAGGGATCCTGGAATCAATCCCCCATGTATACTGGGGACAATTGTACATTCTACCCTATTCAGGAATATTGCAGTGGTTAAGTAGACTTAAGTAATTTATCGGAAGGAAGGTGGAAGGCAAAGGAATCATACTTGGTTCTTGCACAATTTGTATTAAATCTCCAATATGCAACACAAATAGACAATAATATAAATTTTTAAAATTTGGAAAAATTGTGATACATTATAAAACAAAAATATTTCCCCATATTAAAGGCTAAATGATTGCTGTAGGTGCAAAGGGAAAGCTCCCCCTTTATTTTCTGAAGGCATGCTGAAAAATCAACTGACAAAAGGCAGATAATAGAAAAAAGATATACAAAACTTTAATGTGCATAGCATGGAGGAATTAGAGGAGAATGATTAACCAATAACACGATGGGGTACAGAGATGCTTATATACCTTTATCCATAGGAGAAGGGGAGATTGGAAATGTGGATTATTTTAAGGGGTATAGTAAATGGTTTTTAAGGGAATTAAATGGGCTTGGAGAACATACAATGGCTTGGGACAAAGTCTCTAGAGCCCTCAGAGCAGTGTGACAAAGTCTGTCCAGTTGCGTTGACAAACTTCAGTCTTTCTTCCTGCCATATGTGTTAAGTTAATCAAAACTCAGGGAAGGGACCAAAGGTAACTTTTTCCTTCTTTGGAGAGTCTGGACTTTAGGCAAATAAAGAAACTTCAGAGAACAGCCTTATCCTGTGCTTTGAGAAAGACAGAGGATTGAGAGACCTGCAGGGTGGCTTGGGGAGGGATGTCATAGAGACCTTGAAGCTGCTTCTTCGGTACAGAATGTCAAAACACCATATTTGGGGGTATTGTTTTCTGAAGCACAACATTGCCAAGGATAACTACTACAATATCATCCATTCATTGTGTAGCATAGGCTTTGACTTGGTACAGAAATATAAGATGAATATATAGGTCTACAGTAGTGTGTGTAAAACTTACATGCAACCAAAACATGTAGGTGGATTTAGAGGGTCCCAGGATGGCATTGACAAAAACTGATCTTTATAGCTACACATACGAGGGCTGTCCAGAAAGTTTCCAGCCATGTAATATGAAAAAAAGAGACATTTATTGAAGAAGATACAAGAAATATTGTACATTGGACAATGACGCCTCAGTCCCCTTCAAAGTGGGCACCTCGGGACCTCAAACAGTTCTCCCAGTGTCTCTTAACCTAACCCCTACACATTCAACATTTTAAGGTGTTCTGCTTGTTGCAGGCCTTCCAGAACATGGATCACTTTCAGCAGATTCTCAACCATCTTTGAAGAGTTTGTGCCACACTTTCATTTACGCTGTACTCATTGCATCATCCCCGACAGCCTTCTGAATCATCTGAATAGTTTTCACAGAGGAATGTTCAAGCTTAACACAAAATTCGATGAAGATTCGTTGCTCTACTCGCTCAGTCATTTTGAATGTGACAGCCACACAGTACACATGTTCACTCAACGGTGTCTAGCGCTTCACTGATTAGTGCAGTGAAGGCATCACTGTTCACGCATGCACATCCCAGTCCACTCACGTTGGTTGCCAGGTTACATCGGTGTCACGCAAACCGTTCTCATTATGTTGATAATGGCTGGATACTTTCCAGACAGCCCTCGTATATTACCAAATATGCAGGATTAACATTAAGGAACAATCAAGCAAGCAAGCAGGCAAGGGGGATAAAAGTGCCTTCCCTCATTCTATAAGTTATTCTTGAAGGGTATTGTCATCATTTTTTGGTATATCTGATTCCCCAAGGGTCTAGAGTTTAAATTGTGGGCTTTCAAAATGGACATGTGCAGAAAAAAAATCTGTCAGAATGAACAAGAAAGCAAGAAGTCAGTGAGTTAAATGAGAGTAAAGAAAGAAAATTGGGGACAATGTAATGGCAGTCACATGATATGGGGAAGAATCAATGGAGGTGGACAAACCTGGTTTCAGTCTGGCACTGCTATTTACTAGCTATTTAGCCTTGGGCAAATTTACTAAATTTCCGAGTTCCAGTTTCCTCCTCTTTCAAATGGTATGAACATTACTTTTATTTGTAGGAACCTAGAAATTAAAAGTGTGTGCGTGCTCATGCGCATGAGGAGGGTGGAGGCGGAGACTCAAAAGACATATTGCATAATTACAATAAATAAACCTTATTTAGATGCTGATTTAAGTTACTTAAGAAGAAATGCCAGCAAAAATGTGAACACAAATATGAGACAATCAAGGAAATATAAACAATGCCAGGATGTTTGATGATATTAAGGAATAATTTTAAAATATTTTTAGTAGCAATGACATCATGGCCATATCAAAAAAAAAGTGTGTGTTATATTAATAGAAATACTATTTTAGCATAAAATTATGTGATGATTGGGATTTGCTTAAAAATAACCATAAAAATTATGTGGCCATGCACTGTTGAAGCTGAGTGAAGCGTACAGGAAAGGTTTATCATAGTTTTAGCTCTACAATTGTATATATTTAGTATTTGCCATCATAAAATCTTTTTTAAAGTACCTATATCTTAAGAAGTGGAATGATACTAAAGATACAGTAGGTACTACATGAAGTAACGTATACTAGGAAGTTCACTCTTTGCTGACACTAATCGGGCCCTTAAGAGAGTGATTTAAATGAAGTGGGCTCATTCTTTGAGAACAGGGCTCCCAAACTTTCACGTGTGTACAAATCACTTATAGATCTTGGGAAAATATAGAATATGATACAAAATTTCTGGGAAAAGCCCAGGACTTGAGAGGACCAATGAAAACAAAGGCCGGGAAATTTAGATGGAACCATAGTGGAGAATCTTTCAACTGAATGGGTGTGTGACAAACATGCAAATAACTACCAGAAAAACAAAAAGTATCAAATCTAGCTTAGAAGAGGAATTGTAACTTGTTTGAAGTGCCTCTCAATCTTAAAGCAATATTAACTTCATGCCCTAGAGGTTATTTCACAGTTATCTTTAAGCAAGCAATCTACTTTTAAATGAATCACTTGAAAAAAATATTCCAAAGTAGTATACATATCTTAGCTAAGAAGGAAAATGATGGAAATTGAAAATTAATAGGAAAACAACAAATAAATGAATAATTCACATTTGTGAGATCAAATTATTTTTAGCTCCATTACACTCTTCACAAATTGATATTGTTTATAACATAATTCATTTGGCAGTCTGTTTTGGTACAATGAAGTTTCCTAGAATTTCTTTTTTTAAATTTTTTGTAGAGGTCTCACTGTGTTGCCCAGTTTGGCCTCAGGTGATTTTCCTGCCTTGGCCTCATAAAGTTCTGGGGTCACAGGCATAAACCACTAGGGCCAGCCTCCTAGAATTTCATTAATTAAGATCCACAATTATCTTGACTTTACTAAATCCAGAAAATAAATAATATTTTTATATAATTTGCATAGCAGCCATGTATTTTGCAAAGAATAACAAAGCATTTTTTTACTACAAATGTAGCTAAATAATCAATGCTAATGATGAAAATTTTTCAGTAGTAATTAGAGTACAAATGCATCAGCTCAACAAAGAAGAGGCTTGAGTAAAAAAGAAATTATTCTTCCCATTTTATTTGAATTTTCTTGGCATCCTCATTTTTATTTCATAATCAGTTGTTCTCCTTCAAAATATAGTATTCATAAGCAATTAGACTCAGTGATTATAGAGTTACAATTTCCAGTTTTTTTGTGTGTGGATGAATGAAACCTAAATTGGAGTTTGTCAGCCTAATTCAAATGCATTTCAAAGCATAACAGTATATTTAAAAGGAATAAACCATTATTTCCCAGATTTTTTTTCTAAAATGAATTATAAATAGTATCCCAGCCATTGATTAGCCAAGTTTTACTAAAACCCTAATAAATTAGTCTTCATTTGTTCTACATTTTAACACAAACTGTGTTTTACCCTTTCTGTAATAATTATTATATTCCACTTGTTCATTTTGAATATGTTTCTTATTTATTACATAACACAACATAAATGAAAATAATTCTTGTTGTGCATATGTCAGAGAACTTATTCTAGAAACCATAATGTATAATCTAATGTAATTATTTTTCTCCACTTTTCTTGAAATAAAATCAGAATAAAGAATGTGAATGCAATAGTGGACTGTTGTAAAGTAGAGAAGTCCCTTAAATTCCAAGTCTAGAGGCTTGGACCAGACAATGATATTCTCTGACATGTAGCAATGTTGAGGCTCAGAAAGTGATAACCCAAAGGTTGGAACTTTGATATACTGAAAGGCCTTAGAAGCTGCCTCAGAATCAAGGTCCCTGTAACCTTGTCTTATGTTCCCCACAAGTGCAGGAAGTGATTTTCTTTGAAATTTTCACATCTGACAAGAAAGCTTCTTCACCCCCACCCCCGCCAAGAAAACACAAAAAACAACAAAAAAAGTAATTGTCTTAAACCCTCCCCTTAGGGATCTCAGGATACAACCAGGAAAGATCAATCACCAGAGAAGAGAAGAGACTGGGAGTCCTCACCATGCCCCCAAAGACTTTTCATCTATTCTTCTAAGCGCAGCTGTAAGAGATTGCCTGGGCAACTTTATCTGCATAATAAGATAACCTTTGTTCCCATGCAGCTTTGCCCCTCACCTTCCAGTAATGTCTACTTCCCACCTCCCAGATCTTCTTACTCTCCCTAATGATTTACTGACCCCTCAGAAGAATTATCTACATTCCCTGTCTCCCCTCTCCACTACGAAAAAGGGTATATAAGCTTTTGTACTACACTGGGTTATTAGATAATTGCTTTGTCATTTTTCTCCATGTGTGTTAATAAATGAGTCTGCCTTTCTCCTATTAAATCTGCCTTTTGTCAGTTGATTTTCAGTGAACCTTCAGAAGGTGAAAGGTTAGTTTTTTCTTTGTCCCTACAATTTCGGTGGTGTGAACAGGATATCAAAGCCTCTCTGCTCTTCTTGAAGCTAGAGTCAAGGAAGCCCAGAGCCTGTCAAGTCAGACAAAGGATAAGCATTTCTTACAAATCAGGCTCCAGGTATCTGTCTGTGAATTCAGTTGAACAGATGGTAAAAATCTCTTGTTTCTCTCAAAATGATGACTAATGGGGATAAAAAGCATTTGTATGACTAGTTTTAGGTGTAGTGACTCTGGTGTATTTTTGGTATGAGTATTCATATTGTCTGATCCTTTTTCTCCCAGAAGTAGTCTTTATTTTTTCTTTGTCTCTGTTTTTCTGTGTCATTTGTCATAAATGGTCCCTCTTGTTTTGTTTTATGTCCTTGAGAGTTTGACTTGTGACCAAATGGGAGCACTCTCTCTTGGTCTCCACTGTCGAGGACAATGATTTTAGAGTCATGTCCAGTGGTCAGTCTGAAATGGCTCGGAACCTTTGGATCTTGTGAAGATTGCTTCCTTGCACCTCTTTGGAGATATCCTGTGCATCCTTGGTTAAGTCATAAAGCTTATGTCATAAGCTTATGTTTTTGGTTTTGAGCCTTTGGATTCTGGGGTCTAGACAGTTGACCATGGTGAAGCCTGGGGACATATGTATGTCCACAACACCTGTACCACCAGATGCAGGGCAGAGCCAAGCCCAATATGGCTCCATCCTCCCTGGCCCAGCTCTGCCTCCTGGCCTACTGGGAGGGGCCAGATCATCCAGTCACCATCTTCACAGATCTGTCCTCTGTCTTGAACTCTGTACCTGGTATATAATAATTAAAATTGCTTACTTCCTAGATTTTCCTCTGGAAATTAGGATTTCTAAGAGGTAAAATTGTAATTAATATATGTAATTATAACTACTAGATATAAGAGAAACAATTCCGTATGCAAAGTGCATAAAGAAGGTAGTATGTGTCTTAGGTAAGGAAGGTTATAAAGAAGCCATAAAGATATGGTTTTTGTTTAAAAAAGTAATTTTGTCTAGTTTAGAGGTTATTTAAAATCTACTTCAAAATGAAGGGGGAATATGATACAGATAAAGCTAAATGGATATAGAAACTTGGGAAAAAAAAGAATTTCAATATCTTGTGTGGTTAAACTGACTAAAATCAAATGAATTATAAAGGTTTTTAAATTGAACTTTAATATTAAAAAACACACTAATGCAAAAAAATTAATTTTCTCTTTTAAACAAGACTTTTATGTAGTATTAATAGGATAGTAAAATAATTGTTTATTCACCTTTTGAGTAAACTGAGAAAGAGAGAGAGAAGGGAGACAAGGAGAGAGATTTTGTTTGCCTCTTTCTGTCTTTATTAGATCCTTCCATTATTTGGAAAACTGGGTCTCCTCTTTATCAAAAAGTAAATTTTTTTTTTGCTTTTTGAAACTTTTAAATTATCATTTTGGCTAAATAAATAACTATTATATTACAGTGACTTGTGATCCTAATTTTGATCAAGTGTTTTAAATCTTTGATATATTAATATTTGACAGGCTTCCCAAAATCAAATTTCAGATTCTAAATTGTCTTTTTGACCTTGAACTAACTTTTGGACATTCCAAAAAAGGCCTTTGGGAATCCAACAGAAACATATTAGGCTTAATTAATATGTTAAATTATATGGGGAGCATTGTCAAATAAACCATAACCCAACTCCAGTGAGAATGGCCTTTATCAAAAAATCTCAAAACAACAAATGCTGGTGAGGATGTGGAGAGATAGGAACACTCTTACACTGCTGGTGGGACTGCAAATTAGTGCAACCTCTGTGGAAAAGGATTTGGAGATATTGCAAAGAGCTAAAAATAGAAATACCATTTGATCTAGCAATAGCACTATTAGGCATCTACCCAAAGGAACAAAAGACATTCTATAATAAAGACATTTGCACTCGAATGTTTATGGCAGCACAATTCACTATTGGAAGGATGTGGAAACAGCCCAAGTGCCTGTCAATCCATGGGTGGATTAATAAAATATGGTATATGTATACAATAGAATACTACTCAATTACAAAAAATGATGGTGATCTAGCACCGCTTATATTTTCCTGGATAGAGCTTGAGCCTATCCTCCAAAGTGAGGTATCTCAAGAATGGAAGAATAAGCACCACATGTACTTGCCATCAAACTGGTACTAACTGATCAACACTAAGGTGCTCACATGATAGTAATATTCATTGGGTATTGGGGGTTGGGGGTGGGTAAACTCACAACTAATGGACGCGGTGAGCATTGTATGGAGGAAGGACATGCCTCCAATCCTGGCTTGGGTGAGGCAAAGTCATAACATGTAACCAAATGTTTGTACCCCTATAGTATCCTGAAATAAAAAAAAATAAGGTTTAACCTTTTTATGCATCATATTTGTATATATATTATTAATATGTGTTCCAAAATTGTATGGTATTCCTAAAATCTGATGTGTCTTAGTATATGTTATCAGTCATAGTGCTAATGTTAAATTGTTGTATGCCACAGCAATAATCAAATTTCCTTGTCAATTGCATTATTATTATTATGAACTCTTATCAGGTTTGTAACCATGGCCATTTAAAATCTTGTTGTCCACAGTTAATTGCTTTATTATGAGGCTTCTTCTAAAAGATCTTTGCAAGCAACTATAAACGTAAAGTGTTGTGTCTTCAAGGAGGTTCATGAAAAGGATAAAAAGATTCTGGCAGGTACCTCTGAAATACAGACCTCCACTGGTGACTTTGATGAATTGGACTGGGCAAGAATTTCAAAACCTATAATGAAAAAACTGAACTCATAAAATTGCTAATCTAACACCAAGCAGAACAAAAATTAATCCTATGGAACTGAACTGATGCAGGATTGAAATAATTTTTTTTAACTTTTTTTTATTTGAAACGTTGCTGATGCTTTTTGTTTTCCAGAGTCAAGAAAACTCTTTTTTAAAGTTATTTATAGCTTACAGCTATTGTGTGAAGTATACTTATGTGAGCAAAATGAAAACATTTCCCGTTCTCTCTACCTGATCCCTCCAGAATTCAGAAACTGTTCATGAGTATTCTTATTTTATGGTAATACAGTTATTTGCATAAGTTCAATAAGAATCTGTTTTCTTTCATTACAAGACACAATTAGAAATGCTTTTTATTTTATCAAGGCTTTTGCTGGAATGTCGTATTTTCAGATAGGATCAGACTGCTTTGAGGAATTGAGGTTGACTTCTGTCGAGCCAATAAAATGTCCAGTGGAAAAACTTCCCTAAACAATTCCCTTACAGTGTTCTTGACCTTGTGGTAAATAATAATGTCACTTTCTGACAGACCCAGGATCTCAAGATATATTAGGGACCTCAAGAAGAGGGGAATTCATCAAATTTATACAGATATTATAGAATCAGTATCTGGCTTAGCTCCTAAGTTGTGAGGTTTTTTTAAAAGTCTAATTTGAAATTCCTTATGAAAAAGTCCCAGCAAAGCCAACTTGAAAAAAACCTATATGGCCAATCGCTGTTCTTTCTGCACCTTATCCAAATAATCAGACCAAGTATAATAAAGCTAAATCTTATTTTGCAAGTAACCTGGTCTTACTATAATTTATCTTTGGTAGAAATGGGGGACTGGAAAGAGAAACATGTTTTATTTTATTTTATTTTTTTTTTTTTTGAGACAGAGTCTCACTCTGTTGCCTGGGCTAGAGTGAGTGCCGTGGCGTCAGCCTAGCTCACAGCAACCTCAAACTCCTGGGCTCAAGCGATCCTCCTGTCTCAGCCTCCCGAGTAGCTGGGACTACAGGCATGCACCACCATGCCCGGCTAATTTTTTCTATATATATTTTTAGCTGTCCATATAATTCTTTCTATTTTTAGTAGAGATGGGGTCTCGCTCTTGCTCAGGCTGGTCTCGAACTCCTGAGCTCAAACGATCCGCCCACCTCGGCCTCCCAGAGAGCTAGGATTACAGGCGTGAGCCACCGCGCCCGGCCGAGAAACATGTTTTAAAAGAAAGCTATAGTATATCTGTTATTAGATTCTAGCCCTGCCCATTGCTTTTAAGTTTTTATTATTTTCTTACAATTTAGACCAAATCCTGAATTCTTCCCTGGTTACAAGTCTTCAAACTAACATTTCCAATTTTAATTCCACTCTTCTGACTTAAAATCATTAGAAATTAAAATTATGCTTTTCTTAAAGCCCTACAAACTGAAGCTAGATAACTTGATATAAACTTTGGAAGAAATCACTAAAGCAACTTATATATAAACAGACTTCATGCCTGTTGATGTATGGCCTACTCATGCATCACCTGATTCAAACTACAATCCAGGAAAACAAATCAGATTGCCACTGCCTGCCCACTTAAACTGAAGATGCTTCAGAGAGTCTAGAAAAGCTAGTTTATAGACTATTTCAGATATTAATCTTTTTCTTCTGTTTCCATAGAAATGCCTCTTATTAAAGATATGTTTGCCTGCTCTCAAAGAGCCCTAGCTTTGAGAGTTAATCTACAATGCCATCTCCTGAAATAAGACACAACTGTTTAATTGGACTGGCCTATTCCAATAAAAAGGAGACAGGTTTAATGAGATCCTTTGCTTCTCAGCTATTAACTCGGTTTTTCTCTCCACAGCTGCCAAATCAGGTTTAATGTATGAAACTGTAATGAAAATTTCAGCCAGGAAAATGTTGGGGCTCAGAAAGTGATGCCCCAAACAAAGATTGCTGCTTTGACATGCTGAGAGGCCTTAGAAGCTGCCTCAGAATTAAAGTGCTTCTACCTTGTCTTGTCCTCCTCAGTGTGCAGGGAGGGACTCTTTTTGGAATTTTCTTATCTGATCAAGGAAGCCTTTTTTCCAAAAGAAATGCAGTTGTCTTAAACCCCCTCCTTAGGGATCTCATGAAATAACCAGGAACGATCAACCACCAGAAAAGAGAAGAGGCTGGGAGTATTCACTGTGCCCACACATAATTTTCATCTATTCTTCTGAGAACAGCTCCAACAGATTAATTACCTGGGGAACTTTATTTGCATAATAATACAACCTTTGTTCCTGTGCAACTCCACCCCTCACCTTCCCATAATATATATGCCTCCCACTTCCTGGGTTCATTTACTTTCCCTAATGATTTGCTGACCCTCAAAAGAATGGTCTACATTTCCTATCTTCCTCCTCCCCTATGAAAAAGGGTATATAATTTTCTATACTATGCTGGATTATTGGGTAAACATTCTGTGATTTTTCCTCATACAAGTTAATACATTTATATACCTAGTCTATTAATCTTCCTTTTATCAGTTGATTTTCAGTGAACCTTCATAGGGTGAAGTAGTTTTTTCTTCCCCTCATGGCAGACACTTGTCATTGTGAGCAGTCCTTATAGTTCCCTCTACAAGTTCCTTTTTGTTCATAATTTCATATTTTCAAGTGCACATGCTTAATTGTAACTCTATTTTCCAACAATATGCTAAGAAACACAAAATATATTTTGTTCATTCTGTGTATCTAGTTAGTTGCAATTCTGAAATAGCAGGGGTGCATACGACTTTGCCAGAAGACCAATTATTAATGACTCAGAAAGGAGGACAGAAACATGGAATTGGAAAAAAAAGAGTTCTAATCCCAACTCTGTAACTAATTAGCTAGGTAACCTTGGACATGTAATGGATGCCCTCTAGATACAAATAACCTCAATCTTAAAAAAAAAGCACTTACCTAGATAGATAACAACCTATTGTCTTATAGATCTTAAATTGTACTTATTCTCTTATCTTGAGCCTAGAATTTGCCAGGTTTAGTAACTTATTTGTTTGAGTTGTGTAGGCATATTATTTAAGTTTGATGATTAGATAGGCAAATGAGAGTTAAACTGAAATAATATAATATTAAACAGCATTCCCTAGAAAGAGGGCATTAATCATTCAAGGTGATCACTTGACTTTTCAAAATTATATGATAGACCTTACCAGGGAGGAATAATTGCTATTCATTTGAAACATAATTTTTTATTGAATAATTAATAAATAAATCAAAAAGATATGCTGAAAGACTCAGTTTGGGAAACAGAAAGACATAAAGAGATTTGGATGCCTGCATTTAAAAATTCAGTCATTTTAACACAATCTTAACTGCATGCCTGAGAGATTATTCCACAAACATTTGGATAAAGTAATATATATTTAAATGGAATAAAATATAAATATATTGCTTAATAAAAACATAGAGTATGCTGTATAACATTCTGTCAGTAAATACCAGGACATTGTACCTGGACTCTAGACGTCATTGTAGGAATGAAATTAACAGTCATACCTCCCCTACGATTACCATATTTCTTGGACAAAGTTTCTATTTAAAAATTTGCCATTAATTTGCTTTGCAAGTAAATGAAAACTTGCTTTCTTTCAAATATGAATATTGCTCATACCATCATTAAGATTGATTTTTACATCTGGATTCATCTTTAAAGTCCCCCTTATTCCCTCCCTCTTTCTTTTTCCTCTTCCTTTCCTCAAGTCAAATAGTGTCACCTCTTTTTCACTATTGTTTCTTACCTCCTTTTCTCTATTTCTTTGTTTGTTTTTGTTTTATTTATTTATTTATTTATTTTTATTTCAGCTTATTATGGGGGTACAAAAGTTCAGGTTATATATATTGGCCATGTTTGTTTGTTTTTAGAGACAGAGTCTCGCTGTATTACCTAGGCTGAAGTGCAGTGGTGTCATCATAGTTCACTGCAGCCTCAAACTCCTGGGCTCAAATGATCCTCCTGCCTCAGCTTCCCTAGTAGCTGGAACTACAAGCATGAGCCACCATGCCCAGCTAATTTTTAAAAAATTTTTAGAGATGAGGGCTCACCATGTTGCCCAGGCTGGTCTCGAACTCCTTGCCTAAAGCAATCCTCCTACCTCACCCTTCCTGGGACTACAGTTGTGAACCACTACACCCAGTCCTTTTCTTTGTTTCTACTGCTAATAAACAAGTTGTGGCCCTTGGATATCACTCATCTGAATCATAGAAAGAAAACCAGAGGGCAGTAGCGGCTAGATTACAAGAGCCTATTAGCCAGCTTCCCTGACTCCAATTTTTGTCTCTAACTCTTAGTATACTTTCAACATTGGCCTCAGACACTCTAAAACAAAGATGAAATCAGATTATGCCTATGCTCAATGTCTTCAATAAAGCAAAAGCTAAGTTATTCACTTAAAATTCACTGCTCTCCTCAATATCATTTTATCTTATCCACTCAACCAATTTGTGATCTCTTCTTACAAACCATTCTCAGAATTGATTGCTCAAGTATTCATCAACCTTCATGCTTAGCTGCTTTGTCTTGCTCTTTTCAGTCTTCTTCCTAGTACATCTCTCTCTTGCTCATCTCATTGTTTTATTGTCAGATTTCTACTCATTCTCTTTGATCATGCACATCTGTTTATCAATTATCCCTTGTCTCTACCATCATAGAAAAATGCATTCCTCCCTCTATTCTACAAATTGTCATGGCCTGTCTGTCTGGCTATGTTACAGAAATTAATGGTGGACACCTTTCATGACACCATGTACACTAACAAAAATGATGCCTACCAAGGAGCACTTTGTTGAGATCAAGGTTGTCACAGTACAAGATAGCATCTACTGCAGCAAGAGATGCATGTTTCTTATTCTTATGAATGTAATATATACTCAGCAAGCTTTTCTTATCCACCTGAAAGGGGCACATACTCCAAATTCACACAATTTCCCTGTGAATTGGACCAGTCTTATTCAAGGTTGCATTCTTCACTTGAATGTGACTACCTAGAATGCAGAGATCATTCCCTTTCTTCTGTATTTACTTTCTTCAAGCCTAGAAATTCACTTTGTGCTGTTGGTGAATTAAACTTTTGAGAAGAACAAACAAAATTATAAATTGAAATTATTGAGAATCTAGTTTGAAAGTGGCAAACTTTAAAATTTTCCATATTCTTTCTCCATATTGTATTGTTTTATGCAAGAGTAAGCAGGTCCATTACATTTGCATGAATGTGGGAAAACAGAAATTACCGTTTCTTCATCTGGTATATGGCATTTGATATGGTGTCCCATGAAGCTAAAATATTAATACCCTCAAAGCATGTGGAACCTTACAGACTAAATGGTGATGCCATTGATAAGGAACTCAGAGGAGATCCCCAATAATAAATACCGAATGAGTACAGATTTCTTACTTTCAGATTTTCTCCTCAAATTTTCTTTAAGGAGCATGCAGTTGTTGATTATGGGATGACAGTATTATGGTAATAGGGAAATGACATTGGCTAAAGCATTTGGCACAATGATTGGATAAAAATGAAGTGCTGAAACACAGTCCAAAACCGAATATTCATCATAAAAACTTAATGGTGTCTGTTTGGTGGTGCAGCATTGGTATTATCCACTCCAGCTTCATGAAACCTGGTCAATTGATTACAGAAGATGTCTATCGCAACCAAGTGGAGGACATGATGAAGATGCTTGTGATTAAGCAGCAGAGATAGGTCGATAGAGATAGGCCAATCCTCTTGCAAGACAACACTCAACCACATGTTGCACAAACAATGCTGCTCAAACTGCAGAAGCTGAACTTGGAAACTCTCTGTCATCTACCATATTCACCAAACCTTGCACCAACTGACTACCACTTTTTCCAGGCTTTGGACCACTTCTTGCAAGGAAAAATAGTGAATTCTCAACAAGCTGTGGGAAAGGCTTTTTGCAATTTCATGGCCACTGGCTCTCCAGGCTTCTTTGCTCTGGCATAAACAAGCTACCATTAAGATGGCAAAACTGGGTCTTTTTTTTTTTTAAGGACAAGTGACCTATTCACCGTTCTGTGGCAAATGTATTTTGCTCTTACACTGTAAACCTATATCTTGCCCTTGCTCTGTAAACCTATCTTGTCCTTCCTCAATAAACTTCGTTTCACACTTGAAAAAAAAAATGGCAAAACTGTGTCGATACTTTAGGCACATACTTTGATTAATTGTACTGCTTCTTGTTTTAGATATAGTAAACTAAACTTTTGATTCTAAATCAGACATTTCATATTTAATGACCAAAGTAAACAGAGGACTTGAAAACTACTATAAACTGACAAGACTTAGCAGGCCTATCTAGAACAATTCACCCAACAAACACAGAATACACATTCTTTTCAAGTGCACATGGAACATTCTCTAGAATAGACCATATCTTAGGGCACAAAACAAGTCTAAAAAAATTTAACAATATTAATAGTATTCAATGTATCTTTTAAGTAGAGATCAATAACAGAAGGAAAACTTAGAAATTTACAAATATGTAGACATTAAACAACACACACTTAATGAGCAACAAAAAAAGAGAGAAATTAGAAAATACTTAGAAATAAATGAAAATGACAACAATGTGCCAAATCACAGAAGATGCAACAAAAACAGTGCTAAGAGGTAAATTTATAGTTGTAAATGCTTATTTTAAAAAAGAAGAAAATTCTCAAATCAATAACCTAACTTTACATTGTAATGATCTCTAACTGAATCAAACACTACAGAAGGAAGAAAATAATAAATTTAGAAGTAAGGTAAAGAAAATAGAAAATAGAAAAATAATAGAAAGAATCAATGAAATAAAAATTTGGTTCTTTGAAAACATCAACAAAATTGATAATTATTTCACTGGACTGACTGGAAAGAAAGAGAGAAAATGCAAATACCTAAAAAATGGTAACATTACAAGCTACCATACATAAATAAAAAGAATTACAGAGAATACAAAGAAAAAATTTAAAGAAAAATACAAAGAAAAAATACAAAGAATACAAAGAAAAAATACAAAGAAAAAATAAAATCTCTCAACAAAGTAAAGCCCAGGACAAGATGACTTCACTGGAAAATTCTACTAAATATTTAATGAAGAATGAAACTATTAATAATACTTCTCAAACTCTTCCAGAAATAGAAGAGGAGGGAATGATTCCTAACCCTTTCTATGGAGCCAATATTATTCTGACAGCAAAGCCAGACAAAGACATCACAAAAAGACAACAACAGAAAAATAGATGCACAACCATTAAACAAAACACTAACAAACCAAATTCAGTAGCAAACTAAAAGAATTACGGGTCAAGAGCAAGTAGAATTTATCCCAGGAATGCAAAGGTTATTCAATATATGAAAATCAATCAACATAATACATTGTATTGGTAGAATGAAAGAAAAACTGTAAGATCATTTCAATTAATGGAAGAAAATGCATTAGAAAATATTCAACAGTTTTTCATGATAATGAACCCTCTACAAGCAAGAATAGAATGAAACTTCTTGAAATTGATAAAGCGAATTTATGAAAAAGCCATACCTAATATCATATTCAATGGTGAAAAACTGAAAGCTTTACCCATAAGATCAGAAATTTCAAACACTTCTATTTAATGTTGTGCTTGAAGTATTAATATCACGTCAGAGCAATTAGACAAGAAAAGGAAATAAAAGGCATTCAAATTTGAAAGAAAAAAGTGAAACAATCTCTGATGTTAGATTACATTATCTTATATATATTTAATCCTAAAGAATTCACAAGGAGTTATTAGAGCTGATAAGTGAGTTCAACAAAGTTGCAGAGTACACTATCAATGCTCAAATATCACTTGTATTCTATGCCCTAACAATGAGCAATCCAAAAGGAAATTAAGAAAATAATTCCAATTACAATAACATTAACAAGAATGAAATATCTAGTAATAAATTTAACCAAGGAGGTGCATGGTTTATACACTAAAAACTGCAAAACACTGCTGAAAAAAATTAAATCAGATATAAATAAATGAAAGACATTTCACGTTTATGGATTAGAACACTTAGTATTGTAAAGATATAAATAACTACTCCAAACCATCTACAAATTCAATGTAATCTTTCTCAAAATCCCAATGTCCTCTTTGGCAGAAATAAAACAGCTGATTCTAAAATTCATATGAAATCACAAAGGACCCTGAATAACTGAAATAATCTGGAAAAAGAACAACAAAACTGGAAAATTCATACTTCTCAATTTCAAAACTTACTGTAATGCAATAGTAATCAAAACAGTATTGTACTGGCATAAAAATAAATATATAGACTAATAGAATTGAATTAAAAATCCAGAAATAAACCCATATATTTGTGGTAAATTTATTTTGACAATGGTGCCAAGACCATTCATTTTGGAAAGACCATTCTCTTCAACAAATGGTGCTGGAAAAATTGAATATCAACATACAACAATATGAAGTTGGGCCCTTACTTCATATCATACACAAGAATTAACTCAACATGGATCAAAAAGTAAAGGTAAAATTCAAAACCATAAAACTCTTGGAAATTTAAAAATGAATCTCATTGCTTTGGATTTGGCAATGGTTTCTTAGATACAACACCAAAATCACAGGCAAAAAATAGATTAATTTGACTTTGTTAAAATTTTAAAAATTTTTACATTGGAGGACATAGCGATGTTAATTTTATGTGTCCACTTGACTGGATTAAGGGATACTCAGATAGCTGGTGTAACATTATTTCTGGGTGTGTCTGTGAGAGTGTTTCCAGAAGAGACTGGCATTTGAATCAACAAACTGAGTAAAGACGATCTACTCTCACCAATGTGGGTGGACATCATCCAATCTGTTGAGAACTTTGATAGCACAAAAAGTTGGAAAAAGGGAAAATTCACTTTGTTTTCTTGAGCTGAGACATCCATCTTCTGCCCTCAAACATCACAGCTCATGGTTCTTGGGCCTTCAAACTCCATGACATATCCCAGCAGTGCCCCTGATTCTTAGACCTCCGGCCAGTCTCAGACTGAAAATTACACCATTGGCTACCGTAGTTCTTAGGCCTTCAGACTCCGACTGAATTATACTGCCAGCTTTTCAGGTTCTCCAGCTTGCAGATGGCATATCATGGGACTTCTTGCTTCCATAATGTGTGTGAGCCAATTCCCATAGTAAATCCCTCTTTATCTCTCCCTCTCTCTCTTTCTCCCCCCTACTGATTCTGTTCCTCTGGAAAACCCTGACTAATGCAGGCAACATGAAGAGAATGAAAAAGCCACAGAATGGGAGAAAATATTTGTAAAAATATATATATATATATATATATATATATGTTAAGGAATTAATATCCAGAATATATAAAGTACTATGATAACTCAACAGCAACAAAAACCCACAATAATGTTTCAAAACAGGCATAAGATTTTAATAGGTATTTCTTCAAAGAAAATGTTTAATTGATGAACAAACACAAGAAATGATGCACAGCATAATTTATCATTAGAAAAATGAAAGCCCAAACCACAATGAAATACTGTTTCACACTCAATAGGATGGCTGTAATCAAAATTAAAAAAAACAAACAAACAAAAACAAAACAGTGTTGACAAGGATGTTAGAAAAATTGGAGCCTTCATACATTGTGTATAGAAATGTAAAATAATGCAGCTGGTGTGGAAAATAGTTTGGAGAATTACCATATGACTTAGAAATTCCACTCCTAGGAATATTCTCAAAAGAACATAAAAGAATGTTCAAATAACAACTTTTACACAAATGTTTATAGCAACAGTATTCACAGTAGCAAAAATGTGGAAATAGCAAATATGTCCATCAAATGAATATATAACAAAATGTAGTATATTCATAAAACTGAATATCATTCAGCCATAAAAAGTAATGAAATATTTATACATGCTGAAATATGGATGAACATAAGAAAGAAGGACCAAATGAAATTCAATATATTTAACAACTGGCATGGTGTATCCTTAGACGAAATTGTTTCATGAAATAAACCAACTAGAAGGTCTTATAGAGTCTTCTACCCGGGATTTAACACTGCTGTTTGATTTGGGAAGGCTGAAGCTTCCTTTGGTATGTGGAGCCCTGGGGTGGGATTAGACTGATTTACATAAATATGTCAGGAATTCTGACTCCCATCTGGGCTTTTTAAAATCAGCAATGCCTGGACTATGATCTCAATTGTTTCTGATCAAACAATGAAACAATGTATAGATAGTAAAGGACAACCAACAAAGACTGAGAAAGTAATCTACCAGTTTGTATGAGTCTAGGTTGCCTCAAAAAATGTCCCAGGTTTGGTAGGAGAGGTCTGGCTATGCTGTAGCAAGTGGCTGCCATTGGAAACTGACCTTAACCCAGCCCCCAGGTCAATCACCCCCTGCTTCTCCCATACAAATAATGCCTGTACTTGATGTTCCTTTTCCCCCATACAGATAAGCCCAGCAATGCTACATGGTTTCTTCTTTGGTATGGTAGGCTTGGGAACCCAGCACTAAAGAGAGCAGATGTTCACATGCTGTAAACCACAGTGAAGACAGAGCCTAGGGTTGCGTCAATACATTGCTGTGTGCATTACAGTATTTGTGTGTTTGTAGGGGGTCTGTCAACCTTTCTTCCCAGGAGGCACATTTCCTCAGGGACTGAGTCATGGCTCTACCATTCAATCTGCCCCCTCCACAGGAAACCAGACATTTCTTTGGATTTCTCATATTTGAAAGCATGTATTTTTAGTGCTTTTGTAGGTTTTCCTCTAACCTTAGAATTTCTATGAATCTTGCTGGGAATTTTTTAGAACTGTTTTTACTTCAAAGAGCTTTTACATAAATCATTTCAATTTTGTTTTAAAGTTCAAATGGAATAAAATAAAACAAATGGCCTTTCCTCGATAGCAATGTTAGTAGAAATGTTTCTTTTAGAGGCCTAATTACTTTACAGCTTTAAAAAATGTGGTTCTTAATGGCAAAGTTGTTATTGCACATTTATTAGAACAGCAGCCAACTTGGTAGGCTCAGATGTTGGTTGGATTATAGATTTAAGTGCATAACTGCATTTTTCAATATACTTACCAATATAATTGAATGCATACATTAATAGGTACATTTCCTATATATTTGTAATCTGATATAATCTATTAGATTGAAAACTATATCTTATTTGACAGCAATATAAAATTTCACGATTGCTCATTTTTCCTAATATTTTCTGAGACGAGACAAAGTACATGCAATCAAAGATCATGTTTTAATAAATTTAGATGTCAAATTAAGTGCAATTATATCTTAACTGATTTAAGCATTATTGAGTTGAGTGTTAACATTGCAGTGGTCTAATTTAAAGAATAAAATTGACTTCACTACTATGCCATTATAAATTAACATTGACATTTTTCTAAGGCTATGCTGTGAATTACATAGGGGATTCAGAAGCATTTGATCAAACTACTGATCATATTGTAGTTTCTATTTATCACAAATTTTTATATAGGAGAACTCAGTTAAATCAAACATTCCTTTAAAGAAAAAGAGAAATAAGATTTAAGATTTTTTTATACAACATCATATGTGTAATTTCATGTGTAAAACAAAACTTTTTTTGACAGACTTAATATTCTATATTATTTTTCATGTGTAACAATCCTATATATGTTAGCAAAGCCTGGCCAATGCCTTGATTGAAAACTTATGAGACCCTAAGCAGATGACCCATCCAAGTCTTGCCTAGGCTCCTGACTCATAGAAACTGTGAGATAATAAATGTGCATTGTTTTAAGCTGCTAAATTTGTGTTAATTTATTACACAGTTATAGATAGGTAACATAGCTCAGACCAAGGCAAGATCAAGCATCCCTCTAACTCTGCTCCCATGGAACTTTCTACGAGGTCATTTAGAATTTACTGAGAACTCCTGTAACTCCTAACTTACCTGCTTTTCTCACTAGTCTATATGCAACTTGAAGACTGAGATTCTTATCAAAAATTTTAAAGCCTCACACTGTGCCTGACACATAGTCGGCACTTAAAAATATTTCTTGTTAGATATTAACCTGTATAGTGGGATAAATTAGGAATCTTAGTGAGGACATCATGACAGTGAAGAGACAGGAAGGTGCTAGGAAGAACTGTTTACAAAGACAACAAGATTTGGCTCCTGAAAGAATAATTAAGTCAACAATTATCTACCTTTGAATTTTGGGCTTGTCAAGTTGAAACAAAAAAGAAAACAACAACAACAACAACAACAACATTAATCTGCTAGATGTGACTCCAAAACAATGAGAATAATTATATAATCACAATTGAAAATTAGTTATATTGCTTTATAGTCAAGTTTCCAATATTCTCCTGGAATGAAAACAATGGAGGCAAATAAATATACAGATCTTCACAATACACTATGAAGCAAGCACAACTACATGAGAATACAAAATACTTTTTTGAGACAGATAGAGATAGAAATGAGAGATGTGTGTGAGGTGTGTGTGTGTGAGAGACAGAGAGAGAGAATTACTTAGTACCTACATTCCACCTTAACAAAATGGGGTTCAATGTTATTTACATTCACACAATGATGAGAACAAACAGGGATAGCATATGATGAGGGCACAGTCTATTTCCACTATTAACCAACTGATTCACTAACTCCTTTCTGAAAGAAAAGAGCGTCTGACGTAATGCCTTAAAAAGGCTAGTAAATTGCTTTGTTCAGACTAAAAGGCATTTTTGTTTCTAGTACACTGAAAATAAATGTTGGCTA
Source organism: Eulemur rufifrons (assembly GCF_041146395.1). Lineage (NCBI taxonomy): Eukaryota > Metazoa > Chordata > Mammalia > Primates > Lemuridae > Eulemur > Eulemur rufifrons. Next base: position 114,005,952 of record NC_091012.1, read on the forward strand.
CACAGTTATTGAAAGCCATGGGTGTCAATCACACGCTGAGAATCACATTTAGTTCATAGATACTAGGCGAAGTAGAAATAGATGTTTGGTTGAATTGCATCTTAAAGATATTGATAAGTTTCTAGCATGAAAAAATATTTTAAAAATATAAAAAGTGTGGAGTGTTATTTGATATATTAGTTAAAAAATCCTAGTGGTATTTGTGAGTAGACTGATTTTGTAACGATGTGGTAAAAAAAAATGTTCAAGGGTGTGGCACCTCAAATGAAAAACTACCGGCACTGTTTCTGTGAAGTATCTAGGACATCTGCGGTTTCAGAAAAAAGTAAGTCTTCCAATTCCAGGTACAAAGCAACCTTGGTTTGTGAAGTTAATACACATGCAATGGCTGTATTCTGTCAATGTTTTTCCCTCACAGCAAATGGGATTCATGAAATTTGGGTGGATCTTTGAAGATCACCCCATTTTTTTCTTTCACTTTCAGACAAGAAATCATTTCATTGCATTGAGAATCTAGGCCTGTTTGGAAATTCTTTCAGTACTGAAATGCCCACACTTAACTCAGTAATAATTTCCAGTATTTAAATCACCCCACCTCCAACCCCCTACAGTAAGACAGGCTTTTATATACTTAATATCAGAATGGCTTTATTTTTTGCTTCAGTCTCTAAGTAGTAATGTTTCAATAATTAAGAATTCCTTTTATTATTCCTTCATCTTGACCTTTCTTTTATAAGTCAAATAATACTGTCTTCCTTAAGCCAAAAAATTTCTCTAATTTATTCTTAGCCAACTCCTTCCATATACTTGCTCTACGTGTGGGGACATTTGTTCAACAAAAAGGGAAACTAACAGTGATACTTGAAAGTCACAAGTAACTCTGTGCTTTGCAAGATCTTTTACCCATTTTAATGACCACTGATGAAGCATTTCTATTCCCCGGTACTCAATAGAATGAGTAATTTTGAAGCATTGGATTTCCTTTTCATTGCCACGTGATAGTGTATTGTTCAAATAAAAATAAAGGAGATGGTTCAAAGTTATAATCAAAAAAAGCTACGGAAGTTCTCACATAGCACCTTCATTCAGCTGTTCTTAGGGGAGGACCAATGGCATCTCTTCCTGTACTTCTCTTTTTCCAAGAGGTAAACTTTTCCTAAAAGCCCCACAGCAGAGTTCTCCTTGCATCTCATTTTCTAGAATCTTATCCCATGCCTGCGGATAAACCAGTCTTTGGTAAAGAGAATGGTACACTCACAAAAAGTGGGATTATTAGTAAATAAGGAAGGAGAAATAGCTGTTGGGAAGGCAGTCAACAGGGTCCTCTTTAGTATTACAGTATGTCAATGGGTTATAATTAGTGTCTAGTGTGAAAGCTGGTGGTATGAAGTCATAGCATATTAAATCCACCACAAAGTTCAGGCTCAACTGACCTCTTCTAGTCACTGATGAGGAAACTGAGACCTAAGGAATCCAGTTGATTTAATCAAGGTTATGGTATTGTATAGGGGACTTGTATCTAGTTTACCCAATTTCTATTACAAATTTCTATTATAATTTATCCCATCTGTTGTTTTAATTCCTTCTCTTTTAATAGTCTGGTAGCAAAATAGTACCCTCAGAAGAAAAATATCAAAGATCTAAACAATTGAAGTTCTTTTGTGTTAGATCTATAGAGATAGAGAAATTGCTATGTTTAAAAGATATTTCACATTCAAATGTTGTTTTAAAGAATCTTGATTTACTTTATCATTTTTTAAACCTAGGAGTGACAAAAGTTTAATTTCTTTTGTTTATTTCCATTGAAATGTAAAATAATAAAAGTTATTTAAACAGTTTTCATTTTAGAGAGTTTTACCTGTTTTTTCACCATTGTCTTAACTATCAAGGACTAATTTTTAGATTTTTTTTGTTATTTATTAAATTATTTTATGGTCACACATATATTTTTCAAAGATAAGTTTTTGAATTAATTTTTTATTGTTATCTATATTAACTCATATACACTAAAACGGGTTTCAAAAGACTTTGATTGACCCCAGACTTGATCCTAAAGTGTTCTGCCACTGGTGCTCCCCTTTTCCCCAACAAACACACCTCCCCTTTCTGAAGGTAGCCCTCTTTTGACCACATCCATAGGTTGGTCCATCACATAGGCCCAAGCAGAAACATTCTTCACTTTGAAATTTACCTTCTCAGGTTACAAAAGTGAATATGAGAATCAAACTTTTTAATTTGTATTGTATTTCATCTCTGAAATAATTTCCCCATGTCTATGGTCTAATATTGTTTCTATTGAAGAAGTGTGAGACAGTGAAATAATAATAATGAGAAACTTTGGGGTCCTGGTAATTTCTTACTTTTCCTCAAATGATACTTGCAGGCCAATTTCTAACCTGATAAGGCAGTCCAGCTACCTTTTCTTTTTTTCTTTCTTTCTTTTTCTTTTTTTTTTTTTTTGCTCACAATCATCCCCCTGGGCACTTTTATTGATAAGCCTTACCGTTCATTGACAGATAAAGAAAGAACATACCCTTCCTCTTTTTCCAAGAAGGAGAAGACTGTGTGGGTAAGTATTGCCTAGTAGGTTATTCAGGAGTATAGTGTTATTCTCTAATAATTCTTGCCAAATACTATAGCCAAACTCATTACTTCCACATGACACTTTAAGTCTCTTCTGCTCTTGTACCATTTGTATTTTCAGGGCAGGCCCAGGTCATTCTCAGTTGTTGACTTGGGCAAGTGCCATTGAGACATAGCAGATCTTCATTTTATGGAAGTACAAAGAGTACCCTGTACATTAACAATGATGGGGCTGATGGCTCACTTGGTAACAGTGTCTTTGAATTGCTGCCTAACACCAATCCTAATATGCCTTTGCTATAGATAATATTCCTCCATTACCTCTACCTTTTTCTAAGAGATCTTAGGCGCTATATAAACTGATAAAAAATACCTTTCCCTTTTCTGGTCCTGTTCCAATGTTTGGTTCCAACTTACTGTTTAGCTATGTTTATTGGGCCTACTGTTATACTTTTAAGCTCTCAGATATTGTCTCCAATGTATTCCAACTCCAATGTATAAATTATCTTGTTTATATGTATAATCATCTTTTTAAAAATTACAGTTTGTCTTTCCTGGGAAAGGTACTTCTCCAACCACCTCCTGCCTGATCTGCCTGAATTCTTGCTCTTATCATGTTATTCCTTGTTCACAAACTAAATCCCTCACCCTGGCATCCAAGACCACCATGATATGGCCTACTTGTCCTCTCTTTTCTTATGCATGATCCAAATGGTACTTCCTCTTCTTTCCTGAACACCGTGCTTAACCATCTTCTTGCCTTATACTGTTTTGTACAGCTTAATACAGTTTTATATAGATTTACATAGTGTTGTATACAGATATTCCTTTATGATAGAATATACTGTTTTCCTTGCCCCAAATAAAACTTATTTAATATCATAACATCCTTCAAGGCTCATTTCAAATGCAACCTTCTTCAATGGGATTTTCCTTGAAAATTTCTTGCCATCCTTTCCTCACAGCATAATAGTTTGTCTATTTTTTTTTCTTTACTGCATTATGTGACTCTTTAAAACAGGAATGGTGTCTTAGTCACTTTAGTCATTGGTTCTGAAGTATAGTATCCTCTCTGAGCTCTGGCTGGCTTTTATAGTCTTTGAGGTGGTATGTTAAGTATCCTCCCTAGAACACAGCTCATTTGTCTTCTAACAATTCTAATTCCTCATTTTTTTTCATTTTCCCAAGATTAAATGATTATTAAAAAGCATGCCACACTGTATAGAAATTGAGATTCTCTCCCATCATTCTGTGTGCCTGGGACTCTAGAAATGTCATTGTCCCTTCCCCATATCTTGAAATCAACATTCTTAGGTCATAGCAATAAGTCTTCTCAAAGGGGAACTACTAGAAAAACAAGCTATTTCCTTGGCTCATATTTATCACTTTTTGTAGCATGCACCAGCAATCTAAGAAGTATATATTGGGGAGTAAGGAGGAGATCCACCAGCAAGCCCATGGCTGTTGATAGCTATAAGATCAGAGACAAGCACAAAGAGATAGGTCAACATAATGGCAAAAATCCTGTGACAGCCTGGGAATAACTCTTTTTTTAATTTTTAAAGTGTTTACTTGTTAATTTAAAAATGAAAGTTTAGTGTATACAGTGGCATCACTTTACATCTTTTTTAATTTATTATTTCAGAATATTATGGGGGTACAAATGTTTTGGTTACATAAATTGCTTTTGTACTGTTTGAGTCAAAGTTATAAGTGTGCCCATCCCCCAGATAGTGTACATTGTACTCATTAGGTGTGAATTTACCCATCCCCTCCTCTCCCTCCCCCTTCCACCTCCTTGATTTCTGATGAATGTTATTTCCATATGGGCACATGTTGATCAATTAGTTCCAATGTAGTAGTGAATACATGTGGTGTTTGGTTTTCCATTCTTGTGATACTTCACTGAGAAGAATGGTCTCCAGCTTCATCTAGGTTAATACAAAAGGTATTAGTTCACCATTGTTTTATGGCTGAGTAGTGCTCCATGGTATACATATACCACATTTTATTAATCCACTTATGTATTGATAGGCATTTGGATTGTTTCCACATCTTTGCAATTGTGCTGCTATAAACATTCTAAGGGGAATAATCTTGATTTTATTCATGTTGGAAACCCTGATGTCCAATGCCTAGGTATTGACAAGGTTGCCAGTAAGTTACAGAGCCACAAAGAAATGATGTCATCTAGGAAGTGAGGAACAAGACCCATGAAAAATCCTAGGATGCCCTCTTCCCAATAAATGGTTACTATGGAGTCACAAAGTCCACAGTACGTGGATTTTCTGCCAATAAATTGTACCATAGATCTCAGAGTGATCACATGGAAGGGATGTGTGATGAGGGTAGCAGCAGACTCTCAAGTTGTCTCCTTGATAACCCGGTCAAAGGAACATGAAACTTCATTTTGTACATTTCCAGGTCCTAACTCTGAGATAAAAGGGAAACTGAATGCTTGGCTTTGCTCCTAAAAAGGCCCAAATAGCAATAATAACTTGCAAGGAAAAGGTGCTCATGCTTAGAAAGCTGCTCCAATGTACCTCACCCTTGCCATATTTCTGGTAATGCTGTAACATTTTTACCATAGACTACAGTCTAGAGGACTCCTGAACACAGTCTTGGAGTTAAGCCTATGAACAAACCGTGCCTCCTATTGATGCTGGCAATGTGCTGAGCATAACAAAAGAGACCAGGAAGCTGATATACTTGCTACTCAAAAATATTTCATAATATTGTTGGACGAAGAGGCTTATATCCCTCATGAGCAGCTGGGACAGGATGGTGCGACTGGAGCCCAGGAGCACCTGACTGGCCACGTCCACCATGATAGCACTCATGGACAGACAGACAGACCAAGCTACCAAGTGATCCAGTGAGCTAGTCTTGGATCATATGCCAGGGGCTCTGGCTTCACTGCCTAATTCATCATTTATCATGTAGGACAAGCTCTTCTGATTTACTTCAATTTCCTCTTTCTACACGTCAATTCCATTTACAATTGCAAACATTTAAAAAATAATGCAATGATTGTTGTAATATGTCTTAACCTTTATATAATTTAATTAATCCATATGGCCTCTGAATTTATATTTTTCTTCTTTGAAAATGGGCCACTGACATTTGTGATCCAAATCCAATCCCAATGATCATGCTTCCTGTCTAGTATGTATGAAATACTCCTAATGTAACTTCCGAATAAGGGGAATCTTTTTTGTACTTGACACTGTGCTAAGACAGGCATGGATACCACTCAAAGTGAAATACATGTGAGTTAAGCACTTAAGTTGGGTTTTCGATGTTTCCTTCATAAGCCCAAATTAACAGAAATTATTTCTATGCTACAATTTTATTAAAAATAAATAAGACTTAGCAAATGGTGCTCCATCTAGGTCCAGGATTTATAAGAGTGAAATAAATATTTTACACTTTAATAATAACCAGGCACCATGAATCATAGCCCTTTCTTTCTTATTCATGAAATGAGTGGAGTTTGGGAAGGTAGTAGAAAATAAGAGTTACGTATTTCCAAAGGTCTAAAATTTCCAAGCCACTTGAGATCTATTTTATACATGAGAGGATTGACACTCTAGGGAAATCTAGTGATATGAATGTGTTCAGCATTTCTTTAGACATTTACACAACTAGATGGTGTTTTTTTTTCAAATGAAGACACAGAATAGAAAGAAAAGTTGAAAATACTTCTGACCAGGGCCATCTAATTCCCACTAAAGGTTTTTGTATATACTGTATCTACAAAAGGTGTTACTATGTATTTATTTATTTGGAGGAGAAATAAATGTCGGTGCCTGGTACTGGTAACATTTCTATATAAACATGTCAGTGTTTGCAAGTGTTTTCTTTGATAGAGAACTATCTTGTCAAGGGTACATTGAACTCTTTTCTAAAACCATTTGTTCTTTATTGCCAGTGAGCAAATATATTCTAATAAACCATTTTAAATTGCTTATATTTTATCTAATACTATATCTTCTACTAGTTTCCATAAAATCTTCGACCAGATTTATCCAAATGTCTATGCTTTTTTTTTCTCAGCACATTAGGGGCTGATACAGTCTTACTTTGTGTACTATATGCTTCATCACTTTGATCTGATTCATGTTAATTCTTTTTCTTCAAACCTTTTTATCTATTCTTCTTTATATTTGTATTAAGTTAAAATAATTTTATACTAAGGTGAAAAACTGGTTCATATTGGTCTTTAGAAGTATGTTCTGGTCATGTTTGATTTGTAACTGTAATCTCCTTGAGAAAATAACTGTAGCCTGCATGTGGGTGTGAGTGATGGGTGACAAGGATTCAGTTCTAAACTGGAAAAAAAAAGTTTCTGCCTCAGAGAGTAAAAGGCTCAGATTAGAAAAGGGAAAGTATCTCTCTTCTTGATGTCTGCTAACCAATATTGAGATGCATTCTCTTGTATTTGATTTTATTTCTTTATATTTTTGGCAGAAGAGATATAAAACTTACAAGAAAAATTTTTCTGCAATACTTACTAAGACAATTCCCTAATTGAAATGACATCCAAGGACCTGAGATGCTAACAGCTTTAGAACTGTAATCACATTGCAGTAACTTTTGACTTTAAGATATACTTTCAGAAGCATAAGAGGTGTTCTGCTGAAAGATGCAGGCGAAAAGAGTCTGAATTAAATTAAGCAGTGATTTATTACAGTTAAGTATAATTACTAGTTTTCTAATGCTGTCTACATATTTGTATTTCTCTACTTAATTTAATAGTCATTATTTTTAGAAATGCTTAACATTAAGACTAGCTAATTTTAAACACGAATTTTAATTATGATATAAACATCAAATTAAAACATACCAAATTGGAAACATGCTTCCTTTATTTATTATTTAGCCCTTTACTAGAAATAATATTCAGAACTAAAGAATTTAGATAAGATTATGGAGATAATATTTTTCACAAATGTAAGCTAAGGTTCTTTGAAGGAAAAAAAAACAAAAATAAATTCAATGTAAAATCTCAATTACAGCATTTGTTGTTATTAAATTTCACTTAAGAAAATCGCTAATTTGGAATTGCTGAGACTCTTTGGCATGGTTTACCTCTGTTAACCAACTGTGAAATGGCAATGCCTATGTCACAGACTCACAGAATGTCATTCTTACCAATCCTTTAAAACCCTCTAAATAAAACCCTTAAGAAATAGATATTATAATTGAAAATGTTGGATTCAGCAAAAATATTGTGATGATATTTTCTAATATATTTTTTTTAAAGCAAATGAATTTAAATGTTGGTGGAACAGTCTGATGACAGGTGAGCACAAAGCCTTTGTGTTGCAGACATAATGAGACAAAGTGGCTTCTCTGAGGTCTTGGGGCTAGACATGAACTATCAACCAACAATTGTTCACTCTGAGTCCAGAATGATTTCCAAAACTTCCTGATTATGGAAATTAGTAGTAATGTTAAAGATAAATGTCTGAAATTTAAAATTATTTGATCTCTTAATGAATACCAGAAAACCTGCTAGGAAAGTCCTGTCCCAATTTTCACTGATATGTACAAGTAGGTGAGCAGCCTGTGATGTCCAAATCCTCAGGGAAAATGAAGGCAGAAATTTCAGCACCAACACATTTTTTTCTTAGTACTTCCCAGTTCTTATGTCACTATGTAAGTAGTTAATTTCATTTTTCTACACATGCTAACCACATTGTCCATGCTTTACCCATAGTGTATACTGTATTCAGTAAGTATTTGCTGGATGAATAAATGAATGAATGAATCAATCAATCAAAGTGCTAGAAGTTCCCATTCTCCAATTCATAATGTAGAGCCTTACGTCTAGTCAGGTTTTCTGCCTCCATTGATGAAACTCAAAAGTGCTACAGCTGCTCACCTAACTTGCTAATTCCCATGTGAAACTGTCACTGTAGTGCCATAATGGACATCTGATCCCCAGGCCCTAAAATCTTCTTGGAGGTGGGGGTGCACACACCAGGATAATATATGGTGCTGCCTGCACTGGACTTCATACATCTCAGCTACTCTAGTCAGTTTGAGAAGAACCTGTGCCAACTCCATGAGTTTTATATCCAGCCTACAAATGGCTACACCTTGGGCCAACCCTCTGCTCCAGGAAGTAAGTAATGGCAACATAGGCCAACAATGAAAGCCACAGACCACCTGGTCTCTGATATGCCAAGGACTCGGAAACCATAGAAGGCAGTCTGAGCAGAAGACACTATCTGGATTGCTTTAGAAGACATGCCCACACCCATACTTTTATCTGTAGAGTTACTGAGGTAATTAGTAGGAGCAATATTCACCTTCTTATTGCCACTTGGGAAAATAATACACACTTGAAGCTGGACACCCACTTTCATAATTGATGGGACTCCTGGCCTGTCTTAACTGTCTGTTATCACTCAGTAACATCAACTATTCACATGGCCCCCAACCTTGGGGGAGGAAGGCTACCTTCCATAAGGAAAGAAATACTCATGTTCAGCAGGCATCAAGACAGCTCCTAGCCCTAGAACACCAGTGAGGATGCACTAGACTCCCAGGATAGTCAAGACATGTGGCTCACCCAGATCCATCTTTAACATCACTGAAAGACCTAAGAGAGCTAGCTATACTCTGCCTGACAATAGTTAGGGAGAGCCTAAGGGAGGGTGGGGGTCTTATATGTCTCTGCTCCTTTCAGTCAATAGACCTGTCCACTGAGATGACCCTACTACTCAGCTGGTAATGGTGATTCAGAGATTTCATAAGCCTATTCATGTAAATTTTCCTGGACCAGGTTCCTTACCTGTTATCTTTCTGGTGCTTTTTCCACATGGTGCTGAACTCTGGATTCAGAATCCTGACAGCCATCCTGCACTAGGGTCTCTGGACCTGGTTTTGCATGTGGTTCCTCTCATGGACTCTGGATAATGCTCTTACCCTGGATCCTCACTAGTTGAGGTTTTCCTGTCTGGCTGTTTCTTGACATCTAGTCATTCTGATCAAATTCTTCTTTTTCAAATGAAGGAGAAATGTTGTGTTGACATAACAGCATTTTGAAGCATGCTCAGAAATATCCTATTACTCAGGATATCACTGTATAAATCTAGCTTTATGTGAGTGAGATTGTAATGTAATTTTCTGTTCAACCTAATTAGACAAGGAAATACAAAATAAGTAACAGTGATACAATATCTTCTCACCCTTAAGTTTGACTACAGTTTAAAGGATTGATAAAATAAAATGTCTGTAATTATGTAGGTTATTAACATACATTAATTTATGAGAATGAGAATTTGATGAAAAATTTTAGAAAAAAATTTTGACACTATTTATAAAATATGTAAAGTTTTTTCTCCTATCCACTTTAACTCAGTTTCCATTTTTCTGTATCTTTCCTTTTAGAAGCCACGTACATGTGCCCTATAATACATTTCCAAAATGTTGACTTCAGTTCTATAAATCATATTAAAAATGGAAAACAATTTAGGTGATGATTAGTAGGAGAATGGTTAAATTAATTTTGGCAAATACAATAAATGTGTGACCAATCCCTTTATAAACTTAGATTCTGAGATTAATTGAATGTTATATTAAAAGAAACAACATTTGAATAATCTCCCCACAAATGATATGTCTTCAAGTTACTCATACAGAATAGGAAAATAAAGATGTTATATGCTGTTTTCTTCCCACTAGCCCCACTCAAGCTTTCCACTACTGAGAACTTATGGAGCTGAAGGTTTTGATATATGTAACTGACATCAGGTCAGTTAAAGGAGGAGTCCATGGCACAACCAGGAGTCAATGTAAGGACTCTGAGTTAGGTCTAAGAGAATCACAATGTCAGAAAATTGTGAATTTCACAGATATTTGTGAAATTTTTATACAGAATAGCACAAAATTTTGGAGGCCAAGGATTGTTTAAAAGTTCTTACTCATTACATAAAAGCATGATCCATAAAATAAAATATCAATGAATTAGAATTCATAGAATTTAAAGTTTTGCTCTGTAAAAGTCCCAGTCAAGCAAATAAAAAGACAAGCCACTGTCTGCAAGACAATCTTTCCAAACTACGTATCTGACAAAAGTTTTGTAAGATAGAATATATAAAGAATCCTGAAAATTTAGCAGTTAAAAAAATCCTTACAAGTGACCCTTGAACAACACAAGGGTTAGGGGCACTGATATCCAGTGCCATCAAAAACCTGCATATAACTTTTGATTCCCCCAAAACTTAACTATTAGTAGCCTACTGTTGAACAGATGCCTTATGGATAACAAATAGTTGATTAACACATATTTTGTATGTTGTATGTATTATATACTGTATTCTTACAATAAAGTAAGCTAGAGAAAAGAAAATGTTAAGAAAATTATAAGAGAGAAAATATATTTGGTATTCATTAAGTGGAAGTGGATCATAATAAAGGTCTTTATCCTCATCGTCTTCATGTTGAGTAGGCTAAGGAGGAGGTCAAAGAGGAGGGATTGGTCTTCCTGTCTCAGAGATGGCAGAAGTGGAAGAGGTAGGGGAGATGGAAGGGCAGGCAGGAGAGGCAGGCACACTTGGTATAAGTTTCTAGAGATACATCATAATTTCTGTCTGAATTTTTGCTTTTTCATTTCTCTAAAAATGCTTCTATATGGTTTCAATCTTTCTTCCACCGTTTGCTTTAGTTTAAGTGCCTGTATCATAGAAGGGTCCATGTCATAAAAAAAGTCAAAATCAGTCTTGAATAATTAGAACCCTTCTGTCAGATTGTCTAATGCCAATTTGTTTTCTAGCACTGCTTCTTCTATGTCTTATATCTCATCATCTGGCATCGGTTTGGAAGCACTCATCTCCATCAAGCTGTCTTCTGTTAATTCCACTGGTGTGGTTTCTAATAGCTCTTGACTTGTTCAAAGATTCATATCTTGAACTCTTCACCCTCCACCTTTTTTTTTCCATATCCACAATCTCTTTCGTGATTTCCTTGATTGGTTCTGTCATAAATGCTGTGAAGTCACACACAACGTCTGGACACAGTTTTCTCCAGCAGTAATTTATTGTTTGGGGCTTGATGGCTTTCATGGCTTTTTCTACAACAACCATGGCATCTGCAATGGTGTAATCCTTCCAAACTTTCATGATGTTCTCTCTATCAGGGTTCTCTTCCATATTGCTGGCAATCTTTTCCATAGAGTACCATGTGTAATGAGCCCTAAAGGTCCTTATTATCCCCTGATCTAGAGGCTGAATTAGAGATCTTATGTTTGAGGGCAAGTAGGTCACTTCAACATATTCAGTGTTGAACTCATGGGGTTCTGGGTGGCCATGGGCATTATCTAATATCAAAAGAACTTAAAAAGCAGCCCTTACTGGCAAGGTACTTCCTGACTTCAGAGACAAAGCATCTATGGAACCAATCCAGAAAAAAATATTCTCAGTGTCCAGGCCTTCTTCTTGTACAACTAAAAAGTTGGCAGTTGGTTAGGATCTTTATAGGTAAGGGAAGACCTTATCATAAACCCAGCTGCATTTGCAAAAAATCAGTAGTTAACCTGTCCCACCCCTGCTTAAATCCTGGTGCTCGTTTCTCTACCTTACTAATAAATGTCCTTTGTGGCATTTTTTTTTCCCCCAGAGTAGGGCACTTTTTCTGCATTAAATACCTGTCAGGCAGATATCTCTTCTTTTTAATTTTTTTTTATTAGTCAAGTGCAGTAGTGAGGAGGAGGGAAAGTAGTAGAACAAGGAGTTCAATCTGTAACTGACTGTGAATGATCAAGTGAGATAACTCACTACCTTCGGACCAGCCTCAATGATTTTCTTAATGATGTCTTAGAACTTGTCTGTTGACTATTGGTCAGCAGAAGCTGCTTCTGTTATCTTGACTTTTTAAAAGTCAGATCTCTTCCTAAAATTATCAAACCATCCTTTGCTGGTGTTAAATTTCCCAGCTTTAGATCCTTCACCTTCCATTTGTTTTAAGTTGTCATATAATGACTTTGCTTTATCTCAAATCACATTACAGTCTTTCTTATAGCAATTCTGTACCTACATAAAAGCTGAATTTCCAATACGAGATAAAAAGTTATTTTTCAAAAAGTGCAAGGATTTTGCACCTGCTGGGTACAACTGCAGTTAAGGCTTTACTAATTTCATTTTCTTTCTTTCTTTCTTTTTCTTTCTTTTTTTTTTTTTTTACAATGGTTCTTAGACTAGATTTATTTATCTTGAAATGGTAGGTAAAAACATTTGCAGACCTCAATCTATGGTACATATCAAGCAATTCAACTTTTTTTTTTGTAATGTCATGACTCTTCTCTGCTTTCTTGGGAGCACTTCCTTCATTGCTAGTGGCACTTCACATGGGTCCCATGGTGTTACTCAAGGTTTATGGTAGAGCACTAAACACAATCAAAAGTACAAAAGAATCATGAGAGATCACTTTTTACAATTTTTTTTTTTTTTGAGACAGCGTCTCACTCTGTTGCCCAGACTAGAGTGAGTGCCGTGGCATCAGCCTCGCTCACAGCAACCTCAGACTCCTGGGCTGAAGTGATCCTCCTGCCTCAGCCTCCCGAGTAGCTGGGACTACAGGCATGCGCCACCATGCCCGGATAATTTTTTCTGTATATATTTTTTAGTTGTCCATATAATTTCTTTCTATTTTTAGTAGAGACGGGGTCTCGCTCTTGCTCAGGCTGGTCTCGAACTCCTGAGCTGAAACGATCCACCCGCCTCGGCCTCCCAGAGTGCTAGGATTACAGGCGTGAGCCACCGCACCCGGCCTACAATTTTAAATATGCAATTTACTGGAGAGACAAACCACTCACTTGGTGATGACTAGTCTCACATGGTGTTGTAAGCAGATACTTGTAACACTTGAGCTTTCAGCAATAGCAACAGGAGGTGATAACAATATTATTACAGCTATGATTTAATACTGCATCTTTATGTTTGTTTATATTTGTACAATCTGTGAGTGTGTGTGAAAGTTTTGACAAATTTTAAGCTTTTATAATAGATTTGTATGTATTTTATAGCAGTAAATAATAAAATAGACTGGTATCTATATATATATTTTATGCATTCATGACATACCTAACTTTTTCTTAATTTTTTGATATATCTAGGCTATGCATTTCATTTGCATGCTTTTTAAAATTATTGAAAACCTTCAAAAAATTTTTCCAATATATTCACTGAAAAAAAATCCATGTATAAGTGGACCCACATAGTTCAAACCTGTGTTGTTCAAGGGTCAACTGTAATTAGAAAATGGGAAAAATACATGAGGGAACATTTTCCTAAAGAGGATATGAAGATGGCAAGTAAGCATTTGAAAAGAGGTTCAACTTCAATAGATTTAAGGGAAATACCAATTAAGACCAAGGTGAGATATCAAGATATCAATACACATGTATCAGGACAGCTAAATAAAAAATAGTAATAAATACTAGCAATGACTGGATCACTCATACACTGGTGGGAATGTAAAATGGCACATCAACTCTGGAAAATACTTAGGAATTTCTTTAAAAACTAAAAAAAGAAAAAAACAGGTGATATATACATCATTGGGGGAAACTGGGTGAGGAGACCACTCTATACTCTTTTGACAAATCCTATGAGTCTACAATTAGTTCAAAATAAAGTTTAAACAAAGCTATGAATATTGTGGAAAGATAAGCCATAGTCTGGTAAAAAATTCCTTTCAACAAATATAAATAACAATAGATTAATATCCAGAAACATAAAGAACTAAAAATCAATTCCATTCTCAAAAAATAGGCTAAAGACATAAATAGGAATTCACCAAAGGGAAAACCTGAATGGCTATACTAAGGAATGTTGGTTAGGGATCTTGTCGGTAATGAGTGAAACAAAACAACCATTTTGTAGAGCCATTTGCCAAGAGCATAATCATTTGAATATGCAAAATTTCTGTGACATCAAATCTGCTTTTTGATATATATCCTAGAGTAATTATTGCATATTTGCACATGGAGCAATGTACAAGAATGCGCATAGCAGCTCTCTTTGGTATACCAAAAAAATTTGTTAACAAAATACCATTCATATGGAGAATATGCTTCAAGTATATAATGGGATATCAAATATAGAGAAAATGAATGAATTGAAGCTACTAGAATCAACACGGATGATTATTGAAAACATAATATCAATGGAAAAATCAAATCACTAAAAACAAAGTAAGTTATGCTGATGCAAAGTTGGGAAACATGCAAAGTATGACTTTTTATTCATGGACACATTTATGTATACTAAAAGTGTAAGGAATGAAATGAGGATGTTGAGCACATAATTCAAGAAAATATTTGTTTTGAAGAGGTAGTCAGGGAAGGGAGTATAATTGGGAAGAGGTGCAGAGGGTGTTTAAACCATACTGGCAATGTTTGTTTCTCAATTTTGGTGTTGGTTCATTAAGTTATTTTGTGTACATATTTGTGTGTCTTAAATATTTCCTAGTAAATTAAAACAAAAGAGCAAATGTACTTAAGTGCAAAATTAAAATGCAAACTAATTAAAACTTTATTAATTACAAATAAGTGTAACAAAACAAATTATGAGAGAACCCCAGGAAATAGTCTTGGTTATATAGATATGAGCATAATGCATAACTCTTCCAGGATCAACAAATCCCATTTGATGTACCAACATGTGTTAATGATGATAATTACTCTCATTAAATAACATAAGGATTGGCCAGGCCGGTGGCTCACGCCTGTAATCCTAGCACTCTGGGAGGCCAAGGTGGATCATTTGAGCTCAGGAGTTCGAGACCAGCCTGAGCAAGAGCGAGACCCTGTCTCCACTAAAAATAAAAGACATTAACTGGACAACTAAAATATATATATAGAAAAAATTAGCCAGGCATGGTGGCGCATGCCTGTAGTCCCAGCTACTCGAGAGGCTGAGGCAGGAGGATTGCTTGAACCCAGGAGTTTGAGGTTGCTGTGAGCTAGGCTGACGCCACAGCACTCTAGCCCGGGCAACAAAGTGAGACTCTGTCTCAAAAAAAAAAATAATAACATAAGGATGATATTAGAATAGGTTTGTCAGTGCCAAAAGGGTTGAAGAATTTGATAACTACTAATATATATTAACTAGCCTTGAATTTTAGTTGTTTGCCTTCAGTTATTTTTCTCAGTGAAAGGAGACAGATCACAACTACTAAAAGTACTTTGCCAGGTTATATCTTTGGTATTTAACTATAAATTTGCCTATGTTCCTTTTTAAACTGTAATATTTATAGCTTTTAATAGATGAAACATAGAAATAATCAGATCGAGGTCACATTTAAATTGATATAAAATACCTTCCAACTCAGTTGCAAAAGTGAACTTGGTTTGTGTCATTAGCCTGTGGTTGTTTTCTTCAGTGAGCACTCCCTTCTAAAGGTGTATTATTTCATCAAATCTGATTAGTCATGGTTGGGACTATATACAGATTAATTACATTTGAGAAAAATAATGATCTCAACTTCCACTATATTATGAATAAAATCTCAGAATTAACTCCTGTAAAAGGAACTCACTCATTTTCCATATACATTAAGTAGTTATATTTCAATATGTCTGTTAAAAAAGATGACTTTGGTAATACAAGTTAGCTTACTGTCACAGAACCATTGGGCTTGTCAGGGCTTTGAAATTCTGAGTTCCATTCTCCACCCTTCAAATAAGATTACACAGATCTACAGCTTTAAAATTTCCAAAAGTGAAATTTCATAAACCTATTATCCTATTCCAGTAGTTAGAAGTTCTTATAGAGATGGGTGCAGTGACATGCCCCTGTAGTCCCAGCTACTTAGCAGCATGTAAGCTAAGGAGTTCAAATCCAGCCTAGGCAACAAAGCAAGACTCCTGCCACTAAGAAAAAAAAAAAGTCTCTCATTAGAAGAAAATTATTTCTAATAATCACAGTAAACCTCTAATGTGTCAGCTTAAGATTATTTTGTTCTGTTAATTGAACAAATACTTACCATATTATTTTTTTCTGATTATAAATGGAAAGCTGGTATAGTGTTTAAAATTGAAAGTTGCAGAAAAATATACTAAAAAACCACAAACACATTTCTGTTAAACACAACCAAAGTTGTTGGTCCATTTATTTCCTATTGTTTTTATATGCATGTTTGTGCTTATATTGTATATATATATTAATATACACATAATAACCACATTATACATGTAAATATTAATATCTATTATTTATTGAGCATCTGCTATATAATTAATGCACACAACATGCACTTTATCTAGATTTTCACATTTAACCATCAATCAAAAATGATTTGCAGCTTTGTTTAAAAAAATGAAATTGAACCACAAAAACATTAAAATTTTTTTTCTCAGTATCCCACAGCTACTAAATGTTGGGGTTGACATTCAAACATAGGCAATCTAAGTCCAAATATGGCACTGTTATTAGCCTACCTCCCATATGGTAGAACTATAATTAATGTGTGTCTGTGTGTGACTGAAACAGAACTTAATGACACTCTTTAACAGAGCTGGTTTTTGAAAATACATCACTTAAGTGAACATAACAGACTGTATCTCATCATTTTCTCAGCAGGGCTTTGTTTCTCTTTATTCACCATTTCACTTTTTACAGGAGGATATATATATATATATATATATCCTCCTGTAAAATATATATATATATATATATTTTTAAGCTTTGAATACAATGATATATGAGCATTAAGTGACTGTATATGCATGCACACCTACTCATACATGTAATCATACATACACTTATTCATGTTGAGCTCTCATTTTACTTATATTTGTGTTATCCTCTTTCTTATTCTCAGGGGACTTAATTGTTTTTCAATGTATAACAAGCACATGCTTAAAAGTTAAATTAAAAATGGCTGCTGCTAGGAATCCACTTTCCAGAGTCAACTACTTTAATTTGTTTAATTATAGTTCATTTTAATTTTTCCAATGTTTACCTCTGTATCTCTAATCCATATATATGCCACCGTACTTGGTGAATCAATTTTTATATAATATACTGTGTTTTACCTATGCTTTAGAATCTAATTTATTTCCCTTCAATTTTACAAACTCCCAAACATTGCTGCTTTTATCTTCTCTTAGTTACTTTGTTTAATAGTAAAATTTGTACTTTTATCTATATTGCTTATTTCATCAATATATACAATATCTTTTGACTTCCCCTCTTGTAAAATGAGAATACTAGTAAATTCTAAAGAATTATATATGGTCTCTGAAATCCCTTTCCTTCCAGTATACAACCCTTCTAGATCAATTTTCCCTTTTCTCATTTTGACCTATTGTTTCCCAGGCCCCTATGGGAATGCTTACTGCTAATATGATGACTTTTGCTTTTGGTTATATAAAAATCCAAGGGATAGATTTTGTTCTCTGTTCCTATTTGATAGCATCCTGTTCTTAACTTGGAGTTACAATATCTTCATAAATATTCTTCATGATATTAATCATGATTAATTTTTAAGTTCTCATCTGTTATCTAATTATCTCTACTTTCTCTGAGGTCAATGGGTATGTTTGTTTATCTTGATCTCAGTGTTTCATTTTGGAGTACATACTCTAATAGCTCACAATTCTTGGTTATCTGTTCATATTTAACAAAGAGGCAATAGAAAAGTAAATTATGGTTTTATATTTGCACAGGTTTGTCAGTTAGCAGGCTTTATGTTAGGGTGAAAAACATTCTGCTGTTATGCCCAGTTGCCTGGCATTCTATGCTAGCCTTGAGGGGAATGAAGTTGTCTGGACCTCATCCTGTCCTCCAAGTGAGTGGGCATTTCTGGACATTGATGGCCCCTCTAAGAGTCTACATGACAACTTTTTATCCCTTCTTATCCTCTGTGAAGATGCTCATTGATGACTCCTTTTAAATAGCTGATTTTTTCTTTTAAATCCCTTTATTATACATTTAATGAGATTTTTCATTGGAAGAGAGAAGATAAATCTGGGTTTCAGATGCCATTGTGATCTGGAATTCTTCTCTCATGTCGTTTAATATTTAAATTCTGGGTTTCAATCCTGATATGTACAGATTCTATGACCCAGACTCATTATCCTTATTTGTAAAATGAGGATCAGAATATTTGCCCACAGTGTTGTCAGTAATAAATATGATTATATAGGCAAAGCATCTAGTATTGTAACTGGAACTTACAGGATGCAATCAGTAAATGTTTGTTCTTCCTCCGCTCTAAATTCAAAGTGCTGGTGATTCAAAGATGAAAATATACCAGTGCTACTCCCAAGTGTTTGTAATCTAGCAGAATGTCAGACAAGCAAATCCACAATGAGGATATAATTTAATAATGGCTATACTTAGTGTTTAGAAAACCATAGGAAAATGGAAAAAGAAGCATTTGATTGTTCTCG
This sequence comes from Eulemur rufifrons, assembly GCF_041146395.1. Lineage (NCBI taxonomy): Eukaryota > Metazoa > Chordata > Mammalia > Primates > Lemuridae > Eulemur > Eulemur rufifrons. The sequence continues at coordinate 114,024,940 of NC_091012.1, forward strand.
TGGAAACCAAGGAAAGGCTCACAGAAGAGGCAATGCTTAAAAATATATATGTAGAAAAAATGATTCACATCTTCTAGCTGAATTCTGTTATATAGGCTTGAATGGTATTATTAAATTGTTCTCTAATTTTTTTTTTGCTAGGCTAAGTGAATAATTTTATAACTTTTGACATTTGCAAAAAGATTGGAAAATATTTTTCTTTAATAAAAAACAATTTGGAGCTCTATTGTTATCAAAATTATACAATTACTTACCAATTTATACCACTTTCTGTCTTAAATTCTGTCCAAATCACAATGAATAATGGTTATTTTTGCCAGTTGTGAATTCACATCCTAAGAAATAGCATTTTATACAGAAAATATTAAATAGTTATACCAGCATATGCACAAACATATTTATGTTTCATTCTGATTTATTGCCTAAATTTAGATACAACCATACAGTGACTGTCATAAAAGTGAAGCAGAGTTTTAGTAAATCATTCTGACTCTTTGTCCTTATTATTATCATTGAGCCATATAGGCTCTGACCTCAGTATATTTATATATTTATTTGTAATATTTTCTCAAGCTACTTTGAAGTGGATTTCTTTTTTAAATGAGGGAGGCACAGTTGGAGCCAAACGAAAATAAAAGGTAAATAAATTAAGATGAAGTCTATAATTATGATACAAATTCCTGGAGACCTAGGACACTTACTTGAAATGGACCACAAATTTCATTCTGAACTTTCTGATATCTTCAGGAAGGAATCCTCGTCATTCATATGATTCAACATGACTATATATATGAAAGGAATTGCTGTACTGAAGACAAGTCCAAATCTTCTTGGTTCTAAAAACCAGCCATTGGCCTTATAAAAAAGGCAATGTATTATATAATGTGTTTAACAAGACTTAAGAATAGGACCATAAAAGCATTTATTAAGTGCATGTTAATTAGATTACAGTCATTCTTGAACACTTCTTTTTGTCATCAGCTTCCATGGAGCTCCAACCCATTACCAGGTCCTACTGATTTTACCAAATATATCTTAAATTTGGCATCTTTTCCCCTTTCCAACCTCTTCTACTCTAATTTAACGTACCATCGTGATCTTTAAATCGGACTTCCACAATGGGCTCCTAAAAGGCTTCTCTGCAATATGTTTCCTATATTGGAACCAAAATAATTTTTCAAAATGCGAACTTGATCATGTTATTCTTCTGTTTAAAATATTCCAATAGCTTCCCATCACCATTAGGATATAGACTGAATATCTCAACATGGTTCATATGGCCCTTCATGGCTGTGTCTTGACTATATCTTGCATCAATAACCCCCTTGCTCTCTAATCCTTGGCACTGCTGGCCTTTGATTAGTTCTTTAAACACATTATAATTCTCCATACCAGAAGCCATGGATGCCTTCTTTTCTCCCCTGCTCAATTTAGCTAACTCTTTCCCTTCCTTCATATCACACTTAACATATCACTTCCTCTGACCCTTTAAACCATATCACAGTCCCCATTATATGCTCTCATATCACTTCTTGAGGCACATGCATAATTTGTAATTTTCACATTTATAGTATAACAATGTAATTAACATATGCCATGTCCTGTTGAATGTTAGATACAGTAGATTATGAATAGTGTGGTTTTTTTCTAATTACTTCATCCCAAAAACCTAAAACAGCCCTTGCAACATTATCTATAAATATCAACTGAATTGAATGAATGGCTGTATCTAATGATGACTTTTAGAAAAAGTGCTAAACTACTCACAGGTACCCTAACACAGAATTTAAGCCTACGTACTCAGATAAAGATCTCAAGGTCAAATGTTCTTTGTTCTCAATTAAATTCAAGCTCACAAGCTTTTCATAATGCTTCTTTTGCACAAATTGAGGAGATTGGTGATGACATATATCAGACTAAAATCATCCTTCTTTTTGCTAGATGTGAAATGCAATTTTCTCTACAAAACAATTTTGGGAACAATTCTACTGATTTTAAAAGCCTCTAATTCACCTTACTCTTTGCTGCTTCCTAGTCTCACACAGGCAATTGCACTAAGGTTCTGGGGAAGTTATGTCAAGGATTAACACTAAGGAAATCTATTCCCATCTCCATTCCCAACTTTGTGTATTCAAAGAGAAGACAATAGGTAGTAGTTTGTACAAAAGAATAACCATGATACAATGTATAATGCAAACTATGCTAAAAGCAAGAATAAAATGAAAGGTAAAATTTCCCCAAGATCTGTCAGCCACAGCTGTGTCAAGGCAAGGCAAGGCTGAAAGATTCAGCTAGTAATGAAACAGTGAGTCCATTCTTGATTCACAGAATTCATTACTTACTTCAATGGTGAAAGCAAGAGTAGTCAAAAGTGCCAGTTCCCCATGGTCCTTGTGCAGGGCGACACCAAAAAAAAAGGGGTCAGATGACTGCATCATGGACAGTAGGGCACCCTGTTGCTGAGGAGCTGATTTCATGCTGCCACTACATGGTTTCATGGCCTGTAACTCTATCCTGAAGAGGGCGAGGTCACAACCCTTATACCTCATCAGAATCCAGGAGGCAATGGAGAACTCTCTGGAGATAGCCTCTCAGGGAAGATAGGAAGACAAGTGAGGAATGTTCTTGCAGCAGCTCTTCAGGAGCCTCCTTGCTCTTATGTTGTGGGAGGATCACAGGACTTTCTGCCAAGACTTGTATCAGCCTCAGTTACACGCTGTGTTATGTGGCCTCTGTGGAATCATGCAAGGTTGCCAGGATGCCATGATCTAGTCATTTCCCTACAAACTAGTAAGTGGAATCTCCTCCAAATCCATAGACTCTTTACAATGATAATATGTTTAGACTACTAAATTGAAGATTAAGGAAGATGAACGGGTTTTCTTTATTCATTTTCTTAATCAACTATTATTATCCACCATTATTTGGTTTTGAGTTTTAAATAGTATTTTCAATAATGGCTTTACACATTTTTTGAATTCTTACTTTCTCTCCATGTAAACACCAGTGGCATGACTACGTATTTGCCTAAATAGTAGCATAGAATGTCTCATGAATTTCACACAAAACTCTACATATTTGACTTCCTGTGGCTCATTGTTAGAAAATCTTTTATTTTAGAAATTATATATTTGGGAGTTAACTTCAGATTTTACAGACTGGATACATATGTCTTAACTGAGAACAATAACTAGATTTTAGGCTTCTTGAGAATTGCAACAGTCTTTAATTTTATTGTAGAAGTGAGTACACTTCACAGTGTAGGCACTGGGCACAGGATCTATACTGAACAGCTGCTTGTTAGTTGTATTTTTAAAAACATTTCCTATTATATCTTTTGTTCAACAGAGTCCAAATTAATACCACTGTGAAATGCAACAAACACTTCATTCTTCTGATGATTCACTACTATGAATTGCAAAATCTAACAATGTAATAGGAGGTGCTGATGACTTTTGCTCATGGGGTGAAGTCCTCAATGTTAAGCCATTGTAAGTAAATATTACCTACTTTATATATCTTGTCTTCTCTTCTCAGTCTAGGGAGTGTCACAGGCATGGCTATTCTTCCAAGTTTTATCTCTGGGCAGCTTTTGTTTTTGAGATCATGTGTGTGTACAGACATACAGATGTGTACATTATTTACATGTCCCTAAGTAATAAGTCCCTAATTTCATAACATAAATTGAAAGGACTTGTATCTAGTATTACTTTAGGGTCAGTTTTTTAGGATTACATCTGTGTTTTTCATGAAGGAGTCATTCACTATACTCACAGCAACTTATACTCCTTTCTGCCATGTAGACTTGTGATTTAAGTTAAAGAAGTCTTGAGCCTATTTCTATGTTTTTGTTTAGATTAAGGGATGGTGGTTTACAGAGAAAAGAAGACCTTTTTATTCTCTGACAGGAACATTCTTCAATTTATCTTGAATGTCCTCTGAAGCAAATCCATTATAAAGATAGTGCTAATGTTGGCATTTATTGAGAGGTGATGATGTTCTAACTGTCTATATCTCAAAAGGTAGAGAGAGGGATTTTTAAATCTCTATAAAATGCCTGTGACATCATCATGACTGATTTTTTGTAACCATTATCTTGTCTAAATATTACTTTTGACCATGAAGGTATGGTAAAGAGAAAGTAAATTCATAAATTGCCAGATTTCCACAAGGATTATGCTGAATTTTAGATGTACAGGGCAAGAGTAAAAAGTAGATAATGACTATAGCAGGGTTGAATGTTGGCCAATTGTGTGAGGGAACATCAGGATGTGCACATGGATAGCCTGGCTTATTAGACAATGATGCCCAGAACAGGAAGTGGGCATCTGTCACTGAGATGTGTGCTGTGATCTTCTGATTTCCTCTGAGTAATGAACTCATACATTTCTCAATCTTCTCACACAAATTCTGTGAAACAAGGCATTGTTTTTTCACATGTAGTTAAGAAACAGGGCTGGGTTTAGCCTGTAATTAACGTGGTTCTAGGGCAGAAAAGCTGACACGTGAAGCTCATGCAACTCTGTTTACTTCCCCATCTACCCACTCAGGTTCTTAAGTAACCAGGAAGTAGATTAGATAATAATGGAGAAATAAAATAAGGCAAGAACGTGATAGGTCTAAAACTGTAGAATTCCTAGAAACTTTTCTTCCATGGAATTCTTTTGGATAATTTGAAGTTTTCATTTTATATATGCACTTTTATTACTATAATACAAATGTGTCAGTGTAGCCACCACATTATAAACACAGTCATGCTGCACTCATGCACACTCTAACACACAGACATTCATGAGCACACACACATTCACACACACCCCACATCTGTCTCTACCTATGTCATGCATATTAGGGATAGATATACATATAATATATAATATATATAAATATTTGATCAATTATATGTAATTGATTAAACTGCAAATGCAAAATCATGTTTATTCATTAACAAAAACAATTTTAAGGAAATCAATTTGGGAGAAACTATTTTGGCAAAGCTGTAAATCAGTGATGACATAAAATATATTTTTAGCCCTTTCCACTCAGATTTTAGCAGAACATTTGTAGGAAAATTGGAATTTTATAAATTATTATCAGTGTAATATTTAAAATTAAAAGCTTTGTACATTTTTTAAGTTTATAGTTTCTAATTCAAGACATTTCTTTTTGTTATTGGAGACTATGATTTTTTTTTCTTTAGGAAGTTATAAAATACAAATTAAATGTTATCAATGGAAAGATATCACTGTGAATGCCAAATATCTCTTCCAAACTGCTGATGATTTCGGTAAGTTATTCTGGTGGAAACTGATTGCAATTATCCTTCTTCACTCTTAAGAGAAATATGTAATTGTCATCGTCTTTTCAACATGAACCATTTTGAAAAGAAATTATATGTAATTACAATTCTATAAATGTATATTCATCATCAGATACAGATGAACAATTGATAAAGGTAAATCTATTTTCCTTGGCATGCTGTTAGATCTGTACAAAGCTAAACTACTCCAATCAAATTTATAAATCTTGTCTTTCTGTTTAATAAGATTCAGTGTTCTTTTAATGTTAAAAAATTTACAATAGGCCGGGCGCGGTGGCTCACGCCTGTAATCCTAGCACTCTGGGAGGCCGAGGCGGGTGGATTGCTCAAGGTCAGGAGTTCGAGACTAGCCTGAGCGAGACCCTGTCTCTACTAAAAATGGAAAGACATTATATGGACAACTAAAAATCTATATAGAAAAAATTAGCCGGGCATAGTGGCGCATGCCTGTAGTCCCAGCTACTCGGGAGGCTGAGGCAGTAGGATCGCTTAAGCCGAGGAGTCTGAGGTTGCTGTGAGCTAAGCTGACGCCACGGCACTCACTCTAGCCTGGGCAACAAAGTGAGACTCTGTCTCAACAACAAAAAAAAAAAAAAAAAAAAAAAAAAAAAAAATTTACAATAGACTTTATTATGTTTTCTTTCCATTTTTTTTTTGAGACAGAGTCTCACTCTGTTGCCCAGGCTAGAGTGCCATGGCGTCAGCCTAGCTCACAGCAACCTCAAACTCCTGGGCTCAAGCGATCCTTCTGCCTCAGCCTCCCGAGTAGTTGGGACTACAGGCATGTGCCACCATGCCTGGCTAATTTTTTCTGTATGTATTTTTAGTTGTCCAGCTAATTTGTTTCTATTTTTAGTGGAGACAGGGTCTCGCTCTTGCTCAGGCTGGTCTCGAACCCCTGAGCTCAAATGATCCTCCTGCCTCGGCCTCCCAGAGTGCTAGGATTACAGGCGTCAGCCACCGCACCTATAATAGACTTTAAAATAGTGTATTGTAATAGACATTACTAATTCTAATTACTAATTCTAATTACTAATTACTAATTACTAATTCTAATTTTATTTTTTTTGTTAAATTCCAAAATGTAAGTATTTATTCAAACCAAAAAATACACTTTTATTTAGGGCATCATAATTAATCCCGTACATTCAATGTGCCTGTGCCTGTCTGATGAAAGACAATAAAATACTTGAATATTATTTAAGGACACAATAGAAAAAAATAACTTCTCTGTTCTAAATGAATTTGTTAAAATTCCCACAATTTTACATGTTGGAGAAGATGGACAGTTAGATATCAAATGATACCTTAAATAATGTTTACATTATAAATTCTGTTTCCCCCAGCTTTAGAAATCACATCCTTGAATCACACTTGTATTGAGACCCAGAAGTTACAAATATGTTTCATGATTAGTGTTTGATAATTTCCAGTTATTTTCATCTCTAAGTTCTAGACTTTGACAGTTTCTTAATAACAAAAAATAATTAAAAAGTATTAACATGTTTTCTCACATGAGGGAGACATATAAATTTTACTAAAGGGTTATATCAGACTGTAAGAACCAGGAAAATGTCAGAATGTGTGGTATTAATCCAGTATTAAAATCTGCCCTTAAATAAACCAAATGTGTGACTGTGGCTCTTTAGAGAAAAAAGGCTCAAAATGCTTAGTTTTTCATTCTGGAGTTAAAGCTGAAGGAAAATCTCAAAGTTCCAGAAGATAGGAGAATATTACATATTATTATATATTTACTATATTGTAAGTTATATATTTCTCAAAAATGGCAATATTTTATTGCATTTTTACAGTTTAGCTCAGACTGAATTAAAATGATAACATCTTGTGAGAGCTGCATGGTTTGGTAGAGGACAAGATTAATTGGAGAGTTTTTACTTTGTCCTCCCTTGTGTAAATGTGGTCCTTAAATTTAGACAAATGGCAATGTAAATTCAAAACTTTAAAATAAATAGAAAAATTTGTAAAATCAACATTTTATAATATGCATGCATTACTTTTGTAATTTAAAAAGAAATGGTTCAATAAGAAAGGAATTTTAATGCCAGTAAATTAATATATTAATATATAGATTATTCTTACTTATAACCAATATTACGAAAAAGGGAATGGTTTTTTAATGTTGCATTTAAAAATGATAGGAATTTGGTTATTAATAATTTCATATTAAAAGTACATGAAAAAAATTTTAGTGTCCATATATATTCTCCACAATTGTATGCAGCACAGTGACCAGATTCCATCACTTCGTCAAATTTTAAACACTACTTCTAACAAATAAGGCAACTCAGGCTGTAACAGAGGGAATAGCCTGAAAAGGGGTAAAAAATGTTTTACAAGTTGTCTCTTTAAAACCTCCCCACTCTTTTTGGGAATTTAAACCTGCATCCCTGCCCAAGGCCAGTAATCAGGAGGGGAGGGGAGTGTCTTTTGTTCTTTGTACCACAGGAGATGGCTCAAGAGAATTATCCAGGCAGAGGTCACAGAGAGATTGTCTTCACAGGAGATGGGATGGATCAGGGCCATGACTGTAGTTAAACAGAAATCACCTGAGGCTAAAATCTCCCCTTTAAAAGCTCTGTATTTCTGCTTACAGATAAGACATTGGTACTTTAAGACAGAAGTCTGCCAACCTCCTCATTTGCTGGCAAAGTAATAAACCTTCCTCTCCTTCTCCTCAAACCATTTGTCCTCATTCTTCTAATGTGGCCTTGGGGACAAGTGCTGAAATTTCGGTAACAAGGCCAGATTTAGCAGAGTCACAATTAACTGGCTAGGTTGTTATCTCCCACATCTCTGTCCCAACTCCAAATCAATGGGTCTCAAATTCATCTTTTGCAGAATGTCAGCATTCCCTGAGATGCTGGGGTGCTCTCTTGCTGATAGAGACCAATGACCATCTTTCCATATCCAAGAAGTTAGCATTTTCCTTCTGCCCTCCATCCACATGCCATGGCTTTCCAATTTTCTGTCTTTTTCCTTGCCTGTCACTTTTTGGGAGAGTTCCTTGGTATGGTTGTACTCCTTAGGTGCCCAGTAATTTTGGCTACTGAACTCATGTGGGAAAGGAGGATCAGCCACCTTGTCTGGTCCTATGTGCTGGAGAAGTTTCTAAGGCTTGGTCTGACCTCTGTCAGTACCAGGGAATTTAAGGAGAGGGAAGAGGTCACGTGCCAGGGTATGAAGCCCCAGGCATCACATGAACTGCTGTTGCTCACTCTAGTTTGCTGGCCTACTCACCATGAACTCCTTTGTTCAGATCTTTCCCTCAAGCCCTTAGAGATTAGCAGCAGTTCCAGACCCTAATATTATAATCCACCAGCCCTGGGGAGCTGGAAAGAGTGGTCTAGGGATGACTGAGGAGTCTATCTGCCCCTTTTTGTATCACTTTCTCACCCAATCTATGGACTCAAGCATTCAGACATTCAGCCTGTTGATGCTTTTTTTCTGCAGTGCAAGGGAGGATGGTGGATGTCCCTAGATGACTCAGATGAGAGACAAAGAACAGAGCTTAATGTGATTCTGCAGCTTCTCCTTTCATTTCCTCCTCCTTGCCACCTTCAGCCACTCACCTGCTCCTCCATCCCCAGATACTTCTAAACACCTTTTCTTCTCTCTAGGTGTATTGTGGCTGTGTGTAAATTTCTGAAATCCTTGTTTTCTCTCCCTCTTATAGTGTTTCCACGGTTGATATTACCTAAAAGAGTTAGCTGGAACACTTTTTTCAATCTGCTAGTATTCACAAAACTTTTGTGTACACTAACATTTGCCAAAGTCTGGTATTGCATTAAATTATGCACTCACTTAGCTAAACTTAGTGCCTGTATTTCATGAGTTCCCTATGGAAACCATAGCTTTTATATGCTTAGCCAACTGAATCTGTGAGAGCCCTAAGTCTGACTGCTGCAACTCGAGGAAATAGAGGATAAGCTCTTTGTTCTTCACCCACCACATAATACAGTTTGATCCAGCAATCCCATTATTGGGCATCTACCCAAAAGAACAAAAGACATTCTATAAAAAAGACATCTGCACCCGAATGTTTATAGCAGCACAATTCACAATTGCAAAGATGTAGAAACAACCCAAGTGCCCATCTATACTTGAGTGGATTAATAAAATGTGGTATATGTATATCATGGAGTACTACTCAGCTATAAGAAACAATGATGATATAGCACCTCTTGTATTTTCTTGGTTAGAGCTAGAACCCATTCTACTAAGTGAAGTATCCCAAGAATGGAAAAATAAGCACCACATGTACTCACCATCAAATTGGTTTCACTGATCAACACCTAAGAACACATATAGGAATAACATTAATTGGGTGTCCGGCACATGGCGGGTGGAGGGGATGGGTGTATACATACATAATGAGTGCAATGCACACCGTCTGGGTGATGGACATGCTTAAAGCTCTGACTGGGGGGGGGGGCAAAGGCAATATACTTAACCTAAACTTTTGTACCTCCATAATATGCTGAAATTAAAAAAAAATACAGTCAGCATTAGGCTGATTTGTTTTGTAGATCAAGAGACTGAAACTGAGTTCTACAAACTCTTGAATGAATTTTCTAACGTAAGATGTGTGAACTAAAATAAAATTTCAATTCCCCCACCTGACTGAATGGACTCCCTCTTGGCCATGGGGACTCCAGAAAACCCCTAAAACTGAGTTGCTGGTCACGAGAAGGGAGGTGAGATATGCCTCATTATGACCCCCTTCTTTTTTATAAATATCCTTTGTAACAATGAGATGCTAATCATTAACAGGCCTAAGGCTATAAAAGACAAAGCTTAAACCACACCTGCAGACCATCAATTTACTTAACAGATCACTTGAGTTTCACTAAATGTCTGGTGGCTTGTCTCTGATTAACAGACATCTTTAAGTTAAAATATTCCAAGCCTTTAGACAAAGCTTCATTTCTTCAACCAATTACAAATCAAGGAATCTTTAAACCTACCTATAACCTGTAAGCCCCCTCCCTTTGAAATGTCATGCCTTTTCAGGATAAACCACATATTGACACCTTCCATATATTGACTTAGGATCTTACATGTAGTTTCTGTCTCCATGAATGTATAAAATAACCAAACCGTATCCAGCTTTCACGGGCACATTTTCTCAGGACCTCTTGAGGCCATATGCTCCAGGCTGGTCACACACATTTGGCTCTGAATAAACCTCCTTAAATTATTTTATGGATTTTAGGTATTTTCCCATTAACAGATGAAAACAGAAGTAATAATGTTGGAAAGAGGGCACTTGAGAAAACTTAGCAAAGAAATCTGCTAACCCAAGTTTTATGACTTCATAGTCATCTGTCCTGTTTTGCTAAACAGATTCTCCACTTAGCAGTGTTAAAAGGAAATTTTCCCACCTGTAACAGCATTTGTCTAGGTGATATAAAACTCAACGTTGTGCTTTAGCACAACTGTTTTAATAGCTGAAGCTGAAAAAGTACTATTACCTTTGAGTGACACTCACTGGACCTAACCAAAGACTCTTTTCTGCCCAGTGAACAGTACGACTTGTTGTAAATCCAACATGTACAGACCTATGTACTATTCATCTCTAAAGTGATCATTTCATCCTTAATTAACATAATCACTAAGTAATCCTCTTTCTAACACTTAAAAACCCCTGATTCACCCCCCACACCCCCTCACAACTACTTTATTTACTGCTAAGTATTGCCTTTGTGTTTACAGGTTAACAACTTTGACATTATTTTATCACTGAAGGTCTGTTTTATACAGTATTTGACACGTTTCAGTTTTAAAAACTTGCTTCTCAAAGTGTGGTCCACGGACCACAAACATTGACCTCACCTGGGCACACATTAGAATCCTCAGGCCTTCCCCCTCCAAGAACTATTGAATCAGAATTTGCATTTTAACATAATTGGAGGATTCCTCAGCAGAATAAAGTTAGAGAAAGGCAGGTGTAGGACAGGATTTCTCAGAGGGGAAGGCATAGATAACCTTTATCAAAAGCACCTGGAGAGCTTATTTTAAATATAGGGTCCTGGGACCCAAGTCAGACCTACCTAATCAGAGTCCCTGCAGGTAAAACCTTGGGAATCTGTATTTTAAATAAGCACCCTACGTGATTATTATGCACACTGAAATGTGAGAACCTCTGCTTTAGAAACTGAAATCATCACGTAGTTTTTTTTTAATCAGGCAGTTTGTGTTTCATTTTTATAATTAATATTTCCATCTATTTTAAGGAAAACATGTTTATTGTAATTATACAGGGGTTTCTCAAACAAAAGTAACAGGGATGCTATTTGATCTCAAAATGGTACATGTACAGTGTATAAAAGATCCAATATTTATTATATTGGCTTAATCTTTTGATCTTTGTGTCAAAATGTTTTACCCTCTGGCTGTTTAATAGACATAATAGATAATCACCAAAATAAATTGCCACAGTGATTCACTTTAGATTTATAGAAATATAAAAAGCATTGGAGATTTTTTTTTGCCTCATAATTCTACAAAGCTTATATGAGATTTCAATGCCTGGCTTTAAATTTAAATTACTCTCTGGAGAGGAACATTTCCTTATGTATTTGCCTAACTCTGAGTTTACAGTGACATAGGTGCATCTGGAAGTCTGTCCTATGTCTTACACAATTCATACATTGTTTTTTACTATGGTTAATTTTGTGTGATAAAAATTTTTTCAGTATATAATATTGATACACTTACAACTCAAATAGGAAAGCACAGAAATATCAGTTTAAAACAAAAGGAGAGATTCTGTTGTTAGTTTTCAAGTTTCAAGACATAGAAAAATATTGCCATTGTGTGCATGTGCTCCAGTATGCACATATGTGCTAACAGCGTAAAAATAATCTTTGATTAATCTTATTACTCTCTTTTATTAAGAGCTTTATCAAGGTATAACTGGTATACAAGAAAATTACACATGTTTAAAATATACAATTGGATGCGTATACACAGCTGATACCATCACCACGATCAAGGTAATAAATATCTGTCACTTCCCAAAGTTACTTTTTATCTTTTGTGTAGTAAGAACACAACATGAAGTCTACCTTTTCTACAAAATTTTATGTGCACAATATAATATTGTTAGCTATAGGCACTATATTGTACAGGATATCTCTAGGACTTATTCATTTGGAATAACGGAAATTTTATACACATTGAATAACTACTACCCATTTTGCCTTCCCTCATCCATTGCAACCACCATCCCATTTTTTGCTTTTATAAGTTTAACCATTTTAGATACCTCATGTAAGTGGAATTATGCAATATCTGTCCTTCTGTTACTGGCTTATTTCACTTAGCATAATGTCCTCCAGGTTCATCTGTGATATCACAAATAGCAGGATTTCCTTCCTTTTTAAGGCTGAATTGTGTTCCATTGTATGTATATGTCACACTTTATCCATTCATCTGTTTATGGACATTTGGGCCATTCCTATATCTTGGTTACTGTGAACAATGCTACCATGAACACGAGAGTGCAGATATCTCTTCAGGATCCAGATTTCAATACTTTTGGATATATACTCAGAAAGAGAATTGCTGGATGATATGATAGTTCTATTTTTTAAAGTTTTTGAGGAAACTGTATATTGTTTTCCATAGTGGCTGCACCATTTTACATGCCACCAACAGTGGTCAAGATTCCAATTTCTCCACATCTTCACGAACACTTGTTATCTTTTGTTTTGTTTTTGATAATGGCCATCCAAAATGGTATAAGCATCACAGTTTTGCTTTGCATTCCCCTAATGATTAGTGATGTTGGGTTGTAGGAGTTGTTTATACATATTGGAAATTAATCCATTGTCAGATGTGTGATTTGAAAATATTTTCTCCCATTCCATAGCTTGCCTTTTCATTCAGCTGACTGTTTCTTTTGCTGTGCAGAAGCTTTTTAGTTTGTTGTAGTCCCAATTGTCTGTTTTTGCTTTTTTTGCCTGTGCTTTTATTTTCTTTTTCTTTCCAAAATATTAAGGGGTACAAAAGTTTTTGTTCTATGAATAGCTTGTATAATGCTAAAGTCGGGGCTTTTAGTGTACTTCTAACCAGAATTGTGTTAATTGTACCCAATAGGTAAGTTTTTATCCCATACCTCCTCCCAACCTCCCCTTTCTTGGTTTCCAATGTCCTTTACATCTCGTTGTGCCTGTGTATGCCCATCATTTACCTCCCAATTATTAGTGAGTACATATGGTGTTTGTTTTTCCATTTCTGAGATATTTCACTTAGTATAATGGTCTCCAATTCCATCCAGGTTGCTGCAAAAGACACTATTTCATTTCTTTTTATGGCTGAGTAGGGTTACGGTTAGGGTTAGGGTTAGGGTTACTTCTTTTCCTTTGAGTCGATATCCAGTAGTGGGATTCCTGTATTAAATAGTAAGTCTACACTTATTTCTTTGAGAAATCTCCATACTGTTTTCCATAAAGGTTGTACTATTTTTCAGCCCCACCAACAGTGTATAAGTGTTCTTTTCTCTCTACATTCATGCCAGAATCTATTCTTTCATGACTTTTCAGTAATGGCCATCCTGATGGGGTAAGATGGTATCACAATGTGGTTTTAATTTACATTCCTTTATGATTACTGATGTTGAACATTTTTTCATATGTTTTTTGGCTACTTATCTATATTTTTTTGAAAATATGTCTTTTGCCTACTTTTAAATGGGGTTTGTTTTTCTCTTGCTGGTTTTTTTTTGTGATTTTATAGATTCTGGATATTAAACCTTATCAGACGTATAGTTTGTGAACATTTTCTTCCTTTCTGTAGACTATTTACTCTGTTGATTATTTCTTTTGCTGTCTGAAAGATTTTAAATTTAATTAAGTCACATTTATTTATTTTTTTATTGCTGTATTTGCCTGTGGGGTCTTAGTCATAAGTTCTTTGCCTCAGCTAATTCTAGAAGAGATTTTCCATGTTTTCTTCCATAATTTTTTTATGGTTTCATGTCTTATGTTTAAATCTTTTATCCATCTTGAATTAATTTTTATAAATGGTGAGAGATAGGGATCCTGTTTAATTATTCTGCATGTGACTGTCCAGTTTTACCTGTACCATTTATTGAATAGGGCTACTTTCCCCTAGTGTGTGTTTTTTGTCAGTCAAAGATCAGTTGGTTGTCGGTAGATGTTTTTATTTCTGGGTTCTCTATTCTGTTACATTAGTCTATGACTCTACTTTTATACCAGTACCATATTGTCTTGGTTACTATAGCCTGGTGGTATAATTTGAAGTCAGATAATGTGATGGTTCCAGATTTGATTTTTATACTTAAGATTTCTTTGGCTATTTGGGCTCTTTTTTGGTTCCAAATGAAGGTTAGAATTATTTTTTCTAGATCTATGAAAAATGGCATTGGTATTTTGATGGAGATTGCCTTGAATCTGTAAATTACTTTGGACAGTGTGGACATTTTAATGATGGTTATTCTACCAGTTCATGAGCATGGGATGTTTTTCCATTTGTTTGTGTCATCTATGATTTCTTTTATCAGTGTTTTCTAGTTCTCTTTGTAGAGATCTTTCACCTCCTTGGTTAAGTATATTCCTAGCTATTTTTTTTTTGTTGTTGCTATTGGAAATATTATTGAGTCCTTGATTTGACTCTCACCTTGATTGTTCTTAGTATATTGAAATGCTACTGATTTCCATACATTGATTTTGTAACCTGAGACTTTGCTGAATTTATTAATTCTAAGAGTCTTCTGGTGGAGTCTTTAGGGTTTTCTAGATACAAGATCGTATTGTCAGCAAACAGTGATAGTTTGACCTTCTCTTTTCTGATTTGGATACCCTTTATTTCTTTCTCTTGCCTGATTGCTCTGGCTAGAACTTACAGTACTATGTTGAATAGAAGTGGTGACAGTAGGTACACTTGTCTTCATCCAGTTTTTAGGAGGAATGCTTTCAACTTTTCCCCATTCAGTATGATGTTGACAGTGGGTCTGGTCATATACATCTTTTATAATTTTCAGGTATCTTCCCTCTATGCCTAGTTTGTTGAGGGTTTTTATCATGAAAGGGTACTGGATTTTATCAAATGCTTTTTATGCATCCATTTAAATGATCACATGGTCTTTGTTTTTGCTTCTGTTCATGTGGTGAAACATGTTTATTGATTTGTATATGTTGAACCATCCCCATCATTGTATCCCTGGAATGATACTCACTTGATTATGGTAAATTATCTTTTTGGTGTGCTATTGAATTCAGTTTACTAGAATTTTGTTGAGGATGTTGCATCTATGTTCATAAAGGATATTGGTTTGTATTTTTCTTTTTTGTTGTGTTGTTTCTTGGCTTTGGTATCAAAGTGATACTGGTTTCATAAAATGAGTTAGGGAGGATTCCCTCCTTTTCTTTTTATGGAGTATTTTCTGTAGGATAGGTATTGTTTCTCCTTTGTGGGTCTGGTAGAATTCAGCTGTGAATCTGTCTGGTCTAGGCCTTTTTTTCGGGGGTGGGGGGCAATTTTTTATTATTGCTCTGATATTGCCCTGATATTGCCGCTCATTACTAGTCTGTTCATTATTTCTATTTCTTTCTGATTCAGGCTTGGGAAGTTGTGTGTTTCCAAGAATTATCCATTTCCTCTGCATTTTCTATTGTGTGTGCATGGAGGTTTTAACAGTAATCATGGATGACTTTTTGAATTTCTGTGGTGTCAGTTGTAATACCTCCATTTTCATTTTTGATTGAGCTCATTTAAGTCCTTTCTCTTCTATTTCTGGTTATTCTGGCTAGTGGTATATCAATTTTATATTTTCAAAGAGCTAACTTTTTGTTTTTTTGATCCTTTGTATGGGTTTTTTGGTTTTCATTTTGTTCAGTTCTGCTCTGTGTTTTGTTATTTCTTTTCTTCTGCTAGCCTTGGGTTTGGTTTGCTCTTCTATATCTAGCTCTTTGATATGTGATATTAGGTTCTTAATTTGTGAGCTTTCTATATTTTTGATGTAGGCATTTAAGTCTATGAACTTTCCCCTTAGGACTGCTTTTGTTGTATCCCATAGATTTTTGAAAGCTTGTATCTCCTTTGTCATTCAGTTCAAGGAATGTTTTGATTTTCATCTTAATTTCATCATTGACCTAAGGATCATTCAGCAGTAGGTTGTTTAATTTCCATGAGCTTGTTTAAAAAATATGGAATGCTTAATGAATTTGTGTGTCATCTTTGTGCAGGAGACATGCTAATCTTCTCTGTATCATTATAATTTTAGCACATTTGCTGCCAAAGTGAGTGCTATTGCCTGTGCTTATGGTGTCATATCCAAAAAATCAATGGCAACACCTATATCAAGAAGGATTTCATCTATGTTTCCTTCTGGGATTTTTATAATTTCAGGATTGGAAGATTTAATATTGTTAAAATGTCCATATTATGCAAAGTGACTTACATATTCAATGCTATCCAAATCACAATCTCAATGGCATTGCTTCGAGATACAGAAAAAAAAATTCTAAAATTCATGTGGTGCCACTAAAAACCAAGAATAGCCATAGCAATTTTGAGAAAGAACAAGAAAGCTGGAGGCATCACACTACCTCATTTCAAAATATACTACAAAGCCATAGTAATCAAAACAGTATAGTACTGGCATGAGAACGGACACACAGAGAAATGGAACAAAATAGATAGCCTAGAAATAAATCCATGCATCTACAGTCCAGTGATCTTCAACAAGTTTTCCAAGCATACACAATGGTGAAAGGATAGTCTCTTCAATAAATGTTGTTTTGGAGACTGGAAATCCATATGCAAGAGAATGAAATTGTATCTCTATCTTTCACCATATAGAAAAATCAGCTTATAATGGATTAAAGACTGAAAGATAAGACCTGGCCTGTTTTTTGATTGATTCCGTTTTTCAGCATTCAGAAGTCTTCTTATATTTCTTTTTCTAGTACAAGCTGCTGATATGAGTGATAAAATATTTAAATGTTTTGGCATAAAGATGATAAAACAAAAGATACATAGCACTGCATCATGTGATACATATGTTATGACTATACTCTCCTCCTCTTTCCCTGCATTTTTTTCATTTTACTTTGGATAATGGATTGTGGAATGTTGAAATGAGTATGAAAAATTTGGCTGGAGGATGCAACCTTCTCAATGTACCCTAACATATTTCCTAGGGCGGGAGTACCCAAGTCGATATGAGGAGTGATTGTCAGAAGCACAGAGGTGGCCTTTGGCATCCTAAGCATAATGTCAATGTGTCCTTTGGAACCATGTGTCATGTAGATTATGGGCCTTCCCCAAATTTCTTGCTTACCCTAGCTCATCTTTTTTTTTTTTAATTTTGCTGATAAGGCTATTTTGGGATATTTATTTTTAAAAAATAATTTTCTAGGTCCCATTCCACACCAGTTGAATCATACTTTCCAGAAGAGGGCCTGGGGATCTGTGCTTCCTCTTTTTTTAACATAAATTTTTAGTTTCAGAATAAGACTTAGACTTCTTAAACTGTAATTTGTTCTGATTATAATCATTTTTTATATATTAAGAAAAGGAAGAATTTTTGTGGTCCTCTGGATTTTGGTGCAGTAGAATTATAAATAGTTCTTGTTTCATTTATTTTAGAATTATTTTCAACAATTATATCTTTACCATAACAATTAACTGAACCTGGCCAATTAGTTAACCACCTGAACTGCTGATAAATTTGTAGTTTATAAACTTTTAATTATCAGAGGAAATTCAGTATAATTTACACAGAGGAAGTATACTATAATTACATTCTGATTTTAATTTATTCAAAATGATGAATTTATATTATTCACAATTTATTCAAATATATCTGTTTATGTGTTACTAGGTTTGTGTTCATGGAACTAGAATAAATATGCACCTGATGGCATTAATATTTAAACTTCTACCATCTAATTTGTGAAGTCAGTGTTTATAATTTAGAAAGAGTCTTTGAATTCTGAATATGAAAACAGAGATCTTGAGTTTCTGTAACTTGCAACTTATAACCCTGACTGATAGAGTTCTAAATCATGGGGAACCAGGTTAGAACTTTCAAATATCATCTGTAGGCAGCAGGGACCATTTATGATATGTAAGGGGGTTGTGACAATCACAGAAGTGCTTGAAGAACATCAAACTGTCAGTGACATGTAGCATGAACGGGAGGAAGATGAATCTGGAAGAAGAGATTTTGCACCTATACAGTGCTGCTGGCCGTGTTGCGTGGTTCCCAGCGATTCACCTCATTCAACCCTCGCCGTAATGGAGGAGGAAGCTGTATCATTCTGATCTGACAGAACTGAGGACACGGCTGGGGGAGATGAAAAGCACATTTGGAAACACTGCTTTAGACACTCTGCAAGCTAACCTTGGAATAAAGCAGGCTGTCAAGGAGCTCTGTCGTCACCAAGGATTTCTGTCATTGCTCCGTGCTTTGGCATTAGGCAATCAGCCACATGGAGAGGCCGCCTAAGAAACAGCCCTGCAGCGCATTGCTGCTTTCCTGTAGGATGTTGTCAAGGACATGATCTATTTCTTTACAGAGGGTCTTCTTTGTGCTAGAGAAACTTCTCTCAGGTCTCAGTGCCAGGAAGAGTGGTGTTTCTCCCCAACTCGGGGTCTGATCTTGGGGACAGTGTGAATCGTCTGTCCAGGCGTGTCCCCCTTTATTAAGTATGTGAGACCTGGCTTCACTTTCTTTCTTTATCCTCCAACATCGACACAATAATATTTACTTTTTAAAACGTTCTTGACAATGAATATGATGAAGACAATTTGAGGAAACTGACGATAACTTTGTGTCAATTTAGTAATCCTGTTTCCTGCAGGAAGATACCACTGTTCCCACTAAAATGGAAAACAACAGAAGGAGGAAGGAATAGCGGTGAGGACAGAAATGAATGGCTTAGGGCCTCTGTATGCTGAAAGGGCAAACTAGAATTGGTGCACACCTAGTTTATTTGAAAAGACTTTGTAAACTCTCATTACTTTATTCTTAGCATTTATGTGTTCTCCTCATTCTTGTTTCGTTCCTGTTCCCATTTAATATTTCCTTTATTTACCTGTCACCTTCCCTCACAAATATGGTATATGTCTGGGTAGTTCCTTGACTATTTTGTTAACAAACAATAAACTTGGATTTTTGGATAAAAAAAAAAAAAAAAGAAAAGAAAACAGAGATCTTAAAACTTAGATTGTTTTATAATTCTAATTTCTTTTAAACTATAGAAAGCTGTTGAAGGTAAAATAGAATGAAAGTAGTGATATGACATTTAAGGAAGGCCAGGGCAAAAGAAAATCAGGCAGTTTCTATTAATGAAATGGATTCATAATTGATCTTTACTGCTATGCTGTTAGTTTATTTTATACCTTTGTGTCTGTGTGACCCTTTTAGATGTAAAATAGTCTCAGCAGGTAAAAATTGGGGCAATTTTGATAACATGGGATTTCCTTATGGTAAAGTATCAGAAATCATTACAGTGCTTAACCAATCTTACTAAAAATAATGAAAATTTTTTTATCTTGTGCTAAGATTAAAAATTAGTGTATTTTAATTTCCAAATGTGAATTGTACTTTAGTAAATAGTTCTTCTAGATACCTAACTCTTCAGTCCCTTGCATCTTCTGAATTAAGTGGCTTCTTTGTGACATAGATTTTGCTTCAGTTACTTGAACAGATTTTTTTTCTTTTACTTTTCATTTTGAATAATTTACAGTACCACATATTGCAATCATACTTCACAGCAATGTTTTAGGTATCAACAAAAAAATTGACTCAGATTTATGAACAGCCATAACTGAGTCTACTTTCACAATTTGAAGTCCAATATAAGAATTCTGTCTCACATTTTAACATGTTTTAAAATATAATATTCTGGAGAGTGCTTAGATCTAACATTACAAAATTATATAAGTCATA